>NC_136057.1:783900884-785100884 GCF_964261635.1 Lissotriton helveticus | reverse complement strand
TCCAACCAGATCACGAAAATCGTGAACAAACATTGGAGGGTGTTATCATGTGGCCAACTGGATTTTCCCAAACCAATGTTTGCACATAGGAGGGGATTGAACCTAAAGGATCTCCTGGTACACACAAGACCAAGATCAACAGGTGCAATTGAACCCCCCAGAGTCGCAGGGATTAGTGGACACCACCCCTGTGGTTCTTGTGTATCCTGCCAGTACACAAAGAAGAGTAAGAGTATCACCTTTTCTAACCACTCTACATGGGAGCAGCGTGCTTTCACGAATTGCAACAGTCGCAATGTGGTGTACTTGATCACCTGTCCGTGTAACAAGGAGTATGTTGGAATGACCAGCAGACCCGTGAAAATTCGAATGGGTGAACACCGCAGCAATGTACGCAGCAACAGGACATCTACAAAAATGTCTGCCCATTTTGCCACTGTGGGACACAGTGTCCATGATCTAAAGTGGACTGTTATTGAGATCTTCCCCAATGATAGAGAGCTTCTATCAAAAGAACAACGTTGGGTGTTCCGTTTGGGGTCACATCGCACTGGCCTGAACGATGACATCCCATGGTCTCAACTGCACACGTAGGGCTTGTTGTACCTTATAACAATGCAGACACCTCTGTCTCCAAAATGGACTCTTTTCTGTTTTGTATAAAAATTTTGTTCTGTTTGTAAAGATGGCCCCTGGAACATAGACATACTACATTACGAGTTCCCCGTATATTCTCACCCCTTCCAGCCAACCTGGTTCCTGAAAGGTGTGCATATATGGGACCGTATTATAATATCTGGTAAACATCCCCTCTTCCAGCTTCTCAAAACCTCCTCCTAACTCAAACTCCTCGAGGCTGCATAAAAAACGGACTTTTTTGATCCAGTTTACCTATCAATATGGATAGTTTTTATGTATACCTGCGCCTATAGTCACGAAACTTTCCAGGAAATTCTTTTGAGAGTGTCCAATCTGAGCAGCGCTGGTGATAGCAAGGATCACGATTAGGGTAGCACGGTGCGCATGCGCACCACCTTCAGTGACTGCCCTACGCGCATGCGCGGTAGTGTGCTAACTCCGGCGCATGCGCAGGGACCAACCACACAGCGCCAGGCGCCGCTGCGGTGTTTCCTCCCGGTCTGGTTACTTTTTTCAACTTGAACTTGCTCTAGACTTAAGGAAAGTGCCCACAATCGTTATTCAACGGGTACCACAGCCGAGGAACCAATATCTATTGGCTATATCTAACCATCCAACATGGCCGCCCCCGTATTTCCCTTCCTGGCCATGTATACCCGGCATATTTCCCGCCAAGCTTAATTGATCGATTATCCAATTACCATTGAGTATATAAACACGCCGCCCACTACCCCCTTCACATCCACGGAAGCCGCGGACGAAGGAGGAAGCACAATCGTGCTAGGGGCACAGTAAGTACGGCATAGCCGTCTCGAGGAAGATAAAGCCTGTATTCCTACCCAACCTAGTTGAGTTACCTTACACCACTTCGAAGGCAGGATTACAGTATATCCATTTTCCTTCTTTGCAGCTGATACCCCACCATACCCTTCAGTCTTATGCTGGCTCATGAGGCATTGATCCCCCCATTGATAAGTATGCATTTCCATATCTATAACCTCTGGCTATACAGAACCTATGTATGTTACCTACTCTGTGTGTGACTGACTGTGTGTGTGCTGAAGGAACTCTTCAATAATCCTCAATGTTTACACTGGATCCCCTACTTGTATATATTTCTGTGTGTGTTTCTCATTTTTCCTTACAGGTAATTTAGAGTTAAGCGCACCTTGGGATCGGCGCATTTTTAATCTATTACTCTTATTTTGCAGGCATACTACATTATTAGTGTGGTAGCATATATGTGCTGTAATTATTAATTTGTAGTTACTCACATAGTTCTTTTTTCACTTTTTTGTACATACACGTTTTTTTCTACCCATGTGGAGAAAACATTAGTGAGTGACAGGGGGATCTCCCCTCGGTCCTGACGAAGAGGCCCCGTGCCTCGAAACATGTTGACCCACTTAGGAGAGAGAGCCCATTAACATGCTCCATCTCTCCGCTTCACTTTTTTCCTTTTAATAATACCAGCCAGTGTTTAATAAAATTCTTTTTTTCCACTAGGCCAGGTATTTTTTAACTCACACCTGATATCACACCTGACCCCACTGACACTCACTCCCAACACATAGCACCTCCATCTAAAAGGTGCTCCAGCGTATCCGCTTGTCGCAGCACTGCCCCGCCCCGCAGCGGGACGGGAAGACCCCGATGATGAAGCATGACACCAAGGGCCCTTTTGGTGTGTGAGGGGTATTTTAACAAAGATGTTGTATTCCAATGACATCTGGATACACATCCACCCAATGTGAGGTGGCCCTTTCTGATTAACCTAAAACCCTGACAAGAGGAGGACGTGCCCACCTCGGTGCCCACCGGCATCACCTCTTCACTCCCCCCTTTTTGATTTCCTTAGTCTTTAGACAGCGTGCAGCTGTGGGAGTCTTTTTTCTCTCGAGTTCGACCGAGACACCAGAAGTTCTGGATCTACACATAGCACCCAATTAGGCTGCCTTGTGTCTATATATTTATATCCTTTTTCACGCACATCACCGTTAAAACACCCACACATAGTCACCACACACTCATTCTAAGTAGCCATCCATCATGGAGGATGCAGGAGGCCTCACATTTGACGATGAGGAAGTCGACAGAATTCTAGCCACGCTCCGCCCTTTTGAAGGGCTGAGTAACACCGAACCATGCACGAACGATAGTGATTGGGACGAATTGGCTGTGCTTAGAAGAACACAGATCAAGACGGCCCTCCACGGTCTATTTATGTCGGAATATCTGAAATCCAAGACAGCCCCCGCAGGACTAATAGTTAAAAATGAACCTTTCATCTTTACCCATGACCTCGAATTTAAACGAGACTGGTCCTTGATTAGCTGGAGATGTACCAGAGATTGGCTGGTTCTCATCGTGAAGACAGCGACAAAGCTGACCCAAGAACTGAAAATTGAGATTTCAAAACTAGAAGTTAAGATCAAAAGCTATCTATCCCCTACTGCCCTGAAAAAATGACTCGAAGAACTGAACCAAGAAATGACTGATTTCGAACTCACTCTGAAAAAAAGTAAAAGTAAAAAACATAAGAAAGACACAGAGGAGTTCACACATGAGCGGATTTACCCGTACATTAAGAAAGATTATGTATCAAGAAGTCAAAGCAGTGATCAAGACACCAACTTTTCTGACACCAGCTCGAATAGCTCTAACTCTAGTAGAAATAGCAATCAGGGTGCAAACAGAGGGAAACCCTCTTCCAGAGGGCAATTTCCAAGGGGTGGAAGAGGGTGGATACCATACCAGGTACCCCCAGTATATATGCAATACCCACCGGCTCCACCCTTCATGAATCACCCCTTCCAACCTTGGGACCCACAAGCTCCCCAATACAATTACTATGGGCAGCAGCCTTTTTTAGGCCAGCGCCGAGGCCCCAGAAGGGGAAGAAATCGAAAAGGCAATCAGGTTCACCCGAACCAACCTCCAGAGACCGCCCCGGGTGTATCAACACGGAGCCAAACAGCCTCCACCAGCAGGGGAACTTAGTAGTTAACCTGTCGGACCAAGACCTTACGGAAGACCAAGTGAAGGTTCTGTCAAAAGGTCTAGGCTATGTACCCACGAATAAAATGGATAAATTCAAAGTTTGCCAAGAGATGAAAGAATTCATGAGGAAACTCAAACTTCGGGCGTTCTTTCAGGATGCCACTAACGTAGGTACTGAGGAGTCCGACACAGGGTTAAAGAAAAAGTCAACTTTCACCCCACTAGACTCTACCATACCTGTAGAACTCCTGACTTTTGAAAAAGCAGTAATGGAAGATCTTGAGAGGTTACCGAACAGTGACAAGATCCCCTTTAGGAACACCTCCCGTCAGGAACAGGCTGCACTGCAGGAACTTGCGAATAACCAGACTATTGTGATAAAACCAGCCGACAAGGGCGGGGCAACGGTTGTACAGACCTACAGTAACTACGATAGGGAATGCAAAAAACTACTGAATGATGCACGGAATTACCAGGTACTAAGAGAAGATCCCACAGAGGAAGTGAGGATCTCGATCCAGATAATGATTGAGGAAGCAAGAGCGCATGATTGGCTGACCAGAAAGGAGAGTGAGTTCCTAACCCAAGACAAACCAAAAGTACCGTACTTTTACACTATACCTAAAATTCATAAGGACGCCCCTTATCCACCTGGGCGTCCGATAGTGTCGGGTATAAACTCCATTTTGGAACCACTATCTAAGTTCGCAGACGCATTCCTCCGGCCAATTGTGCAGAGCACCGATACCTATTTGAGGGATACCAAAGCAGTCCTTCAATTGATCAAGGATGTTCCCTTTGACCCGGAACACGACCTTCTTGTGGGACTTGACGTAGAGAGTCTATACACAAGTCTTCCACATAGAGAAACCCTGGAGATAATAGAGGAAGTATTATTCTCCACACCATGGGATTACCACACCCCCAGACAAGTGGTCCTCGAATGCATCTCTTTGTCCCTCACAAAGAACTTTTTTCAATATGAAGATACCTACTACCTCCAAAGACACGGTACCAGTATGGGGAGCACCTGTGCCCCCAGTCTGGCAGGTCTTTACGTCCATCACCTGGAATCCACCAAGATCCTGGATCTGAGCAATCCCTATAGGCATCATGTACTTACTTGGAAGAGATACATAGACGACATTTTTGTCATCTGGAAGGGCGACCTAGACTCGGTTACCTGTTTCATGAACTGGCTTAATCAGCAAGATCAGTTCTTGAGATTTACTCATACTGCTTCCAACGAAAATCTAGTGTTTCTAGATCTGAACATCTTCCCTAAAGGAGGCAAACTTGCAACTAGCACTCACTTCAAGCCGACAGCTAAGAACAGTCTACTTCTGTACAGTAGCTTCCATCCGCGCCACTTGCGTGAGAACCTTCCGTACGGACAATTTCTCCGCCTACGGCGCAACTGTAGCAGCATAGATGACTTTAAGACTCAAGCAGCAGACCTGGAGAGCAAACTCCTGAACAGACAATACCCGGCGAACATTGTTCGTAAAGGTCTGAAGCGTGCTCGCAATAATAACAGGGAAGCCCTCCTGGACGACACAGAAGCAAAAGAACCAGATCCACGCCCTATTTGCGTTACCACCTACAACACCAACTCCAACCAGATCACGAAAATCGTGAACAAACATTGGAGGGTGTTATCATGTGGCCAACTGGATTTTCCCAAACCAATGTTTGCACATAGGAGGGGATTGAACCTAAAGGATCTCCTGGTACACACAAGACCAAGATCAACAGGTGCAATTGAACCCCCCAGAGTCGCAGGGATTAGTGGACACCACCCCTGTGGTTCTTGTGTATCCTGCCAGTACACAAAGAAGAGTAAGAGTATCACCTTTTCTAACCACTCTTCATGGGAGCAGCGTGCTTTCACGAATTGCAACAGTCGCAATGTGGTGTACTTGATCACCTGTCCGTGTAACAAGGAGTATGTTGGAATGACCAGCAGACCCGTGAAAATTCGAATGGGTGAACACCGCAGCAATGTACGCTGCAACAGGACATCTACAAAAATGTCTGCCCATTTTGCCACTGTGGGACACAGTGTCCATGATCTAAAGTGGACTGTTATTGAGATCTTCCCCAATGATAGAGAGCTTCTATCAAAAGAACAACGTTGGGTGTTCCGTTTGGGGTCACATCGCACTGGCCTGAACGATGACATCCCATGGTCTCAACTGCACACGTAGGGCTTGTTGTACCTTATAACAATGCAGACACCTCTGTCTCCAAAATGGACTCTTTTCTGTTTTGTATAAAAATTTTGTTCTGTTTGTAAAGATGGCCCCTGGAACATAGACATACTACATTACGAGTTCCCCGTATATTCTCACCCCTTCCAGCCAACCTGGTTCCTGAAAGGTGTGCATATATGGGACCGTATTATAATATCTGGTAAACATCCCCTCTTCCAGCTTCTCAAAACCTCCTCCTAACTCAAACTCCTCGAGGCTGCATAAAAAACGGACTTTTTTGCTCCAGTTTACCTATCAATATGGATAGTTTTTATGTATACCTGTGCCTATAGTCACGAAACTTTCCAGGAAATTCTTTTGAGAGTGTCCAATCTGAGCAGCGCTGGTGATAGCAAGGATCACGATTAGGGTAGCACGGTGCGCATGCGCACCACCTTCAGTGACTGCCCTACGAGCATGCGCGGTAGTGTGCTAACTCCGGCGCATGCGCAGGGACCAACCACACAGCGCCAGGCGCCGCTGCGGTGTTTCCTCCCGGTCTGGTTACTTTTTTCAACTTGAACTTGCTCTAGACTTAAGGAAAGTGCCCACAATCGTTATTCAACGGGTACCACAGCCGAGGAACCAATATCTATTGGCTATATCTAACCATCCAACATGGCCGCTCCCGTATTTCCCTTCCTGGCCATGTATACCCGGCATATTTCCCGCCAAGCTTAATTGATCGATTATCCAATTACCATTGAGTATATAAACACGCCGCCCACTACCCCCTTCACATCCACGGAAGCCGCGGACGAAGGAGGAAGCACAATCGTGCTAGGGGCACAGTAAGTACGGCATAGCCGTCTCGAGGAAGATAAAGCCTGTATTCCTACCCAACCTAGTTGAGTTACCTTACACCACTTCGAAGGCAGGATTACAGTATATCCATTTTCCTTCTTTGCAGCTGATACCCCACCATACCCTTCAGTCTTATGCTGGCTCATGAGGCATTGATCCCCCCATTGATAAGTATGCATTTCCATATCTATAACCTCTGGCTATACAGAACCTATGTATGTTACCTACTCTGTGTGTGACTGACTGTGTGTGTGCTGAAGGAACTCTTCAATAATCCTCAATGTTTACACTGGATCCCCTACTTGTATATATTTCCGTGTGTGTTTCTCATTTTTCCTTACAGGTAATTTAGAGTTAAGCGCACCTTGGGATCGGCGCATTTTTAATCTATTACTCTTATTTTGCAGGCATACTACATTATTAGTGTGGTAGCATATATGTGCTGTAATTATTAATTTGTAGTTACTCACATAGTTCTTTTTTCACTTTTTTGTACATACACGTTTTTTTCTACCCATGTGGAGAAAACATTAGTGAGTGACAGGGGGATCTCCCCTCGGTCCTGACGAAGAGGCCCCGTGCCTCGAAACATGTTGACCCACTTAGGAGAGAGAGCCCATTAACCTGCTCCATCTCTCCGCTTCACTTTTTTCCTTTTAATAATACCAGCCAGTGTTTAATAAAATTATTTTTTTCCACTAGGCCAGGTATTTTTTAACTCACACCTGATATCACACCTGACCCCACTGACACTCACTCCCAACACATAGCACCTCCATCTAAAAGGTGCTCCAGCGTATCCGCTTGTCGCAGCACTGCCCCGCCCCGCAGCGGGACGGGAAGACCCCGATGATGAAGCATGACACCAAGGGCCCTTTTGGTGTGTGAGGGGTATTTTAACAAAGATGTTGTATTCCAATGACATCTGGATACACATCCACCCAATGTGAGGTGGCCCTTTCTGATTAACCTAAAACCCTGACAAGAGGAGGACGTGCCCACCTCGGTGCCCACCGGCATCACCTCTTCACTCCCCCCTTTTTGATTTCCTATGACTAGACTTACACCTGATCAGCACCAGGATACCCTCCCAGGAGATCGAGCACTCCGCAAATTGCCATTTATTACCCTTATAACATAACAAGACATGCAGGTTGTTTTAGAGTTATCTACAGGCACCCCTCATCTGTTCTTTCCCATAACAATGTAAGATTAACTGTATCAACCAATCATAAGCACTTTAGAGGATCTGCATTCTCATTCTGATTCATAGTTTTCAGAAATTGAGAGTCCCATACCTCCTTCAACAGTTAGACCCTCTTCTTTGAGATTTTGTCTTTTTGATCTCTCAAGTTATTGGATTGGTATTTGTTGCCACACATCGGTAGTTTGCTGTTTTACTTTTGAAAACATCTGTGCCTTTATTGTTAGAAATAGCAAGTAGAATTTTAGATTCCTTAGGTGCGGAGATTGTAATTAGAGGTAAGTAATATGTGCCTAATTTGCTTTTGCGTAATTATGCAAAATGATATGACATTATTTGTAAATACATTAAATGTAAATAAATCATTAGACACTATATTTTAGCACAAAATGAGTACTCATGTAATTTCTTGCTAATAACCTTGCAACAAACAAAAGCAATGTGAATAACAGCTGCTTTTATTCCTGTGAACTGCTGTAATTTTTTTATTGCAAATAGCATTCTCTGTAAAATATTACGATGGATGGTGTGCAATTGAACAAAGTAGCACATTTATGTAATTTCAGGAATTTCATGTAAGAAGCATAAGTTGAAATTCCCTAAATTACACTAATTACACCCAGCATAATTTAAATTGAACCCTTTGACCTTCTATTTGTTTTGCATGCTATACAGATAAATCCCTGATTTTTGTTGAGCTTCTGTACAACTGGAGTGCAGCAGCAACTAGGTGATTGTACACCATTAACTGACTTGCCGTACTTTACATTGAATATGGGGCATGCTGTTCATATCACTTTTTTGCTCAAGAAGGCAGGTGTATGTTCTGTCAAGCACTTCAGTAGTTCAATGTACCCCATTTTAGTAGTGAATCAAACGAGTGACTCTCTACTATCTGATCTTAAAGTCTTTCACATTTCCCAAACTGCATTTTTTTCAGTGCTTCGAAATATTCAATCAAAGTTGAGAACTTGTTTGAGGTCAGTAATGGTTCTGATTCTGCCTTTCTGTGTGTGATGCAGTGCATTTCAGTTTTAAGTTCAGCTACGTCCCTCCTTGCTATTTTCTGTCTTGTGGTGAGCAATTATTTTAGATAGGATCAGTGATTCTAAATGAGTGTTGGGGATATATTTCATAAAGACATGAGACAATTTTGTTTTATCAACTGGCTCAAAGACAGTTAGGGATGGTATGTTCTACTAAAGTACAGGCAAATGTAGTCTAAAAGATTATCATGTGGGCATCAGGCCTTCATACCTAGTGCCATGGAGGTTTCTGTTTATGCACAGAGATGCACGAGCCTCAGTAGTTTCAATTTGTTCACATAAAAACTTCCACTGACCATTCAAATCTAACATAGATTGTGGTTTTCTTCATATCAGGGTTTAAGTAAACATATTCTCTCACAGTGGGTCTTGCCTAGCTATGGGAAAAGGGCCTGATTCACAAAGGTAACTCACAATTTTGAGTAAGTTTACAAAGTTTTGGTACTCAGAAATGATGGGCCCAATTAACAAAGGTAACCTTTAACAAAAGGGCTTTTCTAATGAGGCAATGTGTGAAGTATTTGTGTAACACACACACACACAGACACACACAGCAGCACAAAGAAAACAACACAAAAATACTCCATACAGGATTGGGAAAATAGACAATATTTTTGATAGAAAATTAAGACTATAACAACAAAAATCCAGTAAGTAGAACCGGAGTTATGGACATTCTAAAAACAAACCAAAAATCGTGCTTCAACGTCAGTAGTGCTAAGGGGTTACTTGAGCTCGCGATATACTGAGGTGAATCCTAAGTCAGACTGACTACGATGGAGGGCACGCCGGCCACAGGACTCAGACAGGTCCTGCTGGCAAAATACCTTGGACTGAGCAAGTGTTGATGTTGAAAAGTTGCTGTGAGGAATCAAGGAGGTTCTCTGTCCTTGTTGGTCCCATGGATGGAGGTGAAGCGTTCGTACCAATCTACATACTTAATAAACTCTTCGGCTTTGAACCCCTTCATGATGCAGGTGTTGCATCGAAGTTGAGCTACGCTGGCCATCCACATTGAGCAGTGTAATCAATTGGCGTCAAAGGGCAATGCGTCCGTTTTCTTTGGCACAAAGTCATGCCAGCATTGACAAATGTACAGCAAATTCCTCCTCCATATTTAACCTCATCGGGTCTTAGTATTAAGGTCAATAATTTAGTCAGACTCCAAATGTCTGAGGCCTTTGATCCTATCACCACCCTGTTTTGAAATGGGTATCCTGTCAATGATAAAGATTTGCGTTTTGGATACATCTCTGTTATGGTGAGTATTATGGTGGAGAAGTGTGGCTCAATGGTTAGAGCGGTAGACCCTGAAGCAGAGGTCTGGCCCGGGATCTGGGTTCAATTCCGGCCTCCGAGTCATTTCAGTGAAGTCTGAAATGCATGTAAAATGGGATTTTATATTGGTCACTGACCCGTTAAGGGGATATGCATATTCAGTGACTGTAGTGCTGTATTTGCATGCTTTGCATGTTTTGCAGAGAACGAATCCTGGAGCCTTTGTCCCACCATCAATCTTGGTACCCACATCACTTTTTCTTAGACTATCTTTGATGCTTGTAGCTATTCTGAATGTCACTTTGGGGTTGTCCTCTATGAAACCATTAAGGCTTCTTTCAGTTGATATTATTGGCCAGTGTTTGGTAGTATTTTATTGACTTCTCCTTCCTTGTTGCTGAATGTAGTAAGAATGAGAATGATGTACAACTGTTCATTGACTGGCTCAATACACGGGATCAGTGGCTTAAGTTTACCTTTACAAAGGATAACACGAGCATAGATTTCCTGGACCTGACCATTTACATCAGAAATGGACAGGTGGAAACTAGAACATTTCACAAACCCACGTCGAAGAACAGTCTACTATCCTACAAGAGTTTCCATCCCAAACCACTTAGAGACAATTTGCCCTACAGCCAATTTGCCCTACAGCCAGTTTTTGAGGCTCAAGCGCAATTGTAGTCTTGAATGCGACTACAAAAAACAAGCGCAAGAACTATCTATTAAACTTGAAGAAAGAGACTACAAGAAGTCAATAATATCCAAATGTCGCAAGAGGGCGAAATATCAACCAAGGCAGTGCCTTTTGGACACAATAATAAAGGAACCTATCATAGACCTAGTGACCTGTGTCACGACTTTCAGCCCTGCAACTTACCAAGTAAAAAAGCTGATAAATAAGAATTGGCGCATGTTGTCAACGGGCAATCTAAACTGGCCAAAACCAAGGTTCGCTAATCGACGAACTAGGAACTTAAAAGACATGCTTGTCCATACCTGCCCTAGAAGACTCGTGCAACCAGGACCCCCAAGAGACATTGGTATGTGCCCAGTAACTGGACACTACCCATGTGGGACTTGCCATGTGTGCAAATTAACTACCGCAACAAAGAACATCCAACTCACAGAAACTCTCAATTGGACTCAAAGGGCACATACGAACTGCAATTCTACACATGTGATTTACATGATAACGTGCCCATGTCAGAAACGATACATCGGCATGACCTGTAGAAGAGTCAAAATAAGAGTGGGAGAACACAGGAGCAACATAAGGCTAAAAAAGACTACCACAAAATGATGCACGCATTTTGTGGATGAGGGGCATAATGCTGATGAACTTAAATGGACAGTACTAGAGATGCTGAAAGATAAAACCACCAACGTTGAAAAAATTCTATATGAGAAGGAACAGAGGTGGGTCGACAGGCTCAAAACAAATCAAGTGGGGCTTAATGATGACATCCAGTGGCACCACTTTTCATAATTATGAACACAGCCCTTGCATAATGCTGAGACCACAATATCATGGCCGCCACGAAAATGACCGACATGCTAATGTTAACTCGATTATCAGACAATCTGATTGCACTTCAAGACAATTATTGGGTAACTCCAGTTATTAATCATTACTTTGAATGATTACATCATTTACAGCACAGAGATATTTTTAAAAAAAAGTTTTAAAAAAAAAGTTTTTCAATAATGGATATGTGCCACTTTTATAATGATGAACCGTTAATCTGAAAAAAGACATTTCCAAATAGTTTGCACCACAAACGGTCCGTCTTTCATTTATAACACAATCGACCCGAGTAATTCGGCTGTCTGTCACGATAGTCCCCTTTCTTTCTTTCTCTCTTGTCGATCGACTTTCAGTTAAAGTCGCACGGAAATGACGACTCCGCGTCCAGAGGCAGAGCCAGCACTGTACACGGAAGTCGCTTCCGATGCGGGTAAGAATGAAGACTACTACTGGTAAGCATGGCGTTTGGCGCCGACAACGGTAATACTCAGCATCTCACTTCCCTCCGTATACAGCCTGGGACCGTGGGTCCAATTTCCCCTGACGAAGAGAGAAGCCTACAACTAACAGGTAAAAACGCTACATTATGCAAGAAATGTTTGCTTAAGTCCGTTTAATTTTTTACTAGCACGTGTTACATAGCATTCGAAGAGATAGTATCTTTGCAGATAGTATCATGTTACCAACTTGAGAGACATAAGATGATTATCTATATGTATGCTCCATAATGCATTACATATCACCATTACAAATGAAGCCCTGAAGGGCAATAGGAATCATCTATGGTTATGGTCTTTTTCAATAGAACTAGGTTTTGAATTAATATCTGTAGCCATGTCAAGCACACCTCTCCTTCATAGGTACCTCATATTGAACGATGAAACCATGTGTTGATTAGTAATATCACAACACGAATTAAGACACCATGATCTCCTCGCTCTTATTCTCCTAGTAGGATTCGCCACCTCTTTTGTCTCCATGAGTGCACTAGATAAATAACTGTAACTGAACACAATAGTTAGTTCCAGTTCACAATTAGCTGTAGTAGGCTAGTTTTTTCCCCCATTGTTGAATATTGTGGAGTAGTAGCATGAATAATGTTTTCTATGTTCCAGGTCAATATACCTTATCAAAACTGAGGGAAATTAAGATTACTCAGTGAATACTGCACAAGTTGTGTGAGTACTTTTAAATTGTATCTTTTTGTATTTTTTTGTTTTTGTCTTGTCCTGACGAATGCTGCATAGACCCGGCTGGGCATAAAGGAGCAGAAACATGTTGACGATAAAGCGATATGCATAGAACCAGTAACTTGTTCACAGTGCATACCCATTTTTTATTTTAATCACTAATCACATCCTGTGTCAATTAAAAAGTTTTTTTAGGATGTAGATTTGTGTTTTATCCTTACCTTCATCAACGGGGGTATTTGTGCATATCTCTGGACACTACTACGCAACACCAGAGGTTGCCTCAGGTTTGAGGCTAGCATACAGCACATTCAGACAACCCGATGATAAATGCCACAACGACTATGTAGGGCGGAAAACAACATAAACCGCAACGAATAACAACATAGCGTTTATGAGGGGAGTCTGTTTCAAACCTTGTGTAACGTAGTTACAAGTGTCCTGTTCTTTTGATTTTTGATATCTGACAAGGGGAATTAACCGGACACTATATTCCTCCTCCCTCCTTTGATTGTGAAAGAATGTAGTAAATAATCTAGTATTGTTAGTAGATCCAAGCGGGTTGTTACTATGGGATTAGCCGTGCTTACCTCTTCAAACTCTTAGCTTTAGGGGATCCTCTTTCAATAGTTCTCTGTCTATAACCCCTCTGCTTAAATCTTTTGGTCATGAGTTGACATTACTACTGGAAAGCAAGGTCAGTGCTGCAGCTCCTGCATACCCATAAGTACTCTCCATAGGGGATACTTTCAACGTGAGCCTTTGGGCACCTCCATAAGTACTCTCCATAGGGGCCAGAGGGGATCATTTCAACGAGAGCTTTGGGGTGACTATGTGAAGTCAGTTTGTTATTGGTGACTTTTATTGTGATGTCAAGAAACTCCACGGAAGTCCTGTCCATATGAGACGCAATACCAGTCTTGAAGGGGTTGTTGTTCAGCTCTTGGACAAACTCCTGAACTTCAGATTCAGTACCCTTCCAAATCACAAAAACATTGAGCAGGGTAACGTACCCACATTACGACATTTGTGTTGAAATCATCAAGGCTCCAGCTACCTGTTTGTCCCACCATCCCATTAAGAGACCAGCTTAGCTGGGAGCAAAACAGGTACCCATTACTGTTCCTTCGGGATGTCATCAGTGATGTCACTGACCATGTCATGAGTGA
The DNA here is from genome assembly GCF_964261635.1 of Lissotriton helveticus. Taxonomy (NCBI): domain Eukaryota; kingdom Metazoa; phylum Chordata; class Amphibia; order Caudata; family Salamandridae; genus Lissotriton; species Lissotriton helveticus. The sequence continues at coordinate 785,086,774 of NC_136057.1, read as the reverse complement.
TGTAATATGCAAAGTCATAAGCAGTGCATTGCGGTGGCGTAAATTATAGCTAGCTCAAATAACTATTACGGCTGAATTTCTACAGTTTTGTGTGAGAGAAATATGGGCCTAATGTTACCGTTCCTGTAACCTTTGTTTTTTTTAGGGAATTTCTGTGTTTTGTTTTTTCTAATTCCTAAATATAATATCCCTGTAACCTTTGTTTTTTCAATGAATTTCAAAAGTTTTTTTAATTTAATTTTCTCACTGTCATGTCCCTCTTCCCTTTGTTTCAAAGAATTTCAAAGGTTTTTAAAAATGTATTATTTTCATGTTATATACTATTTCACTTTCAGCTTTTGGAAAATAAATCAATGCTTTCCAGGTTATTTTTTGTAAGTATGTTTTTTTGGTTGTAAAGTTAATGACTTAATTTTGAGAATATATAATAATGTGTTTACCTATTCCATTTGTTAAAATTTTTGGTTATTTTTTGGTAAACTTTTATAAATATTTTATCATTTGCAGTTTTGTTGTTGTGTTTCTTTATTTATAATTATGATTTAAAACTCTTTAAAATAGTAATTAAAAAAATATGATGATATGTTTACAAGGTTAGTTTGATTTAAAACATTTTTACTCATTTATTGAATCTGTGGTACCAACATGCATGCTAGCCAGCAATAATTCTATGGTTTTCTAGATCGCTGTGTATCTGCAGTTTCCAAATCGTAGATTCGCCCAAAATAAAAATAAAAAATTGTAATATATAGTACACTATTTTGGTTTTTTAAATTCGAGTAGATATATTCGGGGTTACCAATTTCAGAGTATATATTTTATTTTAAATAACTCACTTGAGTTGCATATATTTCAGCCTCGCAAATCTGACAAGAGGCACCACGGACTGCACTATTACACAGGAAAACCTCCTCATTTGATTGTCCCCATAAGGACTATACCTCTTTTCGAACTATGCCCCACCCAACACTTGTCTTTTTTTATTACAGGAGAGAAAAATCAGCACGTAGTTTAGAATTCTGCTGTTTTCTGTGTGTATTGTCATTGGTGTTTGGTGGTAATGGCTGCAGCATCAGCATCCTGTTCTTCTAGAAGAGTAGGAGGAAGAACAAGAAGCAGTACCAGGAAGAAGGAGAGTGAAGTTGGCATTTTTTCATTATACCCTCTGGTGAAAGAAAGTCCTGCTAAAAATACAGTCACAGGACACCCTCAATGTCGAATCATCTTAAGACCATCCTCAATAGAGCCTCTCAGAGGATGGTCTGTAAGAAGGAACCTGGTGCAAGTCATTTTGCTTCTTCAGCGACTGCGTCACTCAGCACCATCCACCTTAACGATGATAATGGAGGCAGCTGTGTGCTCAAACTTGGGGCATATGATGACTCAATGTTTACGCTGACATATGCCAATTGGATTGAATACGACATTTGTTGCGGAGTATTTGGATGCAGTCAAGTGTCATCCTTGCTAAAAAAGATTTTAGGGGGGGGTTAACAGTTTGCTCTAATTTGGACCTTGATAACATGTTCCTTATATGTAACAAGCTTTGAAACAGTTCTGTACAATGTATTGTTGGGTACATTCATTCAGAAAAAACTAGCTTTCTGTACCCCACCAAGTAAACAAAAAAAAGCTGTGTTTCTCCTTTTATTTCTTTATTGTATATATGGTGTATAAGTGTCTGTGTGGTTGTGTCGGTATATGTGTGAGTGTATCTTTGAGTGTATTGGGGTATGTGTTAATCCCTCCATGTATCACTATATGAATGAGTGTATTCCTTGATGTGTTAGTGTATGCACAAGTGTGTGCCTAGGTGTGATAGTGTATGTATAAGTATCTTCCAGGATATGTTACATATGCATCTGCGTGTGCCGGAGTGTGTGACTGCATGTATAAGTGTGTCACTTGGTACCTGAATATATGTATGAGTGAGTGTTTGAGTGTGCCAGTGAATGCATCAGTGTGTGCATAGGTGTGGTATTCTATGTATCAGTGTGTCCCGTGGTGTCTGAGTGTATGTATGAGTGAGTGTCTGAGTGAGTCAGTGAATGCATCAGTGTGTGCATGGGTATATCAGTGTATGTATCAGTGTGTGTAAGGGTAAGTGTGTCAGGGAATGCATCAGTGTGTGTTTGGGTGTGTTAGTGTATATAAGAGTGTCTGTCTGGGTGTCTGAGTGTATGTATCAGTAAGTGTCTGAATATCTAAGTAAATATATCAGTGTATGTATGGGTGTGGGAGTGTGTCAGTGAATGTATTATTCTGCGTTTGGGTGTGTTAGTGTATGTAAGAGTGTCTCTCTGGATGTCTCAGTTTATCAGTGAATTTATTAGTATGTGCATAGGTGTGTCAGTATATGTATGAGTGAGTCTTGGGGTACCTGAGTCTTTGTATGATTGAGTGTCCGAGTGAGTAAGTCAATGTATGAGTGTGTGCATGGGTGTGTCAGTGTACGTCCCAGTGTGTCCCTTCATGTCTGAGTATATGGATTAGTGTGTGTCTGAAAGCATTACTGTGTGCATAGGTGTGTCAGTGTATGTATTAGTTGGTCATATGCTGTCTGAGTGGATGTATGAGTATGGTGTGAGTGTGTCAATGAATGCATCAGTGCGTTTGAGTGTGTTAGTGTATGCAAGCATGTTTTTCTGGGTGTCTGAGAGTATGTATCAGTGAGTGTCTGAGTATCTTAGTGAACATATCAATGTATACATCTGTGTGTCAGTATATGTATGAGTGTGTCCCAGGGTGTATGTATGAGTGAGCGTGGCAGTGAATGCATCAGTGTGTACATATTGTGTGAGTATATGTATGAGTGAGTATTTGGGTGTCTGAGTGTATGTATTTTTGCGGGGATTTTGTTCTGGAACAGAACTATGCTTGGGACCAAAAAACATAAATATATTGGGAATGAGTCACCATACCACCTCAGTATGCATGAGCCAGAGTATGACTAGTTATAAGGCCACACTGGCCCTCTTAACCTTACCAGCGAAAAAAGTGCATTGGCACCCCAGAACACAATACTCTCTACCCTCTCAGGAATCATGGTAACAGGACACACCCATTTCCTCTCTCACTCATATTCATCCACAATAAGATAACCAGGAGACACAAAGTTTTAAATATTTATTTAAACTATTGTGCTCTGAAATGCAGTATTCATGCCACAATTAGAAAACAAATGCATACTAAAAATACTGTGAGCCTAGTTAATAAACCATATACCATGAAAAGCGAGGGTCTCATATTTGACAGAGTAGCCTAAACCCCCCTCCCCTGCTACTGAAGCTAAATGATTATAAATAAAAGATCACTGGGATTAGTGGCGGACACCGAACATTATCATACACAGATGGACTTTCTACTTCTTAGCAGGCACAGTGATCTTATTCCTGGACGCATATTCCAAGTGTGTGTATTTCGCTCCTGTGCTCATCTATATGACAAGACATATGTGCACATAACAAACACTGCATTCCTGTGTTATGTCTAGGTGCTAGTGCCTGGCCAGAAAGAACATAAAGGGACATTGTTGTTTGAACTTGTCCATGATGGTCATACCAAATCCCAGGAAAAGAACAGAAAACTAAACATATGCAGGTTCTGTGTGAAAGTACAATGTGGCACAAAAGCCAGCGTGTTCATATAGTAATGTGTGCAAAGGACAATGAGGGCTATAACATGCACAGTTAGGCTAACATAGCGATAACTACAATGGCTCATGCAGGAAACACAGGACAGTATGAATGAGTGTGTCAGTTATTCTATCAGTGTGTGCTTGTGGGTATCAGTGCATGGATCAGTGTGTCCCAGGGTGAGAGAGTATTTGTATGAGTGAGTGTCTGACTGAGTCAATGGATGTATCAATGTGTAAAAGTGTGTGGCAGTGTATGTATCAGTCTGTCACAGGCTGTCTGAGTGTATGTATTAGTGAGTGTGAATGTGTCAGGGAAATCATCAGTGTGAGTTTGGGTGTGTTAGTGCTTGTATGAGTGTCTCTTTAGGAGTCTGAGTGTATATATCAGAGTGTGTGTGAGTATGTCAGTGAATGCATAAGTGTCAGTTTGAGTGTGTCAGTATATATATGAATGTGTTTTGGGTGCCTCAGTGTATGTATAAGTATGAAGCTGACTGTGACACTAAATGTATCAGTTGTGCTCGAGTATGTCAGTATGTGTATGAGTGTATCCCAGGGTGTCTGACTGTATGGATGAGTGAGTGTCTGAGTGTGTCAGTGAATGCATGAGTATGTGCATGGGTGTGTCAGTGTATGTATCAGTGTGTTCTAGGGTGTCTGAGTGTATGTATGAGTGAGTATCAGTGAATGCATAAGTGTGTGCTTGGGTATGTTAGTGTATGTATGGGTGTCGCTGGGTGTCTGAGTGTATGTATCTGTTCACATCTGAGTATGTCAGTGAACGTCCTAGGGGGCCGGAGTGTATGTATGAGTAAGAGCATCAGTGAAAGCCTAAGTGTGTGCTTGGGTGTGTTAGTGTATGTATGAGTGTCTCTTTGGGTGTCTGAGTGTATGTATCAGTTCATAATTGAGTATGTCAGTGTATTAGTGTGTGATTGGGTGTGTCTGTATATGTATGCGTGTGTCCCAGGGTGTTTGAGTGTATGTATGAGTGAGTGTCTGAGAGTGTCAGTAAACGTATCAGTGTGAGCTTGGGTGTGTCAGTATAGGTATGAGTGTGAATTTTGATCCTCCTGCACACACTAATATCAACATACAAAAACAGAATGGGGTAACAAATTCTCAAGGCTTATATGTTCTTGTATTCTTTAATAGGTTCCTAGATCTTTATCCTTTTGCCAACACGTGGTTTGTCACCAAGGGATTCAATCCTGTGACTTACTCAAGGCTAAAGAATATAGAAATGTACATTGCAATAATATATTGTTTCATTAATATCTCATTTGCATCACAAATGATGTGCCTTCTGTGCCTACGTTATCATTGTTCCAATTAACATGGTGACATCACATTGCAACCCATGCACAATTTCTGTGAATTAACATAACATTTTGTACAAAGTTTTAAGTAATTTTTACTTCTTAATTTCGTAATATATTTTTTCCAACATGAATTTCCCAAATCTCTTTTTATATATTAATGCCTCATTGGCTACTACATTCTTTAGTGAAAGGTATAATGCGCTCAGGGGATAGAATATAAATGTGTGGACAACTGTGAGTGTCATATCCCTTTATTTGTTTCACCCATTCTAGTGCTGCATATGTATCAGTGTGTCCCAGGGTATTCAAGTGTATGTATGAGTGATTGTTTAACTGAGTCAGTGAATGCCTCTTTGTATTTGCTTGGCTGAGTATGTATATGTATGAATGTGTCCTGGGGTGTTTGAGTGTATGTATGACTGAATGTCTGGGTGAATCAGTGAATACATCAGTGTGTGCTTTGGTGTGTCAGTATATATACAAGTGAGTCCAGGGTGTCTGAGTGAGTGTGTGAGTAACTCAGTGAATTCATTGGTGTGTACGTGGATAAGCCAATATATGAATACATGAGTCCCTGGGTATCTGAGTGTATCAATGAGTGAATGTCTGAATGTGTCAGTGAATACATCTGTGTGTGCCTGGGTGTGTCAGTATGTGTATGAGTGTGTCCTGGATGGTAACCATATGAATATGTGTGTGTATGGTTGTCTCAATATGTGAATACGTGTGTTCCAGGTTATCTCAGTATAAGGATGAGTGTGTGGCTGCGTATGTCAGTGTATATATAAGTGTGTGCCAGGGTGAGTCAGGTCCTGTTTTACTGGGTCAGTGGGTATTTCAATGTATGTAGCAAAGTGTGTTTGGGTGAGTCATTTAATATAAGTATGGGCCAAAAATCCATTCCGCTCGCGAAATTTGCAGATTTTCGGCAATTTCGCGATCCGCAAATCTCACGAAATTGCCGCAAAATTCGCAAATTCGCTCGCGGGTGGATTTTTTTTTTTTGATGGCCAGCTCTCTTAAGGGACCAAAGTTACATGCACACACGGTCACTGGAGGCAAAACGTCTGGCCCTTTCCGCAGCTATAGTGTAGGAAAAGCACTATACATTTACCCAACGAGGTAGCACTTACTGATTAGCCAGTAGAAAGTACTCCAGTTGAGTAGAGGTATTGCACAAAACGGTGGCATCTTCGTGGATAACTATGCAGGGCAGGATTCATTCTGCCACAAGGCTCCTGCCACAAAAATTAAACCTCAACAGGAAGCACTTACAGATATAGCAGGTGCCGAGTTGAAGCTCAAATTCAGTAATGTTTTAATCAGCCTAAAACATTAGTGAGCAGGGTTGAGGCTGGGCAAGTGTGCTTTAACCCCATATCTGCAGACGAAAATGAGCTGTAATACTCAAGGGAGGTCTTTGAATCCACGAGATTCTCGAGCGCAATCCCTGTGTAGTTCCTGCGACCAGGAGGCTGCTTTCTCCTCACCTGCTGCCCTGCTCGCTCCCTGACCCCTTATACAGAAGATAACCATTAGTTATAATGGGGTATCCCAGTAACCCCCAGAAGCTGGGTCCTAAAGCGAAACAAGAGTAGTGGCTCTGTCGGGTGTAAGGCAATTTCTTTGTTCATCTTAATAAATAGTCAGTCTTTACATATATTGCGGGGAAACATTCAATGAACAAATTGTAAAGACAAAACACTTTTCTTAGTATTTTAAAGATTTCCTTATTATATGTGGCACTTCCTTTATTCCTTCACCGGCTGGTGAAGAAATTTGTACCCATCTATTATAAGGTACGTACATTACCACTCGGCTTCTGCCTTGAGACCTATATATAGAATTGTTAAATAATGAAAGCCTCATATCTACCTCTCCAGATTACTCCATTAAAAAAACATCACCACAAGGAAATCCACGGAAGGGTGTCGGCTGACACCTTGTCCTTGAAAGCGCCAAGAGATCGCAAAAAAAATTACTCTCTCCCAGGAGAGCTTGCCAAATGGCTAATGTTCACCATTTTTACCCCATAAGGCACACCCAGATTTTAAACTCCTGCCTTACAATTACAGGCTGTCCACTCTCTTTGTCCTGATGAAGACCCGTCCCGGATGCAATCAACTCTGCACCACAACTTAGGGTCGAAACTTCAACGTTATTCATATCAATCCGTCCATGACAAGTTACAACACACAAAGAAAAAGAGTACATTTTGTTGTGACTAATGAACCTCAAATGGGCTGATGATAATTTATGTTTTTTAGCATTGTATGTGTTATTTGTTTTGATCCTCTTGTAATCCACTCATCACTTGTCACTACCAGTCACTGAAACCTTTTCACTCTATATGTGATTTTTGTTTCGGACAGCCTTTCTGTATACTTTATTGATATGTATAAATGAGGAAATCTTTCAAATACTTAGAAAGGTGTTGTGTCTTTACAATTTGTTCATTGAATGTTCCCCCGCAACATATGTAAAGACTGACTATTTATTTAGATGAACAAGGAAATTGCCTTACACCCGACAGAACCACTACTCTTGTTTCCCCTTATACACAAGAGGCATGTTGACACGCATAGAAGCCCCGCCCGTTTGGCCCCGCACCACACAGTAGCGGTCTCAAACGTCTTCCCACCCTTTCCCAACTATGATGGACAGCTCACCCAAGGGACCTCGGCGCCTTTTGGCGCAGTGGCAAAGTCAAGGCACACATGGTCAGTGGAGACAAATCATCTGTCCCTTTACGCAGCTGCAGTGTAGGAAAAGCACTATACATTTACCCAATGAGGTAACACTTACTGGATTAACCAGTAGAAAGTACTCCAGTGCAAATCGCAAAAAATACGTGAGTTTGCAGGAAAATCCGCGAATTCGCGTTTTTTTTGCGATTTTGTGTGAATTCGTGGACCGCAGATCCGCAAAGTTCGCCCATACTTAATTTAATATAGGAGTGTGTATCTGGGTTTCTCAGTGCATGTATGAGTGAGTGCCTGAGTGTGTCAGCATATGGATCAGTGTGTGCCGGGGTATGTCCAAGAATGCATAAATATGTGATTTAGTTTCACAGTGTATCCACCAGTGCCTGCCAATATGTCTGATCAGATGTATTATATAGCTTAACCCATTTACCTCGGAGGACATTCCATCGCAGTGCGGGCATTCCACGTAGTGGGTAGGGCTGCGTCGGCCGTTGGTCATGCGGAACACCAGGGAGGTAATGGCCGACGTGAGCACGCGACAGGTTAAAGAAGTAATTAGTCACCTAAATAACTGTAAAAAATGGTTCCATTGATCGCTGTAAACGGAGAGAAAAGAAAAATAGAAGTTATTGTTATATAATAAACTTGCACAGTAAAGTTAAAGTTTCTACATTTCAAATGTTTATGGTTATTCATAAAGCAATACATAGCTGTAATAATGCAAACCACTCATGCATTCAAACATTTGTTTCACTTTTTCTGTTCTCAGTTTTCATACTTGTATACCATAAACGAAGTACTGTATAAAAAGAGTACAAAAAAAATAGCACTGCAAAGTATGGCACTATAAATAAGTGACACTATGCATTGCACTCACTACAAATAATTAATACATTCTTTTAGCTGTAGCTACTAAACTAATTTAAAGAAACATATCACAAGAAATAAAATGTTATGAAATTGCAAGTAGTCCATTACTCAAAATAAATATAAAGCACACTGTAAGTTTGTTTTATAGACATCACCTCTGGTAATCCAAATTATGTCTTAGACACGGATGATCCATAAAGAACAAAGAATGTATACCCCTTTTTAAACAGTAACATACTTAGAACTTTGGTTGCAGAAAGAAGAGGTATGAATTTGGAAGATTAAAAGTCAGTTTTTGTTTCAATGTAAGCTTGCTGTCATTGCATTGGAGTTCCAGCACAAAGAACATTGCCATAGTCGAGGCTGATGGTGATGAGGGCTTGAGGGTTGGTCTTTCTGGTGTCGATGGAGATCCATCTGAAAAGTCTTTTGAGCATGCAGAGGGTGTGGAAGCAGGAGAAGATAACTGTTTGAATTTTCATTTCATTGTAAGTTGGCTGTCGAGGATGATGCTCAGGTTGCATGCAAGGTTTGTTGGTGTGGAACTTCTTTTGAGTTCTTCCGATCACCAGCTATGGTCCATATGGAGGTCTTTCTTCTGATGTTCAATACTTCTATATTGTCGCAGTTGAGTTTGAGGCAGTGTAGGTAACTGGCTCTCTATGTGGTGTACTAACAAGTAGACTGTGCAGAGATTCCAGAGAATCCCCAAATGGTACACAGATATAAAAGCAGATCATTCTAATGCTCTTTCGTGGTAGTGTGCGTGAGCAGTAAGGCTTATTAGAGGGTAGTATTAAGCAATTGCTGTACTCACAAAGACAATAAACAAGACACACACTCAAGAATAAATCAGACACCAATATATAAAACGAAAGATGATTTTTATGTTTTTTTAAGACCAAGAACACAGTTCTAAGATAAGTCCTTTCGAAGTTACGATTTTTCAAATTTCAGAAAATATTTATTACTCTTGTGCGCAATTACACACCATAGGAAACAATGGGAAAAAGAGGAAAATGCATATAACATCAGGCAATGCTTTCACGAAGTTCACCTTCTCATTTTAGGTCGATGTTGGGACCAGGTCAAAAGTTCAAGCAGGAGAAGTTTGGGCGCTATCCAGATCGGATGGGAGCAGATTTCTGAGGGTCTTGAAAACTGCTGTGTAAAGATGAAGGGGGCCATTTGAAAATGTACTGCACAGGTGGACCTACAGGTTTAAGTCCAGTGGGTGTCCTTCAATGGAGTAGATTGCAAGGCCCTTGGGACCATGGTAGCAGAGCTGGTTAATTGGTATTGGGGCCTGGTGCAGAGCGAACAGGTCAGCCAGGTGTTGTGTGTCTTTAGGTCATCACTGTTAGGAGCAGGCAACTTGGAGAGGCGATCATGGGGCAACTGGGCCACTCAGTAAGGTGTCTCAATGTCCCTAGATGGGTGCTTGCTTCTGGTGCTTTGGGAGTATTTCCTGTTTTTTCTTCCTAGGGGCCAAGTACCTCGGGTATAGGTATGCCGCAGCTCCTGTAGGTTCTGGTGTCTCCACTCTACGTGGGGAAGCAGGTCTGGTCCTCCAGAGCTGCTGTACCTCTTCTTGCTTTGGTGCTGCATTGAGGTTATTGGGGATCAGCAAGTTGTCAAACTGCACTACATGGGATCAGTGCCTGCGGAGTGCAGGGGAGTGATACCTTCACTCCAAGGGAGCGTCCCTGTGGTTTTTTTGAGAGTTGTTGGTGCTCCACGGTTCTTGAAGTCCTTGCAGGTTCTGGACACCACAGTAGGAAGCTATTTTCGAGTCCTCTGAGCAGTTGGCAAGTTTTGGCACCTTTTTCTTTCACAGCAGGGCTTCATTTCTCGTGGAGCAGGTTCTCTTTGTCCTGGTCTCTTTGACCCGATGAATCTGAGGTTCAGGTCTCAGGGAGCCACCCAAATACTGATTTTAGGGCCATTACAAGGGAAGACGGGTAATAGCAAGTGGGCTATCTACCTTTAGGGTGTCTTTACCCCTTAGTGGCCACTTCCTATGGGAAGAGGCCATACCTTAGTCCTGCCTCGAGTTTTTCTCACCATCTGAAGATGGTGGAATTTCAGGAGAGGGGTTAACCCCACCTGCCCTGCCCCAGGGGTGGTGCAGGCTTAGGGGGGGCCCTCCTCATTATCCAAATACATTTCCTTCCTTTCTTCCTGCCAAATGCAGAGCCGGAAAGGAGGCTTGGCTTCCCACAATATTTGGGGGCTCCTGGCTTGGGTTTAAAAAGTGCCATTGCTTTTGAAGCATCCTGCCCGGGAATGCCATCCTGTGCCGGAGGAGGTGTAAAAAAACCCTGCTCAGAGCAGGTATGGTTTCTGTCCTATGAGAGTACTGGCTCTCAACCAATGAGGTTAAAAACATGTCTGGTGGTGACAAGCTGGTGAAAATGTGCCAGAGACCACACTAGTGGTTGTTTAAGTTTCAGGAGACTCTCTAAAATGGTCTCTGTGTGAATTTAGTATTAAGTCCACCACTGGCATCAGTGAGGATTTATTACTTAGTAATCAGTGAAGTCATCATGTAGCTAGGAAACTCGTGTTGACAAGTATCCAGCCCATACACACTTTTTGGCTTCTCTGTTCACTTACAACACCACAGAATGCATTGGATAATGTAGGGGTGTATCTCCTCATGCTGATATGCCCACCTATTGGAAATAGTGAATCCTGCCTTAGGGCTTAAGACCTGCAGTAGGGGTGACTTACTTATATCTTATGCAGCGCATGTGAGCCATGGCACGCAGGGATGTGTGCCTTGTCAACTCTTTGGATTAACCCCCACCGATACATGCTGCCTATAATAGCAGATTGCATAGCTTTGGTGAGGGGGCCCTGGAGTAGCAAAAACAGTGCTCCACCTCCACAGGACCCTCTTCAGTAACCATGCCCTAGGTACCAAGGGGACCAACTTAGAGGGATAGCTGAAGTTGTGCCAATTGTATAGTTTTAGGGAAAGAACATTGGAACATGGAACCTGGTTAGCATGGACCTAGTAAACCTTCAAAGTTTCAGCAAAAGCTGAGCAAAAAGAGGGCAGACTGCAGCAAACACTGAGCTTCTCAGGGCGGCTGTCTTTCATCCATTTTGTCACGTTGGTCATGGCATTGCAAAAGTTGGTTTAGGCATTGGAGGGGTCCTCGGTGAGTGAGAGGATTAGTTGAGTACTGTCAGCATAGGAGATTATTTTGAGTCCATGGGATCCGGCAACATCAACGAGAGGGGTCATGTAGATGTAGGGTGGGGCTGAGGGATGAGCCTTGGGGTGCACTGGAAATTATTTTCTTTGATACAGAGGTGAAAGGGGTCAGTCAGATGCTCTGAGTGTGTCCTGAAAGGAAAGGACCCATCCACTTGTGAGCTTTATGCTGTATGCATATGTTGTGGAGGTTGTGGAGTCTGTCAGTAAGGGTGTAGTGGGAGACAGTATTGAAAGCAGGTCAAGGAGGATCAGAGCAAGACTTTCCTCACGATCAAGCAAAGTTCTGATGTCATCTGTTGTGGCGATCAACACCGCCTCAGTAGTGTGGTTGGCACAGAATCCTGTTTGTGAGGCATTGAGTAGGCAGTTTTGATCTAGGTCTTTGGTGATCTGTTGGTTGATGGCCTTCTTGAGTGCTTTGGCTGGGTAGAGGAGCAGGAAGATTGGTCAGTAGTTTTTGAGATCCCTGGGGTTAGCAAAGGGCTTCTTAAGGAGGGGTCTGACTGCTGCATGTTTTCATAGGTCTGGGAACATTGCTGTGAAAATAGATATGTTGAGGATGCTGGTAAGTTCTGGGCAGATTGGGTTGGCTTCAAGTTAAAGATATGATGACCCAGGGGTCATTGGGTGCCCTAGAGGGGATGGATGACATGATGGCTGTTGTGGTCTGAGTGGTGAGCAGAGACAAGGTGGTTATAGCTCGGCTGGTTTTCACTGGTTGGTCATTATTATTGAGGCTGAGAGTGTGAGAATCGGTGTTGAAGTTTTTGTAGATGGAGGCAATCTTGCTGTGGAAGTAGTCTGAGAGAGAGTCGCAGAGTTCTTCAAAGGGGTGGATGGTGTTCTCTGTGGATGTTGAGTTGGAGTATTCTATAACGATTTTGAAGAGTTCTTTCTTGTGGTTGGCTGTGGTGTCAATACAGACAATTATGGCTGCTCTCTTGGCTTCCTTTATGTGCAATTGCTAGTTGTTGAGGGTTGCTTTGTGGGTGGCTCTGTCTGAGAGATTCTTGGCGGTGCATCAGCACTTCTCTAGTAAGTAGCAATTGCGCTTGTTGGCTCTGAGCTCCAGGGTATACCAGCTGGCTTAATCTGAAGATCTGTTGGTTTTTGCTTGCTTCAGTGGGGTGAATCTGTCGGTGCATTTGTTGATCCAGACAGAGAAGTTCTAAATGTCCTGGTCAAGGTGTGCTGAGGTTTTGGGTAGTGTGATGATGAGGGCTTGTGTCCATAGGGTCTTGGTTACCTTGTCCCGGCTGCAGTGGGGTGTGCTGTAGTGTTTGGTGGTGGGGTGCTGGGTATCAGGGATGATAGCGTGAACATCAGCGTGGTTGGTCCAGGTGAGCTCTGTGACATGGAGGAATTTGATTATGACACTGTAGATGAAGATGGCATTGAGTGTGTGTCCGGCTTTCTGCATGGGTTCAGTGACTAGTTGGATGAGTCCTATGTTATTGAGACTGTCCAGGATGGCGTTAGCGTTGGTGTTGTTGGGGGTTGTCAACATGAAAATTGAATTCATTGAGTAGAATGTAGTGATGAGAATCACTGGCAAGGGGGCGATAAGGTTGGATATGGTATTACAGAAAGGTGACCATGGTCCAAGGGGTCTGTAGGTGAGTGTGCTGGAAGTTGAGGTGTTCCATAAGAGGCATTGGGTTGTTATTGGTGACATTGCATTGGATGGTTTCCTTTAAGATGGTGGCTATGCCCTTGCCATGTTTGTTGGTGTGGCCTTGGTGTATCATCTTGTAGCTGTCAGGCATAGCAGTGGCGATCTTGGGGTTCAAGAAGGGGTTGAGCCACGTTCAATTGATGAAGGCAATGTCCGTAGATAGGGTGGTGATGGTGTGGAAGATTTACGTGACATGTTTGCAGAGGGAGTGGACATTGATCAGTATGCATTGGACCAGTTCTGGGCTGTCCATGGTCTTCTGAGGGGCAGTGATGCGAGATTCATCGGGGGTATGTTGCAGGAATAGCAGCAGTTTCAGCAGATGAAGGGTCCTTTTGGTAGATTGTGGTAAGGAAGTGAATAAGCTGGAGTTGCGGTGTCTGTGGTTCAGGTCCAGGAGCTCCTCGGCAGTGTATTGGAGGTGAACAAGGGGTCCTGGTGTTGGGCAATGTCCAGGTGCGGATAGGCGCATATGGGATTTTCTTTGATGGGCCTTTTACATGCCAGCTGTGTGGCCGCACAGCGCCCTCCATAAGTAACCCTGTGAAGTGGAAGAGGCTGGCAGGGTGGTTGTAGGGCAAGGAGTGAGAACTGCCAAGGGTGTGGGAATAAAAGAAAAAAAGGACAGATGAGCATGCACAATTAAATAAAGTTAAACCCAGTAAAGCAAGACTAGCCCAGTAAAGAAATATTAAACACAGAATGTGTAATGTTGAACGTAATGTTGAGGGTAAATACTACAGATCAACTACATATGTCTACAAGATGCTTTAAGCAGAATGTACTATCACTATGTAAACATTCCAGCAAATGATACAGTTGAGAGCAGAATCTGTTGTCTGCTTTATGTTGAATTGCATTTATGAGATGCAGTAAATGCAGGAGTACACTGAAAACAACATTAGCATAGCAGTTGATACCATTACTATTTTCCAACTGGAAACCTAGAATATCTTGTGGTATATAAATAAATAATACCGGATCTAGGTTTGTCTGGACATAGCCATAACAGATAGCTCAATAAATAAGAGTCAAGATTCGAGGTAGTAGGAGTTTGCAGGTTTTAATACAGCATAAAGGACAGGAACAGGACAACCTGCACGGGAACAGGATGGCAGCGCTGCCGGGGGCAGGATCAGAATCGGCATAACATTTAATAACAGTCCACAAATATATATACTAAAACAGTTACATTACAATGAATTACAGTAGGCGGAGCAGTGGGTGTGGTCAATAGCAGTCGCGAAAGATAAGGGTGAAAATGGGTGTAACAGGGGCGTATACATAGACATGTGATGTAAACGTAACAGAATATGTCATAAAATGGGGCGGAAACATGGAGGGGGCTACCTAAGGAGCCGGGACCTCTAACCTAATGGTGCGCGCAAACTGACAATGACGTGTTACTAGGAGAAGCTGGGGGCTATGAACTCTGTGCTAGGAGCAGAGACTGAAGTCTGGAGAGTCAGGGCGACATGTACCTAAACAGTATCTAGTATCTGATGTTTAGAGAACATGTTGATATAAACTAAGAGTCAGGAGGGGAGAGGCTAACGGACTCTAAGACTGGAGCATGCATTATTCTACATGTAGTGCGTGATGAAGAATATTAAATGACCATTAAATGCAGTATTTCTCTTACATGGAGACGTAAAGGCTAGACAATGACGGAAACTATTGATGCGATTCAGTAGCTTAGGAATGCAGAGAAGGGGGGCTGGACTGATAACTAGAATCATAACATACTCTTGGCAGACTCGTAGGCAGAGCCAGGCTGAGCCGGGCACTGTGAGGCAGGAAGTAAGTGAAGGGTCGAGGATACAGGTGGGGGCTGTATCGCTCCTCAGCGAGGACTCAGAAGACAGGAGCTGAATCTGGTGTCCGGGCCCTTTTGAGGCCTAGAAACGGGGACTTTACAATGAAATAACGTGCACACTGAGAAACGTGGCAACGTAACTTTACATAGGCCTGATACTCGTAGCTTTCACGAGAACTGGAAACTGGCATACTAGTGATGGACACAACTGTAATTGCGTCTTTAATCAAACATGGGGGATACATATGCATATTTAATCATGCACACATAACATAAGATGGAGGACACGTAGGGACACAGAACATGGCAAAATTTACTTTTCCACATTCCCTCCTTGTCACTACGTTTCCATCAGGAAACATCAATATTCATGATACCATCTATCATTTCATACAGTATCATTTGCTCGTCTCGAGTTTTCTTGGAACTGGATTTAGGACGGGACTTGGGACTAGGAACACATGATGTAGCACAAATGCCGCAAATCGCAGGGCCACATTGTAAACAGAGGCAGCAACTGAATATGATCGCTACTGCAATACCCAGAAATGACAATACTTTCCATCCCCAGGCGGAAATTATATTCCAGAACCAACCGGACCATGTCCAGGTGCCTGGATCTTGGTGTAACATATGGGCAATTTTATGGAGTCTGGTAATAGCTGAATAAACAGACGGCGCGTTATTAGGAATGAAAATGCAGCAACTAGATCCGATGACTCTACAGGCCCCGCCCCTATCGGCCAGTATGACGTCAAGGACGAGACGATTCTGGAGCACGACAATTCTCATAAAGGATTGTTCTTCGGTTAAGTTACCTAGAGCAGAAGTAGTCTCAATCACTACTGCTTCAAGTGTTCTGGTTAATCTACGTATCAGTTTACTATTTACAACAGTACCTAAGTAGGGGAAGACACCTTTATTGATATCTATGTATTGTTCTAGAGCAGTTTCAGTATAATCGACAATCGGGAGATTTCTCTTGTGTCTAGTATGTACTAGGTGGGAATTCCTATGATAGTCAGGTGGGGCTAGGAAAACTGGTGGCAGTAGGAAGGCAATGTAACATGTTCCCTCCCAATCGAGGGGCAGACGAACATATGCGGTCTGACCACAAACAAAATAAGAATGACGTGAAGCTTTGAAAATAGATTTCCCACTGTCACTATACTTGACAATAGTAGTACAATCACTATGGCCTACATGTACGGAACCATTATTTCGGACACATAATTCACCTTTGACTGGTAGTACTGAAATAGCAGGTAAGTCTGGAGTAGAATCAGACTGAACATTCAGGACCATGAAATTCGAAGAATAATTACCTAGATTATAAACTTCATTCTCTAGATCTAACCCTGTTCTGTGGGGAAGACCTTGCTTGTCTGGGAAACATGTACTGTTCAGAAAAGACATATCTGTTGAGGATGACGTTAACGTGGACCATGCTCCACACGAACCATTATGTGAAAATGGATAAGGAAAGAGTGGCAGAACTCCCTTCGGTGTCTGGAAAGGGGGGAGTCGACCACACACCCAACAATTTGTGGCATTGCTGGTCTGGTGTGAATAATGTAACATGCGGATAAAAGAGTTATTACGCATAGCAAGACGATAAGAAAGTTCATGAGGAGGCAGATCACTAAACGTGTGCTCTACTGTAACATTAGCAGACTTATTTACATGAGAAACTGAAAAACACAAATAAAATGCATAACTGGTGCAGGAAATTATAATGCTGAAATATAGCAGAAAACATAAAATAATAGTGCAACTTCTAGAGTTCTCACTAACTCTCTCTCTGTGGGGGTCTATTATATACATGTCAGAAACCGGTCTAACCGTTTCACCTAGGGGAGGACTTAGACAATCAAACTGGCTGACTTATTTTACTAGACCTTAGTTTAAGCTTATACTCCTGTTGCGGAGTTTTCTCTAACAGGGAAGGGTTCGTAGCAATGTCTTTTGCGGGACAGTCCTTAAGAATAGTACTTTGGCAGTCTTTAAGATCCTCGGAAATGTTCTTTGAAACAGGTTTCAATCCAAAAAATCTTTTCACATGTGACAAATGGACCCAGCCCTTCCTGCCTTCCAGCTTGACGGCAGTACGGGTGGCCAGGAGGACCTGTCGGGGTTCCTTCCAGCGAGGCTCCAGCGGACTTGAACGATCAAAGTTCCTGACCAAAACCATGCATCCGGGAACGATTTCATGCGGTGCCACCTCGGTATTGTCTGGAAATGCGGCAGCAACCTGTGAACGACAAGAGTTGAGGGCAGACATCAAGGAAGCTAGGTAATCTGTCAGCATATTACTTGAAACATCGGTAATACTTCGAGGTCTAGGTGTACCCCACATGTTAGGGGGGCGGCCGAATACGACCTCATAAGGGGACAGACCTGATCTGGAATGTGCGACCATGCGCATATAAAACAAGGCAACTGGCAGAGCTACTAGCCAGTCCACACCTTTCTCTTTACATACTTTTGCAATTCGGATTTTCAGGGTCTGATTATGTCTCTCTACGAGACCGGCTGCTTCTGGATGGCGTACACAATGGAACTTCCACTGGTACCCTAACAAAAGGGAAACATGTTTCATCAACTCGGATGAGAATGGCTGGCCGTTGTCAGAATATACGACTCTAGGGAGTCCGTAGCGGGGGAAGAATTCACGAACCAACTGCTTGGCAGTGGTCGCGGCTGTGTAATCTGGGACTGGATATGCCTCTGTCCACCTGGACAAAGCGCATACCACTACAAGGACATACTTGAAACCTCGACATCGCTCCATCTGAATATAATCCATCTGGAGGACTTCAAAAGGGTGGTCAGGGGGCTGGAATCCACCTTGTTCCACCGGAACACTTTTACCTGGATTAAACTGACAACATATCATACAGGTACGGACTTTCTGCTTGGCTGCAGCTCGTAAATGCTTGTTGAACCAAATGTTCTGGATACTATCTAACATAGCTTTTTCTCCTAAATGTGCTGGACTATGTGCGGTATTGATAATGACTTGAACCATGGAGTCGGGGAGAAACCATGTGGCCTTACCCTTCGTTACCCATCCCTGATCTGTCTGGACCCCTCCTTGTTCGGACCATTTCTTGATTTCCTCGGGAGTAGCATGTAACTGGATATCTATGACATCTTGAGTGGGGTCCTTAACTGTCATACAGGTAGTCAGATCTGGAGTGTATGTCGGTGTCTTATTTACTGGAACGTCTGGTGTCTGTGCTGTAAGCTTGGCTGTGCGATCTGCTAGATCATTACCTTGAGAAATAGTGTCAGTAACTTTCGTATGTGCTTTGCATTTCATGATAGCAATGGATGTCGGTAAGTGTATGGCATCTAACAGAGCTTGAATAAGGAGACCATGCTGAATCTTGGTTCCATGAGAAGTCATGAAACCTCTCTCCTGCCAGAGCACTCCGAAGTCGTGTACGACTCCAAATGCGTAACGTGAATCTGTGTAAACATTAACTTTCAGGTTCTTGGCGTGTATGCAGGCTTGTGTCAGAGCAACTAGCTCTGCTGCTTGAGCAGACAGGGTGTCAATACGATGTGTTTCAATAACTTCAGTGTCAGTAGTCACTGCATACGCGGCTACTAGTTCTCCTGTACTTGTTCTCATACATGAACCATCCACATAAAGTGTCAGGTCTGGATCTGGTAATGGAATATCTGTCAGATCTTGTCTTGGCTTAGTCATAATATTAACTACTTCCACACAGTCGTGTGTGGCAGGATTTGAATTTACTGACGGTAACAGTGTGGCAGGATTTAGAACGTTGCAGCGTCTGATTTCTATGTGTGGCTGGAACAGTGTCAATTCATAACCTGTTAAACGTGCAATTGTCAAGTGCTGAGTCTGTGTTCGGTTTAAAAGAACTTCCACGGAGTGTGGGACTTGTACTGTCAAGGAATGTCCTAATACTATGGAATCACTTTGTCTGATAGCTAGTGCTGTGGCTGCAACTGACTTGAGGCACGCAGGCAGAGCCTGGGCTACAGTATCTAATGTGCTCGAAAAATAAGCACAGGGCTTGTATTGTCCTGCTTGATCTTGTGTGAGAACAGATAATGCTGTACCTTCGCGTTCAGTGACAAAAAGTGTAAAAGGCTTACTGTAGTTCGGTGTTGCTAGAACTGGAGCTTGGCATAGAGCTTTCTTTAACTCATTAAAACTAAATGTATGTTCAGATGTCCAAGGGAGGACAGTCGATACGGCTGCCTCCTGTGTTGTTAACTGTATCAGTGGTTTAGCTAGAAATGCATACTGAGGAATCCATTGTCTGCAGTCAGAAGTGAGTCCGATAAAAGCACGTACCTCCTTCTGGGTCTTGGGCTGAGGAAGACTCGCTATTAACTGGATACGGTCGGGTGTCAACTGCCTACCCCTCTTGGACAGTAAGTGGCCTAAATAGATCACTTGCTGGACACAGAATTGAAGCTTAGAAGGGGACACCTTGTGCCCCATCTCGGCAAGGAAATACAAGACTGTAAGGGATGCTCGCTCGCAAGCACGTTCAGAACGGGCTGTGATCAGTAGATCATCGACATACTGGAGCAGGGCAGTGTCAGTTGGCATGTGAATATTGTCTAGTTGTCTCTTAAGTGCTTGACTGTAAATACTTGGACTTTCTGTGAAACCTTGAGGAGCGCTTGTGAACATATAGCTCCTTCCATTTAAACAAAATCCGAAAAGAAACTGGCTGTCTGGATGAATGGGGACACTGAAGAACGCGTTCTTGAGGTCTATGACTGTAAAAAAAATGAGGCTTCAGAATCAATGGCTGTCAATAGGGAAGAGATATCTGGGACAACTGGGTACTGGGGAATAATACATTTATTAAGCTCTCGGAGATCAATCACTAATCGATATACTGGGGGTGCATTTGGATCAGTACGTTTCATGACTGGAATGATCGGAGAATTACATACATTGGAGTCAGTTTCTACAACTACTCCTTGAGCGATGAGCTCGTCAATAATTTTGGATAAGGCTGCTACAGCCTCAGGTGGCAATCTGTACTGTCTGATTCGTGGTAACACTACATCTGGCTTGAGAGTCACACGATGGGGTGTGATTTGCATATAGCCAACATCAGTTGGACCTTGTGCCCATAGATGCTGCGGAACATTAGACAATCTCGGATCAAAATCTCGTAATACATAGTGACCCTTGAAGTCACGTAGGAACAGTCGTATTCCCTCTGGGGAACAGCATATGACTGCACCTAATTCTTTCAGTGTCTTAATGCCTAACAGATTTTCTGGACATGACTTCGTAAGTAACAGATCAGTAGTGCGGGACAATGGACCTACTTCTAGAGTAACTGGCTGAGATATCTCATTTACAATAGGCTTTCCTGAAAATCCAAGGGAAACATTTCTTGAGCCTGAGAGCGGAGCCCCTGGAACTTCGGCGTGACTAATGGTGGTCCTACTTGCCCCTGTATCAATCAAAAACTTTCTGTCTTTCCCTAATACTTGACTATGAACATAGGGACCCTCTTGATCTACAGGTATCTCGATGAGAGGCAAGCCTACCTCCCTCTCTAGGCTGTTTCATGAATATGGCTGATACTCTGGATACTCAGACTGCGCATACTGGTACATCTGCTATGTAACATGCTGTGTTGCAGCAATAGGCTGCGGTACTGGAACTGTCTGTTGTGCATTCTGTGGCTGAGAAGTCTGTGAAACTTGTTCTTGTCTAGGCGGACGTGGTCTTTCTTTAGTTTTACCGGTAGCTATATTGTGTTTCAGAACTGCACACTCGTTTATGAAATGACCTGGCTGTTTACAATAATTGCATGTCCCTTTAACGGGAGCTGTAGGATGACTGGCTTGATTCGGACCCCTCTTCTGACTGTCTTGAGGAATAGATTGTGCAACTAGTACTTTCATTTTCGTGTCTTTCATACGTTTTCTTTCATGATCTTGCTCTTCTCTGATTCTATTCTGGTGGTATTGGAGCATCTGTAACATCTGGGACGGGGTATTAGCTTGCCAGGTACTTTCGACTTTCAAAACTCGATTCTTAACTTGTGGACTTGAATTCTCGACTAATTTAGTAACAAAAAGATGAGGGTATGACTCGCTACTTGTCTTGAGGCCACTGTTTATACTAAAACATTTCTCGAATCTAGAATAAAAATCACTAGTGTCTTCGTCTTGTTTCTGTTTACAGGCTGAGATTGCATCCCAGTCTTCCTTTTTAGTGGCTAATAATCTTGGCAAAACTTGTATTAACAGTTCTGGTAATTCTTTACATTTCTCTCCTAGACCGGTACCTGGTACTCGTATCTTATCTTCGGCTTCTAGAACTGCCCAATCGATCTTTTTCTCTCCCACCTCCCAATCTTTTTCCTTGAGTTTTTCATATACCCCTGCGGGCAACAGGACTTTTAACATTTTAATTATATCTGGATACGTGTATTCTCCCATACGGAGCATGTCTTTTAATTCTCGGTGGAACCCTGCTGGATCTTTATCATGACAGGGAATTAACTTTTTCATCTCTAAGAGTTCCATCTTTGTAATTGGAGTATAAACAAACACTCGTTGCATTTCACCATCTGTTGTCCTAACTGGGTGTACTTCTCGTAACGGATTCTGTCTGTCTATGTAAAACGGTTTACTTTCTGGAGGTGAGACATGAACAAAATGCGGGTTCAAAAACATACTATATTTGTGGCGCTGTTCTAGAATGACACTAATTAAATCGGTACCTAAACCTTTCCAGCTATACTGGAGTAACTCGTTCAGGACATCGTGTAACGGACCTGGATCAGAATGTTGACCCTCATACAATGTAATGAGGTGCTGGATCATATACATACCCACCAGTCGCTGCTCGGCTGGGGGCAATTTCAGGAACATTTGTGCCACTATTTCGTCTGGAAAAGTGGTAGAATCAGTAATCCATCGGACTGCTGATCGGGCTAGTTCTTGTTCATGCATAGTACTTAACTCACTGTAACCGATTCGTGATTTCAGAATGTGATCGGTAGCTTGAAATACCTGTTCCAGAGAACCTTGTTCTGGTGCTGGATGATGTAAAACTGACTTGTGTTCTAGGCGCAAATGGCGATCTGGAAATCTAGATTTTCCTACATACGCTATTCTAGTGGGATTCTCGTCGTCTACCTCTTCAGTAGAGTCATTTTCTTTCTCGCTTACTTGTGCTGCTTTACGTTGTTCGTGTAATTTTAGTATTTCCTTACGAATTTTCTTGTACATACTCTCTATACTACTGATAGTCTTGTGTTTACCCTCGGCTATATTATCACTCCACCTTGTCAGGATTTTCATTTCGGCCGGATCTTTAGTCGGGTAATCTTGTTCTCTTATTAGACAATTAATCAGAAACTTTAATATCATGAGCTGGATCTCAGCTTTCCTTTGAGACATGGCTTCGCCAATACTTTCTGGATCATCCCCTGTACGGATGAAACGATATATTCTGTCTAGATCTCCTTTCATATCTGGTAGGGTGTCTAAATACCCGGTCACCCGTCTTACACGGATGGAATATATTACTGTACTATCATCACCTGCAACTGGATCATAGCGGCATTCAGTGAGAGCTCGTCGGATTTCTGCAACGGACTTAAATTTGGGCGTACGCTGTAACGCACATTCATGTAACTCGGCCAACGTTCTACGTTGGTGCAGTGGCGGGGTACCAGGAGGACCTCCTCCTGCGGCCCCTAAACTGGAATCGTCGACTGATACTCTTCGTACCAGCGCGGCGGGAAATTGTAATGTAGGCTGGACCGGGGGTACCGTAGCAGGTACTGCAAGAGGTGCCCCGGTGTCTGGGGGAGCAGGAATTGCCTGATTTACAGGGACAGGCGGAACGGGATTTGCATATTCCGGGACTGTGTCGTCCAAATAGGACGAGATGAAAATATCAGCTGCGGTCGGTTTGTGTCGTAGCTTAGTCGGAACTAGTGGTGGCGGAAAATTACTGGATGCCTCCGGGGTTGCTTTTGGCAAGCCCTCGGCAAGAAGAGGATACATACCCTTGATGAGGGCATTCCTCTGTCTGTCTGACTGTTCTGTTTTAACTCGTTCACCTATCTCGATTAGTTCCCTTTCTTGGGCTCGTTCCAAGGATTCTCTACTTAGTTCTGACTTTCTGATTTCTTTTTCGGTTCTTTTATGAGATTCTTTGCGCCATAACTCGATGGCATCCTTCTGTGACTGTCTGGCTTTCTTTTTCCATAATGCTTCTTCTACTCTCATGATGCACTCGGCATCCCACGTGCCTGATACAGGCCATCTATACTTTTCTTCTAACTGTTTGGTATACTCTACCCATAAGTCTAGATATAATATGGCACTTATGCCATGCTTCTGATACATAAAATGACCTGGACTGTCCCTAGGCGGGACAGGAACTGCTGCTTCTAGCAGACCTTTTCTAGTTTTTAGCTGACGTAATTTCGAGAATAAGGGCATGACTGAACTGTAATCTAGACACAATACAATACACAATGAACACGATAATTACTTCACATTCATACCACGACATTAAAATACATGAAGAATATTTAAAATAACAGTTCGAACAGAATACTACCTGGAATACTGAAAACAGAATACATGAATTTTCTCGAGAACAGAACTGACTAGAACAGAAACTAGATGCACTGCTGAAACAGTACGAAACTTACCGGTCTCATAAAGAGACACGTCAGGACCCGCATCCACCGAAGTGGACACTTCGTTTTGGGTCTGTGTACCACCAACCCACGGACCAGAGTCAATTAGATTGACCCTGTCTAGATACTACCCCAGCAATGGTACTCACCGGGCAGCAAGAACGGAAGGCCTCGGACTGGACTGGACTGCTTCGACGCCGGACGGACGAACTTCGAACTTCTGTTACGGGTGGGCCTCCGGATACCTCGGACCTTGGACTCTCGGCTTGGGCTCTGGTCGGGACTCGCCGCGTTCCTCCACCGCCTCGTCTGGATGCTGGACCGCCACCTCCGTCTCCTCCGTGGGCCTGAGGGATACTTGAAGCAGAAATATCTGCACGTGCACGGTATGGCTCCGTCACGGCTGCAGAGGGTCAGGGGGCCGGCGTGGCTTCACCGGCGCGTGGGGAAAGGGCAAGTCCCTATTCGGGCGCCATTATGTGGTATATAAATAAATAATACCGGATCTAGGTTTGTCTGGACATAGCCATAACAGATAGCTCAATAAATAAGAGTCAAGATTCGAGGTAGTAGGAGTTTGCAGGTTTTAATACAGCATAAAGGACAGGAACAGGACAACCTGCACGGGAACAGGATGGCAGCGCTGCCGGGGGCAGGATCAGAATCGGCATAACATTTAATAACAGTCCACAAATATATATACTAAAACAGTTACATTACAATGAATTACAGTAGGCGGAGCAGTGGGTGTGGTCAATAGCAGTCGCGAAAGATAAGGGTGAAAATGGGTGTAACAGGGGCGTATACATAGACATGTGATGTAAACGTAACAGAATATGTCATAAAATGGGGCGGAAACATGGAGGGGGCTACCTAAGGAGCCGGGACCTCTAACCTAATGGTGCGCGCAAACTGACAATGACGTGTTACTAGGAGAAGCTGGGGGCTATGAACTCTGTGCTAGGAGCAGAGACTGAAGTCTGGAGAGTCAGGGCGACATGTACCTAAACAGTATCTAGTATCTGATGTTTAGAGAACATGTTGATATAAACTAAGAGTCAGGAGGGGAGAGGCTAACGGACTCTAAGACTGGAGCATGCATTATTCTACATGTAGTGCGTGATGAAGAATATTAAATGACCATTAAATGCAGTATTTCTCTTACATGGAGACGTAAAGGCTAGACAATGACGGAAACTATTGATGCGATTCAGTAGCTTAGGAATGCAGAGACGGGGGGCTGGACTGATAACTAGAATCATAACATACTCTTGGCAGACTCGTAGGCAGAGCCAGGCTGAGCCGGGCACTGTGAGGCAGGAAGTAAGTGAAGGGTCGAGGATACAGGTGGGGGCTGTATCGCTCCTCAGCGAGGACTCAGAAGACAGTAGCTGAATCTGGTGTCCGGGCCCTTTTGAGGCCTAGAAACGGGGACTTTACAATGAAATAACGTGCACACTGAGAAACGTGGCAACGTAACTTTACATAGGCCTGATACTCGTAGCTTTCACGAGAACTGGAAACTGGCATACTAGTGATGGACACAACTGTAATTGCGTCTTTAATCAAACATGGGGGATACATATGCATATTTAATCATGCACACATAACATAAGATGGAGGACACGTAGGGACACAGAACATGGCAAAATTTACTTTTCCACAATCTCCGTAATTTTCCAGTTTTTATTGTTAACACCTTCTTCCTTGTCTTTTTTGTGGTTCTTTTGAGAAACATCCATCAATTCTTTTGTAAGGTTCCCCTTAGGACAGATTATCTGCTAATAATAAGCAGGATACTGTCCTAAGTCAGGAGCATGCACATTTCTTAACTGATTGTACTCTCTGACACAACTTGCATCTGCGCTAACTTTCTTTTCATCAAAATCAACCAAGTACAAACCGTGCACTTTTCAAACTCAGGACCATGCTACATATGACATACCTTTTTTGAATACAGCACTTTCAATATTATTAAAAGCTATATCTGCACTTATACCATGTTATTGGTGGATAGTTACAGCATACTTTAGAGAAAGTGGGAACTGCTGTTGCTGGACATATACGTTTTTACAAGCAAAGCACGTACCACATATCGACTAATCTGCTTGACTGCATCGATTTGATAACATTTTACGGCTAGGTATCCAATCACATCCTTATTTGGAAAATTAATCAAGTGAATTACTTAACCCCTCGCACCATTTACCAATCCTTCCTCAACATTTAAATTACGCGGCAAATTTATTCTACTTTTTTACACATGCGTTAACAATTTTCTAATCCTGCAGCCTTACAGATTTCTCCAATTAATCCAGTTTTGCTTGCAGTTTTCCACTTAGTAGTATTCTCTCTCCCCAGTGTTCCATTTTGTCAATAGCTGTGCGTTTCAAAATGTCTTCTTTTCCAGTTTTAGTAATTGTTAATTGAAACTGGAGTGCTCTTGAAGAGTAGGCATTAACCAGACTATAGATTTGCCTTCGTCAGTGAAACTGAACATTAGCTGTACTGCTGTGTTCTTAGAGGGCAAAGTGTATTGATAAGGTAGCTCTCTAAGATATGTTTCTCCTCCTTTGTCAGTACTTCTACTCTAATGTCCTTCAGCATATTATCGTAGCCCATGCAGGATCCTTGACGCACATTCCTCACTAGTTCTTGTATCCGAAATGTAGCCAAATATTTAAATTTCCAATACTCCCTAAAGAATTACAAGTTTCATCATACAGAAGTGTCTGGAAAACTGGCTGTTCTTTCACAGAGGTTAGTTGTAGTAGGCTACCAAAGACAATTTAGGGGCATATTATCAAGTAAGGGTGTTACATTATCGCCGCTTTTATCGGCAGGAAACTGCAGATAAAGCGGCGATAATGGGCTTGATAATATGCTCTATGAATTCCAATCGAAGCCCTCGTTAGAGGTCTTCACATCTAACATGGGTTTCGATTGGAATTCGTAGAGCATATTATCAAGCCCATTATCGCCGCTTTATTAGCAGTTTCCTGCCGATAAAAGCGGACGCCCTTACTTGATAATATGCCCCTTAGTGCTTTCCTCCAAACAGCACATAATAGTCTCTTCTTAAAATCTGTTACATTCTCAAGAGAATGAAGGCATGCATTATGTTTAAGAACATGCTTACTTCATCGATAATTTAAAGCTTAATTTTCTTTAATAGTCTAGATACCTCATGAAAAGCTTCACCTGATAACTTCTGGTATGCCAATTTAATCTCATGTTCAACAGGTATCATTAGTAGTCATTGTAGAGTAATTCCTTTAATATTGTGTGCAGCTAATCCAGGTTGTGCTGTTACTACACATGATCAATTGGATTATTTTTTCATTTATATTTAAGCAGCAAGAACTTTCATTAAAAAGCTTTTCCTGTTGCAGTTTGACCACAGATTTATAGAATTATTGGCTTAAAAGAAAAGCATTCACATTCTTTCCTTTCATGCAGAAATTCATGCTCTATTCTATCTTTAACTTTACTATAAATATATTTCTGTTTATCGTTTAGTTGTGCTACTAAATGTACGAAATCAACACTTTCCTCTCTTGCTTGTTGCATTGCTGCCTCCACCTCATTCATAGCTATGGCTGCTTTATTTCGAATAACTGGTTGTGAAACGCGATCTTGACTTAGTGGGCCAGAACAATGGCTGTTTTGTGAACTCAATCAATAAAAGATTCCCTTGGATCAATCTAACCAACAGTCACTTTTCATACAGTCCATTCAATATCTCACCCTCACTAATATCACAGCAGTATTTGTAGCAGTCATAGTTTCCAAGTAGTTCGGATTCAGCACGCTAATTATTGAATATTTGTAGAAGTGCCAAATAGAAAATCTCTCTTTCTGTGGTTAATTAGATTTTCTTTGGCGTATTTCCCCTAACAACCATCACATTCAACTACTTCATATTTTCCTTCTTCTATGATTTCTTTTATATTGCTTCTATATGTATAATGTTGAAGTACTTCATAATGGCACATGTTTTCCAGATATGGACTCCTTCTTGGATATTACGTATCCTACATACATGATTTCACAATGTCTGTACTTTGTGGGTCAAACTCTGCTAGGTACTGAATTTCTGGGAAAAACTTCAAGACTCTGCTTTGTGTGCTTGCAAGGCCTACACTTACCCAAACAATTCCCATTGACTTTGGGATCAAACTGGCAAAGCTCAACCGGTCACAGCACTCGTAGGAACTCATCTACTAGAAAGCATTTTCAAGCTGAAGCTGTACAATTTCTTAGTGAGAGTCTTTTCTACAGAAATCTCCTCTTACATCTCATCTCTGTCTTCTCTAATGAAGTAATGTACCGAGCAACAGTGATGGAGTTGTCTGCAAAAAATTGTAGATTCATATTTGTATTCCACCTCTTCATATTCACAGGGTTGTAGTGATTAATATACTAAGAAGACCCTGTTCTTCTCAGATTGTATGTGTTTTTCTTTTTTTTTTTTTTTCTTTTTAGAACTACCTTTTATTTATAAAAATAAACCTATATTTTTAATGAATCTCTGTCAATTTTTTTTCTTAGGGTTCGCGTACCGGGGCGCGCCCCCCCCCAAAAATATATATATATATTTCTTTTAAATATATTTTTATTTTACACTTCAAAACCAAAGCACACATCTTAAAAGAATACAAATTTTCTTCTTACATTTGTTCATCTCACAATAGTAAAAGGGAAACCTAAATTGAAACAAAAATAAGCTCAGGAGAAAA
Source organism: Lissotriton helveticus (assembly GCF_964261635.1). NCBI lineage: Eukaryota > Metazoa > Chordata > Amphibia > Caudata > Salamandridae > Lissotriton > Lissotriton helveticus. The sequence continues at coordinate 785,058,106 of NC_136057.1, read as the reverse complement.
ACAACCAATACATCAAGGTACCAAAATATCACATTGCCACATTTATGAGAACAAATTAGTAAATCATCAGCACATCCTATCAGCCTATCCCTGTTCTCCACTTCTCCAAAGGACCCCAAATTTTGATACCTAGCGCTCTCCCCACCCTACCTTTTCTTGCGTATACGTGTTTTTCTAAATTATGTATGGCAATAAGATTTGATAACCATACTTGCATGGATGGGGGGCTCTTATCCAGCCATACTCTGGCTAACATTAATCTAAAGACAGCAGCTACCATAAAGAGAAACATTGCATCGTTAGTATCCATTTGGACATTTCCCGCATCGACTCCCAGCATAATTAGGCTTACTGTAAGAGTTATCTTTATCCTTAGTGAGTTGCCTAAGAAATGCTCAATATCCTTAAGTACAGTATATAACTGGGGGCATGTAGCAAACATGTGGACAATATCTGCCTCAGAGGAATTACATCTGGGGCAGGTAATACCCTCGGTACCCCCCCATTTTGCAATCCTAGCTGGAGTGTGGTACAGCGAGAACAATGTTTTGTAATGTTGGGATTGCAAGGGGGCAGAGCAGAGCATTGTCCGACCTCGTTCCAGAGATTCATTGAAGGATTCGGGAGTAGCCTCTATTCTCTCCCCCCATTTATCCCTATGCTTGTTCAGGTCATCCGGTTTGTTTTTTGCCAACGCAGCATAGATCAACCTAATAGAATATTCCTCCCCCGTAGTTATCCCTTCCATCAATTCATTGGGTTGAAAACCTAACGGCCCTCCTTGTTTATTTCTTAAAAAACTCCTAATCTGAAGGTATTTAAAAAAGTCCCTTCTATTTATTTTATATACATTTACCAGATCCTCAAATTGTACAATCGTCTCTGAATTTATTAGGTCCCCAATTTGATGTATCCCTTTGTCTTCCCAACCCGCCATTACAGAATCAGCAAAGATTTCTTCAAGGAATTACTTATTTTTATAAATTTTAGTGTACCTATTGAATCTACCCATACCCGTCTTTTTCAGAAAGGAGCTCCAGATTTTTAATGCCGCCCTAAGAGTCTTATATGTCTGTCTTCTAAGAAAGCCCAAATCCGTAAAGTACAGAAAACAGTTTTCTGTATTTTGCCCTAATACCAGTGTATAAGCTTCAATTGACATATTAATAGTCTTTGATAGCCCCCCGCCTCCTCCTATTAGTCCCTGCATATATTGGAGAGCAGCAGCCAAATAATATAGTCTAAAATCAGGTGCACCCCAACCCCCTCTATCCCTTGGCAAAGTCATGAATTTATAGGCTCTACGGGTTTTTCTTTGGGCCCAAATAAATCTATTAGCCATACTTTCCAACATGTTAAACCATTTATTCTCAAAAATTAAGGGTATTGACCTAAATAGGTACAAACATTTAGGTAGGACCATCATTTTCAACACATTCGTGCATCCAACCAAAAAAAGGTGCAGGTTGTTTATCCTTTCCAGGTCACTTTTTACCTTTATTATCAGTGGCTCCATATTACGCTCGACTAACTTATCCAAATTTGCAGAAATATCGATCCCTAAATATATTGCGCTGTTGACCACTCTGTTGTCCTGACTACTTGCAAACCTATTCATGATAATCTGAGTTTTGGTTTTGTTTAGGCTATATCCTGAGACCCGCCCAAAGCCATGCGCCTCTACTTCTACTCCCCCTATAGCTGTATCCGGGTTCGGAGTCAGTATAGCCACGTCATCAGCATAGGCGAGAGTTTTCATAGTGCAACCATTTAATGACATAGACCGAATTACCGGATTTGCCTCTAATTTGCGGAGTAGTGGCTCTATGTATAGGGCAAAAAGCAATGGGGAAGACGGACATCCCTGCCGAGTCCCTCTTTGTATATGCACTAAATCTGAATGCCCTCCATTTACTCAGATTTTTGCAACCGGATCTCTATATAGGGCCTGTATGGCAAGTATATAACCTGGCCCGATACCACACCACTTCATAACTTCCCACAGATATTCCCAGGCGACCCTATCAAAAGCCTTCTCGGCATCTAAAAAGAGTGCTGAAATAGGGTCGCCTGTGACCTCTGCTGCATCCAGCATGGTAATCACTGTCCTAATATGCTGTGTAGTACCCTTCCCAGGTATAAAGCCATGCTGTGATGGGCTCACCAAATGTTCAATGCAACCTGCTAATCTCTTTGCCAGCATCTTAGAATATACCTTAACGTCTGAGTTCATCAGTGTGATTGGCCTATATGATCCCGGGAGAGTTAAGGGCTTCCCTTTTTTAGCTATGACAATTATATCGGCCCCTCCCCATGAATCTGGTGGCTGCCCCCCTTGTTGTACATATAGCATAACTTCAAACATGTAAATCAACAAACAATCGCGAAATATTTTATAAAACTCGACCGGAATTTGGTCGGGCCCTGATGCCTTTCCTGATGGTAAACTGCTTAATGCCTCAATAAATTCCTCCAAGCCTAGGTTAGATTCTAACATTTCTCCTTCCTCCCTTGAGATAGATGCTGGGACTATATCCTTAAGATAGTCACTAATTTCCGCTATTCCCCCTGTGTCTTCCCGTGCATACAGTTTTTCATAGAATATTCTAAAAACATCTCTTATCCTATCCGGGTCTGTAACCATGACACCCAATGGATCCAATATCTCCTTTATCTCTGCAGCTGCCCTCTGCTGTCTAACTTTAATCGCAAGGATATGTCCCACTTTCTCGCTGCACTCATAGGCTTCTTCTTTTTTAGCTAAGTATTTTTCAGCAAGCTTTCTAGAGAAGCTCTCCACAGCTTCTGCCTTCAATTCTACCAAGTTTAATAGTATATGTTCCAAACTGGATTTAGATTCTATTGCAGCAACTAATTTTCCTTCCTCTATATCCAGCTTTTGTCGGATGGTTTCGGTCTTTAACCTCTCCTTCTTGCGTCTTGTCAAAACATAGCACAATGTTTCTCCTCTAACCCCAGCTTTGAAGCAATCCCAAGTTTGCCCTATAGAGGCAGTACCATGGTTAATTTCCCAAAACGACCTAATCCATCCTTCCATGTGCTTCCTATATTCGACATCTTGGAGAAGACTCCTCTCAAAAGTCCATGTTGACCTCTTATTCTGTGATTGCGGAACCTTCACTGTCAATACTAATGGACTATGATCGGAGATAGTCCTTGGTAGTTTTTCAATTTGTGTCTCCGAAATCAAAGACCTTGAAACTAAAAAGTAGTCTAATCTTACCAACACATGATGTGGTGCAGAAAAAAAAGTACTACTATCTAACAGTGGATGTTGCATCGCCCAGGGATCTACCAAAAGATTATTGTTGACCATGTTAGCGATAGCCCTATTTACCTTTCTCTTTCTACCCCTGCACACCCCTCCTGTATTCATGAATGAACTTGTGGGGTCATGTAAATTAAAATCACCACAGCATATCACTGGTTCAGGCCACTGTGCTAATTCTGTATCTATAAATTGCCAAATCTCCGGATCATCCTCAGTAGATCCATATACTGTTACTAATGTTAGCCTGAATCCTTTAAAACATAGTTCCGGGATGGCCCATCTCCCCCATTGATCTTCTTTTTTTCTTTTAACTACCGCATCTCTTCTTTTCCCCAGGATTGCAACTCCTCTTGTCCTAGATCCTTGCCTACTAGCTGCCAGTACATCAAAGCCCAGTTGGTTCATTACAAATATATGCTTTTCCTCTATATGCGTTTCCTGTAAGCATACTAAGTCTACTTGTAGAGTTCTAATGTACGCCGCTACATTCGCCCTTTTCCTTGGATCGTTTAACCCACATACATTTATAGAAGCTAACTTACATGACATTGTATATTATGGTTAAAAAAAAAACATTTCTTCGTGAACCAGCTACTTCTTTAGCCATCTTATATCTTCTTCCACTCTTTCTCCTCCCTTCTTTACTCAAACAAAAAATAAACACCAAACTATATATGCAATCAATGTGTGCTACAAAGCCTAACCAAACCATACCCTTCCACTGACTTTTTTCCTCCCACCCCCTCCCTTCCCCCCCCCCCTTTCCTCCCCATACTCCTCCCTACAGGCAAATAGGTCAGCAATGACCTATGTGTGGTCACTTCCTGGTTGTGTTAGTCGCACCCCTCTCCCATCTTCTCTAGTGCCCCCCCCCTTTCTACCAACTGCATTTCTCCTCAAGGGACCATAAATTTACTTTGAGAAAACCTTCAACCGGTTTAGCAGAGATCAGCAGAGATCAGCCCCTTATTTCTTATTTCTTCTCCCTTCCCAATTCTTGTATAAACTCCTGTGCTTTCACTTCCGACATAAACATCCTGACTCTGCCTTTTGTAATCACTTTTAGTCTAGCTGGGAATAACAAATACTCCTCTGAACCTACAGCCTGAAACTGCGGGATCATACTTCTAAGCCTCCATCTCCTTTCAACTGTCACATGTGGAGTAGTGTGGCTCACTGGTTAGAGGTGGCAGGCCTGAGAGCAGAAGTCAGCCTGGGACCAGGGTTCAATTCCCGACGCGGCAGGGTCGTGGACCTTGGTCAGCGGACTCGATAATTCTCGCTTCGGTGCTTACTCTAATCAGGGGTTCCACTCGGCAACTCTGGGCATTAGCTTGCCTCATCTCCACAACGGCCCCACCAATTCCGGGGATGCCTGGCTCCACCTTGGGGACTCCCAGCAGGGACCATCCCACAGGGAAAGCCAGGACGGGTTCCCCAGAGTTATACAGCGCCGGGACGCCCCGTTGCTGGGGCAGCTGTGCGCTTTACAAGTATACTACATTTACATTTACATTTACATGACAGAAGTCTGGTCTCGAAAAGAAGGTAACCCCCTCCACTGTTCTTTTGCTGTCAGGTCTGATTTTCTGAATAATTTCTTCTCGGAGCAGAAAATTACCGACGTACACTAATATTGCTCTTGGGAGTGGCGCTTTCGAGCCTCCTTCGGCTCCGTATGTCTTACGCTGGACAAAGGGGAATCTATGCGCCCTCTGGATCTCTGCCTCCCACTGCCACTGGGACTCAGGAAAAGCACCCTTTAGTAGTTTGACAATGAACCCCCTAGGGTCCTGCCCTTCGAGCCCTTCTTCCACCCCCAAAATGCGAACATTGTTGCGTCTCTGACGATTTTCGAAATCTTCCATCTTCCAAAGAAAATCGTCTGCCATGCTTTCCTGTTGTGTTTTAAATTCGCTAAAGCTACGAAAATCATCCTCCATTTTGCCTGTTCTTTCCTCCACCTCCGCAACTCTCCCCGACAGACCTTCATATAGTTTGTTTGTTTTCCGGAGCGTCGTTTGAATCTTCTTAAAGTCTTGTCTTGTTTTACGACTTGTAGATCTTGCTTCAGATTGTATTTGTTTCAACATGTTGAATACCATTCCTAGTGCATCGTCTTGCCTTGGACCAATTTCATGCTCTTCCTGATATGTCTGTGATGTTGCCGAATAGTCCCAAACCAACTTCCTCTCAGCACCTCTTGTGGGTGATTTTTCATACCTGCAGCGCCTTATCTGTTTCCTTCTTTGTGTAGTATCTTTGCCTAGGTCAGTTCCTGAGGAGGTAGATGCTGACAATGATCCTTCTTCGTCCTCCTCCTCCTTCTCTGCCTCTTCTTCCACCTCTTCATCTGTTGTCTCCCCCTCTTGTTGTATACCATCGGAATCCTCATTCACTGAGTAGAAATGCTCCCCCTCCAGTGAGCCTACGTCTTCTTTCTCCCTGGGGTGTCCATCTTCTACTTTTCCTGATGCTAGGCTTATCGAGCTTCCCCATGTGGGAATTGGAGAATTAGTCAAAAGTTCTGCTTCCACCTGCATGATTGCCTGCAACATATCTGCATTTTCTTGCCCCCTTGACTCCCCCTTACCGCTTTCCTTATCCAGAGTAACCGTCCTCTGCGGAGTTGCCTCCACCCCTCTCTGCTCGGCAGCACTCGCAACCCTCTGTCCCGCATTCTCATGAGCCTTCTCCTCTGTGCTCCTGACAGCGCTCTGCTCGGGGCTCACAGAAAGTGGTTGCTTAGCAACAGCTAGCGCGGCTTCTAACCCGGCGCCTGTCACGTCTCCCGCTCCCGTTGCTGCTGCTGCCGCTGCGTCCTCGAGGACGCTCCTCTGACTTGCTCCAGAGTCCGCTTCTGCATCACCAGGGGGTCCTGCTGCCAAGGCCGCCGTCTCCGTGCTGACCGGGCGAGTAAACGCTTCCGGTAAGGTGGGTTGCCTAAGGGGGGTTCCTTTGTCCTTCCCAAGGATCGCAGGCTTTTCCACTACTTTAGTGCGCCCTTTTCCCGTAGCGCACTCCTCTCCGCCCAGTGCTTTTCCTTTTGGGTCCGGTTTCTTTCTTATAGGAGGCGCTGTCGTCTTCTTAATAGCACCCGGATTCTTCGCCGGCATTTGTGCCTTCGGTGCAACGGGTGTCTCCGGTACAGCAGGGATTGATTTGCCGATCTCCACCCCTTCCTTAGTCTTAATCTTCGCAGATCTTAGTGACATTTTAACGCGCCACGAGTCACTTAGATCTTTGAGACCTCGTGCTGAAATGTACTTAATTTGCCGCAGTAGGCTACCTACGAGAGCTTTCAAATTCCATGTAAGCCTGCCAAATTCAGTCAGCACTTCACTTCCAAGCCGGCTGGTAATCGGCTGACCACGAACCGAACCGTAACCAGGATTGAGTACCATGCACTTCTGAATACTGAATCCGACTCCGACTCCGACTCTCATATGAACAAGTTCAGCGGCCATCCGGAAGGTCTAGCACTATCATTGTAGCGCCCAGCTATTCCATGTTATAGCGACCAGATGGGAGAGAGGTTTTGGTGCGACTGCTCACCACAACCCACCCGCGGCCATCTTGCCCTGGATCTCCAAATTGTAGATTCATATTTGTATTCCACCTCTTCATATTCACAGGGTTGTAGTGATTAATATACTAAGAAGACCCTGTTCTTCTCAGATTGTATGTGTTTTTCAATGATTTCCGTGTCCGTGTATGTCTGACTGCAGACAAAAAGCTGTCCACTCTTCCTTGAGAAATGACAGGTCATGTAAATAAAAATCGACTTCTCATGTAAGATGTTCCTTTGCATCTGTATTTTTGACAACAGTATTTCCCACAGCAATCAGTTTGAAAGCATTGAACTTGTAGTTTCAAACCCGTTTTCAATACTGTCTTTTGGAATGGTGCATGTCACATACTGTTCTATGAAAGACAAGACAGACTCATCACTGTCTGTTGCAGATTTTGATTAATCTTTTATCCAAACCAGCATGTGAATACGAGGAGCACGTCTTTCTTGGTACTCTTTTTGCCAAAATAAATCAATTACTTTGCAAAGGGGAGGATTTCTTTTGTTGCAGCTGAAAGACAGCATAGCTAGAAACCTGTGGTTAAAATGACTAAAAATATTAGCAGGATTCAAGGAGCAAAGTTCTCCTGTTGTCTTGACATTGATGTCCTTAATTTTTGAGTTTGCTTCTTTCAAAAATTCAAGCAGATCATTCCACACATACTCATCACAACTGAGTGTCAGAAACCAAGTAGGTGCACCTAGGTTTCTCAACGTACATTTGAGTTCTCCATGACAGCAATATCAATATAACTTGGTGCCTTGTTGGCACGTCATCAAGTTAATCAAGTTGTACTCTAAGTTTTCATACTTTCTCAACAAAATCCTTTGCAGAAAGATTTTGAAGATTAACTCATGTCTTTAGTATATCGTTTACAGGATATGAAATCCCGTACAACTCACTCTCAAAGAGAGGATGTAAATGTATGGAATACACTGCTGGAGTCTTAGATTCTCTGAATATAATCGTGTTGACCAGTATTTAGCTGCTCAAATATGCACAGGGAGGTCATCATATCAGCCAGCTGCTTTAGTGAGAAACAGTTGGGGGAAATAGCAAGCCTCTAAGTTTATTCCCAGACACTCATGGGAGCTCCTTTTGCTGGTTTCATTTGAAGGAGAACAATAGCATCACAAATGATTTATTTAGAATGCAGAGGATGCATGCTATAGTGTTCAAAATGTTCTTTGGATCTCAATTTATCCACCTTTTCAATCTGACCACCTGATAGCAACGTTTCTTCCTCCTTATGTGACATATCTTGAACAACATAGGCTTTTTTAAATATTTTTTTTCTACCAGGTAGAATGTTGTTTTTCTTTACTTTATGAACATCCACTAACTATTGCAATATTTCTTTGCTTTTAGCAGAGACATAATTTACTATAATATTAAGTGGCTCATAAAAATCTCTCTGTACCCCTATAGTTTCAATATTACTTTTGAAATCTACTGGCAAGTACACTACTTTACCTTTAAGACCTTTTTGTATCTGTTGGAGGTCATTTCAAAGTTTTTGTTTCCAGACAAACTATAGCTTAGAATGGATGTACACATTATAAAACAATTGATTGGTTAACATTAAAACTCAAAGTTCTCGTGGAATTCAAACTAATTCTAACGTGTTATGTACTGCTCTAGCTGGCATTGTATTATCCTCTAACGTATCATAACAGTACTTAGATATAATGCTCTGTATACTCAAATCAAGCCGTTCTTCTACAAATAAATATACAGCAAACTCTTACCACGTAACTCTGTTCTCCTGTACAAATTTGGCTTTAATAGTGAGTGCATAGACAACAAATACAAACACAGTTTGGTTTATTGGAACAAACTGTTAAATGTTGCAATCTTTTGTGCAAAGTTTTCAGAACTAATTCATGTATTCTCTTCTTCTTAACCTCCAGTAATCAACTCTTCATTTACTCTAGACTTCTCTTGCGGACCACAGAAATGAAACTGAACATCTTCACAAACGTTTTGTACCTCTGCCTTTCTACCATGCAATAGACTTCTATTCATCTCTCCTAAACATAAGACAGGAGTTTTTACATAGTAAAGTCTCCTAACCAAATTTCGAATTTTAGAGTATGAACAGGTAACATCCTATAATGATGAACGGTGCTTATGCAAACTTTCCTCGAAAGAAATGCCAGTGAATGTCCCTGTATATTAGTATACCTCCTCTCTAAGCATGGATCCAATCCTTGCAAAATTGCTATTTTCTGTTTTAGACTTCTGCATGGAAAGTCATATATGAAAGTTCCTAATAAATCAATTGATTCCTGACAAACATTGCCAATACTACTACAGTTTTGTTTCTGTACTGGGGCTTGTCTACGACTAACTGTGTGCATCAGTATATTAATGATAGAATGTCTAGGAATCTCAATGCTTACATTAGTATTTCACTGCTTGTGTCAGTGGCTACATTGGCATATACCTGCGTTATGTTCCTCTTAACAAATTTGTATTCTCCTTTGCCAATCACCGTACTTCTTCTTATTTTAATCATATACTCTTCTTTTATATTCCCTATTACTTTTTTTAAACATCATACTCACATTTATCCACCATATATGCATCATTCATTCTCAATCAAATGTTTCATGCCACACTTAATTCACATACCTGTTAAATGTAATTGATCTACATTATTGTTTCTCAGTATCAGTTTAAATATCTTCTTTCAAAAAGTACACAAAAATCAAGCAAAAGAATGGTACACCACTCTTATAAAAGGAAACCATTAAGTACAACCTTTTCAACTTTGCTTTCAAGGTTACAGATGTTGTTAACAAACAGAAACATTTCTTTTATATTTTACTGATAATGCAACTCTTCGGAATGGTCACTTACACACCACTTGGTATTAATGTTTACATTTGGAGTTATAAGGAAAAGTTATTGAGGAGCCCCCCTTTAGGCAGTTGTCAGGGACTAGGGGGAATAAATGTAGGAAATATGGGATGTCCCACGTTCACAGATCCACAGGACCTATTGTCCAATAGGACAATTCTGCATGTGTGTGAGTCTAGGGCGATCTAGTCCGGATTTGGCAATGATATGCAGCTGGTATTCATTATGCTGCTTGTGCATAGACAATCAGAAACCGTTGAAAAACATATGCAAAACATAAAGTACTTCTTATATAGGGTGACACTCATATAGACTAATACGAATACAAATTAAATTCTGGTAGAAAAAAGTACAAGTTTATTCTTATGATACAAATTGAAACATGTCGTAATATTAAAAACAGCAGTAAAAACAAGCATAAATATCAATGAACACAATATTATACATATAAATAAAAACAATTTGGGTACATAACATCAAGAATCGAAGATTTAAGTCGACGCGGCGTTTCGGTCTTCCTTATAAGACACCTTCTTCAGGACCGATTCTAAAAGGTTGTTTAAAAACATACAATTTCCCACTGTTTATTGATTTGTACATTTTACACAATTGAAAACTTTATTACTATTCGGACTCATTGGCTATATGTCACCCTAGACTTGTAAAGTTATATAATGGTATTACTGATTGTTAGTCCAAATCCACACTAGTGGCCCTCACACTTCTACTTCCCTACCCATCCTTTGTATCAATCTAGACTGGTGTTGTTCTTTCCCAAACACCAGTCTAGATTGATACAAAGGATTGGTAGGGACATCTTCTACACGAGTCCCAGTTCCTGATTTCCAATTATGAATATAGTCAAGATAGACTGTCCTCTGAAAGAGTAGAAGTGTGAGGGGCACTAGTGTGGATTTGGACTAACAATCAGTAATACCATACAGTATGGCAGTTTTTAGATGTGTATAATCTGTACAAATACGGATCGAAATACTATGATCCTAAGAAAACTTGTCACTGACTAATACAAAATTATGTCTTCAATTAAAATTATATAACTTTACAAGTCTAGGGTGTCATATAGCCAATGAGTAGGAATAGTAATAAAGTTTTCAATTGTGTAAAATGTACAAATCAATAAACAGTGGGTAATTGTATGTTTTTAAACAACCTTTTAGAATCGGTCCTGAAGAAGGTGTCTTATAAGGAAAACCGAAACGCCGCGTCGACTTAAATCTTCGATTCTTAATGTTATGTACCCAAATTGTTTTTATTTATATGTATAATATTGTGTTCATTGATATTTATGCTTGTTTTTACTGCTGTTTTTAATATTACGACATGTTTCAATTTGTATCATAAGAATAAACTTGTACTTTTTTCTACCAGAATTTAATTTGTATTCGTATTAGTCTATATGAGTGTCACCCTATATAAGAAGTACTTTATGTTTTGCATATGTCTTTCAACGGTTTCTGATTGTCTATGCACAAGCAGCATATTGAATACCAGCTGCATATCATTGCCAAATCCGGACTAGATCGCCCTGGACTCACACACACGCAGAATTGTCCTATTGGACAATAGGTCCTGTGGATCTGTGAACGTGGGACATCCAATATTTCCTACATTTGGAGTTATACACTCCCTATTTATCAATACTTCCAATAACACACTCCCTTCACATTTACATTCACACGTTTGTCTTCCCTTCCCCCCTGTTTCTGTACCTTTGTTACCCTGGTGACTAATATTGTAACATTCTCTGCTAGCAGTAGGTCACAAGTTCACCACAGCTTCTAGACCAGCTTACTAACTCCTAAACCCAATGCAGCAGGTGTGGTTGCGTGTATGCAATTGGAAACAAATCACAACCATCATTACTTCTTTATAATACCTGCACAGCCAATCACACATGTACTTACTTTAACTTAATATCACAATCTATATTTGACTACTAGCATAGTTACACCATCCGATTAAATGTGGTCTTTTACATTTTCCTTGCTAGGGGTGTTTTTTAAATGTGTTCATTTTGAAAACAACCTCATTCAGCTACAGCCTTCTCCTGTGTGCTACTGTTCCTTTCTTTAAAATGGTTAAAGTATAGAATTTGCGTCATAGCTTTGTGTTTTTGGCTAAAGAGTGTGCTAGAAAGAGTGGCTTTGACAGAGACCTGGGGTCAACTAATGTGGATATTACTTGTTTTGGCCAAAGAGGGTTAAAGTGACATCAATTGCTTCCATTGGTTGAAATCATTATGGATTGCCAACATCCAGACATCATGATTGTGCACTGTGGTGGCAATGATCAGGGCACACTCACTGGGTAGGACTGGAAATCCCTATGAAAGACAATTTTGGCCAATTAATGAAACTTTTCCCTAACAGTTTTGGTGTTCTCCAAAATATACCAGTGGCTGAAATGGAAGTGGTCAGCTGAATTTTTTACACAGATAGATAAACCCACGAAACATGTTAATAAAATTGCTTTGGACTTTCAACAGTGGTGCACATTCCTGTGTTACTAACAGCTTCCACGTGGTTTGAAAGGGTAGGTGGTGCAGTAGGATAAAATGCACATTATGCGTTGATGCTTCCCTGTGTTCACAGAGGTTGCAGCTCCCTAGTGCACTCAGAGATACGATATATAAAGTCATCTCTTTTCACTGCGTTCGATCAATTTCAATTTTTTATTCAGTATTCTTCATTTATTTAATCTTCTCTTCGTTCATTCTTTTACCTTTGTTATTGCTTCATAACAGAGTTTGTGTTAAACAAAGGTTTATCTATGCCCAATACATTTCGGGCAGACTGCCCTTCTTAAGGGTTTTTTTAACTGACACCGTGTACGTCGCTAACAGATAAAGCCTTTGGTCTTTAAAAAGCATTATGCCTTAAACCGTGCTAAAAACAAAGCTGTACGTGTGTAATCATCTTGTGCGTTGTGAACGCACAAGATGATTACACGCGGACAGCTTTGTTTTTAACACGGTTTAAGGCATTGCGCTTTTTGAAGACAGAAGGCTTTTTTATGTGCAGTGATGACATATACACAATAAACACCAAAGCTCCTATCACAGCCACCCTAATCCCCAAACACTCATTCATTTTCTTTGTAAAACCTTTTTTAATGCATTTTACATGAAGTCGCAGATCGGTCACATATCTGCAAACCAAAAGAACACATTCAATACAAAACAGCACATTTAGGAATCTGGGTGTAACAGTGTCTGTATGTATATGTGAGTGTTTGGGTGAGTCTCTCTATGGGTTTGTTAGTAGGTGTAAGAGTGTCTGTATGAGTATGTGAGTGTGTGTGAGTATTGTTTAAGGTAGCTGTGTGAGTTTGCAAGTGTCTGTATAGGTGTGTGAGTGGGTGTAAGAGTGTATGGGTAAGTTAATGTGTGGGTGTGTGTCTCTGGATAAGTTGGTATGAGAGTTTCTTTATGGGTACATGAGTGGGTGTGACAGTGTCTGAGTGAGTATGTGAGTGTGTTAGAGAGTGTCTGTATGGGTATGTTAGTGGGTGTGAGCATGCCTGTATTGATATGTGAGTGGGTGAGATAGTGTCTGTATGGATTGTTGACTCGGTGTGAGAGTGTCTGTCTGAGTATGTCCATGGGTGTGAGAGTATGTTTATGGGTGTAAGTGTGGGTATAAGAGTGCCTGTATAGGTATGTGATTGACTGTGACAGTGATTGTATAGGTGTAAGTGTGGGTGTAACAGTGTCCATATGGATATGTGAGTGTGTGAGTGAGTGTCTGTATGGGAAGGGAAGTGGGTGTGAGAGTGTCTGTATGGGTATAGGTATTAGTGTAGCAGTGCCAGTATGGGTAAGTTAGAGTAGGGAGAATGCCTATGTGGGTGTTTAAGTGAGTGTGAGAGCATCTGTATTTTTTTGGAGTCACACAAGATCAGCAGATCCAGCATGGATGTACACAGCCACACTGAGCCCTGCAATGGGTACTTAGATTTTCTGAGTCACAAAACAAAAATGGTCGTATCTTTTACCCCAGTAAACATGCTTGCCCATCATTTGTAACATACACAAGGGGTCAGGAAAGCTCTCACCTGACCCCTTAAATCCGATTATATCTGTTCCTCCCTCGGAGAAATCCCTATGTGACCAACTATCATTGCCTTCAATGACTGATCCCTCTTCCCTCATCCCTCTCCCCACGCCTCTTACTTTGTTAGGTGAGTGGGAAATTGCCCTCCACAGACCATGATCAGTCAAACCCACTCTTTCCTGTCTGTACAGTATCTGACCCTCAGGTCAATAGTCATATTGCCCTCGCCAATGCTCCAACCTTGATATCCGAAGGTCAAGGAAGTCCGCTAGTCCCAACTGATCAACTCCCTCACCAGGAGCCACTCTCCATCACCTTGGACCCCCAGGGCTTACACCGAGGCCCTGTTTCCCTGCTCAATTTCCCAGCACACACTTTACCCCGTTCAGACTTGGTTATGCGCCTGGACGATATATCTCTTCAGCTGCACCTCCTCACTACTGGACTACATACATGAAAGCCCTCGCAAATTATCTTTTCCCCCATGATCAACTCCTTCCTCACTTCTACGAACCTGTCCAGAGTCTCCCCTAGTGTGAGTGAATGCATAGGCCAGTTTTTAGCCCCCCATCTCACAAACCATTCCCTTAGCTAACGCGGCCTCCCGCCCCTGAAGATTTGAGACCTACCTGACATCCAATGATCTCAATGACCTTCACAAACCATACTCTACTAGGTCCAATTGCAACATGATGCCGCCGAGCAAAATGTAAAACATCCATTCCAACCCGTACAGAGAACCTCCTCACAATCCTAGAGTTATCAATAAAGACAACCTCAAGGGAGTCTCCTTCCCACACTAATCTACCACAACTTAAATGTGTACTACTCAATTGCAGGTCAGCGAATAAACACGCCTCCGACATTTCAACCCCATCCAACACAATGATTTAGATATTATCATCCTCACTGAAACTTGGCTAAATCCCGCCTTCACTCCTATCCTAGACCTACGAGTACCTCTTACTCATGACATAATTAAGCTAAACAGAGCTCGGAAGCCGGGGGTGGCCTAGAATGTATTCATAGGAACACACTCTCGATTTCTCACCTAGAATCCTCTTCACCCTCCTCATGTCAATACATTTAAATCAGCATCTCAAGTAATAACCTGCAGGTTTGCAAACTTTACACTTTTTATCACACCCCTGGGAGACAGTCTCCCCTCCACCGAGCAACTAATAGAAGCCATCTCAGGCAATGTCGACTCAGCGTGTCCCAATTCTTCCTTGGTGATTTCAACCTTCACTGGTCTAACCCCAATGACCAAGCCGTAACTTACCTTAAAGCATTCATGAATGATCAAGAACTGATTCAGCACTGTGACCAACCAACTCACAATAAAAGGAGAAACTCTAGACCTCATTATCTAAAAAGGGCAGACTATCACATTGGATGCCATTACCCCTTGCGATTGGTCCGATCACCACTGTATCCTGTTTTATATAAACAGGGAGGTGTCATTAAGGAAGGCTCAACCAACAAATTCAAAAATGTGGAAAAGGGACCTTAGATCAATAAACTGAGTTGATCTAGCAGCCCACCGTATATCTACCCTCTCCTCCCAAGCAGACTTAATCGATGTTCAGTTACACACTGACTCCTACATCCATCCTACAACCATCTCCAACATCATGGATGACATTGCACCGCTCCAACATAAAAATGCCTCAACTAAAATATCCAAACCATGGTACAACGACAATTTAAACACGGAGCGCTGCAACCTTAAGGCAGCTGAACGTTCCTGGAGATTCAATCCCTCCTTGGTACAACTAAAACTCCTTAGAGATGTTAGAAGCTTTTACTGCAAACAAATCAAGAGCGCTAATGCAGGCTACTTCCGACACCAACTTGATCAAGCTGCAAACCGCCCAAAGAAACTTTTTGAGTTTGTCAAACAGCAATCAGTGGTAGGCCCAAACAACTCGGACTCCCGAGGCAGCCCACCTTCTGGTGATGATCTTGCTGCTTTCTTTACAGAGAAATTAAGGCTCATCACCATTGAACTCGCTACTAAGAAGGCGTTACTGCCAACCCTCAGGTCTGCACCGCCCCTTGACCTCTCAGAAAAGCTCAAACCTATCAGCCTGAACAGTAAGAACAATGCGGCATGGGGCACCTGTACCCCATTCAGTGAAAAAGACATCAACAAGATTCTTCAGAACATCATCCAATCAATCAATCAAGGTACTTATAAAGCGCACTACTCACCTGTGAGGGTCTCAAAGTGCTGGGGGGGGTGCTGCTTCTGCTCGAATAGCCAGGTCGTGAGTTGCCTCCTGAAGGTTAGTAGGTCCTGGGTCTGCCGTAGGAGGATGGGGAGGGTGTTCCAAGTCTTGACGGTGAGGTGGGAGAAAAATCTGCTGCCGGAGGTCGTTCTTTGGATGCAGGGGACGGTGGCAAGAGCAAGGTCGGTGGAGCGGAGCTGGCAGTTCGGGGTGTAGAAGGTGTGTCAACTGTTGAGGCATGCTGTTCTTGTGTCGTGGAGTGCCTTGTGAGCATAGGTGAGAAGCTTGAAGGTGATCCTCTTGTTGACGGGGGAGCCAGTGTAGGTCTCTCAGGTGGGGTGTGATGTGGCTATGTCAAGGGATGTTGAGGATCCGGCAGGCAGAGGTGTTCTGTATGCTTTGTAGTTGTTTTAACAGTTTGGCTGATGCTCCCGCGTAGAGGGCGTTTCTGTAGCCTACTGCTAACGAGGGCCTTGGTGACCGTTCTTGTGTTGGTGGGGATCCACCTGTAGATCTTGCAGAGCATGTGGAGGGTGTTGAAGCAGGAAGAGGAGACGGCGTTTACTTGCTTTGTCACAGAGAGCCTTGGGTCGAGGATGGACCCCAGGTTGCGAGCGTGGTTGGTGGGTGTCGGTGCAGCTCCCAGGGCGGTCGACCACCAGGAGTTGTCCCAGGCTGAGGGGGTGGAGCCGAGGATGAGGACCTCCATCTTGTCTGAGTTCAACTTTAGACAGCTGTTCTTCGTCCATTCAGTGACGGCTTTCATCCCTTCGTGGAGGTTAGTTTTGGCGGTGAGGGGGTACTTGGTGAGGGAGAGTTTCAGCTGTGTGTCGTCGGCATAGGAGATGATGTTGAGATCATGCAGTCTGGTGACGTGGGCGAGCGGGGCCATGTAGATGTTGAACAGTGTTGTGATGAGGGATGATCCTTGGGGTACGCCGCAGATGATCTCGGTGGCTTTAGGGCGGAAGGGGGACGCGGAAGCTCTTGGTTCTGCCGGAGAGAAAGGAGGTGGTCCAATCCAGAGCCTTATCTCGGAACCCTGCGTTGTGGAGGTGTGTGCGTAGAATGTGGTGGCAGACAGTGTCGAAGGCGGCTGATAGGTCTGGAAGGATTAGGGCCACGGTTTTGCCGTTGTCCAGCAGGGCCTGATGTCATCGGTGGCGGCGATGAGGGCAGTTTCGGTGCTGTGGTTGCTGCGGAACCCGGACTGGGATCGATGTTGTTCTGCTCGAGGTAGCAGGTCAGCTGTTTGTTGATGTTTTTCTCTATGACCTTCATCGGGAACAGGAGTAGTGAGATGGGCCAGAAGTTCTTGAGGTCCCTTGAATCTGCCTTGGGTTTCTTGAGCAGGTCGTTGATCTCTCCGGGAAGGTCGCGGTCTCGAAGGAGATGTTTATGGCTTTTCAGGGATGGAGTGTTGTGATGGTGCTGGCTTTGTTGAAGATGTGGTGAGGGCATGGATCTGACAGGAGCAGGAGTGGATGGTGTTCATGATTTTGATGGTTTCCTCGTCATTGATGTTGGTCCAATTGAGCAGGGGGATGTTGTGGGTGATGGCCGTAGGGTCTGAGGTGCCGTTGGCTGTTGGGGTGGTAGGGTTGTCAAAGCTGTCATGGATGTCTGCGATCTTGCAATAGAAGAAGGTGGCCAGGGTGTTGCACAGGTCTTGCGATGGTACAATGTCATTGGTGTTGGACCTGGGGTTGGAGAGTTACTTCACGATGTTGAAGAGCTCTTTGCTGTTGTGTGCGTTGTTGTCGAGGTGGTCCTTAAAGGTGGTCCTTTTGGCGGATCTGATGAGGTGGTGGTGTTGGCAGATGGCGTTCTTGTGGGCTGCATGGTTCTCCGGCATCTGTTTGCGTTGCCATTATTTCTCTAGTTTTCATCAGGTTTGCTTGGAGGTCTGGAGGTCTGCAGTGAACCAGTTGGCATTCTTGTTGGTGCGTCTGTTGGAGGGTTTCTGGAACAGGGCGTGAGTGTTGGTGCAGTCGTCGATCCAGCATCTGAGGTTGCTGGCGGCAGTGTCCGGGTCGGCGGGGACAGCGGATTGGCTTCGGGCAAGGGTGGCGTTTAGCTGGTCTTTGGTGATTTTGCTCCAGCTGCGGCGGGGGATCTGTTGGGTGCGGTGGTGCATGGTGGGTTTCTGAAAGGTGAAGTGGATGCAGCAATGGTCGGTCCAGTGGAGTTCGGTGGTGTGGCTGAAGGAGACGTGAGAGCTTGTGGAGAAGATGGGGTCGAGCGTGTGGCTGGCGGAGTGGGTGGGCATTGTGATGAGCTGTATGAGTCCGAGGTTGGCAAGGTTGTCGATCAGGGTGGGTGAGTTAGTGTTGTTGTTGTTCTCGAGTTGGAAGTTCGAGTCTCCAAAGAGGATGTAGTCCGTGGAGGCGAGGGTGTTAGTCCTGACGAGGTCGGCGATGAAGTCGCTAAACTGAGTTCAGGGTCTGGGGGGTATGTAAACTAGACTTCTCTGAGGGGTGGTATTGGGGTTGGTATAGATCCGGAACTGTAGGTGTTCAGCGGTGCTGAGAGTGTCATCAGTATTGGTCGAGACCTTGAGGGTGTTCTTGTAGATGAGGGCGATTCCACCTCCTACTCCGTTGGTGCGGTCTTTGCAGGAGATCTTGTAGCCGTCTGAAATGGCGATGGTGATGTCAGATGCTGAGGAGTTGCTCATCAAGGTCTCTGTTAGGAAGGCGACGTCTGGGGTGGTTGAGTCTAGTAGGTCCCAAAATTCAATGGCGTGTTTTCGAGCAGAGCAGGTGTTGAGAAGGATGCATTTGAGGTGGTTGCGTCCTGTCCTGGTGGGTGGGTTGGTGGATTGGATGCTGGTGAAGCTGAAGTTCTGGCAGCAGAAGGGTCCGTGGCTGCACTTCGGGGTGGCCAGGAAGCAGGTCCGGTGTTGAGTGCATGAAGGGTGCTGGCATCGTAGCAGAGACGGGCATTGTGGTGTCCGCGGGGGTCTGGGGTTCTGGGGCTGGGTGCAGTCCAGACACAGACAGGCGCAGATGGGCTTGATTAGGCACGCCTCCGGCATGCCAGTGGTACAGCCGCACAGCGGTCGCCATATGAGGGGAGGTGGGAGGGAGGAGCAGCTGGGAGGTGGGAGTGGGGCAGCGAATGGGTGAGCAGGCGGGTGGGGCCGCAGGGTACGCAGCAGCAGGAACACCGTGGGAAAAATGGGCGGAGAGCTGGCGAGGGCCAGGCAAAAAGGGCACAAAAGTCAAAACAGGGCAAGGCACAAGGGCACAAAAGGCAAGAAGGGCAAAGTACAGGGCATAGAAGGCAAAAAGGGCAAATCACAATACAATACAATACAAGGGCACAAGAATCAAGGCACAAGGAAAATTACCAGGCGAACGAGGCAGAAGGGCCTCGAGTTACAGGAGCGGCAAAGAGCGGGGGACACGTGCACCCAGGTGGTGCTGTGCGGCATGGGAGAGCAACCTGCCTGGGGACAGGGTCAAGGGTCGCTCTCCTCACTGCACAGCGGGTGCCATATAAGGGGAGGTGGGAGGAAGGAGCAGCTGGGAAGCAGGAGCTGGGCAGCGAATGGGTGAGCAGGGGCGGGCCGCAGGGGACGCAGCGGCAGGAAAACAGTGGGAAAATGGGCAGAGGGCAGGCAGAGCGGCAGGCACAAAGGTCAGAAAAGTCAAAACGGGGCAAGGCACAAGGGCACAAAAGGCAAGAGGGGTAAAGTACAGGACACAGAAGGCAAAACGGCTAATCACAATACAATACAAGTGCACAAGAATCAAGGCACAAGGAAAATGACCAGGCGAACGAGGCAGAAGGGCCGTGAGTTACAGGAGCGGCAGCGAGCGAAGGAAACGTGCACCCAGGTGGTGCTGTGCAGTGTGGGGGAACGACCTGCCTGGGGACAGGGTCATGGGTCGCTCTCCTCATCGCACAGCGGGCACCTTATAAGGGTTGGAGGAGGGGCATTGAGTTACAAGAGCGGCAGCGAGTGGGGACACGTGCACACAGGTGGTGCTGTGCAGTGTGTGCACTTCAGTGACCCGCTGCCACCGGCCATCTACAAAGAAATTATGAATGTACTCATCCCCACCTGGACAAGGATTGTAAATACTTCTCTATCACAAGGCACGATCCCAGGCTGCCTAAAAGCAACTCCTAGACCAGCATCAATCTGGCCTTCGGAAGGCGCTCAGTACCAAATCGGGCTCTCTAGCATATTATGGAAGACATTTTAAAAATGCTTGACCAAAATGATTCCTGCCTCCTAATACTCCTTGACCTTTCTTCCCCTTTTGACACGGTTAATCACGACAACCTTCTATCCATTCTGAAGAACAGGATGGGTTTCCCTCGTTGGGTGTTACAATGGTCTCGTCCTTTCTTCACCACAGATCACAAGGAATCAAGGCAAACCACTTCCTCCCCCAGCCCTCTCCTGTACTCATGGGTGTCCCCCAAGGGTCCGCCCAATCTTCTATCCTCTTTAACCTTTTCTTGAAGCAATGAGCTAATTATCTAAATTCCATGAACATCCTCTTCCATATGTCCGCAGACAACACACAACTTTATTTGAAAATCTCATCCCCGCACAACATCATCTCACTCAACACTACCATAAATACTAAGCAAAAATGGTTAACGGAGAACCATCTCCTGCTCAACACCTCCAAAACTGAATTCCTTTTCATCTCTCCCAGAACCACATCCCCATGCTAGACCCTTGGCTGAATCACCTCACTGCCTTCAATTGCACCCCTCTCATAATAGAGTCAGCCAAATCTCTCGGAATAACCCTGGACAAACACCTGAATATGAAAACTTATATCAGCGATGTGTGTAAGAGAGCTAATCACTTGGTGAGGACACATCAAGCCATTCCTTGCACAAAAGGACTTCAAGCAGGTAGTACAACTACTGGTCCTGCCGAGGCTGGACTATGGCAGCGCTACGCTCTTTGGCCTTCCCAAATACACCGTGGCACCCCAAAGGGCATCACTGAATGCTGTAGCCGGACTGGCCACAGGTACCAAACGAAATGAGCACATATCCCCAATACTAAAATCTCTTAAATGGTTGCCCTACAAAGCTTGAATTCAGTAAAAGATGGCCGTTCTGGCACACAAAGCCCTGCATTTAAAAACTCCCAGGTACCTAGTGCAAAAGTTTGAATTATACTGCAGTGGGAGAGCTCTCCTTCTGAAACCACCCAACCCATCCTTGGGGAAAAAGAAAACCGGTCTCCGAGCCTTCTCTGGTGCTGCCCCAAGAATATGGAACTCTCTTCCACTGGAAATACGCAGAATCTCTTTAACCACTGCTTTCAAACTGGAAGCCAAAAGATTCCTAATGAACACATTTTACCTTAACTTGGGCTAGGATCACATGCACGAAATCATTGTTCCTACAACCATTTTATCTTCATATGATGCTGCTCTTCTTTACCGAATTGTGTGTCCCCCTTCGTAGCCCAATATATTCCTGTTTATCGTATTACTCTCCTTGATTCACTTGTCTGGGAAACATGCAAGTATTCCTGTTGTGTATTTCTACTTGATGTCGATATTGGATCTATGCTCTTCTTTCCCGCATTGTGTACCCCCTTTTGCAGCTTGCTATATACCCATTTATTGGACTACTCTTCTTGATTCATTGGTTTGTGAATTATGCGATTATTGGTCTGGGATTTATGTGATTATTTCAGGGTTTTTTCCTCATTTGCCTTGTTTCCACCCTTCTTCTAGCAATTTCACCCTCATTTTGCTGGAAAAATGGATGAAACATTGTACGTAGAAAAGAAAAACCAGAAAGCTAGATGCCTTTGGATTTTACTGGGCGACCTTCTTCCACCTACAACCGTAGACCTACTCCCTTATCCTCCTGCATACACAGAAAGAGAAATATCACCAGCTGAGGCAGATGAAGGCTTAATCATTAGACTGATTTATTTCTAACTACCCCAACTTTAACCAGAAGAAAGGAGTCCAACATTCATATGTCTTTTTGATCCGATCCAAAATATTCAAATTTGCAACAAATGTCATCGATTGTATCCAGCTACCCTCCGTTGGGGAGGCTGAAGAGACCCATAATTTACATAACTCTCTGTGGGCTAACACCACAGCATAAAATACCAACTTTGGAATATCTTTCGTAATTATACCTTGCAGATCAAGCCTTCCAAATATGATCAGTTCAATGTTTACCTTGTTCTGCAGACTTAAAACACTTGACAGGCAATTACTCATGGCCTTCCAGAAAGACTATATCCTTGGGTAATGCAGAAACATATGTAGATCATCTTTGTTTGGACTGCCACACTTAGGACATGCCGCCACTCCACCTGAACCGAATTTAGACAGCTTCCGTGGAGTAAAATTAGCCTTGTGCAACGTAACAAAAATATTCCTCCTCATAATTGGGGGTTTAACTGTTTTGTAAACCATAGACATTGATACTTGCCATTGGTCTTTCATCGCAGTCTCTGGCAAGCATCTTCCCCACAGATCTGCTGGTAGAGTGAATGCACCATCCTCCATCTCAAGAACCAGCCAATACCATAGTGCAATTTCTTTTTTAAACATGACACCGGACACAGGTTTTTCCTCGAATTAATTGTTACAAACAGAAAAGGTAGCTTCAGAAGAACCACCTTCTTCACCAAATTTATTCGCCCAAATAGTGTGAGTGTGAGTTGCATCCAGCCTCATAAACTAGCACTAATTTCCTTTTTAAAATTTGCCTAAATGAGTTCTGCGATGTTTGGGTTATCCTGACACCTAAGTATCTCATTTACCTTTTGCATTCAATACCCTCTGTCTCCATACTCCATGCCATAACTTCCGTTTTCGGCCTATTAATATCATACCCAGAAATGTTGCCAAACTGATTCATTAGTTTTAAATGGCAACTCGTGGTTTGTTGTAAATTAATTGTATAGATCACAATATCATCAGCATAGAGCTTGATTTTCCTTCTCCAATCATAGAATTTAAAAGGCAGTATACCCCTATTTACCTTGCCAGTGGCTCAATATAAAGATTAAACAAGAGTGGGGACAAGGGGCACCTTTTCCTTGTACCCCTCATAATTTGCACCTGCTGCGTCAGTACCCCGTTAAACAGTACTCTAGCTACCGGAGCAGTATATATACACCTTTTAACATTCTGCAAAAATGTTCCCCCAAATAAAATGTTTGAGCAGGGTCTGCATATATACCCAGTTAACACGATCAAACGCTTTGGCAGCATCTAATGTTATTAATGCCAGTGGAAGATCGTAAGCCGTAGCTATGTCTATGGAACCAATAAGAGAAAAAGTCAGCTCTTTCAACACTCTTCCTCTAATCAAACCCTTCTGATCTTCGTGGACCATATGCAACATAATCCCATTTATCCTCCTTGCTATAACCTTTGTAAACATCTTGTTATCAGCATTTAAAAAAGAAATAGGCCTGTACCAGTCAACATTTTTAATGACTTTCCAGGCTTAGGAATCAAAGCTATATTGGCCTCTTTCCAAGAATCCGGCATAGCAGAGCCTAAAAGGAAGATGGCATCAAAGAGCTGCCTCCCAGCAGGTATTATGGCATTGGTCAAAGTTCTATAAAACTCCACCGGAAAGCCATCTGGTCCAGGAGCCTTTCCCCTTTTGCCCCCTCTAATAACCACCTCCAACTCCTCAACAGAGATCTCCGTTCAACACATCCAACACCTTCTCTGATACTGGCTTCATATGTTCCAACCAGATCATCACATCCTCCTCCGTAAATATCAGATCTTCCTTATATACCCTTCCAAAATGTCTATAGAATGCTGAAGCAATTTCTCCACTATCACTAAGGAGCACACCTGAATCTTCACATCTGATTTCTTTAATCAAACTTCTGACCTGATCATTCTTTGCCTTCCAAGCTAGCAGCTTGCTACAGCCCTCGCCATATTCAAAATGCGCTGGATGACTAGACTCCCATTTCTCCTTGACTCTATCTCTCAAAACTCCTGATAAATTCAGTTTTAAGTTTAATATTTTGTCCATCTCCTTTTCATGGCTCCCTGAAGTTGTTAAAACCGCTTCCAACCTCTGAATCTGTTCTAACTCCAACACTTTCTATGATACACTCACCTTTTCCCTGCTGCCAAAGCACCAAATCTGCCTCTTAAATAAGCCTTATAGGAATCCCATACTATCCTAATCTTAGCAGAACATTGGTTGCTCTCAAAAAACTTCTGAGTTTCCTATTTCAAAATCTCCACTGTCACATCTTCCAACAGAATCGTACGATCCAGCCGCCATATTGAACTGTTAATCCCCTCTCCTACCTCATCCAAAGAAGAATAGCTGAATAATCTGATAAGAGAGCACCAATATATTTAACCTCCAAAACAATCAATCAATCAATCAATCAATGCATTTATATAGCGCACTACTCACCCAGAGGGTCTCAAGGCGCTAGGGGGGGGGGGTCGGCTACTGCTCCAACAGCCAGGTCTTAAGTTGCTTCCTGAAGGCGAGGTGGTCCTGGGTCAGGCGGAGGTGGTTCAGGAGGGAGTTCCATGTCTTGGCAGCGAGGTAGGAGAAGGACCGTCCCCCTGTGGTGGCTCTTCGGATGCGGGGGACGGCGGCGAGGGCGTGGCTGGTCGATCGAAGCTGGCGTTTGGGAGCGTAGAAGTTGAGGCGGCTGTTGAGGTATCCTGGGCCCTGGTTGTGTAGGGCTTTGTGTGCGTGGGTGAGGAGTCGGAAGGTGATTCTCTTGTTGACCGGGAGCCAGTGCAGGTCTCTCAGGTGTCCGGAGATGTGGCTGCGACGGGGGATGTCCAGGATGAGTCGTGCTGAGGCGTTCTGGATCCGCTGGAGTCTCTTCTGGAGTTTGGCGGTGGTTCCGGCATAGAGGGAGTTGCCGTAGTCCAGACGGCTGGTGACGAGGGCCTGGGTGACCGTCTTCCTGGTCTCGGTGGGGATCCACTAGAAGATCTTCCGTAGCATGCGCAGGATGTTGAAGCACGACGAGGCGACGGCGTTGACTTGTCTGGTCATGGAGAGGGAGGAGTCCAGGATGAAGCCCAGGTTGCGTGCGTGGTCTGTTGGTTTGGGTGCGCTGCCTAGGGCGGGGGGCCACCAGGAGTCGTCCCAGGCGGAGGGTGAGGATCCCAGGATGAGGACTTCCGTCTTGTCCGAGTTCAGCTTCAGGCGGCTGTTCTTCATCCATTCGGCTACCTCTTTCATCCCTTCGTGAAGGTTGGCTCTGGCGGTGGCGGGGTCGTTGGTGAGGGAGAGAATCAGCTGGGTGTCGTCGGCGTAGGAGATGATGTTGAGGTTGTGCTGGCGTGCGATGTCTGCGAGGGGGCTCATGTAGACGTTGAAGAGGGTAGGACTGAGCGAGGAGCCTTGAGGGACGCCGCAGATGACTATGGTGGCTTCAGATCTGAACGGGGGGAGGCGGACTCTCTGTGTCCTTCCGGCGAGGAAGGAGATGATCCACTCCAGTGCCTTCTCCTGAATTCCGACGTTGCTGAGTCGCTGCACTAGTGTTCGGTGGCAGACAGTGTCAAAGGCCGTGGAGAGGTCTAGGAGGATGAGGGCTGCTGTTTCTCCGTTGTCAAGCAGTGCTCGGATGTCATCGGTGGCTGCGATCAGGGCGGTCTCGGTGCTGTGGTTGGCCCGGAAACCAGACTGCGAGATGTCGAGGGATCTGTTCATCTCGAGGAAGGCGGCCAGCTGCTTGTTGACGGTCTTCTCGATGACTTTTGCAGGAAACGGGAGCAGCGAGATGGGGCAGTAGTTCTTGAGGTCGGTGGGGTCGGCTGATGGCTTTTTTAGTAGAGAGCTGAGTTCGGCGTGCTTCCAGCTCTCCGGGAAGGTAGCGGTGTCGAAGGAGGTGTTGATGATGTCCCGCAGGTGGGGTACGGTGACAGCGTCGGCCTTGTTGAAGATGTGGTGAGGGCAGGGGTCAGTAGGAGATCCGGAGTGGATGGAGTTCATCGTGCGGACGATGTCTTCGGTGCTGATCGGGGTCCAGGCGCGGAGGGTGGTTGTGGGGGGCGGTGGTTCGGTCATGGCGAGCGTCGGTTGAGTGCTGAAGCTGTTGTGTATGTCCGCGATCTTGTTGTGGAAGTAGGAGGCGAGGGAGTTGCAGAGGTCTTGCGAAGGGGTGATGTCGTTGTTTCCGGTGTTGGGGTTGGAGAGCTCTTTAATGATGTTGAAGAGTTCCTTGCTGTTGTGTGCGTTGTTGTCCAGTCGTTCCTTGAATGCGGTTTTCTTGGTGGCGTGGATGAGTTGGTGGTGTTCTCGGGTGGCGAGCTTGAGGGCAGTCATGTTGTCCGGTGTTGGGTCTCTGCGCCAGGTTCTCTCGAGGGCTCTGCAGTTCTTCTTGGAGCTCTTGAGTTCGTCGGTGAACCATGGGGCTTTCTTGCTACCGGGTCTGCTGGACCCGGTAGCAAGAAACAGAATTCTTCACTGCTCGGTCCACCCAAAAATAATCTATCCTTGACCTGTGTTTATATTTTTTATTATAATATGTGAAACCCGTATGGGAGCCTGCCTTACATCTCCATATACCGCAGAGACCCCACTGCACCATCATCCCTCTCACTCTATCTGACATCTTGGGGTTTACCACCGCTCTAATGTTCAAAGATCTATTTATTTTATGGTCCAACACTGTATTAAATTCCCCATACATAATAATATGATCAGAGAAACTCAAAAGCTCATTTGCTAATTCATCCAACGGACCAGTGTCATCCTGATTTGGACCACAATAACCCACCAAATTGAAGTTCTGCCCAAGAACTCTTAACTTAACTTTTAGCCACCTTCCTGTAACACTCGAAACATTCATCAAAATATTCAGACAATGCTTAACTAATACTGCAACCCCTTTGGTAACTGCAGTCTCCCTCATGTAAGTTGCATGTGCAACCCATCTCTGCACCTTAAAGAGTACCCTGCTCTCGTCCTCTGTCAAATGAGTCTCCTGTAAAATAATAATTTGTGCAGGAGAATCCTTCAAATACTGCATTATTGTGTCTCTCCTGCACTTCACCCGAAGATCATTTACATTCCATGACAGAACTTTTAAGTGCTTTATCCTATTCTCTGTCATCACCTAAAAACCCTCTCCACCCACATAGCATTGATGAAAACGAGACAAATTAGGCATTTTTATTTTTCCCCCTAAACCCCCCTCCCTGTGCAGTCCACACCCCAACCCCTCCCCTCCCTTGGAAAACCCTAACCAACTTCCCATGGCAACAGCCCTGTGAGTTACCCATCAGCGTGCAGCGCACTTACATATGCATCTATACAACCCTCAAGTGAATTTGAAAGATGTACAAAGCAGGACATCATTTTTCTATACAGTGTACCACGTACACAAGAGACCCATCTAACTGCTTCTAAAAATGCATTCTCTTTACATTTCCCAGCCAGAGCTGTTCAATAAAGCTGTCAACCTCCTCAACAAACCGAAAGGAGTGCATCTTATTATTTGGAACATTGAGTAGAGCCAGGAACTTCAGCTGAACCGAAGCACCTGGCTTCCTTAGCAGCTCAATTCTATCCCTCATCTCCCACTGCCAATTAGCTGGTACTACTGACAAATGTGATCATACTTCAATTCTTACTCCATCCACCTCCAACACTTTCTTCTTCAGAGCTTTAGCTAAGATCTTTTCCTTCATGGAATAATTGAGGAAATGAAAGAGGATTCTCCTAGGCTTAGATCTATTCATATTTAACCTAAAAGGATCTCTATGTATCCACTGGATACCTCTAGCAATTTCCTCCTCAGTCTCTTCCAGCTGAAGCTCACTTCTCAGCAACTGAACCACAAAGTTTTCAATATCTTCTCCTTGTTTACCCACAGGAACTTTTAAAATCTTCAGAGTGTTCCTCCTTTGAAAGTTTTCTAATCCTTCCACTCTTTCCTCGTGCTCTCTCCACATAGCTCTGAGCTGTTCAATCTCTTTCCTGTTGAACTGTATCTCCTCCTTTAGGTCCCTGACTTCGCCCTCTAGTGCCAATTTTCTTCCACTCAAGTTGTCCATTTATTTCTCTAATACCGCACATGCAGACCTGATTCTTTTCCGATTCAGCTCTGAAGTCTCAAATCTTTCTCGCATCTCAAGAGTAAGGGTTTTAAGCAGTGTACTCATAGAAGGGTCTCGACTTCCTGGGCTTTCTCCCTAATCCCCTAAAGCCTCTTGCCCCAATCTAGAGTCCCTCTCAGGCTCTGACTTGCCCTGTACCTCCTCCGAAACTTGCAATTTCCCTCCTTCCTTCGAAAGAGACTCCATTTGAGGATTAAGACTACCCTCTGGATCATTCAAATTTACCTCATCCCTTGTGCCTCCCAATACACCCTCACCTCTACAGACAGCCCTTGAAATCGGTTTGGGCTCAAATGTGCAGACCGATCTTCCAGATTTGTTATCCCCTCAGGGCTGCCCCCTCCTCACTATACTTCTGTTTTTGTTGAAGGTCCGCCACTGCTGCTGACGTGGGATTATTCCTTTACACCAGAGTTTTTGGTAGCACCTTAAAATAAGTCCTATGGGACGGTGTCACCTTAATCTTATGCTCCAAAGAACCCCCTCTTGCCAGTTTGTTATGCACCTTGGTCTCCTTATTGCACCATCCGACCCTGGGCTTCACCACCTTCACCTCCTCCTTCGCTCCTTAGGCGGAAAATCCACCAGCTCCGAGAAATCCGCTGCAGCCCCTCTCGCCACACTTCTCAGTGAATATCTTGAAAAAACAGTAGGTAGTCCGGCCACCTCCCCAGCACTACAGCCACTCTTAGCCACTTACTGCTACTCTTTTACCCTTATCAACACTCCGGCTCTTTCCATTAATTCCCTGCTCTTGGGTCGATTGAAAAAAATGAGCAAACTGTACCTCTGCATTTTCAGCGCACAATGAATGCTCCGCTCTACTCTTGCAAGCGCGCTCCTCGCTAGACCCAGTCAGCCTACTGCCTTCTCTTCCGCTGCCTCAAAAGAGGACCCTGGCAGCAGCGCAACGCCCCTTCCGCAACTTCAATGCTGCTCTCGTCCATGGCTGCTCCGCCATGTTCCCAAACTCCGCCTCCATCCTTACTGCCTCACTACCTTGCTGCTCCACGCTTGGCTCCAGGAGCTCCCTACCTGCGTGGAAGCTCCGCTAGCTCCGCTCACACACTGGGATGCTCCGAAACATGTAAGTTCCCCGCTGAATAACAATTTTAAACCTGCTTGGTTAATACAGCATATACAGGTAGCTTTCACCACTGCTTGCCTTCAAAATAGCATCAACTTTGCCGCACGCCTCCGGGATCACCAGAGACCCGCCGCTAGCCAGCCGCCATGTTTTCCCCTGTTGTGTATTCTGAATTGTTGTCAATATTGGATTCATATCCTTCCTTCCTTCCTTTGTAAAGCGCTCTGACATCCTTCGGGATCTTGTTCGCGCTATATAAAACTTTATAATTAAATAAAATAAATAAATATCCAACTAACTTCTCAGCCCCATAGACCATCTCCTGACATATACAATTGCAGCCACAACTTTTCATTGCAGAATTTCAAGTGGTGTCATCTACAACAGTGATCTTCAAAGGTTTATGCTGGATATTCTTTGAAAAACATATTTTGGTTGGGCATCCCAAATGAGAGAGCATTTAGAATTGTTGAGGAATAAATATTCAAGTCATCAAATATTCCATGCAATGTATCACTTTCATGTGAGGCTTTGGAAACTTCCTTCCTAAATTTACAAACCATTAGGTTCAGTGGTGTTTTTACTTTTGAAAATAAATATGCACAGTAATGTACACGAATCTGAATGTGTAAAATACAGTGCAGGAGGAGGGAAGCTGTCAGTATTGTTCACGGAAGCTCAGGAGTATGTGTGAAGGAGACGTGAAATTCCTCCCAGGTCTAAACATTAGGCAGAACTGGGTGGACAGAATGGACTCTCCCGAATTCCACAGAATATTCATAGTGACAGCTGTGGGCATTGTTTGCAGTAAAACAAACATGAACTACTGAAACAATAGGTAGGTTTGCCACTAGGAACGTTTTACCTCATTGATTAGGGAGCACAGAGGGGCCATACCCAATAACTAGTTGGTGACAAGTATACATGTGGCATTCCAAAGCACATTCCTCAGAACATTGCTGAATTTGCAAAAGGATTCTTGGCACACTGAACATGCTGCACTTGGCATGTGTGAATTTGAGAAGGACATGAGGAGATTGGACCAAATTGCTTTTGAAATACAAGGGCAGAAAGATTTTCAAGGATCATTAGATTGATCCCATTGTTGGCTTCAAGAGCATTTAAAAGCTAAAGAGGACATTCCCTTGAAGAATCCCAGCTGACCAGTGGCAAATGGACCTAGACTGGGCTTTGCTGTTGCCCAGGGAAGATGTAGATGAAGTACAGTTAGAGACACAGGAAAGTGTACATCATAGGACACCTGGGTGATGTGCAGCAGGAGGTTCAAGTTAATATACAAGGTGGGTGCATGGTCATCTACAATACAGGGCTCCCATCTGTGTTCAGTAGGTGGATACAAACTGATGTGAGTGAGGTTTAAGAGTTTTCTATATGTATCATTTAATGCATGTACACCTGTAATTAGTACAATGCAAATACACATATGGGGTATGTATAAGCTACTTACACCTCATTTTTAACATCAAAGAAGCTTATATGTTGCATGTTCTAATGCATTCATGGTCTGATTTACAGAGCCTGTCGGTGGTTGCAAACACTATCATTCAAGAAATCATAAAGTTTGGGACTGCAAAGAGCTTTTTAAAATGTGCCAAAGCTTTTTTACAAATCATTCTGACTTGTAAAATAGCTTTTGTAACCATTTCTAAATCACAAGTGGTAGGGAGCATGAACAGGTCATTTCCATTGTATTTACAATTCTTAATAATATTTTCCAATGGTTTATACCTGCAATTAAGGTAACGAACTGTTGATCATTTGCCAACTCCCAAGTTAGGGTGATGTCTGATTGGCAAAAAGGGTAAATTGTCCCAAATGTGTCAGCGACCTTGAGTCAAGAAAGCATTGGTTGAGATGAGCTCTGCCGGATTCCAGCGAAGTCTTCTCAAATGGGAATACTTTTTTCAAAGCAGCACCTTTCCCTTTAGTGGACACAGGGTGCTTTTATAAAGCTTCCTCTTGTAAAATTTGGCGGCGAGGGTCTACTTTCCCTTCCAGACCACCGTCCCTGCATCTGCTGCCAATCAAAGTGGGCCACAAATAGCAACCTACCCAGTTAATATTGAGGGAGGTGGCTTTGCGATTCTGTGTGAAAGGGAATTTTGTGATGTGACCTAATAGTACATAGGTCACATTGCAAAACAGCGTGCAGGTTGAAACAAGTCAGTGGTAATTTGCACTCACTATTTGTTTGTTTATCGGGCTCCTAGTCATTTGTTCTAAGATGCAAGTCTTATTTGGCAGAATATACTATATTTGAGAGGCGCTGCTTTTTACAGCCATACAGACAGATAACACACAAGACCTCTCATGGGGACAGGCACACTTACATACAAATAAACGTGCAAGCTTATGTTTGTGCTGAGGTTCCAGGCATGATGCTTTCATCAAGTTGTGACATTTAGCCAGCATAATCTGGCATTCTGGGACTTTACTGATGGTAAAAGCAAAGGTCTCAGTACCCAAAAACAAAGTTTTGTATCTAAAAGGCCGGAGCTGGGTAAATGCAACACACATGAAAGGGGCTTTTAGGTTGCTATGCAAATCAATTGAAGGAAAGAAACAATGTTCTCTTTATAATGAAATTGTGCTTACTTTTTGGTTTGGTGACTTTTAAAAGTTGTGCATTCCGAACTAATGGAGTGTTAATTAACAAATTATCATATTTGCACTAGCCTACTCCTCTCAAACATTTTCATTGGTGGGTTTTATTTTTCAGTGCAGGCACAACGTATTCCACGCAACGAATTATCATATTGGAGTGTGCAAAGGTTATAAAACGAGATGAATCATGGTCAGTGGATGAGCCGACTTTAATGATTTCTGTGAATACTGTGTTTTTTTTTCTAATGGCTCACCAATGAACACACTAGACGCAACAAGATTGATTTAGTACAGAAGCTTATCTATCTCCCTAAAGCAAGGCACAAACAGCTCCACCAATCATGAAACAAGAAATTCTCCTTGCAAACTTAGTACTTGCATAAGTATAAAGATATATTCTGTGAAACAATACCTTTTATTTACCATTCATACAAAGTACTTTTGTTTGACTACGGCAGGCAAATTTTGCCTAGAATATTACTACACACCATTTTTTGCGGAGACTCATAGAACGTAGAAAGCAGCCGAGGAACGTGAAGGTAACAGCGGCGGGACCGGTTAAGGGGGTATTTCAAGGGAAGATGCCTAGGGAACATGAATTATTTATTTGGATTTTCCATCTGCATCGTCCCTCGAAATCCCCCCTTACCCGTCATCCACCCACCGCCCCACCTCTGTTACCTGCACGGACTGCGGCTGGTAGAAAGGCATTCTAAATCCAGTTGCCAGTGGCATGTTTTAGTTTTGAGTACTATATTAGTGTTCCAACTACCCCTTTCCTCCAATCTTTCCTGTCTCGCTCCTCTCCCTCACTGCCACCAGCATTCCACCAACTCTCTCACACTCAGCCATTCACTCACTCTTTTTTATGTAGACCTACATGACCCGCTAAACATGCCCTTGTGCCTCCTTAAAAGAAACTACCCTCCATGTGATGGCCACTGATGTACACTAAGACAGATGGATACTCACCAGAAAGTACTTGAGCTGTTACATCGCTATCTGTGTTTGTGCCTTTATTGGCACATATAAGGTGCACTACATTGGAATAGAGAATACTAAAAGCCCTTACTAGGGGTTCATAATGCATAAAGAATTTTCATAAATCGCATCTGTACTAAGTGTAAACATTGTAAACATTTAGGAAGCTGATAGGAGACATATGATAGAGGTTCACTGATATTTTACATATTGTATTAACATGATTTTTTATTACATATTCTGAACTAATTTTACGTTTGTTGTCTGTCTCTCTAATTTGTTATGTTCAGGCTACAGTTTGAGAGCTATAAATTCAGCTAAGAATACGAAATAAGAATGTAATAAATATAAAATAGAACAATTACTTAACCTAAACCACCCACCCTAAATACTGTATGTTAGCATGAGCTGTATTCTGGCAAAATAGAATCGATGTTCCAAATTTGGTTTTTGCAAGGTGCAATTTTTTAACAGTGTAGATATTCGAAACAGTAAAGTTACGACCATGACTAAGTTATGAATCAATTTCAATGTAATTACATAAGATATAATGGCAAATACTAAATTTTTTTATTAATGTTCAAAATTGTATATTTTAGCAACGTTCAGCATTGTAACGCTTTCTGCATAACCTAAATGACTGCAAGTTATCTTTTATTCTTGACCATTAACTATGAGAGAAGTTTGCAAGCGATGGGCAGATACTTTTAACCAATTTTTCATTTCTATTATTAATCATATAGTACATTTTTCAGAGGATAAAACTCGGTGGAACTATGCATGTACTGCATTTTGCCGATTCTATTCAGGATGCTTTAATAAATTCTTAATTACATTATTCAAAAGATCCATTATTCAACATCTCAGTTTTAAATGAAAGTCTTTACTTGACATGTGAATGAAATGAGTATAAATGCTTTCCATGCCACCTACAGATTCATAATAGAGAAGCTGCTGAATGACAGAGGTGAATTTATTTTATTGTCGTTCTGCCTAAAGGTGCAACCTTTATGTTTAGGGTAATATCTTTATGGTTCTATGTTTAACATTTTTAAGCCTTGCACTGAAAATGAAATACCTTCTTTACCTAGTAAAAGAAAGCATTTTCTTGAGTTAATAGGATAGGTTGATGTTTTGTCTGCTATGTTGATTGCCTTCGGCTACTTTTACCTCATGATATTGTCACTGAAGGCTTTAACCCAGTGGCCTTCAAACCAGACATAAAGAATAAACAGCAGTGTTTCCTGC
This sequence comes from Lissotriton helveticus, assembly GCF_964261635.1. Lineage (NCBI taxonomy): Eukaryota > Metazoa > Chordata > Amphibia > Caudata > Salamandridae > Lissotriton > Lissotriton helveticus. Next base: position 785,024,049 of record NC_136057.1, on the reverse strand, counting down.
AAAATATAAACCTACATCTACTAAGCGCTTCTCTTCAGTGTACATTTGTTTATGAGCCTGAGGGTAGGTCTTTGTGCCAAGGGAGCGTCAAGATGGTCTTTCCTGGCACAGTTCAGAGCCCAGTGCCTGTTATTTTGCACCTGCTAGGTGCAAAGTGAATCCATACAACCTGATATTTTCTCAGTTAGTGCTTTATGTTCAGACAGCACAGCTCAGAAAATCAAAAAGGCAAACCTTGCTCGGTGTTTCTGAGCTGTACTGTCTGGAAATAAAGCACTAAGGCAGAAACATATATGTATCAGGTGGCTGGGTGGTGCGCACTCTGAATATCAAAACCAGAATGTCGGGGGCAGAATACCAAGTACAAAATATGAAAAGAAAATATATTGTTTGGAAAGTAAGTCTTTGATTTTTTATAGCTACCGGCACATAAATATACCTATGTGGTACATATATCTGCAAGGTATGTAGGTGCAGAGTTAGGAATAGTATATCTATACTTCCCTATATGCACTTACTTCTCAATCGTTTATTCCTCCAGATTTTGTCCTCGATATTCTTCTGACACAATATTGTTGATGTCTATGTATTATCAATGTAGTCTGCCCATGGTCCATATGAAGCGATGTATGGACGGTACACAATCAAAAATCATTGTTACCTGTAGTTCAGTTGTTGGCTCTGGGTATTGCTTGTTGTAGGACATCTAACAAACAATACCTATACCAGAGACTATAAGGGTCTGATAGAAGTGACCATATATTCCTTTTGTGAATCGCACATCTTAGCAAAAAAATTCAGATGAAAATATCACCTATGTCTACTTTTTATTATTTATTTTCACTAGTTTCCCTAGGGAAAAAAATAGGTAATGCACACAAAGGATGAGCAAAGGATGAATTTGGAATTGTATCTACTTTTCAGACTAGTGTAGATTTTGTTTCACCCCAAACTGCACCAAAAACTGCAAATAAGGAGACAGCACAACTGACTATTACTTAGAAAAATACAAAAACTATAGCAAAAATAAATATATACATATATATGTATAACTGCCTTTCCTGAAAGCTCGAAACAGGGTTATTTTATCAAACCTTTTGCTGATGCCATATTTTACGAAAACACACACACAAACTCTTTTTCCAGGGACATCTGCAAACCCCTGGTATCATTAGAATTCCCTGTACATTCAGAACACAAGGGACAATCTTTGGTCTGGACAACTCTTGTGGAAGAAATGGTATGAAGGCTTCAGTTTGCACTGCCCCAAAAATGCAAGGAGGCTCACCACTGGGAATGGGAGAGACACGTAGCATTTAAGGAGTTAATTACGTGGGCACATTTATCTTGACACTAACTTATGTACATAAAAAGGACTTTCTGCGAAAAAGCAATAAACCTAGACACATGATTATCAATGTTAACTCAATTTCTGTGTATTGGTATGTTGGCAATGTAATAAGGGTGTAGAGACATGGAATATCCTCTGTTTTTGAGACTTGTCAAACAAAGAGACCATTGAGCTAATTCAGAAACAGGTGATTATACCACTATTTTGAATAACCTAGGTGGTTACAGTGACTAATAAGGTAATGACTTTGTTTGTTTGAGTCCTTCCTCAAATATTGGGAGGAATCCATTCATATGATAGTCCAGATATATTAGACGAATACGTGCCATGCTACTGCTCGGTGAGTGATGAAAAATCGGATTCTCAAGACTGTCAGAGGTGCCAGTGAGGCTTTTTACTACAGGATTGTAGCAATCCTCATCTGCCTGTAAGATGGCAACCCAGTTTGCACATTTCATTGTCTGCCTGTTAATGACACTCATTAAAGATCCAACCTGCTACAAAAATCAGTCCACTGGGGCATGTGTTGTTCTAGGTGTGTGCATCAAACTTTTTATCCCATTCTCGTTATAGGAAAAAGTGTTAAAGTGTTTTACTATAGTTGCTGAGGTTACTTTACAGCGAATGTTTTATTTATGTTTACTGATTCTCTGTTTGATCACTTGATTCGTCTTGTCTATTTACTATTTGTTCTGGGGCGAATTATGACATAAACAACAATCTTATTTTTTCATTTAGAGAATGTTTTTTATGTGGTGTTTAAGCCAATGTGGAGTAATATGATGTGCTCAATGGTAATGTAGGATGAACATTCTGCACATCTATGGTGTCCTTGAATGGGTTGAAGGTTCCACAGGTCTCAGATTGTCGTATGGGTATGTGAAATGGGTTCCTTATAGGTATTCACAAGATGGTTTCTGCTATTCCTCCTCTTCTTTAATGTGCACTATAGAACGTGTAATAGGTGTTTTAGGTATGAAATGAATGTGCCAATTCTGATATACCATCTTTATGTAAAGATTAGTTGAGAAGGAAATGTGGTGACACATATCTTCGTTTGTCGATTGCTCTTCTGTCTTCGTTCCAGTAATAGCTCATGAGGAGTGAACCATGCCATCTTGTGTTTTTAGGAATGTATTTGGGTAGTTTCCATGCATCCTTGAATAAGTGTGCATAATGTAAGATGTTTCACTGATTTCTTGGGTGGGAGCTGTCATATTGTAGATGACTATTAATATACATTGATATTTTTGTATAATATGGTTGCTAGATGCCCATCTCCTGTGATTATTTGAAATCCAGGAAGTTAATTTTGATGTTGTCGCAAATCATGTTGAATTTTATATTGGATGACCTAGCATTCAACCACTGTGTAAATTGGTGTCATTCATTACCATCGCCAGTCCAGATGCAAAATATGTAATTAATCAGTCTGTACTACAAAGTTATGACCTCTGCATATTGATTTATCAATGTGTTTCTCCTCATATTCTGCAATATAGAGGAATGCCATTTCTGGAGCAAAGGCCAATCCATTGCACTCCCTTTGATCTGTAGGTAGAAATTGCCATTATATTAGAAGAAATTCCTCATCACTGCGATTTTTCCCAAAGATAACATGAATTTGTTGGGTACCTGATGGGGGTTTTCAATTTTATCTAGGTAGACTTCAATGATTTCCAATCATTATTCCTGGGAAATAGTGATATAGAGGGAAACTATATCTAATGTGATTAAGAGCCTGATTTATATCTTGGTGGCAGCAATACTCCATTGCAATAGTGACAGAGTATCTTTACCAGCACGGTAAAATTCAGCCTGCTGAATTTAGATGAGGGTGGACCATAGTTTTTCTACGCCAGAGAATACTCAGTCTCTGCCATTGTCAAACTTCTCCAGCAGCCCAACAGAGTAAAGGCCATCCGCGAGCTGGCTATATGTCAGCCCAGCCAATTTAGATGGGTGGACATATAGCTGCTTTTTACTGCACATAATGCCCCACTGCCCTAGGAAACGCCATGGCAAGGGTGAATTTTTTTTTTCATTTTCTAAAAACAAAAAAAAACTTTGGGTGTTTTTTCTGAACAAAACAAACTTCATGTTTCATGGAGCCATTTCGAAAAGTTCCAATACATTGGCAGGAGCCACCTTGATGGCAGTTCTTGTCAATTGATAAAATGTCAGTTGGGCTAAGAGATATTTACTGTTGGTTATTTTATCAGGGCGACAGAATAATTTACTCCATCACCCTGACAAAGTAAACAATATCCATCAACTTCAAAATCAGCCCCTATGATTTGTTTCTCCAAGTAGAATAGCATTCCTTCAGGGTGAATGATAATGTCAGTGGTGTCTGTGATGTATGATTTTATAGTCTTTGGGAAAGTATTTAGGAAGGAGTCAATGTATTTGGAAAATGGTTCTAGAATTGACTCACATCAAGAGACAATTACTTTTCCTGGAGGAGTTTTAGGGACTTTATGTATTTTGGGAAGGTATAATACTGGAATTATTGGGGTTATGTTGCAAAAAAATAAGTAAACAAAATTCTAAATTCATCCTTTGCCCATCCTTTTGATCACCAATGTGCCAATTGGTGAGCAATTTCATCCATCACTTGTCTGCTAGAATCTTCATCAAGTTTTCTGTTGGGATCTAGATCAGAAATGTATTGTATTCCTTTGGAGATGTATTCATCTTTTGTAAGGATGCTTACTGCTGAGTGAGCAATTTGACACTCTGTGTTGATTCTTTTTTGGTTATTTGGCGTAGCACGCACTTAGGACTTCATATCTTTTGTCCACAGAAGGTATTAATTTCAAATTTGTATTCTTGTTTTTCCAACATCCTGGGGATTTTAAAGATACCCAGGGTTCGTGAATTTCCTTGGAGGGAACCAAGTAAACCAGCAAAATATAGCAACATTTTGAGTTTTTGTGGAAAAGTAGGGAAAAATGTCTGTATTTCATTTCCCTAAAAATGGCATTAAGGAGTGATTTACTGTGCAAATGTCACCATCTTCCCAGTTTTCAGGAGCATGCAAAGATATCTCCATTTTTGAGTGAAGACAATTGGGAATGCTGGTTGCTTGTCAAATTATGGATCTCAATAGATTACAGAAATTTCCAGCACAAAATGTAAATAAATAAGTAATCTTAGCCATTCATGTACTTTTGTGTTTTGTAAGGCATTATGAGTAAGTGAGCAGAATGAATGCACATCTTTGAGTATTTAGTTTGCAAAAAAAGGGGTTCTTATTAAGGGCCAGAATAACAATTTGGTGGACAAATAAGACCCATTAGGCCTGGCTGAGGACTTAACATTTACCATTCTGAGACTTCTCCATCCGCCAAATTTAGAAATTCATTGGCAGTAGCCACTGTCACTGCAGTTACTGTCAATAACTTTTTTGCATTTGACGCACAGCTCCATCAACATGATGGAGCCATCTCTCAAATCTTTTCTTAATTTACAAAAAACTAAATCCTTAAGCTAGGGCATGAGACAGTGTTCACTGCCCCATATCACCAGGGTATTTAAGGTGGTGAAAGCCAGTGAAAATGTACCTGTATTTCTGCCCATCTAAATTTGGTAGGCAGACATAGAGGTTGTTAAATGATTGAGAGAGACCCCTTATCACACCAGGGGAATAGGATACTCACAAACAGTGAAGAAACAGGGGGATCCCTTGGCGGACAGAACTAGACCATTGCCCCATGTATTAGCACAAGTCTCTTAACACTTATAGTATGCAAACAGAAAATTTTTGTTAAAAACAAGGGTGATTTTTCACTTTTTATTTTTGTTAAAAAACATTTCATACAGAATACAATTTTTTATGAATCAACAAATTATACTTTCATTAAAAACATATACAGTGCTCTCACCACCATATTCAACTAAAATTCATAAGTTTGCAATTAATACACAATAATATAGACATAAAAATAGTTGTCATACACATCAATTAAATACATTAAAGAAAGAGAAAAGGGGAGAGACAAACACAGACAGTACTATTTGTCATAAAAGTTGCACATCTAACCAGACCAATGTTAAAGCTATATCCTGGACCTGCCTAATTAATCTTGTCTGCAGGATAAGCTTAGTCCCGTGATTGTGCAGATGTGGGCGTAGTCATAGAGGTGGGCCTCAGTTCACCCTTACTCAGTTGGGCCATGGGAGGGGCATAACCATGTCAGAGATGGAGTAGTTTTTGCCACAGTTACACCAATGGTCTGTTCAAATAAAAAATCTGATAGGTTATCTGATATATAAAAGTACAATGTTACTGCACTTGCCTGTCAAAATATTTTTGGGGAGATTAACTGTAAAACCAATCCTTTATGTCTTACATCAGCATCCAAGGGCAAGAAGAGTGCTATGGAGTTGGGTCTCGGAGCTGGGGGTGTGGTGAAGCTAACTGTCCTAGCCAGCGTGCTAAAGACATTTAGCATGTCTATGTTCCAGGATGTAACCTAGATTAGCATCTAATTTGTGGAATCCATTCCAGTGGCTTGTTAACGGAGTGCGCAGACATAAATAACATTCATTTATTGCATGCAGGTAATAATTCCCTGTACCTTTGGGACTCTGGACTATGCCCTCGACTAGGCTAAGGTAGCCATGCTACACAAACTCTGCAAAGTGGTAAAAAAGCGGCGCCCCGCTCAGACCGCACTACGGGGAGTTCTTCAAGTAGGCGGAGTTGCTTGCCACGCTCATTTGCACAACGTTTTTGATCATACGTAGCACGAAGTGCGTTCTCGTGCTAGAAATCACACGCAAATGGCACCATGTGGATTTTTTTCCCAATCCCTGCCTAATATTATGAATCCTACCCCTCTGCAAAATATATACCCCTCATTTTATATTTATACCTTGCCCTGTGTCTTTGTGTTTTTTATTTTATGTTTTTACACATTTTCTTGTTTTCTGTGACTTTTGTACTTTTTATTTTTTGCTTTCCTTTCTTACATTTTTCCTTCCTGCCTTCTTTTTACTTCTTATTTCTTCTACTTTCTTCTCTTCTGGCTCCCACCCAGCGCCATGGAAGAGCTGGGGAGCAGCAGCACCAGAATCCCAAACCAGCACCATCAGCTGCAGGCTTTTTAATGAGCAGTGTCACCTACCCTCCAATCTGGCAGCAGGTGGCAGGCCTGGTAGTGGATACTCCCTCCAGGAGCATAAGCAGCAGTAGGAGAAGGTACACTGGGCTGTGTGCCACTGCTCTGGGATCCGGTGCACCCGACATCAGCTTACATGCTGGTGCACGGACAACATCCTGGATAGGGACCAGGACCTGTTCAACCTGCTGGTTGTGGGGGTTGAGGGGCTTGGTGAGTAATTATTATTTATTTGTTGCGTCCTATCTATTTATAAAAAAAATCCCAAAGAACAAGCATGCTACTCACCCTCACATAAGGTACAAATATTATGTGATCATCCTAGAGTAGACAGGTGCTTGGTGACACAACCTAATCCTACTTGTTTGTGCTCCATTGGACTATTTATTTGAAAAGTCATGCAGAGTCTCCTCTGGCCGGTTAATGAGATAGTGGTTGTTATTGGTATTAGTGAGCTAGTGTGTGCTTTCACTTCTCTATGCCTTTATTTTTTATAGCTCGTACAGTCCCAACTCCCATCCCCAAGCGATTTCTCAGTGATGTATAATAAGTAACTCGCATGCATGCATCAGAATGTATGCATTGAAAAAAATGCAGACTGAGTTGAAACAACAAAGGGTGAGAGATTGAGAATGAGATGAGAAGCAAAGATTATTCATTGCAATTTATTAGTAGTTCCAAAATGTAGTTTAGGACATTTGGAATAGATCTAGGAAATTAAGGAATATGTCCATGATACTAAAAGTAGAAGAGATCAGATTTATAAAAGTTAAATCAAATGCATTTGCCTCTGCCTGTAAAAATATTTTCGGGGAGATTTACTGTACCTCTAATATTTTATTTATTTTATTTTGTTTATTTCTTAGATCAGCACTCAGGGGCAGGAGGGATCCTAATACCACCACTGAGGCGCCGGCGGATGAGGGGGCTGGAGGTGCCTCCACTAGTGCCACTGCCAATGGCTCTGCTGGGCCCAGTAAGTCCTCGTAATAATATTATAATTTTTTCCCCTATCTTGAATCTTTTACCGTTCCACATTTAGAATTATTTTTTGCCTTTTTACTGTGCCTGTCTCCTAATTATCTTCCAACTTCTCTTTGATCTTTTTCCTAGATCCTTCATATCCCTGCATTGTCCTATTTATTACTTACTTTCTCTATATTTCAAGATTCTGTACTTGACTTCAAAACTATGTATAATAGTCTGTACCTTCCTTTTTCTTGTGCTTTGTCAGTAGGCTTTCCCTCTCCCCTCCCTCTCCCCTTAGACTGGTGGTACAGAAAGACTTAGAGAACCCATTTTAGCTCAGGTACTCAACTGTGAAGAGTGCATGCCCAGTTAAGGTATTCAATGTATGTTTGTTGAAAAGGCTTTCTTTTTCTTTCTCATGCTCAAATAGTAAAACAAACGAAATAATGGCCATGGTGGACCCTCCAGTGTTGTGCATATATCATTATAATAGTATAGCAGTAGTTAATGACCATGCAACATGGCTGGAAAAATGATGAGGAGGAAGGGCCAATTTCATTTGCCAACTAAGACCATATGTCCTTCATTGACCAATTAGTGCACCACTTCATTGCACTTCAATAACTCAGATTATGGCTCTGCCCCTCCATTACAAAATGTTTTTGTTTGGCTTGACTACCTGGCTTTTTAATGGTTGCCAACAAATCAAGAAAATTCCCAACATAATGTTTTGAAGTTTTGATAGAAGATTAACAGCCTGATTCATGAAGCTAAATTGCACTCGCAAAGGGCAAGATTCTCAGAATCTTGCCTTTTGCGAGTGCAATTTTGGCATTTGGGATTCACAATCCCAAAAGCAAAAATCGCTAATGAAGAATTAGCTAATATGCGAGAATTAGCATTTAAGGAATCTCTATTAGAGATTCCTTAAATGCTATTCATGACATTTACAAAAATTGCGATTTTGCAAATTTGGGCCGCTATTTACCGAGAGGTCAGACCTCTCGGTAAATAGCAAAAACTTAGAAAAATGCTTTTAAAAGCATTTTTCTAAGTTGCATGTTGCACACACACATGTCCTTTGGACATGTGTGTGCGCAACACCTGTTCAAATGTGCATTTTAGGGGTGCTACAGGGTGTCCTTTGGACAACCCTGGCACCCTTAAAATCGCTATCTTATTTGCGAGTAGTAAATTGCTACTCGCAAATAAGGGATACTCCCCATTCATTCCTATGGGCCTTTTGGCCCATAGGAATGAATGGGGAGTTATTCCTTTTTTTGCGAGTAGCAATTTTCTACTCGCAAATAGAGAACATGTAGGAATCGCTATTTATTTAGCAATTCCTACATGAATAACGTTTTGCGTGTCCTCAATAGCGAGTCGCTATGATTCGCTATTAGGGCCACGCAAAACGGCCCGTACATGAATCAGGCTGTAAATTACTGTAACAGAACTGTAATGATGTTTTGTGGTAGTATTTAGCTTAAACAAAATAAGGGGAGGCGTATCTTGCATCTAAAATCATAAATGTGTAATGTTTTTTCTAGCTGCATAGACCACCAGTGCTGAGGACGGTGCCTGGGGAAGGGACAAGGCTGCCTCGGTCACCACTGAGGGGGAAGTTCCAGCAGGGGTGGGCAGTGGTAAGTCACATTGCTTACTTATTGACAAATAGAATAAACTCACTCCGAGGGTGTTGACTGACTCGTGAACAACACTTCGCTTTAGCAGATACAGTGGGAGTTGAGAAGTTCTATCTGCAAATCAGCAGAAAAAGGATCATAAATGAACTTTAAGAATGATGGGTTGATGGGAAAGGCACAACAGGATGGAAGGAGAGATGATGGGTGATATGTATGCAATATGTGAGTGAAACGATATGTGGATGAAAGGATGCATATAGGTGGGTGATAGGAATCAATCTGCTTGGCTGAGTGAAGGATGATTGAAAGGTATATAAATGGGTCAAACTGGAAGGATGCCTGCCTGGGTGGGTGTGTGCTTGAAAAGAATGCTTAGGTGGGTTAAGGAAAAGCAGGATGGGTGAATTGAATGGGTGAAAGCAAGGATGCATGGATGGGTAAATGCCATGGATGTTGGTGAAAAGTTTGCTTAGAGCTATGTTTGGATGAACGGATTAATTGGATAATGATGACTAGTTTTTTATGGTGAAAGAGTGGATGAGAGACTATAAATCTTAAATGGTGCATATCAAGGCCCAGGGGGAAGATTAAGAATACTAGAAGAACCATGCAATTCTGAATGGATAGAATAGTCTGTGAGGAACGTGCCAAATCTATATCCCTTTCCTTAATCCTTTCACTGACTGTACTGCAGTACATCACTTTTCCCACCATGTACTTGTTCAAAGGGATGTACATTATAGCTGAGGGAGTTAAAGGTTAGATAGGCCTGAGGTGATAACAAAATTAACACGTTCATAGCAGCATTAGGCAATCCCTTTTGACAGCTTGTATAACCAGCTATTGAAGAGAAAATCAAAATACCTTGACCCAGGATCCAACAGGCTTCCCAAACCTCACAAAGACAAAGGTTCAATCACTTTACTAAAAATGGAGACATTTGAGCTTGAGTCAACAAAGCACATTTTTAGCCAAAACCTGATTATTGCTGTTAAATTATCAAACTGTACAACTGCACTTTTGAAATCATGGACTACAGCGCAACTGAGGCTTTTCCTAAAGCATCTAACGCCGAGGATTAGTTTCGATCTGGACATTAAACACTGTTCCAAATTGCACCATTACGAACCCTATGCAGAATCAACTGAATATAAACAGGTACAACATTATATCAGTTTTTCTTTAAAGCATGGAATCGGGCGATGTATAATTTTATTGCAGCTCGGCATACTACCTTTTAAATCATTGACTTTTAAATGGACCCATAGAGAAAATGCTACCAGTATATGCGACCTTTGCAATGGAGGAGTTCAAGATTTGAATCATGTTTTGTCGTTATGCTCGAACTCAATATTGGTTGAGGCCAGAAGGCGCTATTTAAAGTAGTTCAATTTAGATATAATAGTGCATCTGTGCAGAGTTTGATCTCGCTTCTTAAATCTCCACCAGCTGAATTTGTGTGTCATACCATGGTTACATTTTTATAAACTTTTCTAAACTTGAATTGAACGTTTTTTGTATACTGTTTTATAACAAATAGTTGACTCAAAATGTGTTGTTCTCAGTAGAGAACTAAATCAAATAAATTAAACTTGACTTGACTTTGGACAGTGTGGAGTGGACTAATCTCCTATTAAAAAATATCCAAATGAAAAGGTCAGACTAAAGATGCTAAAAGAAAATTCAAGTTGTATGATCACACCAGAATCATTACTGTAGATTAAACTGGACCATTCATTAGGAAATGCGCCTAATTTGTGAAGCCCCAAACCATCTAAGCACTTTACTAGGAAATCTTTCAAAAGAAAAAAACCAGACGTTTTTTAAAACTGACGTGTTGCTGTGTTAAGTCTACCTTAATTCCTTTCAGACAGTCAGAGCATTTGCCATTTACCTTTAGCTTTATGAGAGCAGATAATGGTATCTGTGACTCTAATCATATCAAATCGAATGGCATAAGGGGACCATCAATGTACTGCTACTTTGCCACCCTCTATATAATTTTATTCAAGTTTTTGGCATAGAGCATTGTTTAAACCCATCCGGTCCAGGTGCTTTGTCTTTCGCCAATTTGGCTAAAACGGACATTATATCTGCAATTGGTATATCTCTGTCAAGTCGAGAGTAATCCTGTGGCTGAAAAGAATGATGGGGGAGATATTTTAAAAAGGAATATAGAACAGCTTTTAAAGGGGAAGATTCTGGTATAAAGAAATTATGATAAAAAATCTGTGAAACATTGCAAACTTTCCTCTTCTTTAGGGTGGTAGACCCTTTTCTCATCAATAATATTTACAGTTTTGGACTTTTGGAATTTGACTGTAAGTTAGTTCACCAACAACTTTCCTGCTCTGTTATGCCCTCCGTAAAATTTAAAGTTAATCTTTAGTAGTACACTGGAAGACTCCTCAGTCAATTTTTTTTAAAGGCCAATTTAGCATGAACAAGATACTTAAGAGTGGTTTCATTAGTAGAAGTATAGTATTGATGCTCAAGCTGTTTAATAAATTAAAGTAAGTGTACAGAATCTCTAGAGGATTTTTTAACTTTATTTTTCTTTTGATCACATTATAAGCATCACAATTAACAGTTCTCACAGTCTTAGGAAAGAAACAAGTTGCCAAAGTACAGTGTCAATAAAATGCATGAGGTTGGCCAGCCAATCAAAACCATGTGACGTCATATGTCCAGTCTATGGCGGATATCTGGGCCAAACGTGTGCTGAATCTACTGTCTATGGTAGAAAGTCTTTGAGCATAGAGGTACTTATCCGGGTTAGAATTCTATGCAATGTACACAAATAGTACAAACATTATCCTATTGTTGGTCCTGATATAAACTTCAGCGGAGGATTGTAGCGAGGGGATAGAAAAAAATTCACCCCACACCAGTAGGCACTACCCCGCTAATCAGCTGCGTTGGCAAGTCTATTTGTTGGGTAGCAAGATAAGTTTTCAGTGGGCCCCAAATATTTTTAGGCCGCGAGGAGGGTGGAATAGTTGTGGAATACATGTTGCTGTGTGTAACGCAGGTAACCATGCTTTGCAGCCAGCTCTGCGTTTTAGGGACTGATTTACTACCCCAGTGGAGCGCTATCTCCCTTTTGGCTAATAAGAAACTAATAGCGGCAAATTTCCGACGTTTTGTGGGGAAATTAACCATGTAGCCTAAGAGTGCAATTTCTGGAATTGGATTAAGTGGTATATGGAGAATGTCGCTAAGTATCTTATGGATTGCAGTCCAGTATGATTGCAAGCGTAGGCAAGTCCATGCCAAATGAGCAAAGCCAACTTGTGCTGATCCGCATTTGCAGCAGTTGTGGGGTTTTGTTGGATCTAGTCTGTGTACTTTGGCTGGAGTGCTGTATACCCTACATATAAATTTAAAATGGAGCAGTTTATGTCTGCTGTTTAAGGAAACATGTGGCCCATTGGTCATCCCTGATCGTTCCTCCCAGGTCTGCCTCCAAGTCCTTCCTGAGCATGTCGTGTCGTAGAGGGACAAGCTGTGCACATAGTTTATATAGTTTGGAAACTAGGTGAAATAATAATAAACAATTTCAATTGAATAATCCACAAAAGACCATGTGGAGGCAACCTTAAACTTTATGTCGGCTAAAAGAGACCATTGGCAAGCCTCCAACAGGTTCAACCATGCTCAACAATCTTCAAAAATGATTCTCATGGTTTTGAGATACACCTATGAAGTGTTCAATAAAACTCGGTTTGGCTGAACAGTAGTTTTCTCTTAAATACTGGCTTCACTGTATACCTTTCTTATTTTAGAACAAGGTTGATGTTACAAAGATTTATTCTACATAGAAATATCTTTGATACTTAGGAAAATGTTCTAAATGAGTTCCATGTGAACGCTTGTTCCAAGGAGAACTACAATAAAGCAGAGCAAAGCCAGTTCAAAGAGCTGTCGGTCACGTAATAAGGTTCTTTATTCAAATGATTTGCAAAAAATAAAAAAAACAGTCTCTAAAACAGTGGACAGGACAATGCTTACCTTATTGAAAGCATTGAATGAGGCAAAGCAGGGCAGACGATTCACAGTACCAACGTGTTCCTTATAAAAAAAGAGTGGCCACGGCCGGCGAGTGTGAGGTTGGAGTAACAAGGGGAAAAAAGCCAGAAAAGGGCTCAAATGTGCCTAAAAAATCAAAATACCTGACTTTCCCACATCCACTCAGATAAACCTGCTTAGCTTATATCAGGAAACTGCCGACTTCTGTCTCTCACCGTCTAGTGGCTCCGGTGCTGTGTAGAGTTTCACAAGCCCGCAGCCATCTTGCCGGCGGTTCAGCCATACCACTATGCTCTCCATTTCATCCCTTCTACCCAAGTGAATCAATTAGAAACATGGTTGTCTGTGTCTGTATATTGTATAGTTTATGCACTGGTGATGGTATTGATTTATATTTTCCATTTGAAAATCAATATTCAGTTTTACTTGTACTATGGGAAAATGAGTGCCCGTCCAATTTCATAAATGAAATAAACTTCACTCAAAAATGTGTCTGCGGCATTAGCATTGTTTCCGTCTTCCTTGTGGTCTCATGATGCAACTTATAAACCCTGTTTTTTTAACAACTGAACATCTTAGGATTGGGTTGGACTCAATGAAGAAGCTTTCCTTTATATAATGTGTAACATGCAATATATTTCACCAGCAACAACTCACGGGGCCTCATTTATGAGGCTACGAGTCACTTTTACGCCGCTGGTGCGTCACTTTTTGTGACGCACCAGTGGCGTACAAAATTCGCCTTGTTGTGCCATATTTACAAAGTCAAAGAACAGTGATGGGTTTTGGCTCAAACTCAGCAAGGCTGAGCCCTAATACTATAGAATGGAACACATGCCAATGCTGAGACTGACTACTATCCTAATCTAAGATCAATTTCATGAAAATGAAACATGAAAAAACGCTTTATGAATTGCACCTGAGTACTAAGTATACATTTCAATCTTCATTTATTTTTTCAAAGAACAATATTTTGTTGAGCATGACAATACCAAACAACCATAAAAAATACAATAAGAAAATATATGTACAATCAATGAAATATTACAAATTCCCTTCCCAACATTTATCCCATATACTTACCCATTCATTTCACATTCATCCAAACATACATCCTACATACAAAGATCCCTTATCATGTTAATATGTTTACTGAACAGTTGAAGCAATGCAAAATCAACTCAAATTTGTATTAATCAACCCTTTTTCCCAAATTATTTGCTTACCAATAAACACTGTTATCTTCTGAGTGACCAGGGACCAGGTCGGTCGACGCCTTTCGAACCCCCACAATTATAGGGTTCTCCTCAGGACCAACAACTTTCTACAAAAACAAAAAAAATGAGTTTTAGACTAACTGCACTTCTCAGGCCTATGGCCTAGAGTCTCATCCTCCTAGTTGAGCTTCCCTACCTTCAATGTATCCAGCAAATGGTGATAATCCACGTATCCCACACTTCATACGTCATACACAGAGATTACTGAAAAGGAGAGTAGGTGACACTGAGATACAGACAAACTGGCTTATGTGTTTATACTCGGTCAACCTAACACTATCCTGTGAAATCAATATAAGAATGTCCAGTCACTCTAACTTACCCTCTTAGCATTTAGTGCCAGGGTCCAGATTTAACGGGACAGCCGTGAGTCCTATGGAAATGTATGAATAAATGCAATTTGTAACAATAGACAATCGCCACATTAGGATTAAAATCAGAAAATCTAATTAAGTGGCTTACCGCGTGATCCACGGTTGTCTCTGTTGTGTGTATATTTACAAAGTGACGCATCTAGGTAGATGCGTCACTTTGTAAACCCCTGTGCCACATTATACCTGCGCCAGGTATAATGTATGCAAGGGGGTGTATTGACGCAAGAAAGGGTCATAGAAGTGACGCAGTGAAATCTATGTGATTTCACTGCGCCACTTCTAGGACACAAATGCGTCAATTTCTAACGCCTGCCTCACAGCAGGCGTAAGACTGACGCAGGCCCTTTCACATGGGGCTTGCCCCATGTGAAAGGATACATTGCTGGAGTTGCGTCACTTTTGTGACACACTCCAGCAATGGGCCACTTTTGCGCCATACAGATACTTCAGAAATACTGACGTATCTGTAACTCCTTGCGCAATGATGCGTCATACTGTAAATATGACGCATCATTGGTGGTGCAAGGAGGGCGCAGTGAAAAGTGACGCATCGCTGTTTTCACGCAGCGATGCGTCACTTTTCATAAATGAGGCCCTTGGTGTTCAGGCGTATTGTTTGCTAACATAACTGTAGCATTCTGCATAGTGCAACTTCGCAAACTCCGCCCACCCTGACCTTCATCGATCAATGGGATCCAGAAGCGGCAGTTCGAGCACTCCAAAATAGATTCATTTCACACAAGCCCACCTTGGATGCCAAACTCACAGCGGGTACGTCCATAGGCCGGGGTTAGTCTGCTTTTGTTACACAACAACTCCGAAACAGTTTGGAGTGCTTGTGGGGTAATTACATGACTTTGCCTAGTGCAGACACATTTCGGCGTTATGCCTTTTTCCGTGCAGTCACAACATTCTAAAACATGCACAGTCTTTGGCTTATTTCACATCTATCTTTCATTTCCATTGGTACAATTTTAACCAGTAGGCAAACAGTAATTTTCTTCATTGGTTTTCTATGTATACTGTGTTGACAAACATATTGTGTATTTACCTGGTATTCAGGCCCAAATGCCTAATAGACCTGTCTTTCCCAGTCAACAATGGAATGTCATTCATAGTCCCCACAATGGAATTTTATCCTGAAATTTGCTGAATATGTTGTTCAAGCCAAATTACTGTGCACGCGCTCCTCACCTGCCACTTGTTGGTAATCATGGGATCTCCACAGGCATCTGTCATATGGCTGGGCAGCTCGGATTTGTATAATACACAACCTTCATCTAAGTGTGGGCAGTGAGCTCCCCTCGAACCCATTGAGTTTGCAGTGTTTTTCCAACTCTGTGCTCCGCTGGGAATGCGGAGTTTGGGAAAAAACTCTGAATTTGCCACGTGGCGGAGTTTGCCCCTGAGGCCCACCCCTTTGAGTAAGGAATGCTGTGTGCAGCAGGTGCTGCAGTGTTGTAGTGTTGTTCGTTTGCTGACAGGGTCCAAGCATTGGCCACTGTCCGTCACTGCAATGTCTGCACAGGGGTCTCTGCAGCAGGTGCTCTGACCCCATGATCTCTCACTATGGACTCGAGCCGATAGTAGGTAGAAGGGGGAGGAATGGACGTGTGAGAGTGTGAAATGAATGGGAGAGATTACACGTCCTTACGCTGCTCGGAGCTGATCTACTGTAGGGGATGTTTTTCTTGTGTTTCCGAGTCTGAACTGGTCGGCCAGCCATCTCTCAGCACACCCACTTCCTGGCCATGCTCCCTGGCCCCTGTGATACACCAGCTTCAGAGGTCAGGACGGCTCAGGAGGAGTCAGCCAGTACTCCGGGAAGAGGTGTGCCCGGCTTAGGATGGAGTGGTGGGGGCAGGGCAGGGTGCGACGCATGTAAAATACAGAGACAATTTCGGGATGGGAAGTGGGTGGAGTGGGGTACTGGTTGCAGAGAAGAATAGGGTTTAAGAGGGTGGGAGGGTTCAGGATTGCTGGAGCAGGCTGGAGAAAGGAAAAGGACAGCAGGGAGTGTGAGCTGTACGTTCGTTAAGGTCAACTCACTAGAGGCAGGCAGGACAGTGAACATGAGAGGGAAGGACAGAGGGTCATCCTTGTTTGTAGGTCAGGACACACAGGTCTGGAGACTGTTAGAAATGGAATCCCCGGCTTGCCAAGGCTCACGCCCAAACCAGTCAGAGACCACCACTCTAAGTCAGGGCAAGGGAGTTACACGCCAAGATAACCCCTGCTCACTCCCTTGGTAACGTGACATGAGCAGTAAGGCTAAACTCGGAGGCAATGTGAGTTAAGCGTTTGCGCGTGCACCCAGCAACAACATTCAAGGCCCACCACAAAGGAAACTCCACACAAGGTTATAAATAAAAATAGCCTTTGTATTATACGAAAACACATTAGATAAAAACACACACTTTACAATGTGCCAACAGGCACGGGCAGAATTTACAGGGGATATGTACAGGACAGGGCCACCTGGACCACTGTCAGGAATATGCACTTGTAGATTTTTGGATACTTGTAGAAATTAGCACTTAGAACATAGAATATAAAATTACTGTAGCAGAAAAAAGGGAAATAGAGCACACAACCAGTAACTACTGGTAACAGGTAAGTACCACCTACGCAACCCTAACCACCTTAGGAAAATATTACGCAGGGAACCAGGACCTCCCTAGCATCACCTGTACTAGGAAGAACAACCACCTACGTATCACTATACATTTAGGGGTGTAAGCATGAACACATTACACATGATGCATCACAACACATTCAGAGGTCTAGGGAAGAACAATTGCGCAGAAATCACATTAGGCCACAACCAGTGACTGTCCCAAATGTCAGGGGCCTAAACCGAGCAGCTGCCCACTAAGTGCTGGGCAGCTGGGATCTCTTCTGGGCTCTTAGTAACAACCAATGGGGCCCAAAACAACGTGGGAGCCTGGAGCCTCTCGTGGGCTCTGCAACAAATATGGCCCCTTAGAGCCTCGTGAGCTCTACAACAATGCGGGCGGGGAGCCTCGGGCTCTAAAGAATTGTGCCCAGTGTGGGGGGAGCGGCCCGCTGCCTGCCTGGGCCGCTCTACCGCCCATAATGCCCCCAAGGAGCCTCGTGGGCTCTAGATCTGAATGCCTCTGAAATGTAGGAGTCCCTACCGGGGGACTCGAAATTACTAGGATGCACTGGAGCCTCTCAGGGCTCGTAAATAAATATGCCCAGGTCGGAGCCTCTCAGGCTCGGGAGAAATGCCCCAATGACTCGTGGAGCGGCCCGCTCTCAACCGGGGCCGCTCTATGTGGAAGGAAACTGCCCAGGAGCCTCTCAGGGCTCAAAAGAAAATGCAGCCAGACGTTGGAGTCCCTCTTGGGGGGCTCGAGAGAACCAAATGACCCGGTGGAGCCTCGTGGGCTCAAGCAACAAAGCCCCAGGTCGGAGCCTCTCAGGCTCGGGAGAAATGCCCCCGACTGCAGCAAGTAACACTGGGGGGGGGCACTGGCAATGTGCCCCGACGCCTTCCCCTCTTTCCCAAACAGATACAACGGTCCCACTCACCCGGTCCTGTGGCGGGGGGGCTCCTCCGGCTATTCTGCTGCTGGGGCGGCTCTCTTCACTGGCTCTCGCGGCCGGACTCTTACTACCTGTGGGGCTCTCCCCACACTACGGGAGCCCCGCCAGCGCTGGTAAACCTCTGTCTTCCCCGGAGGCACTCCTAGGCTTCCCCAGACCGGGGGAAGCGGAAGGGAAACTCGTCGGTCCCGCCCTCGTCCGGGCGTCTTGTGCCTGCCTTCCTGTTTGGCAGGCAGTACTTCCTGGTCGCGGCTGCGGCAGCCAATGGCAGCGCGGTCCCGGTGTGTGGAGGCGGGCACAGCACCTCCTTGATGATCACCGGGACGGCGGCGGTGAATCAGCCACAAACGAGGGATAGGCTCCTTCGAGGCACAAAGCGCAGGGTGGCACCTGCTTGGAATTATAATAAAAATATGGGCCAAATGCGGGGTGGGCTCCTGTTAGAGTAACAAGATCGTGCTCCCAAGCGCTAGGGGGATATTTACAGCGCTCCCAAGCGCTAGTGGCCAAATAAAGCGCTCCCAAGCGCAAGTGGCACCAGAGACCAGCACAAAGTCCTTCAGGAGGTGGGGGGGGCAAGGCTGGGCCCAGGATGAAAGGGAATTACTTCCCTTTTTGGCCCAGAATACTACAGGGTCGCAAAATGACCAGCGTGAAACGGCAGTACAGTGATGTATTATGGCAGAGCAGAACTCTGCGGAATTCCACAGAGTTTTTATACAACTCCGTGGAATTCTGCATAGTGCAACTTCGCAAACTCCCCCCACCCTTACCTTCTTCGATCAACGGGGTCCGGCATCAGCAGATGAGGCACTCCAAAATAGATTGATTTCACACAAGCCCATCCTGGATACCAAACTCACAGAAGGTGCACCAATGGGTGGGGTGAGTCCGCTTTTGTTACACAACAACTACGAAACTGTTTGGATCACTTGCAGGTTAATTAAATAACTTTGCTTATTGCGGACACGTTTTGGCATTATGCCTTCTTCCGTGCAGGGACATCATTCTAAAACATGAACAGTCTTTGGCTCATTTCACATCTATCTTTCATTTTCATTGTTAGAATTCTGACCAATAGGCAAGCAGTAATGTTCTTCCTTGGTTTTATGTTGCCCACATGAGTGTGTAGCGGGACCAATTGAGTATTTAGTTTAGATTTAGGCCTAAATGCCCAATAGATCTATCTTTCTAGTCAGCAATGGAATATATATATGCAAATTAATGTGGGATTTTTATTGTGTTGTGTTTTTCTACTTTTTAGCTGTTTTGGTATTAAAAAATACTTTACACATTTCTCCTAAATTAAGTTGCCGCTATGTTCTACATCTACCAAAGGTTGAACCCAAGAATAAATGTGACCTAGTAAGAAAAGGTGTCATTATTACTTGAAGAGAATACTATCCACTTCAGCTAATAATATATGTTTTCACAATAGGCATACTTTGAAGCTCAGGGAGAGGCTGGGTACAGCCTGCAGGCCATCCTGCTTAAGGACAAAAGACACTGCCTTACACCCAAAGCCCTTTGCCCACTGTTTGAGAGCAATCAACATCTTACTCATGTATTTGGATTTCCCATGACTTTGGGTGCCTACGGATGCAGTGAGGGCTCCTCAAATATGCAGATGCAATGTGTAAAAAAAAACACACATGTAAAGGTTTGCTTTATTTCCTCCAGCGAGCAAAAAAAATAGCAATTTTTCAGGTTACTTCCAACAATCTGCTCGAGATTTTGGGGCCAGATGTATGAAGCGTAATTCCGGTCGGTAACGGCCGAAATTACCAAATTTTGGCCGTTACCGACCGGAATTAGGCTTTTCATATGTAGGTGGCTTCATTTCAGATTCGATAATTTACCGAATCGGTATTTAAGAATTCGGTAAATTACCGATTCTTAAAAATACCGAATCGGTAAATTACCGAATCTGAAATGTAGGGAGCACTCAAATGAGTGTTTTTCCCATCTTAGGATTAATAACGAAAACCTTAGAAAAAGCATTTTTTTTGCTTTTCCAACAGTGCCATGTTGCAGACATACATGCCCTTAGGGCATGTATGTCTGCAACATGTGCACCAATACATATTTGAGGGGTGCAACAGGGTGTCAAAGTGACACCCTGCCACCCTTCAATGTTTCCCCCATTTACCAAATCGGTATTTACCGATTCGGTAATTGACATTCATTCCTATGGGCCAGCAGGCCCATAGGAATGAACGGCAATTACCGAATCGGTAAATACCGATTCGGCAATTACCGAAACTTACCGATTCGGTAATAGGAAAAATGACCTACATCCCATTTGCCTCTTCTTAAATACCGAATCGGTATGATTCGGTATTTAAGAAACGGTAATCTGGGATTACCTACATCGGGCCCTAAATGTCTAAATATAGAGCTTTTACTGACGGTGTTGCTAAGAATGCAGGTCTAGCCCCTGATTCTGATATGAGTGCATTTGTTTCAAACTGTTGAATCTGATATGTCCACTTTACAAGATCTCATTGACTTGCATGCTGAAGCATCCAAAAATGAAATGTTGGCTTTGAAAAGTAATGAATGATAAAAATGATTGCTCCCAAAGTACTTTTAACAAATTTAGCCCAATTGTACCACAGAATTGCATATGGGAGTCTAGAGGTCTATAATAGAAGTATAATTTGAGCATATATTGTAGACAAAATGTCATGGACAAAAATATCGGTTAGGAATATATTTTTACAGTAATATGAAAGTGTAAAGTGTAGGACCAAATGTATCATTACTTCATAATGGGTTTGCCTCACAAAGGTGAAGCACCTCAATGCATAGTATTGCATTGCGATTTACTCTCCAGCACAAAACTTGTTTTGCACTCGAAAGTAGCCATAAAGTAACACAAAATAGCGAAATTTGCTATTTTTATCATTTTGCATTAG
This sequence comes from Lissotriton helveticus, assembly GCF_964261635.1. Lineage (NCBI taxonomy): Eukaryota > Metazoa > Chordata > Amphibia > Caudata > Salamandridae > Lissotriton > Lissotriton helveticus. Next base: position 785,002,789 of record NC_136057.1, on the reverse strand, counting down.
GGGGTTAAAATGAGTGCTACATGGGCAATTCCATGCAACTAGTGATTGGTGTTGACACAAATCCCTATCTACTAAAATTGGTAAACAGGACTTTGCCTAAAAAAATCATGCATTCCTCGGGGCAGGAGTAACGTTGGAGAAAAGTTGTACATGTTTCCAAAATCTTTCAACTTCAACTTTGCATGTGTGCTGTACTGTACAGGGCACACACAAAGTTAGAAAAGTGATGAACTGAGTCTAAACATGACATTGTGTATTGGAAGGTAGCTTTTCAGTATAACACATATGCTTGACATCAAGCTCACACCCTTGCACTATGTGTTAAAGTGTATCCGTGTGTCAGAGCAATGAAACAAAAAGCTCATTGTCTTAGTTGATAGGGTGCTATTTTGCTCTTCCTTTGATGCAACACAGCACAACTTTGACTGCTGCCATGTGTTGTGATAGTTTTTTAATACATTTTGCCATTGTTTAATCTAACATTTTTTATTATGTTGTTTTATTGTCCTCCATTATGTGTTCATGTCATTGTTTATGGTATTGCAAACATTAATTTGTTAACCTGGGCCAGACTCTATTGGCACATCGAGGATTGATTATATTCTCCTTGATCTAACTCTCTGGCAATTTGTCCAGGATAAGGCAGTTATACCCACTGTAGATAGTGACCACAATTTGACGTCTTTAACCTTAAAGCATCTGTGGTCTAGACAAATCAGCGCAGCCTCAATATGTAAGTCAAAGTCCAACAAAAATGACTATCCATCTAATTGTGGTAGACGCCTTAAGTGGAGTAAAAGTGCCTTAGATGAAGTGAAAGTCCAGGCTATTGATATATTATTAACAAATACGCTGGGTGCAATGAAGGTGTCCATGACGTAGGACCCTGATCCCTCTAGAGTTACGATGCTGTTCCACGAGGCTATAACCTCAATACGGAATTAATTTATGGTACCAGCAGCAGGGGGCAGGGATACTGGACATCAGAGGCCCAAGAGGAAGCATGGATGGTATACATAAGTATGCAGACAGAAGAAGTCTGCTTTAATAAACTCTGTCAAGATGAGGTCACAATCCTCAATTAGACAAGCCAGGAAAGAGTACAATTTGGCGGTAGCAAATGCTAAAAAGGAGTGGGAGAATTCGTATTGGCAAACCCTAAGAGAGGCTAGCGCAGGGCGGGACCCAGGTCGCTTCTGGAGTACTATAAGGGCAAGGAGCAGGTCTGATAGTGACCTTATTACCTGTAACATCACGGGGCAGGCTTGGTTTGATCATTTTTCAACTTTGTATTCTTGCCAGCCAGAGGCTTCTATCATTTCTGCTCCTGGCACCACTCTGGCACCATCTGGAGAAAACATCGTATTCCCTTTTACAACTAAGGAGGTGGAATATGCGATCAGTTGCATTGTGCCCCAAAAGGCAGCTGGCCCCGATGGTATTCCTTGGGACTTGCTCCTCTCTAATTTTCCAAATCGGGGAAGCTCATTCATACCCTACTCAATGCCATTAACAATGGAGCGGCAATCCCAGAATCCTGGAAGGGGGCGGAGGTCGTCCCTATTTTTAAAAAGGGACAGAGTGACGACCCATCCAACTACCGCCCAATTAGTTTATTAGACTCTACCCAGAAGGTTCTGGGAAAGGTGATATTAGAGAGAATACACGTATGGGCTAAAGACAACGAGATTCTCTCTGATTATCAAGCCGGCTTCAGAGCTGGTACCGGTACTATAGAGCAGACATTTAGACTCCTGTTAATTTATTGGAAAACAGTGGTTATAGGCAAAGGCAGTCTTTATCTCGCATTTATCGACTTAAAGACTGCCTTTGACCTTGTACCTAGAGGCCGCCTATGGGGGGTGCTGCTAGACATGGGGATCCCCCCTAATATCTTGTCTATCCTTGTGAGGCTACATGAGGATAGCTTTGCGCAAGTTAGGTGGGGCAGAAAACTAACAGGATACCGGTGGGCAGAGGGGTCTGCCAGGGCTGCGTCCTTGCCCCAACCCTCTTCTCGATATATGTGAATGGGGTTGTTGAACATCTGCTCGAAAAACCATCAGACGCACCATCTCTGGCGGGGGAGCGCATCCCTACACTCTTATCCGCCGATGATACGCTCCTACTATCTAAGACCCCGGTGGGCCTTCAAGGCCTTCTAGACAGCTTTTGTCAGTACCCCTAATTTACAAGCCGCGACAACCACCCATGCACAGAATCACCGGGCAGGGCTGGAGCCAAAGACAAGTTCCTGGTCCGAGATGTTGAGGAAATGGAACCTCAAGATGGCCGCTGGGTTTCGCCGCGGTCAGCAGTCCAGTGTTTAGTGCCTCAAACAGCCGAGTCCAGGTGAAGCGCGTGATAACTAGGAACTTCGCAATTCACCGACGGCGTGTCCCGAAGAGGAATTTTGGTTTAGAGAAGCGTAGTTATATGAGAAACGGTAACATTAAGCCCCCCGAGTCCGTTTCTTAAATACGTGCGATTCGAGCTAGCTCAGAGGCGCGAGAATTAACATAAATAATATCGGAGAGAATTCTGTGGAGAAAAGCTTGAAGGTTAACAGCGCATCCCGGCTGCATGAAGAGGAGCTCGGTGGCGTACTTACCCACGATAGCTGCATCACGTCGGAACGTCTGTCAGGAGAAAGAAGAAGACGGAGATAAGTGATTATAACGTTCACAAACTCAGTTTAAGCAAAAACGAATTAGAGTCTGAAGTTAATCTTACCTTGTTTAATGTGGAAGATAAAACCGCACAGCTGCATACGCTAGAAACAGGAACACCTAGTAGTGAAAACCCTAGGAGGAAATACATGAAGAGCGGAATAGTTTAAAAGACAGGAGAAGGTTCACAGAGAGAATAAGTCAAACAATACATAAGTCAGGAAATCTCATATTAAATATTTACAGAGTAGCACTAAGAGGTGGAGAAATTTCAATTTAATATTCACATTAAATGTATTACAGTTAACAGAAAAAATTACAAGAAGACAGGAAAAGGCACCCAGGATAGCTGAGCAGGAGAACAGATAGAAAGTGAGTAGCGAGAGTAAGAATTAAGATAGAGGCAGGACAGAGAAGAGGACAGGTTAACACATAGTGTCATTGTGAATTACAGGACGAAATCATAAAGAAAAGTTCAGCTGTATCCGGAGCCTTAACCAGACAGAAGAGAGGGCAAGACTCTTGGCAGAAATGGTAGGTGAGAACTAGGAAGAGTAATAGGAAAGAGTAGAGAGGGAGCCAGAGACACATAGTTAAGATTTACTGTAATATTTTCCCACAGGTTTTCCAAGCCAGTGAAGGTCTGCAGGTCGGACTGACGAGCGGAGCCATCCAAGAGGATCTCTTCTTGTTGTTTGTTATTCTATCCAATTTACCCTTCCCCCAGAGGTAATAGGTTGGAGTCTCATATATATATTGAGCTCTAAGTTGTTGCTTTAGGTGGATTCGGAAGCCAGCATCTCTGTTCCCGTGCAGCTACCAAGAGTATCCTTTTTAAGATCTGACAGCTTTCAGGCTTTTTGCACCAAGCGTGGTCTGGTAATTAACACAGAGAAGACCAAGTACTTGGTGCTAAATTCCCACAAAAAACTTGGGCGACCCCCTACTTTAAACCAAGTATCCCTTGAGAGGGCTACAGTATTTGACTATTTGGGTATTCGTATCATGGACACCATGCAGTGGGCCCCCCACCTTACCAAAATGTTGCTAAGCCATAAGAGGGTTACGGGGGCGCTCCTTAAAGAGCAGCGCTCCTCCACAACCAGGCCTATTGCTCCTGTTATCGATATTTATAAGGCAATGGGTGTCAGCGCTACCTTGTATCGCGCAGAGCTTTGGGGCTTTTCTAACACCGATATCTTAACTAGGTCTGAGAATAAGTTTTTAATGGGCATTATGTCACTTCCGCAGAGTACACCGATGCTACCACTGCTGTTTGATCTGGGCTGCCAGTCCATCAGCGAGATGGCAAGATATCGGCCGTTGCTCCAGTGGGCTAGACTGTGGTGAACCCCTGAACTTATCAAGTATGCAAAGGGACAAGCGGAGGTACTATCAATGGTAGGATGGCAACAAATAAAATGGCTTAGAGACATTAAATCCTTATTAGGGGAGTTGGGACTTAGCGAAGCTTGGACTAGCCGGTCTTCTCCCCCGAAAGCCACCCTTAAGATCCTTTACTGGAAATGGGTTGCCACTAGAACCACCACTGACCCATCTCTTGGCAGGTTAACGGAAGAGTTCCTAAAACACAAGAATACACCATCCTGAGAGCCCTATTTAGATATTATCTGGAAACCCCATGATAAGGCCCTCTATTTCAGATTCAGGGTTGGGGCTCTCCCTGTGCGTGCATTAACGGCCCACTGGAAACCCCCGTCCCAAACTACATCTGTTTGCCCTTTTTGCACAACTAGCATTGAGACTGTTCCACATATTCTATTTGTTTGACCGGCTTATGTACTCCCAAGGCAACGGTGGCTCAAACCCATATGTCGGGATATGGGTACTAGGCATTCAAGTGAAGCACTCTGCATTTTAATATCCGATATCCGTACATTATATGTCTGTGGTCTATCCAAGTTCTTATCGTGGACATGGTTCATTAGAGCAAAAAAGCTTGTGTTAAATGTTTAATTCTCTTGTTTTATACCCTACTTTTTAAGAAAAAGTTTTAAAATGTGTACTCCTAATTGTAAAAGAAAGTTTGTCTTTGTGTAAATGTTTTGTATATCATTGTGATGCTTTTATCGAAATAAAGCCTTTGAACTTGAACTTGAACTTGAACTTAGTTGATAGGGTGCAATTCTGCTCTTCCTTTGATGCAACACAGCACAACAACTTTGACTGCTGCCATGTGTTGTGATAGTTTTTTTATACATTTTGCCATTGTTTAATCTAACATTTTTTACTATGTTGTTTTATTGTATTCCATCATGTGTTCATGTCATTGTTTATGGTATTGCAAACATTAATTTGTAAACCTGGGCCAGATTCTTTTGGCATCTTTACCATTTATAAAGATTCACATTGTGGTCATAGCAAGTGAAAACTCTAATTGAAACTCACAGTGTCTCTTTAGTACACTTTGATTGCGATTTGCGTTCTCATGAACCCTGCATTAAACAGGGCAATCTATAGACATGCAAAATCTTGTATTAGAGCTGACCCTTTAGGTCACTTTCGAACTGTGCACAAACATCATTGTCCCTAGGCACCTAAAAAACAAATGGCGGCCCATCAGTCACTTAGCCACAAGTGTTTGCCCATCAGAAGCACCGCCGGATTTAGTGCTTTCCCTGCTGTCTTTTCTTGTTCGAGTCTTCCATGACAAGCACAGCAGTTGTGAACAGGAATGAAGCGACTGCTTCCCCGGTTTGACCGACTCAGTAATGAGAGTGCCCTCTGATATTATATTTTCAATAAAGTGTGCATTTTTGTATCTGTGAAAAAAGGTGTTACATCTTTTTTGGCTTCCTTAAAGATCCCTGCTTACTTCTGATATTAATGTGTTACCAAGCTCACATTTGCAGAAAGAATTTCACTATAGTAGTTTCTCTTTATGATATTAACTTTTGTGATTTTAGGGGATTTTATGTGCCTTCTCAAAAGGTTCAGGTTTTACTAAAAAATATTCGTTATGATTATGATTTTGTGACTATGAGAAACTCTGATTTTCTAGGCCCTTGTCTTCTGTTTCCCGGTTTTAATATACAGTGGCACTGAAATAAAAACATATGTTCAATCATTTGCATTCAGTATTCCTAAAAGACTTTTGGGTGCATGAATCATTTCACCATCTTTTCCTGCCACATCTCTTTATGTAATTGTTTTCCATTCTGCTTCTGCCCAAGGGAAAACCGATAAAGGTGGCTTGTACTCCTTTATTGAAAAATACATTCAAGAACTATCAATGGGAGCACAGATGGAATTTCATGTAATCAGTTCTCGGCTTGCCTCTATTTGATTTTCCAGGTGCCACTAAATATATTTCCAAATCGCATTCTAAATGGTAGTATAGGCCAGCACATATTTAAATATATTTTTTCAGTCCAGGGCACAATAGAAGCCCTGGGTTCTTACGGGAAGGATCTAAAGCACAACTGAATAATGGAGAAGTAATTTTATTTTCATGAATTGGTCCCACTAACTGCACCAAATAATGGCAAATGCGAGCAAAATATATTCAATAGTAATTCACTTGATATCATAAAGTATGGTTCTTTTTTTCTATTATAATGGTCTAATTTCCTGTCTGCCTTGTATAGCCCCTTCGTTGCGGCCACTTCTATACAGTAACACGCTCACAGATGTGAAGCAAACCTTTTCAAAAGCTATTCTAACACAAGCAGAGCAAAGTCTTGCACTCGGGGTTTGCAGGCTCTTGCACTTTTGGTTTGATAAAGGTGTCATTTTATTATTCAACTAGCAAGATGTACAGTCTTCAAGGGCCTGCACATTTTAACAATATGTTGGAGACAGTTTGTTTCAAAATGGTGAATAAGCAGAACATAAAAAAAAACTGCAGTAAACGTGCTTTTTTGTTCAAAAGTGGCTTTTCTACCTTAAGTCACCGGTGTCAACACCTTTGCCAACTTAATGGCATCCTTTTCTCTCTAGATACGTTATCAAAACATTGCATTGGTGTATTATTTTCTTTTTTGAATCAGTATTTATTGATCGGCGTAAACAATATTAACAAAGGACAAACAATTGGTCAAAAGACGGGGTATATGAACGACTCTGAATTGATTCGACTACTCACTGGTAATCTTCATTACCCTGAGGTAAGGTGCTCCTCGTCCCAGTCTTTCTCCCTAAGGCAGCTCCGCCCTTGGACAGATATTCTCGCAAGCCCATTTCTAAACAAATGCAGTCCCATTTCTTTGTCAATTGCCTACCTAAATCCTGCCCACTCTCACGATATCACCCTGTCAACAATAAGCTACAATGAGTTTCTCAACAGGATGGGAGGGAGGGCTGTAGAGAGGGATGAGGAGCACCTTACCTAAGGGTAATGAAAATTACTGGTACGTAATGCTCCTCATTCCATTCTATACTATCTGTTGATATACACACGAATGGAAACAACATTTCAGATTGTAGATGTCTTGCGTTTTATTCAAAATGAAAGGATGAGCAATTCATTCATTGGCAGAATTCAACATACCATCTGTATCCAATTCTAATGCATTGTACATTATAAATGTGTTCTGTGATGACCATGTAGCTGTCTTACAAATCTGCTGCTAGAGAAAACAGCCACTTCTGCTGAGAAAGTAGTGTGGACCTAGTTAAATGAACTTGTATCCCTGATGGGACATCCTAATGACAGGGCCGCAGCTTGGTCAGTAAAATTAGGGGGGTGCAGGCTTCAGATTTCCCAATAATCATGCTGATTAAGATACATTAAAAGAAGCAGGGCAGGAGGGGCCCTTAAGGAGCAGTAGGAAGGGAAGGAGTGCCCATTGTGAGGGGTAATTAAAACTCAATATTTTTTTATATAAAGTCCTTTGAAACATAGACAAGTGTGTGTGTGTTTTTTTACCTGCATGTTTATGTAGAAATCCCATTCGAAATCGTTCAAACACCTCATCATAGCCAACTTGAAACTCATGTGCCCAACTATTTGCTACAGAAAACATTTATTAGGGGGTTGCAACACCCCAAACAACCCTCCCGGAGTTACACCCCTGCCTAATGACCTGATAGGTATGCTTGGGTGATGGCTTGACAGATTCATCTATTTAAGGTTGATGTTGATACTTTTTTTACTTTGTTTCTAGAGTCATAAAAAACAAAGGGGGCATTTGATAGTGAACATTTTGTGTCCTTCCTAAGTATGTTATTAATTCCCTCCTGATATCCAAAGACCCAGGTATTGAAGATAAAGAGGACTCCCCAACGACCAGAAGAATGATTTACGGTGATAGATACAAATGCTTTTGTACATTGGGTGTGAACTTTGGAACCTGCTTGAAAACCACCTTATGTGTGAAAATTCTACCTGGTGCAATAGCTGTCGGAAAAGCAGCTTTGGACAAAAGCCATGCAATGATTGATCCTTTTAAGGATACAAATGATTCTTTTTAAGTCCCTATGGAACTGCTGTCAAGTTCCAATGGGCTACCACATTAGGAACTACCAGTTTCTTAAAACTGAAACTTCTATGGAGCCTGGAGGGTAATGGAACAATCTGGAAAACGTTAGCTAAAGATGCCATAAAAACACTGATAGCTGTGTATTGAGCAGAAAGACCCTTAAGAAATCAATAACTCAAGAAAACTAGAATTCTGAATGGTTTACAAGCTTTTGGATCCATGTTTTCTAATCTACACCATTTCTGGAAGTGTGACCTATGTTTTCTGGGGCAAGCTTCCTAATTTCAGTGCCATTAAGGCAATAGTTTGTAGATGATTGTGCGTTAAGGCTGGAAATGTCAGAGGGAAGGGATCTACTGGGAGATATTAATAGTTATCTACAGCCAACTGCCTGATCAAGGAGAACCATGATCTGCATGGGCATACAGGCGCTATCAACAACACCACTGCCATTTCCTCCTTAATCTTTTGAAGCACCCTTGAAAGGAGGGGTGTCATGGTGAATGCAGACAGAAGTTCCCTTAGCCAAGAAATCAACTATTTACCCACTGCAGTCCCTGTCGGCTCCATCTCTGTGAACAATACTTGGGAATTGAAGTATTCTCTGGTGGTGCAAAGGGTTGCAACCACAGCCTGCTGCAGTAAAGCACTATCTTCATTAACATTTCCTGACCCAGGTTGAATGATATTGACAATGGTATGTTTCAATAGAGAATGCCAGCTTGTTCTTCTTCCTTATAATGTAGTTTGCCCTCAGTGAAAAAATATGAGACTCTGCCCAGAGCATTACGTATTTGCTATCTCCAATAACATCCCCCCTGTCTGTTGATATAACTTTTCGCTACCTGTTTGTTGGTTTTGACTAACCCTGACATTCTCTCCAGATGTGGAGCAAATCATTGCAGAGAATTCCCTATGTCCATTAATACCCATGAATCAGAGGAAGATGTTATCTTGATGTGGACCATTTCTGACTTATCTCCAGAGAGTTCAAGGTTGCTTCCCAGCCCCAGTGGCTGGCAACTATTGTTAACCCCGCTGGGTAATGAAAACAGATTCCCCTTTGGCAGTTCCAATGAACCAACCACCAGTGATGCTGTTGTTGTATCTCCTCTGATATATAGATCATAACATCGAAATCCTATGAGAGTGGAGCCTAAGACTGATTATGTAGTACATGAGAGCTTTTATGTGGAGACAAACCCATGGAATACTCCAGTACAAAGTCACTAGGCACAGTTCTGGGTGAAAAACCTTCACTTGATGTGTGTCAAACAGGACACTTATGAACATCTTCTGTTGTGCTGACAGTATGCCTGACTTCTTCCAGCTTAGGATGAATCCTAATGAATTGAGGTACTCGCATACCACATTCAGACTGGATTCAGCCTTTAGAAAAGAACCAGTGAACAACAAATCTTCAAGTTTGGGAAATATGTGTATGCCTTGTAACCGCAATCTGGAGGTAGTACCTTTTTGAAAAGTCTCAGAGATGTTTATACGCTGAATGAAAGAGCTCTGAACTGATAATATCTTTTTCGCAGTTCCGTGGTACTAGTGACTATCTGCATGGATGAAAAGTGAAAATACATATTTTTGATATCCAGTATTAATAAATAATTGTTCTGCATAAACAAATGAAACAATACCTTCAATGTAGTCATCCTGAAGGATGACTTGTGGACAAATCTTTTTGTGACTTTCAAGTTAACACTGATCTGTACTTCCCATCTGGTTTTGGCACCAAGAGGAGTATTGAGTACATTCCAAACTCTCTCTGCCCTATTATCACATACACTATTGCTAGAAGATTGTGGTCACATAGAAACATTGCCTGTCTTTTTACTTTGTGTTTTGGAAGAAGTGTTGCTTTGAACAATTTGCGAGGAGGTGGAATTACATATTTTATGTGTTAGCCATGCTTTTATGATGTTTAACACACATTTGTCAGATGCCAGCTTTTTCAACTGAGGATAAAATTGAACTACTCACACTGCTCCATCTGTAGAGTAAGGATGTGCCTCCGACTATTGCCCAATAGGTGCCAGTGACTGGGATGGCAGGAGAACTGTAAACGTTTGTTCTCCAATAATGATTTCTTGTGCGGAATAGCTCTAAAGGGCTGTATCATTTTTCTCACCTCTGCCGATTTCCTCACACTGTCCCCAAGCCGGGAACAAAGCAACTTGTGACCCAGGAAAGGAAGATGATGAATTAATGACCTTAGAGTTTGGTCGATCTTTCACAATTTCAGCTTTAACTTTCTCATTTGTATGATTGCAACTCCTGCATCTACTGCAGACCACTGGGCGTTAAAGTTGGTGTCCGAGTATATTCTCGCTAATAACGCCATCCTGGTCAATATCTGAGAGGGTGCTTCTCGGACAAAGACTGGAAAGCTTTAAGGAAAGCTTGGAATGTATATGCTTTATATGTTTCAGCCCTCGATGCAAAGTTTAATCCTTCATACTCCCACTAGAAGGATGAATCCACTTTCACCACATTCTTCTCAGTAGGATCTGGGAGAGATGCTTCTTCACAGGGTGGAGATGAAGAGGATGTCATGCTAGCCAATATAGAAACTAACCTTTGGATTTTGAGGATAAGCTTCTCGGTATCTTGGAACCAGAAATCCTGAAACAGCAACTCTTTCAATGTCTTTCTTCACTTTCATCATCATCATAAAGAGGCACGGAAAAACATGTGTCCTCTGATTGTTAAAGTTCTTGGTTCTCAATTAGGGATGTTACTCATAAGAATAAGCATATCTGTCAGTAGTAGCTGCTGCACGTATTTGCCCCTTTGACCTTCTTACTGGTCCTCCTCTATATCTGTACCCCTTTCTATCTGTTGTCAAAGGGTTCATTCAATGCAGAGTTAATGGCCTCCTTTATGAGATCTAGATCTTCAATGTCTATTTTGGAGAGGGGAAGCACTTTTGTCTGCAGCTCTTTTTCCGTATACTTCAACTTCTCAGAGTGCTTTGCCTTCATGATTGGCAGAGAATGTTCAACCCTGCAGGCTAGGCTTTCGCTTGATTATATAAAGAACTTAGCAATAGACTCCTATCTCGCAAGATGAGTGCCTGTGCTAAAACCGTGCAGCTTTATTCGCTCTAATCTCACTTACGAGTGCTTCTTGGAATCGGGATCACCAACTAAAGCCAGTGTCTACCTGTCTCGGTCGTTCTCAGTATACCACTCCCATCCGGAGCTCACCAAATCGGAGAGAGACAAACTACTGCTATTGAGGCTCACGCCCTAAATCATATATTTGATCAATTATAAACTTTTGACAATAAATAACTTGTCCTCTTTATAAAAATGAAAAGTTTTGACTTCTTTCCCCCAACGGCTCACAAGATGTCTGCTCCACACACAGAAAACCTGCAGGATGATAGGGTGAGAGGATGTATGTGGGCCATTGATATAGAAATGGTACTGTATTAGTTTATATAAACAAATTGGCGAACCCAATAGGACTTTTTAAACGGGGTCCAGTGTACAAGCCCAGTGGAACTGTTACACAATGAGAGGTACAAAGTTCCCCTGTCAAATAGAAAGGGTAAGAAATAAGAAAACCTAGTGTGAAAAATTAGAGGGAGAGGAGAAAGGGGAAAGGTGATTCCCCTTTTCGGAACTAAAACCCTCACAAACCCAGCAAGCTAGGTGTCATGCGTCATCATATGAGTTTTGCTCCTCGCCAGACTGGCGCTGCAATGTCTGACAGGCACCCACGAAGGGGCTCTTCATCGGAGATCATTTGTTCCTGCCATTTTTTGCATGTGGGTATGAGGGTTTTATTAAAATGTGGTAGTGTAGTCGTGAGCAGTGTGTGAAGGTTAAAAAAGGTAAGGTAATCCACTGAGTACTTTAATATTGTGGTTAACTACCTTATTAAAAATATAGTGAAGGAGAAATACACACTGGTACTATGGTCCAGTAAGGTATCCGCTACCCTAAGGTCGACATGTTTCATGCATATGTTGCAATTCGTCAGGACCTAGAAAGTGAAAAAACTGTACTACACACAGAGGATAAAGCTATACAACCTTATGTTGGAAGTCAGTACAAATGCGCAGGAGAATCGGTCCTGCCCTCTATGGTTCGACCTAAACAGGATGACAGAAAATATGAGTAGTGGTGATACTACTCCATTACTGCATCAATACATTATTTAGGTCATCAACACGCTAGGTAAGAAGGTTATTGCACACAGCCATTAGTGTCTGTGGGGTAACATTGTATGGTGGTGCAAGAAAACTTTAAAACAAAGCAAGGTAAAAGAATACCTGAAGACGCTCAGTCGTACTCTAAAACAAGACAAACTAGGAGTTAGAGTCAATGAAAATGAATGCTCACCCTAATGTAGTCTCTAGGGTGCCTTAACGGTCTGCTCCCATGGAAATGGCACCTTGTTGTAGGTACCTTGGGAAAAGGGGAGAAGACCGAATTTTTAGGTGTCCACCAAGGTTGCCCAACACAGTGGCGATGGCTCCCATGCTCCAAAGTGGCTTACCGATACATAAGTAGCCAAAGTAATACTAGAATCAGAGTCATAAGTACAATCGGCAAACCTCAAATGAAGGACGCTCCTGGATGAAACGCCAGTGCCCCTGTAAGCACGCTCGAGGTATATACTCTTGATGCCTAAAAAACGCGTGCTCGGTCATGGGCAGCGACAGATCAAGACCGGACCGCATTGTCCAGACAGCATTGTCCCACCGATGAATGCCGAGGGCAGTAGAGACAATCGCCCCTATCACCATGCTCAAAGGTAAAGTAGCCCAGGAGTGTCCCAGGGATCGGCAACACTGTGAGTGGCACTGTGAGCGGGGGGCAAAATCCCAGCAGTAGTTCTTACCTGTCCGATGCGCGGACTCAGCCTGCTACACCTACCCCCACGAAGTCGGGTCGAGGACAAAGAGCGACCGGAGCAGTGAGGCACATTTGGAAGCCTCTTTTAACTAATGCGGTCGCCATTGAACTCCCACATCACGTGAGGGGGCAGTGTACTCAGCCGCGCATGCGTGGTTGAACTCTCTCAAGGATTCCACTAAACCACTCCGAGGAACTGCCCGAATGTATCTCCACCATAAATATACAGACAGGAATAGCCTCCTGCTTTATGAGAGCCACCCCCCAAAAGCCCTGAAGGACAATCTCCCATTCGGGCAATTCCTCAGAGTCCGTAGGAACTGCACAACTATGGCAGATTATAAACAGGAGGCTAAGTTATTACAACATAAACTGCAAGACAGGTTCGGAACTCCTACAAGAGTGCAGTGAATAACCCCCCGGGAAGTGTTGCTAGATGTAAAAACGAAAGGGCCAGCAGACATGATTACCAGCATCCCAGACACCCTCAAAGTAGGCCAGGTCTCTCCCATTCTTAAGAAGCCCACGGCAGACCCCACAGACCTAAACAACTATCGCCCTGTCTCCAATATCCCTACCGTAGCCCAGTTGCTTGAAAAATGTGTGTCCCCACAGCTAACCAAACATATTGACCACTTTGACCTTCTCAACAAACACCAGTCAGGTTTCCGTGCTGGCCATAGCACAGAATCAGCTATGACACACATCATCGACGATGCGCTGCAAATACTCGACCAAAATAGATCTTGCCTACTCATCCTACTTGACCTCTCCTCGGCCTTTGACACGGTCAAGCTCGTGAATCTGTTAGTCCTCCTGAAAAACAGAATGGGCCTATCTGGTGTAGTGCTGAGCTGGTTCACTTCTTTTCTCCAAAACCGGACACAACAATTCAAAGTCAATAACACCCTGTCCAAGCCCGTCCCAGTAACCTGGGGGTACCGCAAGGATCCGCACTATCCCCAACACTGTTTAATCACTTCTTGGAACCTCTCACCAAAATTCTACAATCCTCTAACGTGCAATATCACATGTACGCAGATGATACACAGCTATATCTCAAGATACACACCCTAGAGGACATCAAATTACTTAACACAGCTCTTAGGAATACCCAAACTTGGCTGGTAGAAAATCATCTTAAATTTAACGCCCTCATGACTGAATTCCTACTAATAGCTCCGCCAGCTCAAATACCGAAAATGCAAAACTTGATCAAACATATAACGGCGTTTAATGTACAACCTACCATTGTGGACTCAGCGAAGTCACTTGGTATAACTTTAGACAGTAACCTTAACATGCAAAAACACATCAGCAATGCTACAAAGGGAGCTAACTTCCAGATAAACACATTAAGGAAATTGAAACCCTTCCTATCACATAATGACTTTAAGCAGGCAGTTCAAGCTCTGGTTATATCCAAAGTGGAATACGGTTGTGCCTCCCTATGTGGCCTACCCAAGGCATCAATTGCACCTCTCAGAGCCTCAATCAACGCCGCAGCAAGACTTATAACTGGACCTAAACGCAGCTTCCACATCTCCCTGGACCTTCAATCCTTGAACTGGCTACCCCTAGAGGCGAGAATTTATTTGAAAATTGCGTGCATGACACACAGAGCCCTACATCAAAAGACACCCAGTTACCTGGCACAGAAACTTACAATCTCTGGTGGGGCCAGATCCTCAAGAAATGCGAAAAAATTACTTCTGAAACCACAAAAATTCCAGAAGAAAAAAACTTATAACAGATCCTTCTCTGGGATGGCACCCAGAATTTGGAACGCCTTACCCCAAGAAACCAGACTTAACCCGTCCACTACTCCTTTTAAAAAGGAAGTTAAATCCATCCTCTTGGCCAAATACACATGACTAGGGTCTGCTAAAACCCTGTAATGAGATGCATTCGCGCTCTCAACTACAAGACACTTTTTGATGCTAAATCTTACTATGCTGCTTTTTACTATATTTTATGTACATTTAATTGTATCTATTTCTAATTCCTGTATAAGTAACATTTATTGTCTGTACATCGCTCTGATATCCGCTAGGATCTTGTTTGCACTTTATAAAACTCTCCAAATAAATCTATGTAAGTTTTGATGAGTCAGAGGCCACAATAGTGTGACCAGAAATTTTACAGGTAAGAAAACAATTAGTAAAATATAATCAGTTTAGACATTGGTACCTGGGAAGGGTGAGAAAGGGAAACAACACAAGGACATACCACATGGATTATATTTACCTAGAATGGTGCGAGGACCAACCCTGGCCATGGGCTGGGGCAAAGAAAAGGCTCCCGACTAATCAGGTGCCAACAGGACAGGACAGGTGCAGATCAGGACAGGTAACCTCCGCCACCTCAACGCCAGCATCGCACCCCTCTCTATGGCTACTTTCGGACTCTGACTCTTCCCCAGCAAACTCCTGATTCTTCTGTCTAAGATGAGGTCATTTTCATTCAATGTAATGGATCACTGTTTCTGCCCATAATTTACTTTCTCATGGTTTTTTTCCACCCAGCAGTATTATTTCATTTGAATATACAATGTTTAACAAATTTGCAAGTTGTCTTCCTTTTCCCAGGTCATGGGGTGAGGTTCCCAGGCGCATCGAGGTATGACAGTCTTTGGCAAGGTTTAAATGCCACTGCTCAAGGTCTCTCAGTGCTCCCAGCACAAGCGCAGAGGGATTTCAATATGGCGATTCAAGTCACCCTTCAGGCCCACAAACGAGCTTAAAGAAGTCAAAGAGAGACACATTAGAATACACATCTAAAAGAATGCACTGTATACCACTTATCTCTACTCTAACCCTGTTACTTTATTTTAACTATAGCATTAATAGTTAAGCATAACACACAAGTTTTAGTTCAAGCAGGAGCATGTGCATTTCCATGTAAAGCATGAAGCGGCCATCTTGGCACTAATGCGCAGCTGCGAGAGATTCCCACCAAAAGCGAAAGATGCGTCACACCATGTAGATGTGGAAGACGCATGCGCAGAAAGGTTCCCACGTTTTTGGCAGCCATTTTAAGACCCTCGAGTTACTGTTAATGAAAACACATAGGCAAGCTTCCCTTTCTTACTAAATATGTCATGTAGTGGAAGTATTAGTACAACAAAACATGTTGATTAATTAGTTACAGGCTATTTCGAGAGGGCTGAGTACAAGCAAGTTTCTTTACGTATGAAACCTTGCTCCATCACACATCCCCGGCAGACAAACACAACCCACCATGAGTAAAGAGGTTCTTCATGGCTACAATATTTCCTTGATGCCAACACACAAAATTTCCCTTACATGTTCTCCAATACGTCAGGACTTCAGTAGCCTGCTCTTCCATCCTCACACATATGGCGCTTTCCTGCCAATAGGCTTTCATCCAAATGACATATTTATCCCTCAAAAGATGGGCTAAGATTCTATGGCCAATAAATATAAATATGTTGCTTTGGAATAAACAGTCTCTGTGCCCCAATTTTATTTTCCATCTACTCTCTCTTGGGGCTCTGAGGTAGCCCCAGTATGCAATATGTTAGCCTTACTTTAGCCTTTCCACCAGAATACTAACAAAACATACTGGAATCCTTAGATCTCTGACTCAGGAAAAGGTGCATAGTTTAGCACTTCCTCAGTTATTTTTTCCCAAATATGAGCCATTACTGAAAACAAATGCCTTGGTATGTTGAACTTTGACTGGAGGAGCAATTACATTTACACAGGTTTTATTGCAAGCCCCTCTCTTAGTTAATGAGAGAGCCCTTAAGAGTTAGTCCTTCATAAGTCAGGTCACTCAGACTCTCAAAATCAAGTTGGTGTTGGTTAGACTTGGCATCTTTTGGCGTGTTTCCCCTGTCTTTTTGCTTTTTGTCCTCCCGGATTTGACTGTTTTTGCTGGTTTAGTGTCTCTGTGCAATTTCTCACTGCTGTTCAGTGTTAAAGTGCAAGTGCTCCTTTTGTAAATTGTTGTTATGGATTGGTGATTCCATGATTGCCCATTTGATTTACTAGTCAGTCCCTAGTACAGTACACTGTGTGCGCTCAGGGCTTGTAAATCAAATGCTGCTAGTGGGCTTGCAGCACTGGTTGTGCCACTCACTCAAACAACCCTCCAAAGGTAACTCAGACCTGACACTGCAGTGTCTATGTGCAATCTAGCACTGCCATGTTGACTTGGCAAGTGCACCCACTTGCCAGGCCCTAACCTTCCCTTTCCTACATGTGAGTCACTCCTAAGGTAGGCCCCAGGTACCCCTGTGGGCAGGGTGCATGGTATGTGAAATGTAGGACATGCCCTGATGTGTGTGGCATGCCCTAATAGTGGAATACTGCCTATTATGTTTTTCTCTATTGAATGGATATCTGGCCCATAGGAAAGCATGGGAGTTAATTTATAACATCTGATGAATAAACTTCCCATTGGGACCAGATAGGAAAAGGAAGTCTAGTATGCCTGAACTCAGAACCTTAAAATGCATCTTTTAGTAAGGTGATGTTTACATTCTGTGTTTGAAAATACCACTTTTAGAAAGTAGGAACTTCCTTGCTTAGCTATCCTGTGGGCCTCTGCTAGGATGTGTATTGACTGTTGTTCTTTGGAGTGACAGGGGCTGGGGATGTGCAATGGCTCCAGAGAGTCTGGGTGAGCCATGGTTGGAATGAATAGACCTGTGCTGCATTCAGAGTAGTGGGAGCAGTTTTCACTAGCACCTGAATAGGCCCAGTTTGAATGTAGCATAGTGAGAGGAGATTTCCTCGCACCTGAATGGGCATAGTCCACTGTAGACAATGCTATCTCTACCTCCTGCTGGGAAGCTGGGCCAGAGAGGACTAAACTGGGTTGGACTAAGCACAGCCACTCTCTGCCTCAGAAGACAAAGGAATTTGGAGTTTAAATATTGGGGCCCAGACCCCAGAACTTTAGAACTCTTTTGGACCAAGAAGACTACCAAGAAGAAGGGCTGGAGAAGCTGTAAGGAGGAACTAACACTTTGCTAGTGCTTAGCTGTGTTGGCCTGCAGTGGATGCTTCTTTCTTGGGCAGTGAAAGGACTGGACTGAACTTTCTGCAACTTCTTTATTCTGTTTCTCCAAGGGCTTGAGGTAGAGCTTGGCCCCTGTTTGAGAAGTCTTAGGAACAGCAAAGACTTCACATTCTTCTGCCATCAGCACTGGGGACTGTGTGGTTTGTGCTGCAACAGAAGAAAAAGCAACCCACCGCCATCTATGACGTGGCTGCCGCCCCGTTTCCTGAAGGCACCACAGAGAGCACTGCTGCATGCCACACCGCAACCCTAGTCTCAGCACCATTGCCACCCGATGCCGCCACCAAGCAGCTGCTTGCACCACAACCTGTGGGCACCGCACTTTCACCACTTCAATTCACGCCGCTGCCTTGGTATCCCCAATGATGCCACTCACGCTGACATTGACGCCGCTGCTGGCACCATGGTTCGAGGGCACCACTCGTAAGCACCACGACGCACCATCCTCATGCCGCACAACTGGCATCATCGACTTCAGTTCGTCTGCCGATTACAGCGTTTTAGCAACAACAACAACGCTGCTTGCACCATTACCTGCCAGCACCGCAACGAGCACTGCATCACTTTGCACCGCAGCCCTGATCTCACCTATGTCGCTGTACAACTGTCACCAAGCTGCTGCCTGCACCGTAACCTGAGGGCACCGCATGCCGTACCGCTGCACTTCGTACCGCAGCCCCATTGCCTGCCGATGCTGGTGCTCCCAATTTCAACCACAAGGAGTTCAATCTGCAACACGTGTGACTTCAAGGGCCCAATGACTCCTGCACTGACCTCTGGAACCAAAGCCTGCGGACGCCAGCCCTCCGAGGCTCATAGAGAGGTCGCCAACACCCTATATTTCTAAAGGTACTGTTTAGCTGGTCTTCCCGACACGGTAGCTGGCCTGCGATGCCACAGTCAGTCAGAACTGTTTGGATTTGTTGTTCACGATGCCATGATAGCCCCAGATGCAGCTGTTGACTTCAAGGAACTGTATTTCAAGTCTATTTTGATTACTGAAGAGTTCTGAGAACTTTATGGTGGATTTTTATTGTTTTTTGTTATGTTTTGGATATATAAAAATATTGGATATTTTTCGAAACTGGTGTGGTGTCCTTTTGCACTGTCTTCACTGTATTACTGTTAGTTATATGAAAATGCTTTAAACACTGCCTCTAAGATAAGCCTGACTCCTTGTGCCGAGCTACAAAGGGGGTGAGCAGGGGTTATTTTTGGAGTGTAACTCCCTTATCCTGACTAGAACGAAGGGTCCTTACTTTGACAAAGGTGCAAACTCTTGCCAACTAGAGACCCCCTTTCTACTAGTGTTTCACCAAACAAGTACATTCACTGATGGATCCTGTTGACACATTGTCATAGGTGACAAGGTGCAACGAGGTTCAATCTGACTTACATGCCTCCAAGATCAAAGAATAAGCAGCACTGAGTTGTTTATCAGACATCCTTTAGCAGTCAATAGCGCCAAGAGATAGATCACTTGTGGTGTACAAGCGCTCTAAAAATATTCTTGTGTTTGTTATTTCTTCTGTCCTGAAGGCACTAATTGCCACTCAATAAAAGGTTTCATTTAAAACCTGGTAGTGTCCAAAGTGTATAGGTCCATCCATGAAGTCGGCAAACATTTCAGTTAGTGCTAAAGGGTGACATTTTATAGCTTCATTAGAGACAAAATATCACTTCATCCAACACATTTTCTGAAACCAAATGTGCAGACCAAGATGAGCCTAACATCTAAAACTTTGTTCCCAGTGTCATTTAGATCTGCACTCACCCTGAGTAGGAATAGGAAAAGAAGATACAAGCCACAGTTAGGCACATCAGCTTGTCGGTTCCCACTGTTGGACGATCCAGCCCTTCAGCATCAGGCATGAAGGAAACAATATATGAGGAGCCACTGTGGCAGACATTAACTGGCTGCTGTGTGGTGTGCTCAAGGTCATGCGATACACCAGGCGGGACTCTACTGCCACAGAGAGATTGCTTTTTCCCCATCCCTGTTTTAAAAAATATATCATTTTGAGTTTCACGCTACGTTAAAATCGGCAAAGTAAAAAAAAAACAATAAACTTCGCAACTTCACACACCCCTCTTCCTCAAAACAAAGCCTTATCAATAAATCTGTGCACATACCAGCTACTGACACTAGCTGGCAAGTCTACCCTGTCACTCTACCTAAAAGGTCTAGTCATACACAACCACCTGAGTATAAATTATGTGTTAGTAAAACCTTCCTTGGGTAAACAGAACCATTTTCATTTCTGTGCCATTGCACCTAAAATGTAATTGAGGTTATGACGTTTTAAAGAGCACTAAACACTGACCTCTTCAATGGAGCCTACGACCGGTTTTACCTTTAATTTTTGATGAACACAGTCCACCCCCTTTTAAATTCTTCTGCATTTAGGGGGATTTACTAAGATTTTACACCGCTTTTGTGTCACAAAAGTGACGCAAATTCGCGAAAACCTTATTTTTTTCCAATTTACTTTTCAACACTTAACTTTTTTAATTTAGAATGCTTTATTGAAATAATATTCAAAGTAAAACATCAATATCATTATTCCAAATAAAGTTCATACTGTTCAATTACCAAAATTGAAATATAGAAGAAAAAGGAATGTGAACAAAACAATTTGCACAATTTAAATCAATAAATAGGGAAATGAAATTTAGCGTTTTAAAGCAAAAGTAAAGACAAGGGGGAGGAAGGGAAGAAAAGGTAGGGAAAATAAGAAACAACTAAACCATTAATGCAAAGGCAGCTTTAAAAGTTATCTGAACAAAAAATCATTAAGAAGGATAGTAACAATGTACATGTGAAATAGATCAAACAGCCAACCTAGAAAGGAATGTGTTGAGTGGTGACCAAAGCAAATCCTTTTTAATCAATGGGGGTGTAGAAGTGACATGAGCACAATCTAGTTTGTGATGATGACATAACAGGTTCCACCAAGCTTCATACGATATTTTAGCAGCACCCTTCCAATTGTTGGTAATGATCTGAAAAGTAATAGCTATAAACAAGTCAACATAGTTACCCAAGTCTCCCAGGGCATTCCATATAGGAGAGGAACCACCCAGAAAAACATGCACAATATCAAATGGAATGTTGGTAGATAGAATTTTATTCAATTTATCCCAAATGAGTAACCAGAAGCTCTTAACCAGAAGGCAGAAAAAAAACATATGAAGTAAATCAGTCTTTACATGAGGACAAGACCAGCATTTTGCAGTTTCCGCCAACCTAAACTTATGGAGATCTGTATGGGTAAGGAAAGGCCTATTGTAAAAATAATATAGAGGCTATGTTATACTTGCTGAACGTGAGGAGGTATCTATTTTTGTCCAGATGGAGCCCCAAAACTTAAGCGAGAATTCTTGTGCCAGGTCTTTTTGCCATAGAAGTTCTATACTCGATTTGATTCCGGGATCAATAGGGTAAGACAGTATCTTATAAATAGTGGATGCCTTAAAGTGAGTAGAGAAATCTAGTGAAAGAGTGTGTGTTTGAGTGTGCGAGTTTAAGGAAGAGTTCTGGTCAAGGGTTTGAACTATAGATGATCTGAGGTGAGAGTGGTGAAGAGCATGTAAATGATATGTCATTCTTCTTTTGGATCTCCGAGAAGTCCATAGGAGAGCCAGCCGTCACTAAGTGCTCACATGTAATTATGCCTTTATCGATCCATTCCTTCCAAAAAATAAAATATCTGATTTTAATATTTAGGTGTTTGTTATACCATATAGGAGTATGATCGAAGTTATCTGAATGAGAAAAATGGGTTTTAAACAAGGATGTAGCAAATTGCTGTGGAATGCGTGAAGATAGGAGATAAAAAGCATCTAGGGGGCTGAGACAAGTGAGTTGCTGCATTAAAAGAGAATGGTGCATATTGAGATTGTTCTCGTGAGCTCCAGGCTGTTAATGGTGTATGTGGGTTGTTGGACAGAAAAGTCCAAACTTGTTATAGGGTAAATGCAGAATGGTAATGTCTAAGGTTAGGAAAATTAACTTCTCCCAATTCTTTGGGCTGCTGAAGTGGAATGAGGCAAATCCTAGTCTTGCGATTATTCCATAAGAATTTGGTCAAGGAGCTGTTAATAGTTTTAAAGAGTTACTGGCGGACGCAGCTGTGTCCGAGTGAGACGGGACACAGTGCTCTCTGTGATTCCTCTCCCCCTGCCACCCTCTTCTTGCGGACACAGTGATTCATGGCAACTTTGGCAGCTTTGGAGACCGGCGATGGCCTGATTTACGAGGTGAAATTTCCGACCTAAGTTAAAGTGACATTCTGCAACCCGTGGTCCGGCATGTTGTGCTGGCTTTTACTACTTCCCTGCCATAGACGCCGACCTCACCTTGCTTTAGCGGGGCTTTGCTATGGTGCTGCCGGGAGGTCAGCGTTCAGCCTGCGGCGTCTGGAGAGGCTAAGGCTGTGTCAGGACGGGAAAGCGACGGAAGCGATTGGGAGCACCTGGTCTGCTGAGTGGCCGGAGTGGAGTCTGAGCTCAGTCAGATGGGGCCAAAGAACACTAGCTCCAGCGCGGCCGCCAGAGGCCCAAAGACTCATGCATCAGTGGCTGCAGGTACATCGCCAGAAGCCCCACAGGTTCCACAGGTGCAAGGGGCCAGAAGCTTACCACGGATTCCCTCAGAGCAGGGGAACCCGCCTATGGATGGAGCAGGAACAAGAGCAATCAATGCCCCAAAGGTACATTTAGATACTGAGGTACCCCCGGTGATAAGCGATCCTCAAGATTTAAAGGAGGTAGTATTTCCAGAGATTTAAAAAAAACTCACTGTCAAACCTAAGCAGGACCATGTACTAGCCTTACCTCCTCTTACTAGCTGCAGTGAAATAAGTAGGGCTATTTCTGCCACTCCGGGAAAGGATCCTAGCTCTGGGGAAATCTCCCCCCCCCCCAGATGATTATTGTTCAAGAACTAAATCCTTCCATATTGGCTTTGTCTTCTCATTATCCTCCTACTCTTGAAAATGTACTGGAGAATCAGAACCCCTCAGCAGAAATGGCGATTGAGGTTGACTCTTGTGACTCAGGGGGGAAATTCTACTCAATGTCATATGTTCCTGTGGGTTCAGAGGGGGAGAGTTTGGGCCTCGACTGGGCAGATGACAGAAGTCTAACTAGCTCAGCGCCTCTGGAAGAAGAGGAGAAGAGCCTGCTATCAACAGGCGGACAAACCATGGTTCGTAAACCACACAAACAGTTTTGGTTGCATAGCACAGTATCACCCCACGCAATAAGCAATGATGGCTCACCACTCCGAGAACTCGCAACAATAGATGAAGATGGTGGCTCAAACAGTAATAGAGCGAGAGTGGGTCTTATGCTTGAAGACTCAGATAATCCTATTACCCTCACATCTATATATCATGCCATCATATCACATCGTGAGGAGACAAAGGCAGAGAGTCTACAAGTCCAGGGGGCACTTCGTAAACTCCAGAATACGTTGCGCCGCGTGGTAAGATCATGTAATGACCTATCCGCCAGAGATGGAGAGGCTGAAGGAAGGCTAGGAGAAGCAGAAGGCAGATGTCTCAGCCCTGAATTCTAATCATGATGATATTAACTGGAAATTAATTGACATTGAAAATAGGTCAAGGAGGAATAATCTGCGTATACTTGGAATCCCTGAAGGGCTTGAAGGGAAAGACATTCCAATTTGTAATTGAACTCTGTACCGAGGCGTTCCCAGAGTTAACCGATTGGAAATGGGACCAAGAGCTTCAAAGAGTGCTCAGATTCCCTTTTCATACCCGTGGGGGGGTAGAGGAGTTGAATCTAAACCAAGGGCAATCCTTATTTGTCTGAGTAATTTTTTACTCCGCGAGCACCTTTATGATTTAGCAAGGCCCGATCGAAAGCGGAGAGCTAAAGGCTGCGACTTCTTTGCCAGGCCACTGCACAAACAAGGTGGCATTTGCGCCAACTTATCTCGCCACTGCAAGCGAAAGGGGCCCAAGCCTTCCTACTAAATCCTGCAAAGCTCAAGGTTATATTTAAGGAGAAAACCTTCTTCTTTACCTTCGAAATAGCAGCCAAATAATTTTTGAGTTAATTGTAAGGGAAACATGGTTTAGTGGTATCACTGTAGACCTCTCTTATTTTTTTTCTTTCTTTCTTTTGAGCACGTTCTTGGGGGACGGGCGGGTGGGGAGGGCACGCACTCCTCTCTCTCCATCACCAATAGGGACTAGTCAGTCCCTGTGCCTCAATTGGGTGGGTTTGGGGGAGGGTGGGGTGGGGAATAGCAGCAGTAGGGAGGGGAGGGTGGGGGCTGTCGGTCAGGAATGGTAGGAACACAGCATTGGGTTTGGTTGTTTCTAGAACTAATAAGGAATGCTATAATAAATTTCTTTTTGCATATGTATACATATTTTGTTTTAATGATTCTTTAATAACAACATGTATTATCAACAAGTGTGGACAGGAAAAAATATATGGCTCTTTCAAATATGGTAAAACTACTTCTGTGCTGATAGCTAAATTTTCTATCCGTTCATGGAATATTTGTGGGCTAAACAATAGAAATAAAAGGGGAATTGCAGCTCCGATCCTTAGAACAATAAGTGCACAATTGATTTGTCTGCAAGAAACCCACATTGCCTGGAATAACAGGGCCTGGCTGAAAGGCCTGGTTTTTGAACTTGTGTGTTCCACACGTCAAGGTACAACTACAAAAGGGGTGGCTATCCTGAAGAAATATGGATGGGGTGAATATAAACATGCTAAAGTGGATCAGTACGGTTGCTGGGTGATCATTGAGCTGAAGATTGACAACCTCACAGTTACCATATATTCAGTATATGGCCCCAACTTGGATGATCCCAACATGTTAAAAGACCTGAGTATCGAACTTGCATCTTGGCCGTCCCCCTTAATCTTTTGTGGGGACCTCAATCTGTATACCCGGGGAGACGTGGACCTTCGTACCACTGTCTGCTATGAGGGAAAAAAGAACAAGATCTTTAGAGCGACTAAGGGTCTTCTTAATGATTTTGGATTAGTGGATGTATGGTGGTTAAAAAGTTCTCCCGATCCTGGTTACACATTCTTCTCTGCCCCTCATCAGAAACACGTTTGGCTTGACTATTTTTTCTCACCCATAGGATTATTGACAAATGCTAGTATTAATATGTTCCCAAAAATAATATCAGATCATAATCTGTTAATCCTGGAACTAGAAATAGAAACCCCGCATAAAATGTCTAGAAAATCTTGGACTTTTGAACGTCAGTTATTACTTGATCCTGCCTATCAGGAACAAATGGCTAAGTGGATTCCCGAGTTCTTTAAATTTAATGTCGGCTCTGCCTTAGTAAATATGGTCTGGGACGCTTTTAGAGCTGGGGTGCGGGGAGACACTTTAAGGTATTCTGTCAATAAACAGCGCAGATTGAGAGCAGAACAGGATGAAGAGTTGAATAAATTACGAGTTGTCGAAACTAAAGTTATTACAGCACTATATTGTTCCCAGGGGTATGATTAAATAATGACTGACGTGGCTGTTCAAAAGATGAAAGTATATCAGATATTTGCCGCTAAATTAGCATCTCAGATCGCTGTAAACCGTTCAGATCTGTATGAGGTGAGGGAGAACTCAGGTCGTCTACTTGCTAAGAGAGTAAGGCAGAAAGAGGTAGCCAGTAGGGTTGATTCAATTCAGGAAGAGACGGGGCAAATCCTCACAGAACCCACAAAAATATTGGAGGCCTTTAAAAAAATTTATACCCAGCTTTATTTAAATGAGGATAACACTGTGGATAATACTGAAATAGAAGGAAAAGTTTCAGAATTCTTGGAAGATCTTGAGTTCCCGACATTAACTCTTGATCAAAAAGAAGAACTAGAGGCAGATGTTATTCAAGAGGAGGTAGAGGCGGTAATCTTATCCCTCGCGGTGGGAAAGGCGGTGGGACCAGATGGGATTCCATTGGAATTTTTTAGAACCTTCTCAGTGATATTAAAAGAGCAATTGTTGAAAGTTTGTCAGAGTGCACAAAAGGGATTGGCCCCAAGGTCCTGGGCGAATCAACAATAACTGCTTTTTAAAAAAAAGATAAACCTCCTCTTCTACCATCTTCGTACAGACCAATATCACTAATCAATGCAGACAGTAAAATCTTCTCAAAAATGCTAGCCACCCGCCTGTCTAGGGTTATTGCATCTCTTGTTTCTCCATTACAACACGGGTTCATACCCGGCCGTGACACGGCCGACCATGTGCGCCGTGTAATAGCATTGATGGATTGGGCAGAAGCCACTGAGACCCCCATCGGAATGCCGAGAAGGCATTCGACAGGGTATCTTGGTCATTTTTATGGGAGGCTCTACGGCTGAAGGGCCTGGGACTGAATATGCTTTTAGCAATAAAATCTCTTTATCAGTCACCGACTGCGCAAATACGATTGGCGGGTAGCGAGTCAGAGCCCTTTATAATTAGCCGTGGTACGAAGCAAGGATGCCCGAGCTCTCCTTTACTGTTTGCGTTATATATTGATGTTTTTTTCACTAAATTAACACAGTCCATACATAATCAACCAGTTATAGCCGGTAGAACCGAGTATAGAGCCCTAGCTTATGCAGATGACATTGTCATCCTTACCACCGATTTGTCTACTGCCTTACCAGCAACTGAAAGTCCTGCATTACAGTTTGGGCTCTTTTCTGGCTACAAGCTAAACCTAACCAAAACACAGATTATCTGCGCTGGGGTAACCCTCTGGACGGCATCCTTGCCGTTCCGGAAGCAACATATTTTGGAATAAAATTGTGCTTCCAAACCAATAAGATTCCTGAAATCAATTTGAATCCGGTCTTAGATAAAGTAAAGGCTACCTTGGAGCGAGTAAATCACCTTCGTCTATCTCTGCATGGAAGATCAAATGTGTTGAAGATGCTTGTGCTTCCCAAATTTCTCTATTTATTTAGATCCATCCCACTTGAAATCTTAACAGAGTGTTTTAAAAAGCCAGAGAACATCAGCACTAGGTTTTTATGGGGCTACAAAAGGCAGAGGAGAGCACGTAAAAAGATGATACTTCCAAGATCTAGTGGGGGGTGGGGGATTCCTAATTTTCTGTTTTATTATTGGGCCGCAGCCTTGCACTTTATTTCCCCTCTTGTCATCGGCGAGAAGGACACCCCTTTGCTTTGCCATACCCCTTCAATATACGCATTTGTGCTGGGAGAGGAGGCGAACAGTAGTTTTGTTAAATTTTCGGAACCTAGTTATTCCAAAAAGAACAAGTTTAAAATTTACAAGGCTGCCTACACGGTCTGGAGGTAGGTGAAGCGATTCCTTGGGCTCCCCAAAATAAATGCTTCTGTCCCCTTTGAAGCCGCAGACATACTCCCTCTTATTTTTCGTGACCAAATCACTGCTAAATGGTGGCAGAAGGGGCTTGATCGTCTAGGCGAGATATGTTCAGAGGGACAAATCCTATCTTTTACAGATTTACAATCACAATATAAGCTATCAAAGCATGATTTTTTTTAAATATCTGCAAATCCATAGTTTTTTGAGTTCGTTGGGTCCGGATGTCCTGAGTAAGCTTAGAAAATTCCCGCTAATAGAGGCGTTGGAGAAAAGGATGACTATTGGTACCTTATACAACGATTTGATAAAGCTACTGCCAGATGACCTCCAGCAACGTCAAGAAAAATGGGCTACAAAGCTAAATATAGACGGATCTGAGTTGAATACCTCCATAGCCCTGGCAAATGAAGTATTGCTGACTGGTAGGATGCGCGCACAGCACTATATGGCAATCTCTGATTAATATTACACCTTAAGTAAAATCTCCAAATGAGGCACAGGAGGTGGAACCACATGTAGCAGGTGTAGTCTCTTTGCTGCAGATGCACTGCATATGTTTTTTTCATGTCCCAAATTGGCGGATTTTCTTTTGTCTATTCAAACTTTTCTTTCAGTAATATTAGGGTCACCAATTTATATCACAGGAGAGTTGGTAATGTTAGGAGTTAGATCAGAATCAGACATGTATATTAGATCTAAATCAAAGATTGCACTACTCTTCATTGCTACGGCAATCCTTCATGCTTGTATTACAAAAGCTTGGATTTCTCCCAAACCTCCTTTATTTACTACCTGGAGGGCTAGGCTGTTATCAATGTACAATTTGAATTTGAAATTTACAAGACCAAAGGTAACATGAAGAGATTAAGGGGGGTGAAAATCTGGGCCCTAATCACAGATTGGATTTAACAGAGTGAGAAGTAACAGAGTTCTTTCTATATATATCTTGTCTCTCTTCTTCCTTAGTCCGTGGCCGACTGTTTTATATTTTTTTTGTATATCTTGTTTTTCAAGCACTTATGTAGTATGTATTTAAGTTACTCTGCTAAATTGTTTCTGCTGTTTTTACATTTTTGCATTATTGTGATTATGTCTCTACTTGCCCACTGATGTGTTTTCTGTGTTTGACAATATTTGTTTGTTTTTTCTTTCCTTTCATAAAATGTTAAAATAAAAAAAATAAAAAAGAGAGACTGGGAGAATGGAGAGATAAAAATTGATGATTGGTGGCAGCATCATTTTAATTGTTGCTAGTCTACCCCACCAAGACAAAAAAATGGGGACCAGGTGTCAATAAGTGCTGAAACTTTTTTAAGAATATCTGCAAGTTTGATTTTAATGGTTTCTTTGATGCTATTTGTGTAGAGGAAGCCTAAACATTTAATACTTTTGGAGTTACATTTGAACCCAGTACCCTGAAGCATATGAAGAAAGCAATGTTTATTTAATGACATAACCTCTTACTTGTCAATATTAAGTATATAACCAGAAGCGAGAGAATACTCTTTAAGTAAAGAGAAAAACACCGTCAAAGAGGTGGTGGGGTTGGATAAGTTAAGTAATATATCATCTGCGCATGCAGTAAACCTAATGTCTGTGTGTTTAAATTGGAATCCCATATACTTTGGAGAACGGCAACGTTTTTCTAAAAAGGGTTGAAGGGCAAGGATAAATAAAAGAGGGGATAAGGGGCACCCTTGTCTAGTTCCTCTGTGGAGTCTAAAGAATGTGGATTGTTGTCCGTTCACCCAAACAGAGGTAGAGGGAGCAGAGTATAACAACTTGATATATCTGAGGATGGGGGGGGGCTAAATCTGTGCCACTTTAATGCTCCAAAAATAAATTCCAAATTTACCCTATTGAAAGCTTCTTCAGCATCTAACAAAATTGCAACTATTGATGAATCCGCTTTGGAGGCTAAATGCATAATACGTAAGAAGGTCCCAGAATTATCTCTAATGGAACGCCCCTTTACAAACCCTGATTGATTTATATTAATTAGGTCCAAGAAAACCTTATTGATACGAAGGGCTAATAACTTAGCAAAGATCTTACCATCCGTTTTGATTAGGGAAGTGGGTCTGTAGTTTTTACAATAAGAGGGCACTTTGTCTTTTTTTAGGGATCAGATAAAGCATAGATTGAATAAAGGAACCCTGCATTTTGCCAGAGGCGTAAAAAGGGTTTATAAGGTCTAACTTCTGGGAAACCAGAAATTGTTTGAAGTGAAGAAAGAAACATACAGTAAAACCATCTGGACCAGGTGTTTTATACTTGGGAAGTTGATTAATAGCATCTGTAATTTCTTGTTTCAATATTGGACTGTCGAGTGATGTGACATCAACGTAGTTATCAGAGGATTTGGGAACGTTTTGAAAAAAGGAATCTATTTGGTCAGCGAAAGGGATTAACTCGGGGGTATATAGAATAGTATAATATTCAGTAAAACACTCAAGTATCTTAGCATCTGTGGTGTGTCTGGTCTGGGCTATCTGGGATGGCAATAATCTTAGATTTTTGTTTTTTAATTTTAAGATAGTTTGCAAGGGATTTACCAGCTTTGTTCCTACTGCCATACATTTTAGCATTAAATTTAAGGAGATTGTTACAAGCGTTATCCCAAATTTTTTGTTGTACTGCGTTTTAGCTTTAGTGAGCTTGGACAAAGTGTCAGAGCAGTTTGAAGTAAAATATTCATACTCTAGGGCCTTAATTTGCTTTACAATTATTGGTGCATCCTAATGTCCCTTTTTTTCCAAGATTCAAAACCGATTATGAATCCTCAGGCGGTAGCTTTAATAGCATCTCAAATGAAATGAAATTGTGAGGCAGAGGAGAGATTATCATTAAAAAATTCTTGCATAAACTGTGTAAATTGTTCAACAAAATGGGTATCTAACAAAAGGGCATTGTTAAAACACCATTGGCGTGCAATGGGTACGACGTATGGTAGTACATGTCTAATATGACGGGGGCATGGTTAGATATGAGAATGCCGCCAATCTCCACATTAGTCAGGAGTTGAAGAGATGATTAGGTGAGAAACATGTAATCTGTTCAGGAATGGGAGCTGTGCACAGGGGAGAAGAAGGAGAATTCTAAGACATCAGGGTGCAAGATTCTCCATGCTTCCAAGAACCCTCTAGATGTAATAGCATTGTGAAAAGCCTTTTGCGTTATATTGGGGATGAATTTGGTTTGGGATTTCTGATCTAAAAAAGGGTCATGAGTTGATTGCAATCACCTTCCAGAACTAAGTTTTCAGCGACATGAAAAGAAAGGAGAGTAGAAAAGTTGTTCCAAAATGTAGAATCAATACCATTGGGGCCATAGACATTACAAATTGATAGTTGAGCGATATTGACTTTAACATTCAATACAAGCCATCTACCATTATTGTCTTTGACCTCAGTTTGTAAAAGAACATTTAGTGACTTGTGAAACAAAATAACAACACCATTCTTGTTATTGACTGCTGTGAAACAAAAAACATCTCCAACCCATAATTTACTCAAGGAGGACAAATCTTGCTGTTTAAGATGCGTTGCTTGCAATAATGCTACATGAAATTTCAATTTAGCAATTTAGTGAACATTAAAGGGGACAACGCAATGGATGAAGCATACAGAAAAAAACAGATGAGCATCACAATTAAGAACATCAGCATCGAACAAGATAAAAGGGGAAACCTGTGGAATAAAAGAGAGAACAGGTTAAGAAAACATTCAAGTTTTGCTCAGTTCCATAGCTTCTCCTTTGTGAACATGAATGAATTTCCTAAGCTCAACCAGATCCTCAAAAGCAAAAGTTCTGTCCTTGTAGCTTACTTTGAAAAAACATGGTTGGATGAGGCCGTAATGGGCATTCGTGGATCACAGAGTCTGTCTAAGGTCTAGAAACTCTTTCCGGCGGGTGGCAGTAGGCTTAGAGACATCCTGACTGAAAAAGATTTTTTGACCAGACCAGAGCATCTGTTTATGTTGTTTAGCAGCATTGAGAGTAACCATGAGATCAGAGTATAATAGGAAATTTGCAATGACTCCTCGCTGTTTGTTAGAGGATAATGCATTCTGAGCGCCTATCCTGTAAACCCTTTGAATATTGAGATCAGTAGATTTCTACAAACCAACTATCTGAGGGATATGAATCTTCAAAAAGGAGATCATATTTGAACCTTCAGCGCCCTCCCGAATACCATAAACTCGAAGGTTGTTGTGCCTATTTTGATTATCTTAATCCTCTGTAGTTTTCTTCAGTTGCGCTACCTCTCGAGAGAAGATGTCCATTTCGGCAACAACATCTTGTATATCACTAATCTTTTTCTCTACATCCGAGAGCCTTGAGTCTAAACCAGACCATTTCTCGTCAATTCTTTGAAGTGTCGCAGTGGTATCCATCATAAAATGTCAAATATTGCACAGTTCATCCATAATGTCCTCCAAAGTTAGAGGGAGAGTTGATTTAGTTGGGGAGGATGAATATTTGTCAACTCACTTGTTAGTATTACCAGAACAATCTTTGTGACCTCTAACATTGGAACCAGAAGCCCCTTGTGACTTGTTAGGGTGCGAGGAATTCATGTTTGAGAAATTAATATCCTTAAAACCCCAAATATAAGTCTCTCAAGGCACAGAAATCCGAGTCCTCACTACAATATGACTAAAAATTGCGCTAGCAATTCAGATGAGGACCTGACCAAAACTAAGGGGCTTTAGTAACATATGCGGCGAAGATAAAGGCATGTAATGCACAAATAAAACATCCGTTGCTAATGGAACGTCATATGTTGAGAGGTAACCTTAGCAATAAGGAGAAAAGCCCAAATAGGCAAGAGGTAGAGACTATGATATTTATGATATTTTATGATATGATATTTTATGATATTTATTAGTTTTTGTAAAGCGCGTCTATCGCTCCGGAAGGAGCATCTTGGCACTGAGCAGACAGAAGAAGCCAACTGGGCGTGAAACAGGATCAGATGGCTGCGAGGACCAAAGAGTCGAGTTGAGAGAATATCCATGTCTTCAGGAGTTTCCTGAAGAGGCTTTCTGAGGGGGCGTGCCTGAGGTAGAAGGGGAGGCTATTCCATGCCTTTGCTGCCAGGATTGAGAATGTTTTTCCGCCCTTTGTTTTGAGCTTAAACCTGGGTATGGTGACCAGGTTGGCTCCTGATGACCTAAGGGAACGTAATGGAATATAGTGTGGGAAGCGCTTAATGAGATAGGAGGGGCCTGTGTTCTTGGTAGCTTTAAAAACTGTGACAAGAAGTTTTAAAAGGATTCTTTTGGGGAGGGGCAGCCAGTGGAGAGTGTTAAGGGCTGCGGAGGCAGAAGACCGTCGAGGGAGTTTGAGGACGAGCCTAGCCGCTGCGTGCTGTACGCTCTGTAGCTTCTTAAGGGTAGACTTCTTTATGCCTGCCAGGAGACCGTTGCAATAGTCTAGCCTAGATAGAATCAGGGCAACGGCAACTGATTTCCTGGCAGAGATAGGGAGAAAGTCGAAGAATTTCTTAAGTTGTCTGATAAGGTTGAAACAGCATCCCGCCGTGATGCGCACATGGTCGTCAAAACTGAGGGAAGAGTTGAATTGGACGCCCAGATTGTGGGCCGAGGAGACTGCACTGGGAGGAGCTTCCGAATGTTGAGGCCACCAATCTTTTGGGGAAAAACGGGTGTCTTTGCCTAAGGGTATGATTTCGGTTTTGGCGCTATTGCACTTTAAATGGTTGTTTTTGAGCCAAGCGAATACTTGGGAGAGGCAATTCTGGAATCTCAGAGCGGCATCAGGTGTTTTTTTATCCAAGGTGACGACAAGTTGTGTGTCGTCAGCATAAGATGTTACTAGGATGCCATGGGATTCAATCAGGGCGAGCAGTGGGGCCATGTAGATATTAAAAAAGAGGGGACTAAGAATAGACCCCTGGGGCACCCCTGATATAATGGTTCTTTCACCGGAGAGAAAGGGGCCAAGTGAGACGGTTTGGGACCTTTGGGAGAGGAATGACGTTATCCATTTTAGTGCAGTGCCTGTCACACCGATCTCGCGCATTCTGTAAATGAGGATGTCTTGGGAGAAGGTATCAAACGCGGCAGTTAAGTCGAGCAGGATGAGTACAGCGTGTTTCCCCTCATCCTGCAAGAACTTGATGGTGTCGGATAGCTCGATCAAGGCAGTTTCAGTGGAGTGGCCGGGGCGGAAACCAGATTGTTGTGGGTGGAGGATGTGGTTATTTTCCACAAATGCTTTTAACTCCTCATGTACTATTTGCTCAGTGATTTTGCCTAGTACCGGGAGTAGGGAGATTGGGCGCATGTTGGAAAGGTCTGTCTGGGATTTATTTTGTTTTTTCATTAGCGGCTTAACGATGGCCTTCTTCCATTCTGCTGGGACGGTGCCTGAGCTGAGGGATTGGTTAACAATGGAATTGATGAGAGGGTTGACGGCCTCGATAAAAAGGTGGAGGATAGCAGGGGGGCAGGAGTCCGTGGGGGCTCGTGATCGGCAAGACATAATGGCCTTCTGGGTTTGGAGCAAGGTCACTGTTGGAAAATTACCAAGCAGGGGCAAATTTGTGGTGGCAGCTTGTGGGGGGACAGAAGAGGGGGGAAAATCCTGACGAATGTTATTAATTTTCTCAACGAAGAAGGCGGCGATTTGGTCGCAAAGGATTTGGGATGGGGGGATTTCCACTGTGAGGGCCTTGGGATGGGTGAAGGACTTGACAATATTGAAAATCGTCTGTTGTTTCTGATTGGCTGATTCTATTGCTGCAGAAAAGAACTCCTTTTTTGCATTTTTTATGTGAGACAGGTATTGTT
Organism: Lissotriton helveticus; assembly: GCF_964261635.1. NCBI lineage: Eukaryota > Metazoa > Chordata > Amphibia > Caudata > Salamandridae > Lissotriton > Lissotriton helveticus. The sequence goes on along the minus strand of NC_136057.1, from coordinate 784,968,589 downwards.
TCCTCTGTTGGGTGTATCGGGTTCTGGAAGAAGGATCATAGGTTTTCCTCCACTCTCTTTCAAGAACCCTACACTTATGGTGACTATCGGTAAGGGCCTGGGTATACCAGGGGGCATTGGGTTTTCTTTTGTGAAGAATAGGTTTTAGGTGGGTTGAATTAGAATTGGCCAGAACAAGTTGATTGATCCAGATGTGAAAGTTTATGGAGTCTAGTGATACATCTCCAGCAGTAGTGGGCGGGGGGGTGGGGAGCTGAGGGTGGAGTTTAATAGAATCTGCTACTTTCTTCCAGTTGGTCGAGTAGGTTGGAGGGGTGTTCTTGGTACTCGGTTGTGATATGGGTTTTGCCAGGACTAGAAGGGTATAAAGCAATGGTCAGTCCAAATTTGTGGGATAGGGGGGGATACAGCTAGAGTGATTGAATTTGAGCAAATGCCATCTAGTGTGTGGCCGGCCTGGTGTGTGGGGGGAATGACTAATTGAGAGAGACCAAAGATGTCAAGGGATTGTAGGAAAGTGAGAGTGTGGGGGTCTACGCGGGATTCCAAATGAAGATTAAAGTCACCGAGAAGGGTGAAGTTGGGATAGTGGGACAAAAGGAATCCAAGGGTTTCATCCAAGGAATCTAGGAAGGGCGTGGCGTTACCAGGAGGGCGATAGACAAGGCCTCCGGAAAAGGAAGTAGAAGGGTTAATGTGGATTACAAAACCTATGCTCTCGCAGTCCTTGAGGGTGGCCAGGTCAAATGTGTGGCACCTCACGGATTTTCTAATTATGATAGCTAACCCGCCTCCCCTGCCAGCTGGTCTATCCCGTCTGTAGATGGTAAAGTCAGGGGGAAGGGCAATTGCCAGATCTGGGTTAGATGAGTCATTGAGCCAGGACTACAGGGGCCGTCACCCATTAGGCCAGGTTTTGCCCTCTTGCCATGTGCAGAATGCCACACCAATCACTTATTTTAAACAAGGCAATGCCCTTCGATCTTTATCTTCAAAGCAGCGTGGCAAGCAGTGTATTGTTGTTCAGTTTGTGTTTAGAGACCAATATTCTGCTGCAACTTGAGCTGCATTTAAAACAGCATTGCTATTCTCTCCCATTTCCATTCAATCTCTGATGCTGCTGGCAGAAGAAAGTGCGCGAACCAAACGCACAAATTGGCAGCCGCAATGAGATGGGCCACCGAGGCAAAATAAGACTGAGATAAAAAGTATCTAAATAGACCGTTTTCAGGTCTAAAAACTTGTCTCAGCACTCCACACCACTTCCGATTAAAAAATTCAGCATTTTATTGCCTCACAGTTGACATAAAGAGAGCCCTTCAGCGCCGAACATTACTTGATGTCACAGAGCTTCTCAAGGGGCAGACATCTTGTTTTGCCGCTGCGCGCGCCCACGCTAAATTTTTTAAGCGCTGGAAATAATGTGAAGGTGATGCAAAGCAGCGCATTACTTACTTCCAAGTGGGTGTTCCATGGATGGTGCATGGGCTTTCCCATGCAACCACCCAAGGTTTCTGATGTAAAACCGTATTTATTAAATAAAGTAGACAGGGTTTAGCGTCAGAAAACTGCCTTTTTGAAGTAGGCGCAAGGAAGGAGAAATGCTTTCTTTTCTCCTTCATTTTCCAACTTTGTAGGTGTGCTGCACTTCACAGCACACATACAAGGAGGGAAAAGAGTTAAAGTTAGTCTAAGTATAGTATTTTGTACTGAAAGTTTATCCTTTTAGTACAAAACCTATGCACGGAGACATCCTTGCACTATGGCGCAAACTTGTCTCTGTGGCGCACAGCAGCTGATTTGGGCATTGGCGCTAGGGAAAGGGGAGGGGTTGTAATATTTCTGTAAACATGGTGCTCTCCTTTCTCCTCTTCATGCAGCACAGCATTTGCCGCTGCTGCACTGTGCTGCGTTAATCAGTGTTAAATCTTTGGGGCATGTTATCAACAAACTGCAATAAACATCGCAGAGCGCACTTAGCACTTTTTTTCTATCGCCTGCTATCGCTGGATTTCATCGCCGGTGTAGCGCGTTATTATCAACGCTTATCTCGGCGGCGATGCAAAATCCAGCGATAGAGGCGTAAAACAGCAATAGCGCAAGGAAACCATCGCTAATGTAAAGTTTGCTAATAGGCAAGTGCGGACCCAGCCTGACAATCCTCCTCCCATTGTGAATATAGCTTAGTCAAGTTTAAATTCCGGTGAAACCCGCGCTTAGCACAGCTTTTATTATCGCTTGACCCGCATTGATAATACGGTGATGTTGTGTTGGCAACGGATTCCATGAGGTTTAGGTGAGGAACGCTTACTTTGCATGTCATTAGCGGTAAATATCGCTGACATGCAAAGTAGAAAGAAAAAGGCAGCTAACTGAAGGAAACTCGTGCTAAAGCTTGTCGAGTCCTTGAAAATAGTGAGTTAAAAAAATTGCCGCTTTTTCGGCGCTATGTGCCGAAAAAGCGGCAATATGTCTCTTGATAATATGCACCTTAGAGTCCTAAAGAGGCTGTATTATGGTGTGTACAGTGCACAAACACAAACATATAAATACATAATTAAATAAAGATATAAAGTAACAATGATTTTTTGTCATCAAAATGCTGACTTCATCTTCTGCTAACAATGTAAACGGAGGTGAGGCCACGAGAAAGGAACGCTGTTTCTTTAAACTGTTTTTTAAGAACTTCAAACTGCGACTAATTACACCTACAGCCTAAACTCACTAAAATACAACATGGCCTCTTGTCTGGTCAAGAGTTTAGTCGGTTCAGTTTTTAGAATGCCTCATTGTGCAGGCTGATGTTTTGTCCTTCTGACTTTCTTAAAAATAGTGGGGAACTTTATTCATCCATCGCAGCGAAATTAAGCTGCTGTACCTTGTCTACATAGCAGTGGATTACCGACTTGAACTTTGCCCTAGTCAGAGCTTTGTAGTGCATACAAGTCTTGAATCCATCGGCATTCACCTTAAATTAGCTTGAAAAAACACTCCTGAACTTCGCCTGCATGCCTGGTGGTTGTTGGCAGGGTGCCACGCAGAAACTCAAAACACTGATTAATTGTACCCATTTCGTTTTTGTTTGAAATAAAAAAAATACTCGCATATTTGCCTTTCATAGCTCTGCTAGAGAGTTTAGTATTGAGTACTGGCCAGTAACCTTCATATTAGGAGGTAGAATAGTATTACTGCATGAATTCCTTCTTAGTTGCTACATGTCGGTACTTTAAAGATACACGGGATGCTTAGTTAAGCACCAAAAGGCCATGCGAAGCAAAACATCGAAACAAAACACTGGTTTCAGAAGGTGCACCGGCAAACACATCCAAATGTGTTTCCTATTTGTGGTTGGAATGTTTTTACTGCTGGTTGCTAGCATTTACGAGACACTGATTTTGTGAAAAAAGATTCCTTCCTACAAACCTCAACTGTCTACTTTTTTCAGAGCAATTTACAATTAAACTGGCCAATGCAATCTTTAGCATATGGAAACTTTCATGTTGGCTGTTTCATACTTGACCTTCAAATTGTTGCAAAACTGTAATGCTTTGCAGGGAAAATAGTCGAAAAGAGTATTGTTCATAGATGTGTTGTCGTTTTTTTTTTCGTCAGCGTTTAGGGTTGCCCGGTGAGCGACATTAAAATATTTGTTGTGTGTAAGTAGTGATTTCATTTTAACGACATGCATTAGAATATCTCAATATTCCCTTCCGACCCACCTCCGCCTGACCCAGGACCACCTCTCCTTCAGGAAGAAGCTCAAGACCTGGCTGTTCGAGCAGTAGCAGCTCCCCCCCCCCCCCTAGCGCCTTGAGACCCTCCGGTTGAGTAGTGCGCTCTATAAATGTCTTTGATTGATTGATTGATTGAATAAATTGTCAAACGTTGACGTGGAATGTACTTAAAATAATGTGCCCACACATTTGCTTCACATTAGAAGTGACGTGTATCACCTTGTCTGAACATCCTCAAATCACAAATGTACAGAACAGGTGCAGGGCATATGCTTATATCTGTGCGTGCCTTTGAAGACGGACACATATCTGATTTCAAGATTCACTTAAAAAATCGGGGCACTATTCACGGGCATTAAAAAATATGGAAAGAACCTATACGGAAACCGGGCGCTTTAAACCAAAGTTGTCACCAAAAACATCCAATGCGAAGTGTACCACTTAATAGCAACTATCCTATGCAATGGCAGTCACAACTCATTACCATTGCGGGATAAAGCGTTCCTACAGAACGGAGTCTGGGAAGAGAAGGAGTCACGTGCACGATCATCAAAAGTTCAGTAAAGAGCACTCAGACCACTGCTGTGTCGTTTGATAGCGGATGACGTTGAAGCTGAAGATCAGAGGGATTGTATAGTACCAGAGAGGTCATGTTTATCAGTCTGCATAATACTAACAGCGAGGTGGAAGTGCCTGATTCTGTGAAGGCTAGGTAGAGCATAATTTGAAACTTCCATCTGCCTGTTTTTTTTCTGCCACGGAAGCTCTGTGTTTCCAGACAAGGTAACTCTTCCACAGGTTTGGATCTTCCTTAATTTAAGCAGCCAGTGAACCACCACAACATAAAGCATATGGGAGAAATTAAGTAGGGGGCTCTTAGTCTATGTATGCTGGTCAGGGCACATAAGAACGGAGGTGCTTATACTAGCCAGAGGTGGTGTGTAATATTCTAATGACTTACTGGTAATCTTCATTCCATTACTTTTCATAGTCCTTAGAATGTAAAGAGGTTGTTACATGTCAGGGGAAATAAGAAAACTGTTTACTCTTCCCCACTATCATATGGCCTAAATGCCTTTCCCTTTTCCTGAAAGTCTTATTTATAATATTGAAGCAATCTACATCATTCTAAAAAAAAGACTGCACAGGGCGGAAGAAGGAGGCAACTTTGAGCTGTAAAGCAATGAGTAGGACTCACCATAATGATGACCACTAATAAATAAGCAGTCCTTCTTCATGGCAGAGTCCACGGGTCCAGAGGTGATCTAAAGAGTTGGTGATTGAAGTCCAATATTTATACCTTGTGCCTTCTTTGAAGTGGGAGATTCATGGCAATGCCTGCCACAATAGACTATAATGCAGTTTAAACTGATGTTTGAACCTGGCAAAATAAAACCTTTGCCAGGCCTAAACCTTCCTTTTAAATATTTATAAGTGATCCCTAGGGTAGGCCCTAACTTCTCCTAGGGCAGAGTGCATGGTATTTACAAGGTAGGATGTGTGCACTTACGTTTTACATGTCTGACAGTGAAAAACCCCTAAAGATGTTTTTCACTATGGTATCTTTTTATATTTAATAAGTGCTAACGTTGGTGTGGGAGAAGATAGGAATAAGCTATTTAGATTCAAATGAATTGTAATTTAAAATCCTCTTTATTGGTAAAGCCAGATTTTAAATCACAATACTGAAAATACCAGTTATAGGATGTTGCCATTTTCTTGACCCAGCCATTTGTTCTGTGACCTTCTGCAAGGATCCTAGGTCACATGTCTGTGAATGCTTCTGCTGGCAGGGTTTCTTCCTTCCTCCCAGACATTGACAGAAAGAGGACAAGGTGTGGGCAGGATAGCTGGGTGGACGTGTACATTTTCCCATTTACACTTCTAAAGGCTTGCCTCCAGCCTAGAAAAAAGAAACCTCATACCAGCATTTTGCCAGCCCAGGCAGTTTGGGGACAGAACCTTCTAGAACCAGGTGAAAGTATAGGGCAGGGTGTCAGCCAACACACAAAGACTGGCCCCGGATATAAAAATAGGACCCCCCAGAACCACTTTTCATATCACTTCTAGACCTGAGGAAGACTCTGAAGAAGGACTGCTCTGCTGCTGAAAGGACTGGCCTGCTAGTCTTCTGTCAGAGGAGGAAGGAAGACTGGACCTGCTCTTTGAACCCAGGATCACCGAAGTGACTCCAAGGGGAAGCTGGCTGGCCTCCTGTGTGAGATACAATGACACAGCAAGTTCCAGATGCCAGCCTCTGCTGAAGTGAGTCCTATGCCCAAGTGGTGCCGCCCAGGACCGGGACCCTTGCAAGTGGTTTTGGTGGTAACGATCCTCCCTAACCCTAAAAGTGACGTAAAACATTTTTCAAGAGAAACTGCCTGAAAGACTTGGACTTCCCTACCAGCTGATACACCCAAGATACATTGCCGATCATCCTGATTTTGTAGTTGCTCCTGCAATGTTCTTCTCCACAGCAGAAAATCCTCTTGAGCAGGAGTTCCCTGCAGTGGTATGTGGCCTCATGGAGCCGTCTTAAGCTACAGACTACAAACTCGTCATGCTGGGTGAATTCAAGGACCAAAAATTCTTTTAAGTCCGAAAATAGAAATTTTCAAGAGGCTCAATAACAACCGGCAGCATACTAATGATGAGGAACTCCTCAGCCTGGATATCCAGCTACGTCTGCTCTGAGTTTTTTCCCACCATTGTCAATGTCTTCATTGGACCTTGTCAAGCGGCTTTCCATGACCAATGGTGTAGTATCAGATACAGCCTGCTGTCTTGCCCCATTGATATTCTACTTTCTCAGAAACCTTTCTGAAATTTCTTTTAAATCCGATGGTAACCTGGGACCAGGCCCAATCCACCCCTTGTAATCAACCTGTGCTCCATTGCAGTTAGCCTTAACTCTGGCTTTGGCCCCAGGCCACCATTTTGGTTATTTTCCCACAACATGTGGGAGTCCTGCTGGATCACAGCTAAAATTGCTGTTGTTTTTATAAATATTGACCCCGGGGGTCCCACTGCCCCCCCATTGGGCATAGGGGGGCAGGGTATGTCTACCTTGCCCCCTATTGTTTTTTTAAAGTTCAGGATATTCGACTAATTCTCTCAGTCCTGTAATGGATGCCAGCAAAATTTTTCTGATGTTGCTGGCAGCAAATCAAAGCACTAGCTCCTGTGATACTTTGACTCCCATGGGAGGGAATTGGGCAAAGGAGAAAAAAATCTCCCTGGATCAATCAGAAATCTCTAGTTTTAAACTGTACTTCCGCCTGGCTCTCACGGGAGGGAATTGGGCAAAGGAGAAAAAAATCTCCCTGGATCAATCAGAAATCATATGATAGGTCTCCTCCGTAGGATATTTCCATTCCTCCCGGACTCCATCAGAAGAACTCTGGTTCAGGCTCTAGTGATTAGCCGATTCGATTATTGTAACGGTCTCCTAGCAGGTGCAAATGAAGAGGTGCTAGACCGACTGCAAGTGGTGCAGAACACAGCAGCCAGGCTGGTCCTCAATGCCCCCCCCAGATCTCCATCTAAACCACTGTTGGATAAACTGCACTGGTCATCCATACATCAAAGAGTGAGGTTTAAGACCTGTTGTACTATACATAAAGGTTTACATGATTTAGGACCGGCCTATTTGGCTAATAAATTTGTACCATATGTTCCTACACGCACACTCAGGTCAAGTGAGCAGCTGCTGTTGAGGATACCCAAGATCAGCAGGACCAGACTGGGTGGTAAGGCTCTGTCATTGGTGGGTCCGATCTTGTGGAACGCTCTTCCACTCTTATTGAGACAATGCTCCGAGCATCTCGTTTTCAGAAAACAACTGAAAACTTTTTTGTTTAAACAAAATTAGCTGAAGTTCTGTCCTTTAAAAACTATCTAATTGATTCATATGTTTTTAGAATATCAGTGTGAGTGCCCGGATATTTGCTTGTCAGCTGTCTTGAGCGCGGAGATACTCCTTCGGGAGTCTATTCATAGCGCTATACAAACCCGGAAATAAAATAAAAAATCTCTAGTTTTAAACAGTACTTCCGCCTGGCTCTCAAGGACCATAATGTTAAGAGATACTAATATTTTTGATTCATCAATGCGAAAAGAAACTACTGAACATATTTACACCAATCACAAAAATCACATCCTGCAGACCAAGATCTAGCTTCCTACCAAATTTGGTGTTTTTTCATTCTGCCATTTCTTCATAAAGAACTATGGCAAATGTATGAAGTTTTTCCATTTTGGGAACCCTCTTTTTTGTGGGCCACTCCCAAGCTGATTTTGGCCCTATGAACCCTGTCGCCCCAGGGCCCGGCTTTAAAACAAATAAGAAAAGAGGACTCTATCCCCCCAGGTGACCTTGCCGTTGATAGGATGAATCCTTGTGGCCCATACTCGCAGAGCCATTAATGGCTCTGGGGACCCTATCTCCATTGACAGGGTTCGAACTATGTCCCAGGATCACTTGGCTGGAGCAATTTTAAAGCTCTTGCCAAGCAAGACCAAATAGTAAGTCCATTCCCAGCAGGCAGGAGCATGTAAAATGCTCCCACCTGCCGGGAGCAGACTTTTCATCTGTTTCCCTGCCCTAACTGAAGTGGGCAGGTAAACAGATAAAAACATTGCTAGCAGCATTTTTTGCTGCTTCCTGTGGGCAGGAGCAATGCTGGCTCCCGCTGAAAGAAAGGACCTTGCTAGGGCTGTGAGGGTATTGGGGCTCACCTACGGCCTCCAACAAAAAGTAAGTGGGTGCCCTGGGCGGGCTCCAGAGCATCCACCTATTATTTGCAGGGCCACAGGGTTGGGGTCCTAATGGCCAATACTGGCCCAGGGAGAGAGGCTGGAACTACCCATCCCCATTGATAAAGGGATGGAGTCCCAGGGACCATTATTGGCCCATGGATGTGGGCCACTTTGTTCCCTCCCCAAATATCAATTACATAGGCCCCGGGGGGTGAGGTACCTGGGGCAATATTGGCCCAGGGAGGGGGCAGCAGGCCCCTGTCCCTCTATTGAATATGTAGTGGGTGCCCTGGGTGGACTCCAGGGTACCCATTATATACTGGCCAGGCCCAGGGGATGGAGAGGGAGAATGCGTACCCCCTCCCTATTTAGACAATGGTCGGGACCCAGGAGATAGGTTCATCAAGACTGAAGTTGGAGTAGGGTAGAGGTCTGCATGCCCCTTCACAGGTTGGCTGCCTTTTGGGGATTGGCCATTGGAACTGGCTGATGGCTGTGCACAGCAAGGGGTTGGCTGCATGCAAAACCCCCACTGCATTAAAAAACCCATAAGAATTCATAAAAAAACAAAGGTTACAAGGATGTTATAGTTCAGCCCTAAAGTAACTATAACTAATGCCTTCGCCACAATGCATCATTTAAGATGTCATCAGTTATGTCCTAAGTAATGTCTCTGATCCTGTCATTAGTGATGTCATATCTAAGGTGATAAGCAGTGCTTTCTCGGGGCATAGGTTATAGTTTGCTTGGCTAACTATAATTGAAGAATTTCACTGGTTTTGTATGAGTGAAATCTGAGCTTAACTACAACTTACCTGTAACCTTTGTTTTGTTAAGTTAATTTCTATCTTTTCCATGGCTATAAAGTTCCTGTAATCTGTTTTTTGTGTGATTTACTATGTTTTTAACGTTATTTCCCAACTGTAGCCTGTAAACCTTGAGAGTGGGTGTGTGAGTGGTATTATGGGCATGTGAGTGGATGTATGAGTTGCTGTATAGGTGTGTGAGTGCCTATATGGGTCTATGAGTGGGTGTGGGTGTGGCTGAATGGGTCCGTGAGTAGGTGTGAGAGTGGTTGTATGGGTCTGTGATTAGGAGTGTGAGTGGATGTCTGGGTCTGTGAGTTGATGTATGAGTAAATGTATGTGTCAGAGACTGAGTGTGTGAGTTGCTGTATTGGTCAGTGGCTGGGTGTGTCAGTGTCTGTATGAGTGTAAGGGCGTTGTGTTAGTAGTTTTGAGTCTGTGTGAGTGAGTGTGTGAGTCGATTTGTGAGTTGGTGTGTGAGTATGGGTCTGTGAGCAGGCATTGTGGGTATGTGAGTGGGTATGCAAGTGATTGTATGGGTATGCGAGTGATTGTATGGGTGTGCAAGTGCATGTGTGAGTTGGTTCGTGGGTCTGTGAGCAGATTTTAGAAAGGCTGAATGGGTTTTTGAGTGGGTGTCTGTGTAGGTTTGTCAGCAGCTGTGGGAATGAATGTGTCAGAACAGAACCTCACCTGCTGCCTTATCCAACAAGAATCCAACGTTTTGCACAAAATGTCTACCCAACTAGAGTACTTTCTATTGGCTAATTAGTAAGTGCTACCTCATTGGGTAAATGTTTAGAGTATATTCTACACTACAGCTGTGTAATGGACAACATGGGCATGTCTCCATTGACCTTGCATGTATTTCGGAATTATGATTGTTCATCTGCGTCTACATCCTGAAATGTATGATATCTTGAACCCACCTATGGAGAAGATAACAAGACTACAAACAGTTAAATCTCCACCACACAACGGTCATGCCTCATAACTGTATAAAGTAAGTGCTCTTTGTTTGGTGGAGATTTCCCCATATTCTATGGCATCAATAACGCATCATTAAATTTACCAGGAAACTTGCTAGGTGGACTTTTTGTAAGCTCTCCATCAGATTAATAAAATGTAGGAAGACCTTTGCATACTTTTAAGGTGTTAGACAAGGCCAAACGGACAGAGCTTCCAGGTCATTTGTACATTTGCATACTTCTAGTAATTTAAAAGGACTTTACTGTCACTCGGACAGCACAAGAACACATTCATGGGGACGGGGGACTGCTGCTCCCCTTCACAGGCCAATTTTGTCCCCAAAGTGTACATCTCCTGGGTCCCACCCTCTTGATGCTGGGAGTCCTGGAGACAACCCAGGGTACCCAATGTGCAGTGTTGGGGACCTTGGAGGGAGCAGTGATGCCCATGCAATCACCAGCAGCTCCCGCCTCCAGCAGGAGCTGGCATTTCTCCCATACATACGGAGCAGCAAAAAATGCTGCTCCCTGTATGTGGGAACAATTCTTTGACAGGGGGCAGGAAAATAAATAAGGGTGGGCGGAATTTGCATAGTCTCGCTACGCAAAGTTCTGCGAAATGGCAAAAAATATCTGCGAGCTTGCTGCAGTCCGTGAGCATGCCGAATTGCTTGCCACACCTGTTACACTGCAGCTGTAACTTTGTCACCGCGCCAGAAAGGCGCAGGGGTCCTTTGAGTAAGCTGTCCATCATAGTGGGGAATGGGTGGGAAGATGTTGCATACCGCTAGTGTATGGGGGCTGGGCCAAACGGGCAGGGCTTCCATGCGAGCTCACATGCCTTTTGTTTATAAAGGGTCACAGCATGATCTGAGCAGCAGATGAGGAGAAAGAACCTCCTGGTCACAGGAACAACATGGGGATTGCGCTCGAGAAAGTCATGGATGCAAAGACCTCCATCAAGTATCACAGCTAATTTTTGACAGTTGATATGGAGAGAAAGCACACCTGCCCATCCTCGACCGAGCTCACATTTTTTGTGGCTGATGAATGCATTACCAAATTTGAGCTTTAGCTCGGGCACCTGCTTTATTTATATCTGTAAGTGCTTCCTGTTGAGATTTGATTTTTGTGACACGAGCATCGTGCTAGAATGAATCCTGCCCAGCAGAAGATGCCACCGTTTTTTGAAATACCTCTACTCAACTGGAGCACATTGGCTAACCAGTAAGTGCTACTTGGTTGGGTAAATGTATAGTGCTGTGCTGGATAAAGGGCCAGAAGAGTTGTCTCCAGTGACCATGTGTGTCCATAACTTTGCCAGCACACCGAAAGGCCCCGGGGTCCTTTGAGTGAGCTGCCCATCATAGTGGGTAAAGGGTGGGAAGACATTGAATACAGTTAGTGTGTGTGGGGCAGGGCTTCTATGGAAGTTCACACGCCTCTTGCTTATAAAGGGTCAGAGGCTCAGAGCACAATCTGAGCAGCAGATGAGAAGAAAGAACCTCCTGGTCGCAGGAACTACACAGAGATTGCGCTAGAGAAAGTCATAGATGCAAAGTCCTTGATCAAGCATCAAGGCTAATTTTTGACTGTAGATATGGAGAGAAAGCACACCTACTCAGCCTCGACCGAGCTCACAATTTTTTTGGGCTGATTAATGCGTTACCAAATTTGAGCTTTAAATTGGGCACCAGCTTTATTTATATCTGTAAGTGCTACCTGTTGAGGTTTAAGTTTTGTGACAGGAGCATCGTGCCAGAATAAATCCTGCCCAGCATATTTATCCAAGAAGATGCCACCGTTTCGTGCAATACCTCTACTCAACTGGAGTACTTTCTACTGGCTAATCAGTAAGTGCTACCGCCAGCTTAGGTACAACCATGCACACAAATTCCGCTACGCCACGGATCGCGGAATTTTCAGCAATTCTGTGTTCACCGCGGAACTGTCAAAATTTCACAAATTCTGCGAGCGGAGCGGAATTTGCCGCCCAGGCCTGAAAATAAATGAAAAGTTTGCTTCCAGCCACTGGGAGCAGACTTAGGGCAGAAGCTGTCAGAGCTCCTGCCAAGTGAGAGCAAACAGCTATATTCTGTGGCTTGGCACCCAGGGACATAGGGAGCCGGCCCTGAGATGGCCGTCCCCAGTGCCCTTAATGGCTCCAGGAAATTAATTTGATTTGTCATTCCATGATGCCAATGACAATGTCATGAGTGATGCAATATGTGAGGTCATAATCAGTGCATTGTGGCAGTGCAAGTTATGGTTAGCTCAGATAACAATAACTGCTCAATTTCAATAGTTTTAATATGAGTGATATCTGAGCCTAACTTTATCGTCCCTGTAAACATTTGTTTTTTAATTAATTTCTATGTTTTTTTTAAATTGTATTTCCTAACTATAACGTCCCTGTAACCTATCAATAGTTAGAAGTCTTTCTGTGTTGGTGGTTTGTAGTGTTCCTACCCACAGGAGAGGTGTTCAAGATGTAGAGCACTAATACAAGTTGCTGGTTTCGTTAGCAGTAAATATTATGCTATTGTACCTATCATTTAAAAAAAAAATTCATTTCATCTATCAACAAGTAATGTGAATTTCATAGTGAAACTAGATCTTGTCTGGTACAGCATGTGTCACCCTGCTGCAGATACACCTGCTCTCATTGTTGTGATCACTCCCAGAGTTGCCTAGGTTTGGTATTACTTATGCATGACATGTTCTTCATTTCACTGTGATTATGAGTCAGATTTAGTTACAATAACTGACACTTTCTCACCAGCCAGCAGAATCAAGAAATGAAGATGAGAGAAACATATAAACATCAGATTTGCACCCATTTGAGCAATGAGAAATTCTTAGAAAATCTAGGGACCGATTCTCAAAAGTAATCGGAGACAAAATCCTAACTTTACGACTTTTGGTATTCACAAAAGGCATTTAGGATTCCTAACTTTCCTACTTCAAAACTGAGAAAAATCCTAACTTAGTTAGTTAGGATTTTGTCTCAGATTACTTTTAGGAATCGGTCACACAGTTTCTATACTTGAAGGTATTGAGCAAACTTAGTACAGCACTACTTATATATGTATTAAACAATATACAAAATATGCATTACTATTATTAGTGTCTTAGGGCCATAAGTATCATACTTCCGTTTTGCGAATTCCAAATAGCGAATTTTAAGGAATCGCTATTTGGAATTCGCAAAATGGTATGTATGTACAAAATCGCTATTTAATAGCGATTCCTTACCATTCCTAATTTGCGATTAGCAAATTCCTAATTGCAAATTACCCATTCATTTCTATGGGCCAGGAGGCCCATAGGAATGAAGGGGCAATTTGCGACTAGCAATTAGCTAATCGCAAATTAGGAATTTTTTCAAGGGTGCAGGGGTGTCTCAAGAACACCCTGCTGCACCCCTGAAAAAGACATTTGGGGGCATATGGCGCACATACATGCCCTAAGGGCATGTATGGGCGTCATATGGCACCTTTTGTTTTTTGGAAAAAAGATTTTTGAAAAGAATTCGCAAATTACCACCAACTAGAAGTTGGTGGTAATTTGCGAATCCTTAATGGCATTTTTTGAATATTTTTTGTTTGATACATTGCATTTAAGGAATCGCAAAATTTGCGATTCCTTAAGTGCAATCGCAAAATAAGGAATTGCAAATTTTGCTATTCCTTATTTTGCATCAAACATGTTTGATACATACCATTTGTCTAATTAGCATTCCGGAAAGCCTTACTTAAACACCTGATGGTGTGGGCGCCCAGCGAACGAGCGCAGAGAGCGCGCTGCTGGCGCGCCACTGGTGCACCTAAGGCAAGTCCGTCTGCACCCATCCACACCTGGACCCCGCCCAGTGCCCCAACTTCTGGTCCAACACCCTCCCATACCGTTAGTTACTCTGCGAGAGAGCTATACTCTTTTAACGAGATGAAGGAGAACTGCTGTTTGGTAGACCCTGGAAATAGCACTGCGAGTTGTGTATGTGGATTCTCACTTCCGCAAGCACAAGGGATCACTGCTTTGCAATCTCCATAAAGCTTCCAGAGCTACAAATATAGCAAATTTGATAAGAGATCTATGCTCCATGTTGGCCTTGTCAATGCTAGATAATTGGCAAAGTACAAATATGAAGTAGCACACACAATAGAAAACCTGGGTTTGGACATCCTATTTAGAATCAAAACTTTGGCAGACGCTGCCTCAGAACCTGATTTTATTATGTTATATTATGTTATGTTATGTTACTATAGTTTTGTATAGCGCAAATCACCACTGGTCTCTAAGCGCTTTTCAAAGAAGAAACACAACAACACTGCCACCGATGGACCGCCCGTGACCTCAAAGCAGTTTAAAGTATAGATGTAATCTTTTTGAACAGGTGGGTCTTTAACGCTTTTCTGAAGGACAGTAGCGCTGGCTCCCATTGCAAGGTTGTCGGTAACTCGTTCCAAATTTGCGGAAGGAGGATCGACAGAGCTCTGCCACCCTTTGATTTAAGATTAAATCTCGGTGAAGTTAGTTTGCATGCCTTGGAGGAGCGCAAGGCTCTGCCCGGGATGTACTTTCTCAGACGATCTTTAATGTATTTGGGGGCTTCTCCATAGATGGCTTTATGGGCAATGCAAAGACATTTGAACTGTACTCGATGTTCAATGGGCAGCCTGTGCAGCTTCCGTAGAAGGGGGGTCGCTCAAGGTCTTCTCGGTAGGGAGAAGAACAACCTGGCCGCATCATTCTGCACTACCCGTAGTTTCCTAAGGAGCTCCTGCGGAAGACCCAAATAAAGAGCATTACAATAGTCCAACCGCGAGATGACTGTGGCGGACTCAATGGATTGCAGTGTTGGAACCGAAAGAATAGGTACAAGTTTCCGGAGTTGCCTAAGTAGGCCTATACAAGTGCCTATCACTGCGGAAACTTGGGGGGCCATGGACAGATCTGCATTAATTTTTAGTCCTAGGCTTATCACTACTGATCCCGGAGTTGGCACCTGCCCTAATTCGGGGGGCCAGAAAAGCTCACACCAGGGGCTGTCTTGTGTAGTGATAACAAGCACCTCAGTTTTTTCTGCGTTAACCTTCAGGAGGTTGTTTGCCATCCAGTTAACCGTGAATCTAAGAAGATTCTTTACTGAGTCTTGCGCCTGGCAGGTGTTATCAAGTTGGACTAACAATTGAGTGTCGTCCGCATAGTTAAAAACTTGGCAGTTTCTATGCGTGAGTTCCTCCACTAAAGGTTGTAAATAAATATTAAATAGCAGAGGGGACAGTGCAGATCCCTGGGGTACACCACAAGTCACAGAGCTAGCGGCGGAGAGTTGATCTCCCATTTGCACTCTCTGAGTCTGGCCAGTTAAGAAGGAATTGAGCCATTTAAATGCTTGCCCCGTGATTCCCAAATTCGATACACGGTTCAGCAGGGTCGCATGGCTGACAGTATCGAAAGCTGCTGACAGATCCAAGAGAATCAGGGCACAAGGTTGTTTATTATCGGCCCTGATTCTCAGATCGTCAACAACAGAGGCCATCACCAGCTCCGTGCTGTGCTGTGATCGAAACCCTGCCTGTCTGGGGTGGAGGAGTCCATGTTCCTCCAGATAGCAGGCCAGAGTATTTAAGACCTGCTTTTCCAGGATCTTTGGTAGGAAAGGGAGTTGGGAAATGGGCCTTAAGTTTTTTAAAGCCTTAGTATGTGCTCCTACTTTTTTCAAAAGGGGGATAACCCTGGCTTCCTTCAGCTTCACTGGCAGGTACCCTGAATCTAGTGAATCATTTAATAAATCCAGCAGCTGCTTTTCCAGGCCAGGCAAGGGCATTTTGAATATTCTTGGCGGGCAAGGGTCCATTCTGGAACCTGATTTTATCTGATAAGCTATTGCCGCCAAACTCCCTTCATCAAGGCGTGGAATGCTGTTCAAGTTCCAGGCCAGGTCCTGGGGATTAGATGGGTCTAACACCCTGAGGTCAGTCGGGGTTCTAGTAATGTCCTTGATGATATCCTGGTCTTTCTGAAGAAAGTACTTCTGGAAGGTATCACAGTCCGGCCCATCAATTGTAGGGATTTTGCCCCCCATCTGCGTGAGTTCCTTCAGGATGGCGAAAGTCTCCTTTTGCTTATTCCCGGCTCGGCCAATTCTGTCCTCATAGAAAGCTGCCTTCCTTAATAGGATATCAGCCTTATATTTAGACAGGAGAGCTTTGTAGGTGTCTGACTCTGCAGGGCTATAGTTGAGTCTCCAACTTCTCTCTGCTTGGCGCAAAGCTTGTTTTTTCTCTCTCAGAGAGTCATTGAACCAAGGGGCGCCCTTCCCTTTCGCTCTGGTTCTCTCTATCCGTTCAGGAGCTAGGGTGTCAATTATAGCCTGAAACCAGGACATTAATGCTGTGCTTTGTTGGTCAAGATCACCCTCACTCGAGTTTGGGGATGGAGTAGAGAGAAGTGTTGAGACCAGAGCTTCAGCCTCCACCCTCTTCCAAGATCTGACCCTCCTCCATAGAGGATCTGATGAAGAGGGTAGGCAGTCACATGGGACCCAACATTTAATCAGAAAGTGGTCTGACCAAACACAAGGGCTAATATCGGTTATCTCTACCTGCGGCATGGAAAACCACATTAGGTCAAGAGTGTGGCCCTTAACATGGGTGGGGCCTGTGACCAATTGTGACAGGTCCAGAGAGGACAGGTTGGTTTCGAACCCAGCCTCTATAGGGTCTCTAGGTGACTTATCCCAGTGATAGTTGAAGTCCCCGACCACCAGGAGATGTTTATATCTAGATCCCAGGTCTGTTAAAAGCTCCAGAAAGGCTTCATTAAAATCTGGGGAGTTTTTCGGTGGGCGATACGCGACTAGCAGCATAAAGCAGGAGGTTTTAAGGGAGATTTTTATTCCCAGAAGCTCTGCACTATCACAGTTTTCTGCGGCAATTTGGGTCACCATAAGAGCCTTCTTAAAAAGGATTGCAACTCCTCCACCTCTGAAATCCCCGGGACGGTTGTACCACTGTGCGTCGAATTCCAGCGGTAGTGCAGCCAGAATGTCTGGGGTGGATGATGCCCCCAGCCAGGTTTCTGGAAGGGCTAAGATGTCAATATCCCCTTCCAGGAGGAGGGAGAACACTTCCAGATGGTGCTTTTGCAAAGAGCGTGTATTGAGCACAGCAATTTTCAGGCCCTGGGTCGTGTACATATGGGACTGTTTCGGGCCTATGTAGGCCTTTTCACTCTCCTCAGTAGTGACTCTTCTCTTAGCTTGGCTAGCGTGGTGCTGTCTAGCACCTCGTCACCCGTTCTTAAGGCCAGAAGTGTCTCACAGGGGTAGATATGGAGTTGAGCAGAGGTCCTGGCCCCTGGGCCCGTCGTGACACAGACGGGCGCAGACGGGCTTGCCTCTGGCGCGCCAGCGGCGGGTGCGCGCTGCATGCTTGCTTTCCTGATCTTTAAATAGTGCTTGTCAGGAATCCCTGCAATACTAGTGCGCTAACAAAGATGTCGTCTTGGAAACGTGCCGGAGTCCATGGTCCCTCACCCAAAATGGCGGTCGGAAGTCGAGAGAGCTCGAGGGCTCACCCAAATGGTGAGTGGTGTAGATCAATTTTTTGAGATGCAGGCAATGCGAAGGTGAGTGTGCAAGGATTTTGCTTTCAGGTTTACAGAAGCCCGCTAAATCAGGCAGCACCTAGAGAGTATAGCAAAATAAAAATTTCAGAAGTCCCTTTGAGCAACTAAATACAATGTTAAAAACGCGAGTGTCAAAGCAGCATTAAAAATACACGGGAGGCGTTTCAGTACGTGGCAGCGTGTTTAGCAATTTGTATGTGGGCGCGCTTGCATTCCTGATCTTTAAATAGTCCTTATCAGGAATCCCTGCAATACTAGTGCGCTAACCAAGATGGCGCCTTGGAAGCGTGCCGGAGTCCCTGGTCCCTCACCCAAAATGGCGGTCGGAAGGCGAGAGAGCTCGAGGGCTCACCCAAATGGTGAGTGGTGTATATCGATTTTTTGAGATGCAGGCAATGCGAAGGTGAGTGTGCAAGGATTTGCTTTCAGGTTTACAGAAGCCCGCTAAATCAGGCAGCACCTAGAGAGTATAGCAAAATAAAAATGTCAGTAGTCCCTTTGAGCAACTAAATACAATGTTAAAAACGCGAGTGTCAAAGCAGCGTTTAAAATACACGGGCGGTGTTTCAGTACGCGGCAGCATGTTTAGCAATTTCTATGTTACTGCTACTCCTGTGGGATTTCGAGCAATTAGAGTAGATAGGCCACTAAAGAGAGGTGGCGGAGAGGCCATTATTTTTGGGGAACACTTTCCAGTCACCTATTACCCTGTTTCTACTCCTTCCTATGAGGCCCTCTACTTCATATTTGAACTTATTTCTAAGATAACTTTCAAAGGCATTTTATTGTATTGTCCACCAGGGACTAGAAATGTATTTTTAACAAACCTTTGATACCCTCCTCAAACCCACTCTTTTAAATAAGGATTTTACTATTCTTGGAGATTTTAATTTCTATGTAGAAGATAAAGATAAGAGAGAGACTATGGTGCTTTCAGACATTCTAGGAGCCGTAGGGTTAACCCAACTAGTGCAATCCCCCACCCATGAGGCTGGGCATATGCTGGACGACGTTTTTACCTGAGCTCAGGGTGTTACAGCAAAAGAAATCTTTCCACTAACATGGTCTGACCACTCATTAATCAATCACTAAGCCCCCTGTCTCTTTCTTTAAAGCATGGAGTAAAGTGGACAAATTAATCCTTCGCATCCACCTGGAAGTTTCACCAGGGCCACGTGGATTTAGCAGTCACCAAATACACCAATTGGGTTTCTGATGCAGTTAATGCCTCATTACTTACCAAAATAGTGTCCAGAAACAGGATCACCCCTCCGCCCTCAGGTTTTCTGAAATACTTTGGAAGTAAAAACAAAACTGCCGCCGAATGGAACGTCATTGGCGAACTAACTATCACGAGTCAGATAAGGAAGTATACAGGATAGCCTTAAAGAATTACAAAAATGTACTCATATTAGAAAAAAGGAACTACTTCACTCAACAGATTGAGACAGCTAATAACTCCCCTAAGGAATTATTTTCAGTAATAAATAAACTTACCTTACCCATCAAGACAGGAAAGAAGGTCAATCAAACGTTTTGCAATGACATTGCTGCAACATTTAAATCTAAAGTTCTGGACATTTTTAAAGCTTTTAAAGATGGATCAGGGTCCTGTCCTACGGCCCAAATGAATGATCCAGACCTTGACAAAAGCACCCTGCCTAAATTCTCCCCGGTCTCTTCAGAAGTAGTTGTGAAGTACATAAATGTAGCCAGGTCAGGATCTCCCTTAGACCCATGCCCACCAGTACTTCTTAAAGAAATAGTAAATTAGGTGAGTCCTGGGCTTGCTGACATTTTTAATTTGATGTTTAACTCTGGTATCTTTCCCTTTAGCTGGAAAGAAATGTTCATTCTCCCCTTCCTAAAAAAATTCACCTTAGATGCCACCAACCCTAATAACCACCGCCCCATAGCCAGATTACCAACATCAGCTAAAATAGTAGACATAATTATAAATACCCAATTATCACAATTCATCAGTGAGAACAACTTGCTGGATCATTCCCATTTCAGATTTCTTAAGGAACATAGCACAGAAACGGTGGTTATTAAGGCTTCCCAAGAAATCCGTTCGGCGATGGATGGAGGAGGCACAGCTGCTCTTGTGCTCCTCGATCTATTTGCCGCTTTTGACATGGTTGATCATGTTCTTTTGCAGCAGCGGTTCGAGAAGTTGGGAGTAGGTGGAACGGCCCTGGCGCTGCTGTCCTCCTTCCTAAGGAACCGGAGATCAACGGTGTCAGTTGACGGATTCGACTTGTCTCCTTACATTCTGCTGTGTGGAGTCCCACAGGGCAGTTCACTAAGCCCTTCTTTGTTTAACATTTATGTCTCTGAACTGGCTCCACTGAGCCGGGAATTTGGGTTCAGTCTGACGTCATATGCCGAAGACAGCAAGATTGTGGGAGCTGCATATAAACATCAAAACTCCCTTTTCAGTTTTCAAAATTGTATGGGCACAATTAACAGATGGATGAGTGCACATTGCTTCAAACTTAATTTTGATAAACCGGAAGTTCTGATCTTTGGTAACATGCAGCCAACCTGGAGCAATCTGTGGTGGCCGGCCGAGATGGGCATACCTCTCAAACCAGCAGCCAAATTTAAGAACTTGTGTATTTGGATTGACAGTAAACTTACATTCTGTTAACAGACCCATACTAATGTCTCTGGTTCATACTTTCTTGTAAAGAAAATAAGAAAGATACTTCCGTACATCCCGGCGGATACCAGAAAAACTGTAGTTACATCTCTTATACAGTCCAAATTAGACTACTGTCATGGGCTATATCGGAATGTTCAGAAGCAGTGTCTTAAGAAGCTTCAGATGGTCCAAAACTCTGTGGCATGTTTATTGTTTAATATCCACATGTACAAAGCGGCATCTAATAAAATCCATCATTTGCACTGGCTCCCTGTACCTCAGCGCATTAAATTCAAGGCATTGTGTCTCATCTATAAGGCCCTGAAGCACACAGGTCCCTCTTTTCTCAAGAACCTTTTTGTATGGTACCAACCGACCAGACATCTACGGTCGGCGGGGGCTTGATTACTCTTAGTGCCCAGTATCCGTACTGCACACTGATGTGGCCGCAGCTTTCAATATGGCACCTCTAAACTTTGGAACTCTCTCCCAATGGATCTTAGGAATGCCAGCTCTCTAACGAGCTTTAGGAGAAAATTAAAGACCTGGCTGTTTCAGGACTAAGCGCCGAGCATGCTTACTGTTGTCCCAGTGCCGAGACACCTCTGGGTATTCGTTCGCTCATAATTTCTTCTCTGGTTTCCATTCCATTGCATGTACAAGATGTGGTAAATAAAACAGTACATTGAGAACAACATTTGCATAGCAGTTGACACCAGAAATGCTTGACAACTGGTATCATTCAATATCTCCCTCATTTTCCAGTTTATTTTTCTTAACACCTTCATTGTTCTCATTCTTTTCCTTCTTTTCAGCAAAATCTGTTGAGTTTTTTGTATGCTTCCACTTTGGACAGGTTATCTATTTTTCATAAATGGAATACTCTCCTAAAAGAGGATCGTATACACTTCATAACCGATTGTACTCTTTGACTTAACTTGCATCAGCACTAACTTTCCTAGCGTCAAAATCCACCAAAAAGAAACCAAACAATGTCCAAACTTAAGACAATGCTACATATGACATACCTTCTTTAAATATAGTACTACCAATATTAATAAAAGCTACATCTACACATAAACTTTGTTTTTTATGGATAGTTATGGGCGTATGCTGAAGAAACTGGGAAATGTTTCCACCGGACAAACAATTCCTTCGTACAACACATCGACCAATCTGCTTCATGCAATTAATCTGATCAAATTTTATAGCTAAGTATACAAGAAGCTGATTCCTATTTGGAAAGTTAATGAAATCAATCACTTTACCCACTACACCATTTACTAATCCTTCTTCAACATTTAAATTATGCCGCAAAATTACACTACAGTTTTTTCATATGTGTAAACATTTTTATATTCTTGCAGGCCTGGAAACAGATTTTTCCAATGAATCCAATTTTCCTTGCAGTGTTCCACTTAGCAATACTGTCACCCCTGATGTTCCATTTTGTTGATTGCTGTAATTTCCAAAATATATTTTTTCTCCAGTTTTAGCAGTTATTCATTAAAATTTCAGCACTCCTGAAGTGTAGGCCTTAGGCAGACTATGGATTTCCTTTCTTTAATGAAATTTAACAATAGCTGTCTTGCTGTCTTGTTTGAAAAAAATAGTTGCTTGATAAGATGACTTTCTAAGCAATGTTTCCTCCCCTTTGTCAGAACTCCTACTCTAATGCCTTTCAGAATATTTCCATATTCCACGTCAGATGATTGACACATATTCTTGAGTAGTTCCTTGTGTTGGAAACTTAGCCAAATGTTTACATTGCAAATATTTCCTAAATACATCTGAATATCATAATGGAGACCTATCTTGAAAATAGCCTGTCCTTTGATGGGGGTACATTTCAATAAGTCACAGTAGACAATTACATGCTTTCCTCCAAACAGCAAGTCATACTCTGTTTTTAAAATGTTTTGCATTCTTAAGTGTGAAACCATGCAAAACTCTTTGAAAATCAAAAGCTTCAGTTTCTAGAGACTTCATGACAAACTTAATAGGATAACTACTGCCACTCTAGTGTATTGGCATGTTCAACAGTAGTTGATGTAACATACTTCCTTTAATGTTGTGCACAGCTAATCCTGTTTGTGCTGTTCCTACACACAATACATTTGATTCTGTAGTCCTCTTTAGACAAGCAGTGAGAACTTCAATTAAACAGATTTTTCAGGTGTTAGCTTCACCACCGACTTATATGCTTATTGGCTTAAATATTGAATATTTACATTCATTCTTCAAATGGAGGAATCCATTATCTTTTTTCTCTTTTACCTCCATAAATATTTCTTTCTTTACATCATTCAGTTGTTCAACTAATAGTTCCAAATCAACACCTTCCCGTTTCGCTTGTTGTATTGCACTTTCCACCTCATTTATGGCTAATGCAGCTTCATTTTCAATATTTGTTTGTCCAAGATGATCTTGAATCAGTGGCACTGTACTTTGGTTGCTTTGAGAACTCTTCTTAGCAATCTCAGCAGCAATTGTTTGTTCCTATTCAATCTCATCATTTAACATTTGCAAATACTTTGGAAACACTAAACACTGAATGCTGTCTAGCACAGTGTTGAAATAATCTTCGTAGGTGTCATAAATTAAGTGTAATTCCAGTTCAGAACTTAATACCCTGTAGAGTTTTAGAAGTGCCAAATAGAAAAACTCTCTTTTGTCTGGAGTTTGGCAACTAAGTTGTTAGTGGTTCATTAGATTTCCATTTGTGTGTCGGACCAAAGAACCATCACAACCAAATACGGCATATTTTCTTTCATCTATATTTTCTATCATATTGTTTCTGTATCTGTAGTGTTAAAGTCATTCATAACGACATACTTTTTAGAGTTGTAGACTCCTTCTTGAATAGTATGTGTCCAACATGAAGGATTTCACAATGTCTGTACTTTACGTGTCAAATTCTGCTAGGTACTTAATTTTCAAAACTCACGTGCTTCCAAGGCCTAGACTTCCCCAAATACTTCCCCTTGGCTTGGAGTGCAAACTGGCTGACCTCAACCTATCACAATGTTCACAGGAGCTTATCTCTCTATTTGAAAGCATTTTCAAGCTTAAGGTGTACATTTTGTTGGTTAGACTCTTCTCTGCAGAAATCTTCTCCCACATCTCCTTCTTCTCTCTCTTCTCTTATTTTGTAATGTACAAGGTAACACAATGAGCAACAGTGATGCAGTTGTCTATAACAAATTGTATATCCATCTTTGCATTCCACATTTTCAGAATCACAGGGTTAGATTCATTAATATACCTGGAGGCCACTGTTCTTCTCAGGCTGTATATGGATTTTCTGTCAATTCATGTCACTGTATGTCTGCAGATACAGAGCTGTTAACTCTTCCTTGGGAAATGACAGGTTGTGGAAATCCCAAACCACATCTTTTGTATAATTTTCCCTTACATCTGTATTTTGTGATGACAGTTAGAGCCATGTGTCTGTGTCTGAAAGTTCAAAGCTTGTTGTCTCAGGCCATTTTCATCATTGTCTTTTGGGAAGGCACATGTAACATACTGTTCTATGAAAGAGAGTATGAAGTCATACTGTCTGTTCCAAACGTTGTTTCATCGTTTATCCATAACAGCATGTGATTATGAGGAGCACCTCTTGTTTGGTACTCTTTATGCCAAAATAAATCAGTAACTTCACCAAGAGAAGGTTGTGTTTGTTACAAATGAAAGATTGCATGGCTTTAAACATCTGGTTCAAATATCTAAAAACATTAACAGAATTCAAAGAATAAAGTTCTCCTGCTGTCTTCACCTTGATGTCCTTAATGTTTGAATTTGCTTCTCTTTAAAATCCAAGCAAGCCATCCCAAGTACACTCTACACAACTCAGTGTTGCAAACCAAGCAAATGCACCAAGGTTTCGTAACATACATTTTAGTGTTCCATGAAGATGATACCAATACTTTGGTGTCACATTGGCACAGCATCAAATTAGTCAAGTTGTATTCCAACTGCTCTTCTTTCTCATTAACTTTGTCAATGAATTCCTTTGCAGAGAGATTTTGTAGGTTAACTTCAGTCTTTAATAGGTGATTTACAGCATATGACAGTCTAGACAAGTCACTCTCAAAAGGAAGATGGAATGTGTATGGAATACGCTGGCAAAATGTAGTATCCTCTGAATATAATCTGGTTGACCTGTATTGAGCTGCGGATATTTGTATGGGGTGGTCATCATACTGGCCACCTGATCCGCCACCGGATCCAGAGGGAAAATGCTGTGGAAAACAGCGAGCCTCTAAATATTTCTCCCACACACTCATGAACGCTCTTTTTGCTTTTTTGCATTTGAAACCGATCAATAGCATCACCAATACCCTCTTTAGAATGCAGTGAATGGATGCTACAGTGTTCAAAACTTTCTTCTGATTTGGACCGATTTCCTTTTTCAATCTGTCCACTTGATGGTAATGTTTTATCCTCCATACAAGTTACTTCTCGAACAACATCAACATTTTATTAATAAAGATTATTTTCTACCAGGTATAACGTTGCTTTATAAACTTTATGAACATCCACTAACTCTGGACAGATTTTTTGTTCTTGGTAGGGACACCATTTACTAGAATGATAAGTGGTTCATCAATATCTCTCTCTCTACACCAACAGTTTCAATAGTCAATTTAAAATACAAAGGTAAGTAGACAACTCTTCCTTTAATGCCTTTCTGTAGTCCAGTTGGTGGCAGCTTCCTGGTCTTTGGTTCCATGCAAACTATTGCCTGGAATTGGTGTATATGTTATTTGAAAATGTATTCTTAAACATTCAGTTCTCAAAGCTATACTGGTATTGGTACTCATTTTAAATTGTTATTTATTGCTCTTGCTGGCATTTTGCTATCCGCTAACTTATCATAATAATACTCACATATAATTTGCTGTGTTGACAACGCAAAGTGTTCCTCTACTAATAAAAATACATCAAATCCTTGGCACTTATCTCTGTTCTGTTCAGTTAAGTGAGAATACAACTACATTGTGAATGTGGCTTTTGCAGTGAGTGCGTCAACAGCAAATACAAACACAGTTTGGTTGCGCTAAAGAAACTGTGTTAAACTTTGCAATGTCTGTGTAGAGTTAACAATAGAAATAAATGTGAACTGTTCTTCTACACATGCACATTCCATCTATTAATTTTACCTAGGCTCCTCTTCAGGACCAATGAAATGGAACTGAACATCTTTATGAACTTTTTCTACCTCTGCTACTGTACCATGCAATAGAGCTCTATTCATTTTTCCAAAACAAAGGGCAGAAATGTTCACATAATAACGTTTTGTAACTAAATGCAGCATTTTAGCGTGATGAACGGATTAACAATCTGAAGTGATGGTGTTAAGATGAATATACCACACATACTCCAGTATTATTCTTATGGTATATTTATTGAGTTTTAGAATAAGACCACCGACCCATATAGGCAGCTAAGCATTCCCCACAACTTAAGTTAATATATTATGTTGTCATCGATGACCAGTTGGAATGTTACAGTCTCCAAAACAAAAATGACCTAGATCAGACACCAACCCTAAGCTTACATTGCTGGTCAATAGAGCATAACTGATGGGATATGCATGTTCACATTTTCTTTGATAGACATGCAGTTGAATGTCCCTGTAAATTAGTATACTTCCCTACTGTGCAAGATCTGATCCTTGCAAGATTGCCATTATCTATTTCAGACTTCTCCATGGAAACTCCTGTAGGAAAGTTCTAAATATATCAATTGATTCCAGACGAACACTGCAAATACTGCTACAGTTCCATTTTGTATACAGAGGCTGGTCTATGCCTTCCTTGTCTCCCTTCAGCTATCACTTCCTCTACATTCCTTAGAACCATCTCTTCTTTTGTAATGGTACTACCATCTTTAATATCAATCAGTTGTTTCAACTGCCTGAAGTAATGTATTCTCTTGGAAGTAGCTTTCCTTATTAAAGAAAGGCTCAGTAATAGATATATGCTTTAATTCTCTTCTAAAGATTTTACAAAAATGTGTTTCATGAACATGCCTCATTTTCTGGCTTGTTCACTTAATGGACAACACTGTTTTATCCATTGTTCCCAATCTTTTTAGTATTATGATAATAGCAAATGCTGTATCTACTACACTTTCTCTGTTTTTTTTTGTTCTAAAGCCACTGTTTTTCTCTTATACTGCTTTATATTATTAACCACATTTTGTTTTACCCTTATTGCTTTTCATTTCTGAGTTGTTGATCAAGCTTCCTCCTTAGTTCTCTTACCAGTACATATTGTCCCCAATATGCTCTGTCCATCATCACCTTATTTTGCTAAATTTTTTGCAGGTAGTGCTGTTTCTTTTGTGCCTTTCTCCTTTTTTGTCATCTTAAATTCTTCTCCATGAATATAAGTATACATTTTATGTTCCTTACGTCAGGTAACTGCATTCATACATATCTCAATATATAAGTGCTTTATACCATTCCAGAGCTATGTAACATAACTGCTGTGCTCCCTGTCAAAATACATGTCTTACTTCTAAGTCAATAGCACTTTGTCCTATGGCCAACCTACAGCTTACCTTAGGGGTAAGGCATGGAAAGGAGTTTTACATGCCAACTTGACCTGTCAGTAAAAGAGCACACACAGGCCCCACAGTAGCGGTAATGCTCCTGCCAAGCAATAGCAAACTGCAGTGTTCCGGAGTTGGCACCCCAGGGACTTAGCAGGAGCGGGCCTGGGGATCGTGATTCCCAGGGCCACGTTGGCTCCAGGAAGAGTGCTGTGTGTCCCCCCTCCTTTCTTTCTTTTTGGAAGTGGTGGTCCCAGGGATGCGAGGGGCCATTTGGCTACCCGCATTATGTCTAATTAAAGCCCTGGGAAGGTGGCGGCCCCGAAGGCTATCGGGAGATCAGCAGAGACCCCCCCATTCTGTCTAATTAAAGGCCTGGGGAGGTGGCAGTCCCCATTTATAAAAATGATAAGCCCCGGGGAAGTTGTGACCCTTGGGGCAGTGAGGGAGGCCATTTGGACCCCCCCAACATTGTTTTAGAAAGAATCCCCAGAAGAAGGTGTTCCCCAGGACATTAATAAAATATTGATAAACACTGTTGGAAAATCACATGAAATTTGTGGAAAGAGTGAAAAAGGGGTGAAGTTACTGGAAATATAAATCAAAGGTGCGGCAAAAAGAACAGAGTCAACAGAAAAGCCAGTATTGTACAGCTTCCTGAGCTATTTGCCAAGGCTTAGTTACTTTATGAGCTGCAGGAATGCATCATATGGTCCATATGGTCAATTTGGTATTATATTCTGTTATGCTGACTGTTGGACCTGGCCCTTTTGGCAGGTTCACCCCGCAACTTTTTGCTTTTGCCTAGCCTGTTTCTGTAACCTGGTGTTGGTGATTTTAGGCCTCTGCGCACTTTTTCACTGTGGTACAGTGTAAAGTGCGTGAGCTCTCTGTGTATGTGTGGTGAGTGACCTGCCCTCCCATAGGAATGCATGGGAAATATGTGTGACCATGGTAGTTCCTGATGTGTGGGGAGTGCAGGGTCGAGTTTGATATGTGCAAACTCGTGAGATTGAATGCTGCGTGATGATGTATGTGGCATGTATGTGTCTAGTGGGGAAGTGCCACTTCTAGACATGGATGTGCTTGTGTAGTGAGTGTGCTGACATGTGATTGGCTGGAGCCTGGCTCCAGGATGTCTGGATGGGTCTGCCCAGTGGTGAGTGTTGAGATTAGCATGCTGATGTGAGGGGAGGAGTGCACTTAGGTCCTGAATGGAGCTGGGTTTTCCCCACACAATGCTGGCTCCGCCCCCTGTGGTGCGTCTAATGACCCTGTCCTGCCTAGTGAATGGGAGGGGTGGCTGAGGAAAACAAAGTACTCCCAAAACCAGCTGCGACTGGTTTCTCCCCCACCCTGCACCTTTAGACAAAGGTTTTCAGTGTATAAAAGGAGGCTGTGACCTCTTCTAAAATGTTCTTGTTTGCCAACTTGAATCCTGCCAGGGGCGTGCTGCTGCTTGGGCCCGGGGGAAGGCTTGCCCCCCCTGGGCCCTGCCCAGCCCCTGGACTCCTGAAGGACTTTGCTGGACTTGTGGACCTTTACCTTGTGCCCTCCTAGCGCCTGGGAGCGCTGGATTGTCTGCTAAGCACAGGGAGCGCTTTTATTCTCACAGAGACCTTCTTTGCCCTGCAAAACGCCTGGGAGCGCTGTACCTGTGTTCCTCGCGCTGGGAGCGCTCTGTGGGCCGTTAGCGCTTGAGAGCGCTTTACTTCTACCCCAAGCGCTGTGAGCGCTTTATTCGTGAAGGCCGGTGCCTACCTGGCATTGTCCCGGTCGGAGGAACAGCAGGTGCCCACCCTGCGTCTGACCCGTTCATTACCGATATTTTGTAGCCCCTTGGCAGGTGCCCACCCTGCCAGGGACAATTGCCGCCGAAGCGAGTGCCCACCTCGACTTATTGTTAGTTTCAAAGGAGCTGGTGCCCACCCGGCATTTGCCCCGATAGTGCCAGCAAGCTGCTTGTCTTCCCCGCCGGGCCGCCGCGCTGCCTGCAACGACCCGGAAGGGCTGCACTGCAAAGCGGAAGTCCCGCCCCGCAGCCTTGCCGCCCGACAGAGGAGCTGCAGCCCGAGAAGAGGAGTAATGAGGTGGCCGCCAGCGAGGCTCCCGTGGCGTAAGAGAGCCCGCATCGGCAGGGGAGGAGGAGCCGAGTCCGCCATCCCGCCTGCAGACACCGACGACCGGAGAAGGAGTCTCCGTCCTGCCCACAGATCCCGGTGAGTGTAGTCCCGGGTTATTGAGTCCTGGGAGGTGCGGGGCTCCTCGCATCAGTGAATCCCCAGCCCACAAAGGTTGCCAGCATCATTGTCGGTTCAAGTCCCCAGGAGGGGGACTACGGCCAAGCGGGCATTTTGGCAAAGCCCGCGGAGGGCTCCGGGCGCATTGTTGGTAATACGAGCCCTGAGAGGGCTTCAGGGGCTATTTGTTTCACGAGCCCAGAGAGGCTCCCACGCAAAGGGGCATTCTTTGTTTGTAGAGCCCACGAGGCTCCCAGCCCATCATTGTTTAGAGCCCCTGACAGGCTCCGAGTGCCATATTTGTTTTAGAGCCCAGCGAGGCTCTTGGGGGCAGTTAGTTGGTTAGAGCCCCGTGGCTCCCACGCTGTGTTTCGCCCCACCATTGTTCTTGAGCCCACGAGGCTCCAACGTTGGCCCATTGATGCACCAGTTGCCCAGCACTTTGTGGGCAACTGCCACGTTTAGGTTCTGACATTGGGACACAGGGCGTCCTAGCCCCAACAAGGCCAGAGGGCCTAGGGACTGCCACAGGTTGTGGCTCATGTGAGTTTTGGCGCAATTACTTGTGCTTGCACCTCTGAATGTGTTTCGATGCATCATGTGTTTTTCCTTGCTTACACCTCTGAATGTGTTTTGATGCATCATGTGTTTTCCTTGCATACACCGCTGAATGTAGGTTCTGCATCATGTGTTTCCTTCCTTACACCTCTGAATGTGTTTTGATGCATCATGTGTTTTCTTTCCCTACACCGCTGAATGTCAATGCATCATGTGTAATGTTCCTATGCTTATACCCCTAAATGTTGGTGATACTTAGGTGGTTGTTTTTCTCCTAGTACAGGTGTTGCTAGTGAGGTCTTGGTTCCCTGCGCAATAGTTTCCTAAGGTGGTTAGGGTTGCGTAGGAGGTACTTACCCTTTACCAGTAATTACTGGTTGTGTGCTAACTGGTTCTACAAAGTGTTCTATGTGCTAATTACTATTCCTAAAAAGTGATGATTCCTGACAGTGGTCCATGTGGCCCTGTCTTGTACATATCCCCTGTAAATTCTGCCCGTGCCTGTTGGCACACTGTGAAATGTGTGTTCTTATCTAATGTGTTTTGGTATAATAGAAAGGCTATTTTTATATAACCTTGTGTGGAGTTTCCTTTGTGGTGGGCCTGGGAGTTGTTGCTGGGTGCGCACGCAAACACTTAACCTACATAGCCTCCAAGTTTAGCCTGGCTGCTCTCGTCTCGTTACCTAGAGGGTGAGCAGGGGTTCTCTTGGTGTGTGACTCCCTTGCCCTGACGTGGAAGTGGTGGTCTCTGACTGACTCTGGCGCAAGCCTTGGCCAGCCAGCGATCCCGTTTCTAACATTGGTGGCAGGCGGTGAGGATCCGGGTTTGTGTTTGCATTGTATTGCAGTGGCAACAGGCCACACTACAAAACTCTGCATTTTAGATAATTACATGTTGGGGATTATTGTTATGATTTTATTTTTCCTCAAGAGTGTCATTTTCAAATGGTGTTTCTGTGCTTTATGTTTAGTGGCAGAAGAGAGAAAATGACAGGGCGGGACGCCAGTAGATAGGGAGTTCCTTCCTGGGTCCAGTGTCCAATCCCCGTTCCTGTCCCCAGATGTGTGGATAGAGGAGAGTGAGGGGGTGTGGAGGAGAAATGGCTAGCTCAGGAGGGTGGTTATCCCCTGAGTGTAGTGTGTGTGTGTCTGGATTCCCCAGTATGGTAGGATCCAGTGGTGGCAGCTGAAATATGTCCAGTGCGTGAAGTCCCATTCCCAGTTCCCAGAGTATGGTGCCTGGTGCTCAGTAAGAGGGGTACAGGTTGAGAGTCAGGGGCAGTGAGAAACTGTCTCGCCAGTCTGGAGGGGGAGTGTGTGGATGAGTGGTGTGGTGTGTTGAACTAGAGGAGTTGGTGTGAGTTTTTTTTAAAGGAGCTTGCATAGGAGGTGTACCTCTGGTGGTGTGCAGGAGGTCCTGCAGAGGCATTGGACAAGAAGGTGGATGTCTGGCGGTGTGCTAGATGTCTTGCAGAGGCATTAGGGAGTGATTCTAAAAGTAGTGGCTTGTGTATCTGATGATCCTGTGTAGGTGAAGAGGTTCATGTGTAGCCAAGCTAGGTCCCATTAGGATGGTAGGGGTGTAGGGGCTCACGTCCTGTCTCAGTGGAGGCGGAGTGAGTGTGGGACGGTGTGTCTCACGTTGGCCCAAAACCCTGTCTCAGGGCCTGGAGGGTTCCCTAAGGGAGCGCCAGGTCAGGGGCCTAGGCTGTACTTACAGGTCATTTGAGGAGGATCTTCCTGTGTCTAGAGGATGGGGAGTTTCTGTAACCAGAACTCCGGTGGTCCTAGTATTGGGCAGTACTGCTCCTTAGTGGAGGGTGCAGAAGTCCTGGTTGAGGAGTGAGAGGGGGAAAGAGTCCCCAGTGGAGGAACCAGTGGGTCAGGGGCCAGCCAGAAGGGCTGGGCCACCAGTGAGTGACCATGGTGGTGCCACTTCTGTCCTGGGGGATCTCTGCGCCCTGCCAGGTGGGCAGGAGGTCACGAGATTAGAGCCAGGCAGACTGTCACAAGACACAGTAGTTATGTGTCAGCCTCAGAGTGGGGCATGCGTGCTCCCCGTGAAGTCCTGGTTCGCTGGGTATTTGGCCGTCTAGAGTGCTTGACCATTTGTGGGGCCTCTGGAGGTCGTTCCCCGAGGAGGGGGGGGCCAGGTTCAGGTTCAGCCTGACCGGGAGGGGAGAGCGTCTGTGATAAGGGTCCTGAACAGTTGGGAGGAAAGTGTGTTGCTGATACGCTACTGGCGTGTGCTCTGTCTAGCCTGAGACATACTGAGAATCCCACTGTGATAGGGAGTACTGGAGGAAAGTGTGTTGCTGATACGCTGCTGGCATGTGCTCTGTCTAGCCTGAGACATACTGAGAATTACCCTCTGATAGGGAGTACTGGTGGAGAGTGTGTCGCTGATACGCCGCTGGCGTGTGCTCTGTCTAGCCTGAGACATACTGGCACTCACCCTGTGATCATGGAACTGGAAGGGGGTGCAGAGGGAGGGAGCCCTCGCCTCTGACCCCGATGTAGCCGGAAGGTAGATCCCAGGTGGTAGACCAGTTGATGGAGTGAGGTCCTGATCTGGTGGGAGAGTTGTGTTCTGGTGGCTGCCTCCCTGGGAGGGTGCAGAACCCCAGAAATAGAGGTAGGTTGGGGCATTCTTGCCCGTCACCTCTGGTCAGCCTGAGGGTGCGGACCCTAGGTTGGAGGTTCAGTGGTAGTTTGGGGCTACACTGAGAGGGAGAGTGGAGAATGGCTATTGGGTGCCAGGGGTTACTGCCCCCCACTCTGTGGATTGGTCAGGATCTGTGACATTTGGATGGCCTAGGGCCTGGTCCTGGCTGTGGATGACTAGAGAGTACCAGTGGGGTATCCTAGTGTTGCCAGAGAGCTCTTGTTGAGAGAAGTCCATGTGGGTTCAGAGTGGCGCAAAACCGTAGGGTGTCTCTGCCGTGCGGGCCCGTGTCCGTGTTTTGTCGCCCAAAGCAGGGAAGCCCATCAAGGGAGTGATTGGTCTACCCTGCGTTTTGGCTGGAAGGGGGTTGTGTTGGACCTGGCCCTTTTGGCAGGTTCACCCGGCAACTTTTTGCTTTTGCCTAGCCTGTTTCTGTAACCTGGTGTTGGTGATTTTAGGCCTCTGCGCACTTTTTCACTGTGGTACAGTGTAAAGTGCGTGAGCTCTCTGTGTATGTGTGGTGAGTGACCTGCCAAATGCATGGGGAATATGTGTGACCATGGTAGTTCCTGATGTGTGGGGAGTGCAGGGTCGAGTTTGATATGTGCGAACTCGTGAGATAGATTGCTGCGTGATGATGTATGTGGCATGTATGTGTCTAGTGGGGAAGTGCCACTTCTAGACATGGATGTGCGTGTGTAGTGAGCGTGCTGACATGTGATTGGCTGGAGCCTGGCTCCAGGATGTCTGGATGGGTCTGCCCAGTGGTGAGTGTTGAGATTAGCATGCTGATGTGAGGGGAGGAGTGCACTTAGGTCCTGAATGGAGCTGGGTTTTCCCCACACAATGCTGGCTCCGCCCCCTGTGGTGCGTCTAATGACCCTGTCCTGCCTAGTGAATGGGAGGGGTGGCTGAGGAAAACAAAGTACTCCCAAAACCAGCTGCGACTGGTTTCTCCCCCACCCTGCACCTTTAGACAAAGGTTTTCAGTGTATAAAAGGAGGCTGTGACCTCTTCTAAAATGTTCTTGTTTGCCAACTTGAATCCTACCAGGGGCGTGCTGCTGCTTGGGCCCGGGGGAAGGCTCTCCCCCCCTGGGCCCTGCACAGCCCCTGGACTCCTGAAGGACTTTGCTGGACTTGTGGACCTTTACCTTGTGCCCTCCTAGCGCCTGGGAGCGCTGGATTGTCTGCTAAGCGCAGGGAGCGCTTTTATTCTCACAGAGACCTTCTTTGCCCTGCAAAGCGCCTGGGAGCGCTGTACCTGTGTTCCTCGTGCTGGGAGCGCTCTGTGTGCCGTTAGCGCTTGGGAGCGCTTTACTTCTACCCCGTTGCATAAGAGAGCCCGCTTTGGCAGGGGAGGAGGAGCCGAGTCCGCCATCCCACCTGCAGACGCCAACGACCGGAGAAGGAGTCTCCGTCCTGCCCACAGATCCCGGTGAGTGCAGTCCCGGGTTGTTGAGTCCTGGGAGGTGCGGGGCTCCTCGCATCAGTGAATCCCCAGCCCACAAAGGTTCCCAGCATCATTGTCGGTTCAAGTCCCCAGTAGGGGGACTACGGCCAAGGGGGGGCATTTTGGCAAAGCCCACGGAGGGCTCCGGGCGCATTGTTGGTAATACGATCCCTGAGAGGGCTTCAGGGGCTATTTGTTTCACTAGCCCAGAGAGGCTCCCACGCAAAGGGGCATTCTTTGTTTGTAGAGCCCACGAGGCTCCCAGCCCATCATTGTTTAGATCCCCAGAGAGGCTCCGAGTGCCATATTTGTTTTAGAGCCCAGCGAGGCTCTTGGGGGCAGTTAGTTGGTTAGAGCCCCGTGGCTCCCACGCTGTGTTTCGCCCCACCATTGTTCTTGAGCCCACGAGGCTATAACGTTGGCCCATTGATGCACCAGTTGCCCAGCACTTTGTGGGCAACTGCCACGTTTAGGTTCTGACATTGGGACACAGGGCGTCCTAGCCCCAACAAGGCCAGAGGGCCTAGGGACTGCCACAGGTTGTGGCTCATGTGAGTTTTGGCGCAATTACTTGTGCTTGCACCTCTGAATGTGTTTCGATGCATCATGTGTTTTTCCTTGCTTACACCTCTGACTGTGTTTTGATGCATCATGTGTTTTTCCTTGCATACACCGCTGAATGTAGGTTCTGCATCATGTGTTTCCTTCCTTACACCTCTGAATGTGTTTTGATGCATCATGTGTTTTCTTTCCCTACACCGCTGAATGTCAATGCATCATGTGTAATGTTCCTATGCTTATACCCCTAAATGTTGGTGATACTTAGGTGGTTGTTTTTCTCCTAGTACAGGTGTTGCTAGTGAGGTCTTGGTTCCCTGCGCAACAATTTCCTAAGGTGGTTAGGGTTGCGTAGGAGGTACTTACCCTTTACCAGTAATTACTGGTTGTGTGCTAACTGGTTCTACAAAGTGTTATATGTGCTAATTACTATTCCTAAAAAGTGATGATTCCTGACAGTGGTCCATGTGGCCCTGTCTTGTACATATCCCCTGTAAATTCTGCCCGTGCCTGTTGACACACTGTGAAATGTGTGTTCTTATCTAATGTGTTTTGGTATATGACAAAGGCTATTTTTATATAACCTTGTGTGGAGTTTCCTTTGTGGTGGGCCTGGGAGTTGTTGCTGGGTGCGCTCGCAAACACTTAACCTACATAGCCTCCAAGTTTAGCCTGGCTGCTTGCGTCACGTTACCTAGAGGGTGAGCAGGGGTTATCTTGGTGTGTGACTCCCTTGCCCTGACGTGGAAGTGGCGGTCTCTGACTGACTCTGGCGCAAACCTTGGCCAGCCAGAGATCCCGTTTCTAACACTGACAAGACGGAAAAATGAAACAGTGTTTCTTTCAATTGTGTAGTACTGATACTATGTAGACAGGTACAGCAAGAAAGGCTTAGAGACATTTTTCTCTTTGAAAAGTGAAGATCAAGTAAGGATATACACATATATTTTATGATTTATTGAAAGGTTGAGGTTTTTATAGTGTAAACAAATGTACAAACTTTGTGTGTTGTGCCGGGTGACTGCAGTTAGTTGTCAACTAAAAGTGAAGTAAGTCACCCCTGCATCTTAGCACGCAAATCTGAAAATATTACAAGGTTTTAAACATAATGTTACTTTCAGTGTGATGAGAAATCAAGTAGGTGAGGATGCGGATAGTCCTTTGATGCAAGTGTGACTACAAGAACGTTCTCACCCATTTAACCTTGACTGTAATGAAACCATAATAAAGATAAGGGTATAAGTTTTGTGCAAGTTTACTATCACATTTATGGATAAAACCTTGTAATATTGTCTGCACAAGCAACATTATATAGAGGTTATCATAAGTTTCACTGTCCTGAATATAGCCGATTGGCTCATATGGGCATTTAAATGGCTGAAACACGCCAACCATAGATGTAGGGGGCCAGTAAAACCACTGAACAACACATTGTTTTTAACCTTACCAAAGGACCAACTGATTTAAAAGATAGTCGGATCCAGCAAGCAATTTGATTCCAAATGAACCCCTAAATATCAGTTCACGCCCCCGCTTACA
This sequence comes from Lissotriton helveticus, assembly GCF_964261635.1. Lineage (NCBI taxonomy): Eukaryota > Metazoa > Chordata > Amphibia > Caudata > Salamandridae > Lissotriton > Lissotriton helveticus. The sequence continues at coordinate 784,932,469 of NC_136057.1, read as the reverse complement.
AACACATCAAGTCTGCTCACCCACACTAGGTGAGTGGGATGTTGGTCCAATAAATGAAGCAAGCCACGGGCAAAACCTGTGGGTGAGGACTGACTGAATGATTTGTCTTATAAAGCGCATGAATGCTGTGTAGTGTAGTTCCTATTATCCCAATAGGCTCTGCACATTGGAATAATACCTTCAATAGTATAGACCTAGGACGGAGGTTAACTAGGTCTTCTACTGACGATATTAGACTTAAAGTTTTGGGTTTGCCAGCTAGCTCAGAGTTCACTAGAAACTTTCTCGAATAGGCAAGGAGGAGTTTAACCTCCCTGGATAGACAAGAAGGGATTTAGTTTCTGACAACCATAGAACATGACAACTTTGCTCTCCCCTAATCAAGAGTGTATCTCTAGAGTCGTGTGAAAACAAAAGACAACTTATTTTACTCAGTCAGTTCAGTGCATTCTTAGTTTCACCAGATTGTAGAGAAAAGGAAGAGACGGGCGTGTTCAATAAAAGATGTTATTTATTGATCAGTCTCTTTTCTCGTACAAGAGAATGGAATCGATATTATTGCAATACTTATGGTTAAGTAAAGTGCATACAATAAAAGCAGAAGTATAAAATAATACTGTGAAAGCATTGATATGGTTTCTAAGCCATATGATATTTAAAATGGATAAAATAGATACATACATATATACATTTGACTAATCGTACTCAACTGGTGCTTCTAACTACGCCTACCCCAGTGTACCTGACCTAAGCCTAATACGTGGGCGGGAGTAGATAAGTAGCAGTTTAAGTTAAGTTTGTTTTGCCAAGTGACTGACTCAAGAATTCTCTGCAAGGGGTTATTCAGTTCTGTACCTGAGATCTAGAATGGTTGAGGGCTGGTATCTCTCGTCTTTGGTCTCGATATTCCAGGCTGCCTGCAAGGGCTGCTTGGAAGCGCCGGAGCTGGATTTCTCGGCAGGAGAAAGCAGCGTCTCGTTCTCAGCGCGTCAGGAAGGCGGGGCAGCGCCAGCGGGGTCCGCTCTGTGCTGGCCTCTTCGGCAAGTCTCGCTGCTCCGATCTCGTCACCACCGCGTGTGTTTGCTTAAGGCAATGTCGGTAATATTTATACCTGTAAGGTGCCGAGATTGACGTAAGGATGGACATAGATACGTCAATAAGGATGTCATACGAACTGGTCGTTAGCACATTCTTTACTGAAGTTCTCGGTGAAATCAAAACAATGGCCGCAGGGATTTTCCCAGGTTGTCATAGGTTTGATTTGTTTTGAGAACTCCGTATGCCTTATCAGGGGCTGAAGGAATAGTGCTTGCCTAATTAGATGGCAAGCGTTATGACCTAATCAGATAACGCGTTCCTGTGCCGTGGTGTGGCTTAATCAGATAACGGTTTTTGCATCATGGGATGGCTGCTAGTTAATTGTTAACCAGAACAGGGTCAGGAATAGGGGGATCGATACAGAACCTATAGGAATACATCACACCCACTCCACGCAGACTATGTCCATGTTTACAAATCTAGGCATAGTAAATATACAGTGACGTATGTGTATACCGTACCACCCCAAAATACATCCATATGCATTTCGAAATTATGTAATACACGAGAAAAATATATTCATATGCACTATATGCACATAAGCAGTAGAGGAATGCTAAATTAATCACGCATATTCATACATCATTATTAATAAGATATGAAAATAACACATGAAATGGCTCTTAATACAGAAGAAAAAATGCGAGACCATTTCATCACAAAATAAAATATCCATGAACATGCCAGAAGACAGCTAATGTCTCTAAAGTTCCTAAAATAGAAATTTAGTTCTCTAAGAATAGTTTCTACTTTAAGCAGAAGATAAGTGTCCCGAAAAAACCATGCAAATATTTTGGGGGTTTTGAAAAAAATCTGCTGTTCGTAGACTGGAGAAAAATTGTTCACGTTCAAATTCATGGTGGTTGGAACGCCGCGTGCTAGCTTGCTCAAAAGTCATTATTTCTGCTCTGGTGAGAACATCATATCATTTAGACTGTCGAAAAAGCTGTCAACAGCTTCCTGTGAAAGTTCCACTAACTCTGAAAAAGTGGTCACCATGCATTCATGAGCATGATTGCCTCCATTGATGTTTTGATCAGCATAGCTGACAGAAGGTCGTACCTGATCGATGCTGCTTTCATCTTGAACCTCACTACCCCTCAATCGTAGTGGTGAAGTTTCCACGAATGCCGTCATCAGGATTGGTAGCCGCTGGGGACAGCACAATGCATGAGCCGTGACCGGACCCAACAAAGTTTCTGCATCCATTGGCGCATCCGATTGTAGCGTCAGACAGGTGTCCAACACGCATTCTTCTCCGCATAGCAAGCACCTTAATACAGGTAAAACACATCTTTGCCACATTGGTCTAAATGAAAGAAACCAAGTCATGTTCAGGTCTCTAAGCCGGGATAGTCCAAGGATTTTAGATATCCGGTCCCGGTATCCAATGGCTAGGATTGTTTCTTCCCTTGTCGCAGGTGTTTTGTCTGTGACACGGTCTGCCATAGCGAAATAACAGGATCAAAAATAGGACTCCTGCCACTAGTCCCAAAAGGAGAGGAAGTCCACCAAAGATGGAATGGACGAAGTCCGGAAAAATACCCAGAATGGCTTTAAATGGTGTTAAAGCCACCGAAAACACTGTCTTAAATACATTTGAGACTCCACTGGTATCAGAAATATTTAAGATTTCGTTCAGGATTTCTGCGAAATGTATGGGGGAATTAGTTGATAACAATGAATGAATCTCTGCCGTTGTCCTTGCAACTTGGAGATCATACGTTTCTTTTGATGACGTGAGCCTGGTCGGCGTCTGAAGGAGCACTGTTTTCATTCTGCTTAAAGTATCAATTCGAATAGAAGCAATTTTCAAATTCGGCCATAACCTTGCCTCCCTGTCTGGCATTGCGCTGGGGAACAATACTCGTTCACAGCACATGACCTTCGCAGTCGTAGTTATGAGATAAGGTATTCCGGGCACCAAACTACAACATCTGCGGTCTACAATTACAATGTAACTCCCGTTCGATAGTCTCCTAAAGAATGGTTCTATTTGTGTTGCAGGTGTGCCTAGCTGGTGGCATGAAAGGTTATTTGAGGACCCTTCACAGGCTCCGTGTAAACTAATACCATTACACAGAAGTGTACCGCTTAGTGACATCGCACAATTATTGCCACTAAGAAACACTTTCTGGCCTTTATTACTGACACATGCATGTGAATAGGGCAAGTTCCATGTTGACTTAATGTACCCTTTTCCCAATTTTTCGTACATGCCAGCCTGTATATATATTTGGCAGTATTGAAACCTGAAAGTAGATATTGGAATATTAATTATCCCATGTATTATCCATTCACTGACAGGTCGTTCTGACATTGTCAATGGTAATCTCTCGAGTTTCTCAATGCTCAGGATTGTATAATCAGCACCCTTCTGTGCCATACTGATTTGTTTATCAGTAAGGTTAAAGATATTGAATAGTGACGTTGTGTTGATTAAACGCCAAGGCACATAGCCTGAACGCAGATTTTGTAACGTCCAGCCAAGCTGTACAATAGAACGCAATTGGGACTGACCGTGTTGTAACAACAGTAAGTCTTGCGATATTATGTCGATTGCTGAAGACACAATGCTGTCCAAAGAGTATATTCTGGAGGACAGAGTCATTAACCCATTGTCCACTACAGAAAGTGATTTTTCCAAATTAATACGGTCAATTTCCCGTATTCTCTCTGATGTTTCAATTTGAGTTATTTTCCAGGCTTAGTTATAAGCTGCATATACAGAGGCTGCTATGAAGCGTTTCTGACGCTGTTTGTGCGGTCCCATAATGAAATCACGCAAGTCAGCACCATCAGTAAGTAAAGTTAGGTGTTGCTTAATTTCTGTCAGTGTGGATGTTTGTAGCCATTGAAGGCAGAGCTTGCCCACACTGTACGTGGTAATTATCCCTGGGTGTTGTCTTTGGGAATATCTAGGGTCTGGCCTGGTCAATGTGAACCCCTGTATTTTGTTCAGGAATCTGTCTTGACAGTTATTAGTATCTGTGGGCCAGATCAACCACTGTTTCCAATCAGGATGTGTTCTGTTTTGGCTTAATATATGGTTTAAGTCTATCTCCTCATCTATAGAGCTATTACTGTTCATTGTTGGCTTTGGAATAGACGGTTTGTTTAAGTCTTTAATTTTGGCTAGGCCAAGACAGGTAGTTTCTTGAATAGTGTCATTCAAAAATATAATTTGTTCTGGGATCATGCAGGCTCTAAACAATGATTCTATACCTTGTACTTGCCATTCTTTTGTACCCCAAACGCTTTTTACTTCAACATTTATGTCCCAATAATCAAAACCAAATGTACTCATTTGCTCAAAAAATGAGTCTGAATATATCAATTTAGTGTTTGTAAGCATGGTCTTTGTACCTGTCTTATTTGACAATTTGAAATAAAATGTTTCTGCATTACTTGTGTTGAACCCTGAAAAATATGAATATTTGTCATAAAAAGTTATTGAGCTCCCTTTTGGAGGGGTTGCACAGTGTTCCCATTGATTATAATTTAAAACATTTCTAGGTTGTGCAGATTTATGCAGATAATGGTTACCAAAGTGATTATAGCAGAACATCTTATCATAATTAGACGAACCCTGCAAATAATCATGTTTTGTAAATTTAGCAGACATTACTAGGTCAGACATCATATCATTAATACTTTCAAAGTCCCAATCATCAGCAAATGAGCTTGGTTTTACAAAGTCACTCAATGAGATCTTAAGTTGATGTGGATACTTCAGGATTTCAACCGGACCATAGATTTCATAATCAGTATTGTCCCATGCTACCCCACCGGGTATAGGATTGGCTGTGAAGTTGACTGAAGAAAGTTCTCTTTTCTCGATGTGTGAAGACGTGTGTGGTTTGAGGACCAAGTTGATTTTCTGGCTTGCTGTGTCCATTTTAGCATATTTTCCCTCAATGAAATGTCCCAAACATAGTACCATGATGAGCCAAAGTATGAGGATAAGTGCACCTAAGGCCACCCAGAATTCAATCCATGGAGAAATCAGATAGGTTTCTTTCAGTTCTTTAAAAATTTCCTTAGCTTTATCTTTAAAGGTTTTTGTTGATGTCTGTCCCTTTGATTCACTCAGATCTTCAGATGAATCATTGAAGTTGATGAAGTAGCCGGATGCCGTTCTGTCTATTGTTCCAATTGCTTCAGGATTACTGTTTGCTTTATTAGTGTGTTTTGTTGCAGCAGCATAGTCATTTGTTACTTCATTGTAGATTGGTGTGTCTTTGCTAAATGTTTTTATTTGGTTTTTTAGAGGTTTACGTTCCATAGCATTGTTGCATAGTCCTTGTTGTTGTTCTGTAGGCATTTCAAATGTGAGTAGCCTCTTAGATTGAACCTCTGTGTTGGTAGCAAACCTTGGTGTTCTACTACTTATCGGGAGTCCACTTGGCCTACTGTTTCTTATCGGCCACATGATTGTGGTTTTACCAGGTCGATTGATACAACTCTGTTCTCCTTTTTACCAGCAAGGGGCGGTAGTACTACTGATCTTGTCCCGTTGATAGACAAGACAGGAACTGCTTTTCTGTAAGAAGGCCCAAATTCCTTCTTTACCGCGATCTTTTCTCTGACTAGATCCCCGACTTTTGGAATCCAGACAGGTCTTGCTGGGACAGGTGGTTTTTCTTCAGTGGTTGTTGGCTGTTGTTTCAACTTTATGTTGCTCAGGTCTTTCCTTGTTTCGTTTAAGTCCTGCAAAATAGCCAAACGATCTTTGATATCAAAGCTTTTTTCTTTAACCACTGAAGTCTGACTGTCAAGATCTAAGACCATCATTCTAGTCCCAAACAATAATTCGTACGGACTGAATCCCCTCAGAGAATTTCTTGGCAGGTTGTTTAGACTACGTTGGACACTTATTAGATGTTTGACCCACCCAGCTCCCGAACCTAATACCTTTGCTGTTATAGATTGCTCTATGCCTTTGGTTTTTTCTTTACACCATCCCGTTCCCTCAGGTAGGAAGTGAGAAGAGTCCCGCTATGCTATGCTCATTTGACCATGTTTTGCCACACGCTTTATGGCAAGAGGAAAAAACATTAGCCAAACGTAGCATGCTTCTAGCGTATATGCCATTATAGACTCGCAAATCTTTTTATAACAGTCCAGACGTCAGCCGAGTGCTGGGGATCTACATTACAAGTGGAAACTAGTCTTTATATGTTAATTGGACGCATTAATTTTTATTGTTGATCCATTCTGGAGAGAAACGCCATGGTAATATACCGTTTCTCTCGCCACTGTGTTCTCTGTTGCAGTCAGGGCATTTCTTTACAAAAATGTGATGCTGCAGGCTCATGCCTGGCCACCAGTACTTTGATTGTAATTCTTCCAGAGAATCTTTTAGTTTGAGGTGTCTGAGACCCTCACCCATATGTGCGTCTGCTATTAACAAGCCTCTCCTGTCCGTGTTTGGAATTACTCTGTCCCCCACTCCAGGGATTTGAGCAAAAGGAATGGAGTTTGCATCGATCATGTATGTATATTTGAGTGGATAGTTGATCGGTAGCGCTGAGCAGTCGCCTTTTGACGACGTTTTCACCGCCAGCACTGTTTCACCGTCAATGTACTTTACTGCACGCTTTTTTCTAACTATGGAAGCCGATTCAGTTGCTACCGCTGTGGCTGTCTCAGCCAATGAATTCCCTGCAACGTGAACGCCATCACGCTGATGACTCAGTGAGTGTATCACGTGAGTTTGTGGTAGTTCTTTCTGCAAAAGAACTATTTGTTTCCAAAGCACTTTTTGCTTTATTGTTGCACCTGTGTCATCTTTGTAACCGTTTTGAATCCATTTCTGCAAATCGTTGTTATATGATTTGACGCAGTAATATGAATCGGACACTATAAGTGTCGGGAATTCGCGATCTGCATTATCTAGTGCCATTTTCAATGCTATTATTTCAGTTTGTTCTTCTGAATTAGTTTCTACTGAGTGTGTTTTTATTAGCAGAGGTCTCAGTTTCCCTCCGTGCCACACTTCTTTTGTGATTTCACATGTGGGGTTATATGCTTGTTCTCCCCACCCTGGTGGTTGAGCATGGCCGTCTGTATAGATTACACAGGCGTACTGTCGTAAGGGCCGAATGTCGATTAGCAGAGGGTATGTCATTTCATATTCTAGATATTTTAATTCTTTTAATTCTGGATCAAAGTAGTATTTTACTCTGTCCGTTGTAATTGAATTCACCCATTGTATCTATTCTGGATTCAACGCTGTTGTTGGTAAATTACATGGGGTTGTTAATGCCTCAAAGGCTGATTCCGCTGTTCTGACTGTGATACGTCTACCGTCAGCGCTGTCTTTTTCTCTTACTATAGCCGTTTGAACTGCATGAACAATGTTTTCTTTAATACTGAAACTCTTTTCAGCTTCTGTGTACAAGTGTGATTTATATGCAATTGGTACCTTTTCTCCCTCATTACAGGTCAGGTACGTGAATCCGCATCTTCCTGGGATGACTCGAATCACAAGATTGCGTGTGTTATCACGTGTTTCTAATTTTGTTTTAATTAACATGTCTGTTTGTAAAGATCTCAAAATTTCTGTGTGTTTTTGAGTCCAATTGATTCTTTTAAAATCTGGTTTTATTAGATCATAAAGGGGTTTTACCCTTTCTGCGTAATTTGCAATGTATGTTCTTCCGAAATTTAGGAAGCCTAGAATTGATTGTAGGTTTTTTAGTGTTCTAGGTGCTTGGAGTACCGCACATTTCTCTAGGAAATTGTCAGCCAGGCTTTTGCCTTCACTTGATAATTCATATCCTAAAAACAGGACTGTCAGATGGGCAATTCTTGACTTTTTAAAGTTGAATTTGTAACCCTCTGATGCGAACCCAAGTATTATGGTGTTCACTCTCTTCAAGTGAGTATCCAAGTCATCATCTGTTAGGTAAATGTCGTCGACATAGGATAATGCCTCGTCATCATATGTTTGTAGTAATTCTGTTACTCTCGCTGAGAATAATCCTGGGCTGTTCTTGTGCCCCTGGGGTAAACGGCAGAAACTTTTTTGCGAGCCATTTACCGAGAACGCAGTCAAATATCTGCTCTCTGGTGCTATATTTTGACAAAAGAATCCATTAGAGATGTCTAATGTTGTTTTGTATTTTTTGCGCACTATGTTATTCATTAGTGCAGCACTATGCGAGTTTTGCACTGCAAAAGTTTTGCAACATGAGTTAAGGTGTCTGTAATCCAAAACTAGACAATATGAGTTGTCTGGTTTGGAGACAGGAAACAAAGGGTTGTTCATTTGTGAGGTGCAAGTTTCAATCACCCCTGGTATTCAAGTTTATCTAGGATCTCTTTTACCTGTTTTTTAGCTTCTTGCTTAATTGGGTACTGCCTTTGTGCAGTAGGTTGTGATTTTAACTGGATTTTATGAGGAGGAGAGTCCTTATCCCATCCTACATGATTTTTATATAAAGCAGGAGCTAGAGCTACTGCCCACTTTCTTGCAAGTGTGTATTTTTTATTAATTGGAATATGATTTGAGAAGGCAGGCATAATTATTTCTTCGCCATGAGGGCACTCCCTGACAAACTCGGGTGGCCAGTCTCGTTCAGCTAGAAGGATGTCATAGCCCTGGGAGAGATTATCCCAAAATAGACCCCTTATTTTTCTAGTCTTATCCCCCTCTATACGTAATGTTATTTCATATATTTTGTGAGGTTTGCTAACTCTGGTGTCGGCAGTTTCCACCTGAATGTATTCATTCGTGTCCACTGTCTCCAGATGATTCATAAGGACTTTGCGAGCTATGCTCACTTCTGCTGCGCTGTCTAGCATTGTCTGAGCCCATTCTCCGTTTTTCAGTTGTGTCCTCAGTATTCTTGGCATTATTGATTACTTTAATGCTGGCTACCTTCTTTTTTGGAAATTGTAATTTTTTATTTGGATGAGCAGGTTCCTTGTCTTTGGACTTGACGTGCTCTTCCCTGTGTTCTGATCGTCCTCTTCTTTCCAATTTCTGCGAGGAAGTCTGAAAAGATTGAGAGGGACGTGTATCATTATCTTGATATCTATCAGGTTTCTTTATATTATCCCTATTTCTAAGGTTGTATTTTTTCACAGAGGGCTCCCTTTGGGGAGACTTGCGTCCTTGGTCAGGAGATCTTTCTCTCCGCCGAGGAGACCTTCCTCTGGTCTGGAATCTTTTTTCTTTAGGATAGGATTGTTTATTTCCTTCCCAGCTCTTTTTTTGTGTTGTTAAATTATTTTTAATAAATATTTTTTCTGGACTTTCAATTAGTTGGGGTTTCACCGGTATTCCACCCAGACTATCTCTTCCTAGTTCTTCATAGGATTTTTCTATGATTCTGGCAATTTCAGTTGGTTGGTCTGCTATATCTGTTTCTTTTAACCTTTGGCGGATCGCCACGTTTGCTGCTTCTCCCTTTATGTTGGCTAATAATATAGCCGAGACCTGCTTGAAGTCTTTCAGTAATTTCATACCAAGAGTTAAAGCGGGTTCTGGACCATATTCATCTTGAATTTGTTTTAGCACATCTGGTATTACTGACATGGATGGTACACCATGTGTTTTTGTGTAGATGGAAGCAAAGACTGTACCCCAAGTGTCACAGTCCTCCACGTGTGGTGCGATTCCCATTGGAAGACAGATAGTCAGGATCCTGTGTATCTCAAGAGGAGTGGTGTCTGGAAACACCGCCTCTATTTGAGTGATTTTTTGTGCTAGCCAGAAAGGTATTTGTTCCCGTTTTGCGGGTACTTTACCTAGACAGGACTGTATGTTCTGTGGTGTAATTTTATTTGTGTTCCCCTGATGAGGGGTCAGCTGTGGAATTTTGATTGCTGGTTGGATTGTTGAAGTCCGCATTACATATTGGACTAATTGTCTATGTACTTTTATTAATTGTTTTAGTTGTACTAAAAGAGCTGCTGCAGACATTCCTTCGATGTCTGGATGTGGTGTGTATCCGGCTAGGACCGGCCACGTTGCTCCTGGTCTACCTAGTGGACCGAGCCTGGTGATGTGATTATTACGTTTTAGGGCGCCATTAAACAAGAGCAGGTGCTCTTGGAATTTGAGTGGTACTTCCACCTCCTCGAAAGGAATGTACTCTTCAGGAGGTTCCTCTGTTTTGTAATAGTGGAAGACCTTTGTTACAGCATTAGCTGCTGGAAAGTTTATCCATGAATATAATACCTCTGTCTGCCGATATTCGTGTGCCTCTATTACGAATATGACTGTGCCACCTCTAGGTGTCAGTCCATTTTCTATAAGTTTTAAAGTTACAGATTTTCTTTTGTTGACCGGGATGAGTATTATATCCGGGTCTGCTTCTTGCATAGTATTATCAGCTGCTTCTAGATCAGCTGCTATTCTAGCTGTCTCTCTTTCTTCTTCACTGTCTACCATTTTACCGACAGGAAGGTTATTCCGTTTGTTTGCAGATCAGGTTTCTTATGGAAACAAAGATTAGATACACAATATTTTGGAACAGTGTATCCTTCAACGTTGACTAAACCAAGAACCATACATAGGAGTCTCCTCCTGCGAGGTTTGGCGGATATGACCTTTCACCCACTCCAGACGTCTTTGGAGTATTATGGGAAAAAAAGGGGTTCTGTGTGAAAAAGCAGGACTGAGTTACTCTAATGTCTTGCGTTAGTTTTATCGCCTTTCCAAACGTTTGGCGCCAAGTAGTGTAGTTCCTATTATCCCAATAGGCTCTGCGCATTGGAATAATACCTTCAATAGTATAGACCTAGGACGGAGGTTAACTAGGTCTTCTACTGACGATATTAGACTTAAAGTTTTGGGTTTGCCAGCTAGCTCAGAGTTCACTAGAAACTTTCTCGAATAGGCAAGGAGGAGCTTAACCTCCCTGGATAGACAAGAAGGGATTTAGTTTCTGACAACCATAGAACATGACAACTTTGCTCTCCCCTAATCAAGAGTGTATCTCTAGAGTCGTGTGAAAACAAAAGACAACTTATTTTACTCAGTCAGTTCAGTGCATTCTTAGTTTCACCAGATTGTAGAGAAAAGGAAGAGACGGGCGTGTTCAATAAAAGATGCTATTTATTGATCAGTCTCTTTTCTCGTACAAGAGAAATGAATCGATATTATTGCAATACTTATGGTTAAGTAAAGTGCATACAATAAAAGCAGAAGTATAAAATAATACTGTGAAAGCATTGATATGGTTTCTAAGCCATATGATATTTAAAATGGATAAAATAGATACATACATATATACATTTGACTAATCGTACTCAACTGGTGCTTCTAACTACGCCTACCCCAGTGTACCTGACCTAAGCCTAATACGTGGGCGGGAGTAGATAAGTAGCAGTTTAAGTTAAGTTTGTTTTGCCAAGTGACTGACTCAAGAATTCTCTGCAAGGGGTTATTCAGTTCTGTACCTGAGATCTAGAATGGTTGAGGGCTGGTATCTCTCGTCTTTGGTCTCGATATTCCAGGCTGCCTGCAAGGGCTGCTTGGAAGCGCCGGAGCTGGATTTCTCGGCAGGAGAAAGCAGCGTCTCGTTCTCAGCGCGTCAGGAAGGCGGGGCAGCGCCAGCGGGGTCCGCTCTGTGCTGGCCTCTTCGGCAAGTCTCGCTGCTCCGATCTCGTCACCACCGCGTGTGTTTGCTTAAGGCAATGTCGGTAATATTTATACCTGTAAGGTGCCGAGATTGACGTAAGGATGGACATAGATACGTCAATAAGGATGTCATACGAACTGGTCGTTAGCACATTCTTTACTGAAGTTCTCGGTGAAATCAAAACAATGGCCGCAGGGATTTTCCCAGGTTGTCATAGGTTTGATTTGTTTTGAGAACTCCGTATGCCTTATCAGGGGCTGAAGGAATAGTGCTTGCCTAATTAGATGGCAAGCGTTATGACCTAATCAGATAACGCGTTCCTGTGCCGTGGTGTGGCTTAATCAGATAACGGTTTTTGCATCATGGGATGGCTGCTAGTTAATTGTTAACCAGAACAGGGTCAGGAATAGGGGGATCGATACAGAACCTATAGGAATACATCACAGCTGAGGAGTCTTGGCGCTGAGGTGAGAGGATGCTGAGGCCCACACTGATTAGTCTGTGAGCTTAGGGAAAAGCCATGTCTTTACTTGTTTTCTGAAGAGAGTCCTGTTAGGCTGTAGTCTGATCAATGTGGGGAGGGAGTTCCACAATTTGGCCACTCGATATGAGAAGCCCTTTCCCCCCATCTGGCTCTTTCTATCTTGGAGACCAGGATCAGTCCTGTATTTGCTGACCTACGACAGTGTTGTGGCTAGTACCGGGGGAATAGCTGTTGCACGTCCGCTGTTCCCCTTCCATACACAGCCTTGTGTATGAGACAGAGGGCCTTGAGATCCACTCGCCTTCGAACTGGTAGCCAATAGAGCAGTTTAATACTGGCAGGGGTTGGATTATGTTTAGGGCGATCAAGTAGCACATGAGCCGCCACATTCTGTAGGGACTGCTCCCAGTATAAGGCATTGCCATAGCCGACTCTAGAGACAACTAACGCCCCAACTACAGTTTTCCTAAGAGTTAATGGAAAGAATGGCAGGATCTTGCGCAGGACTTTTAGCGTGAAGAAGCAGGGAGAAGATACATGATTAATTTGTTGAGCAAACTTTAGATTGCTATCAAACATAAAGCCAAGGTTCCTGACCCTGGCTACAGGGGCAGGACAGTTCCCAGCCTTCTGCCCAAACTCAACAACCGCAGTCTTTTCAGTATTGAGCTTTAAAAAGTTTGAGTTCATCCATGCCATAACATTATTTAGACAGTTACGAAACTGACAGCAGTAGTGTCCACACTTTGAGTAACAGATACCACTATCTTGGTTTAGGACTCAACATTATATCATATAAGGTGTATTGATCATACTGATTCGCCTGGGTGATGACCTGACTCTTTGATGCGAGATACTTTGGGCCACACAATAATCTTGCGTACAAAAACGGGATTTGAAAAATAAGGGTGACCCACTCTAGTATTTTTAATTACTAAAGTCTTGGAAGGCTGAGGCTTCTAACTCAAAAGTGAGCCTCTCACTCCTTCATGTGTTGAGCAAAATACAAATCAAACAATAAAAAGGCCCCAGGGGATTCTGTGGTGTCAAAAAGTCTGAAAAGCATAGGTTGAGTATGTACAGAGTCCAGGTGACAGTGCACCAACAACCTACTCTATCTCTGGCACCTCAGAAGTGAGGACAAATGGGAACTCAGAGGCTTATATCTGATGCTGGTCTGTTAATTGCTTGCAGGTGGTAGTAGTCAGCCAAATGATCAAAACTGTTGGGGTTCTATGAGGGCCATATTCGAGGAGTGGAAACATAGCCCAGTGATCCCAAAAAGGGTGGTAGCACCTCAAATAATTAGGGATCAACAGCACATTATAGTCAGTTCATAAAGGCTGGAATTGGGCATAATCAAAGCCCCACTCACAGCATCATTGTTGGCGCGGAAGAAAGGTTGGACTGTCTAGTGTCATGGTGTGCCTTCATGGGGGAGTGGCAGAGTCAATCCAGATGCCAATAGAGAAGGTCCTGTTACCCACGTCAGAGTGGTCAGGAAAAAGGGGCAAGCCTCCTCGAGTGGGATTGTCATTGATTGTGAAGGTCCTGTATCCCGCGTCATTGTGGGCGGGATAAGGGGGCAGGGCTTGGTAACACTATTACAAGTGATGTATTGGCAGGGAGCACAATACCCCACAAGTAGTGGGTGAATGAGAATGGATTCAAAGAAGTGTGGTGGAGCGGTAGCACAACAGTTGCTGCAAAAGAGGAGGGGAGGAGGCTACATAGGGGTCCTATCATTGTGGATACTCATTAGGGAAATTTTAATAAAAAATGTGGAATACTCATAGATCAACAAGCAGAGTAACAATCCAAAGTGTTTGTATGAGTGTGCATCAAGCTGTACCAAATATGGGGCATGTGGGGGTAGCAATGTGACTAACTACCAACCAAATGTATTCAGCTAGCTTATCCCATAATAATAGGTTGTATCAATGGTTCACTTTCCCTCATGGCATGTCCTCATTCAATCCATGAGTATGGGTTGATATTCGGAAAATGTAATTCTGTTCTCTGTTATGTTATGTTATGTAAAAGAATTTATAGAGCGCACTCTTGAAGAGAGCAACTTTTCTAGGATTTGAGGGACAAGTACCATCCAGTGTATGTCATCAGGTAAATGACCATGTTTTACAAAGTGTGCAAACATCTTGGTGCTATCCTCTGGCATCTAACATTACTGCAGATATTCAATGATGCATGTCTTATCTGGTCTAGCAGTCATCCCTATGTACCTTTTTCCACAATGACATGTCTCCGTATAAATAACATTTCTGGTATTGCAGTTAGTATGTGCCTTTTGTGTCCATAAGGTAAAAGTGCTTGTTAGCTTGACCTCTATGTGTGTGGTAGTGAGCCCACAGTCTGCACATGAGACACAAGGGAAATGGGCCTTCACAGTGGGCAGGGTCCATAGTGGTCCTTGGTCTGAGGTACCACATATTCCGGGTCTTGTCTGTGCCAATATATCTTTGATATTGGGGTACTCTTGAAGGCAAACCTGTGCTGCGTTAGTGTGAGGTTGCCAGTATGTAGGATAACCCAGTGTCTTTTAATGAACTTGTGCATCCTGTTGTATGTAGGTAACCAAGTGAGTGTGTCTTCTGTTGGTGTTCCAAGAGGACATCTCTATTGTTGCTACTGACATGTTTCTTGGCCATTCTCACACAATACGGGGGTAGTCTTGTTTCTCTATGCTCTGGGGTAATAATGTGCCTGTTTGTTATAGTTATATATAGAGCTCCAGTTATGGAGCAAACACAAACATTGCCCATAGGGAAGGTTGTTCTGTATTGTTTTGAAGTGGTGACTGCCACATAAAGAAAGAAGATCTTTGCAGTCAGTGGGCTTTTTGTTTGTGGCTGTAGTCAATTTTCCTCCCTCCTCCAGGTGAATCATGGGATCTAAAAAAGGGCACTTTTCATCAGAGACATTGCTGGTGAAGCTTAGAATGGGGTTTAGCGTGTTAACTGAATCACAAAAAGCATGGCATGTAATCCTATCTTCTTTCAAAAACATGAGGATGTCACTTCCAGGTTAGCCTTTAGACTGCTATTGTAAGATACACCTATATAGTGAACTGAGTGTTTGGATTACCATACATTTCAACCCAGGTTCCAAGCGCAATATAGATTAGAAATTATCGGTCCTGCCCCTCTGATCATTAGTGACTTCAAGACGGCAAGAAATGTATTGAACTTGCAACCCTTTTTTTGCCATCAGTGATCATTGTCTCTACTGGCTGCAACCACCTTTTTACCTGAACATGCATACTCACCGATTAAAAATATTGTCAGAGATTTTCTTAGTCTCATTATACACCAACAACTATATTCTTCAATCTATACTTTGCACTTCACATACAGCATTGAGATTAAAGATCTCCGATAAAAGGCTCCCTTTAGGATGCCAGTCGGGCACTGCAGCGCCGGCCCAACGAGGAGCAAGCCAGATAATGAAACATGACACCAACATGGGTAAGTGAGGGCCCTAGTTCCAAATGAAGAGGACTCCACCTTTGGTTCCTACATGTCCGACTTGATATCTTCCTTCCCAGGAACTGCATACCCTCAGTTGATGAATTTCCCCGGGAGCCGGAATGCTAGAACTTCATGCGCTCTTGATCCCCTCTTTTATTGATTGCTTTATCAGGAGGCATCTTTACTTTTCTCTCTTATATCATGAGAAAGTAATTGGAGCTCAACCTACATGGAATCCACTAGGAAGAACCCTTCACAAAAATATCAGAATCTTCACAAATGGGGGTCGATTCCGATCCTGTAAAATTACCGTCCGTACAAATCGCATCTGGAGCCCACTCCGTACGACTCGTACACAGGCCGTACGACCCGACAAGTACGATCCGGACCAGTGTATCAGGACGCGATTCGTACGGTCCACGTCAGGTAAGGGCGATTCGTACAGAAAAGCACACAATCACATACACACCGTACGGTCCCTACACCCCATGATCGCGGGGGTACGGTCCGTACCCCTGCGATCGCAGGGTGTACGCACCGTACACCCAGCAAACATGGGGTACGGTGCGTACAGCCAGCGAACATGGGGTACGGTGCATACACCCAGCGAACATGGGGTATGGTGCGTACACCCAGCGTACATGGGGTACAGTGCTTACACCCCATGATCGCAGGGGTACGCACCGTACCCCTGCGATCATGGGGGGTACGCACCGTACCCGGGGGGGCCGTTCCGTACCTGTTTCGGCGCGAACTCTGCTTTTACGGCTGTTTTCAGCTCCCGTAAAAAAAGGGTCGTACGGTGCGTACCGAACACTTATCGTACTTGCTGGGTCGTAAAAACCAGCCGTGAGCCGTACAGATGTCGCGTACAGCGGGTTCCGACGGAGCCTCGTACAGGGATTTGAGTCGTATGGTCTCTGTACGATTCGTACGGAGTCCAGCTCCTGGTACGAATCGTACTTCGTCTTACGTACGGGGGACGTTGCAGGGTATGATTCGTATGGGTAAAATGCTCCGAACGGTTATTCGGAGTGCTTTTTACCAGATCGGATTCGACCCCTGTTGTATAGCTCCTATATATCCTTATATCGTGTTAAGTTAGCATAGGTACATTTGGGATTTAAACGCCATTTTTCCTTTCTTGCAACTTCTGCACACGACCCTTAATTGTTGACTTAGCTTTCAACCTAGTGGTTTGCCGTGGTGTATGTGAGAATAATATGTTATTGCTCTGATATCAGTTTTGTTTAATAAACCATGTCTGCACGGAGAGTGCTGAAGTTTCAGGAGCAACACGATATGGTATTGTTATGAGGTCTGATCTCCACGCCTTCATAGTCATAACACAAGTGCAGCCTTTGCCAACTTGGGCTTGAGGCGGGATTGATATTGCTTTGCACGAGAATTGTTAACACACTTGATGCGGTGCACATGCAGAGAGAGCTGGTGTATGCTGATGTGATTCCTTCATGCTAGGACACTAAGGTATGGGCCCGCCCTAAAACAACCCAAAGAGACCTTCTTAGCTAATAATATAATATATGTGTTAGGGAGGGTGAGATATAAGTGTTGTTAACTCTTATTCTTTACAGCATGTTAACATGCTGTCACCATTCGCTTTTTATGTCTTAGTAACTATGCTGATAATTTTGATACTGATAATAAGTATACTTGTATTATCTAAGATACTGCGCCTGAGAAGACGGCATTAGTAAATAAACATTTCAAATGCACATGTGTCTTCTTTACTCCATGTTCTGGTTTGTAATGATAAATATAACGAAAGAGTGTTCATGAGTCCCACGTACCCTGAGGTACTGTAAGTTCATGTTCTGGTTTGTCTAAACATTGGGAGTTTGATATGTCCAATGAGACACTGTAGCTAGCTCGGTAAGGGGTGAGTTGGTTGCTAAGGTAAGTTTTGGGACACCCTAATTTGCCGAGGTTCCACTCCTCTGTGCACAGTTCTGTGTGAGTACAGAAACCCTGCAACATGGCGCCCAACGGTTTCGGTGGTCTTATATCATGACACTCGAGTAGTTTATCGTTCATGCCTTAACCCCTTCACATCCGTTTCCGGAAAACGGGGTGTCGGTGAGACCTACCTATTTTTTGAAATAGGTCTTTATTCAAGCTTGATTCTTTCTTAAACGGTTTCTTTGAATTACTACCCAGTTGTGCTACAAAGTATTCTTTGTGTGTTCTTGTTTCCGGTGTTGTCATGGCGGCGGTGGCTATTGCGCAGCATAGTCGCGTAGCGGTACGCAACCATCTTCAGACGTACCAGGTCCCAGTAGATGGGATGGCTGTGATTTTCGTGGTATGTGCAGATCCGGCGTTTCCTTACGAGTTGTTTTACTCTTGGGTTACGTTTCCGGCTGTGGACGCTAATTCTGGTTTGTTCCACTCCTACACGGCCTCGGATGTCCCGGCTGAATATACGCCGTACAGGGCATTGGAAATACCTATTGATCATTGGCAGCATCGAGTTTGGTTTGATGGCGCCCTCCCCCACTCTTTGTCCGCTGCGAGGTTAGGTCCACTCTCAATTCCAGGTACTAATTGGCCTGCGTTGGGTGGCTTTACCCCGCACCCGAATCACGGGGCTTGTACCCTAGCAGAAATTCGCAGGCTACATGTTGTTTACATTTCCGTGATTCGTGCTTTAGTGCAATACATCGGTCGACATCTTCCTGGTGGTCCCCAGGGGGGTGCGGCCGCTCCCATGGAACGAGGCGGAATGCGTCTCAATCCAGTGATGGTTAATTCGGTTTTTGGAGCGCGTCCAGTTGACAACGATGACTTCCCATTCTGGCTAGCAGAGAAGTTTGATCAACTGGAGGCGGTTTTTCCGAATTCTACTCCTGCGGATAAACATAGAATGTTAACGATTACTCTACCAAAGGATATAACTCCTGAACTTGCTGACTGTGAAAGCTGGGGAAAAACATTTGCGGCAGTTTATACAAGGTGCTTCGGCACCCCGTCTATGACTGCCCTGCCTGAAATCATTAGACGTGTTCAGAATGATCACGGTCCAGAGGCAGCGGTTGAATTGGGTATGCGCCTGTGTGGTTCTTTTGAGATTGTAAGTGATCTCTTTCTCTCCAATGTAAAAGGAGATGCAGTTAACTTTCAGGTGTCGAATGCTTTGGCTGCTCTGCCCGATGCCGACAAACCCCGCCAGTTAGCAAAGATTGTGGTGGCCGCTTATAAGACAATTGGCCGCACAAGTAGAGGTCTGAAATATTTTCCAGTAAAGGAGAAAAAACAACCTCAGGGACAATCTGCAGTGACAGATGTCCAGCCCAAGTCCAAAAAACAAAATTGGCCTAAGAAACAGACACAGGGGAAGAAGAATACACAGCCTCAGGATTCTTTCCCTGCAGTACAAGCACCTGCGCCGACAGAAAAAGTTTATGATTTGCGCGATCGCGCGATGATTAAATCACCTGATCGATTTCAGGGTTCTGATCAACGCTCTCCTCGTTCCTTTCAGGAGACATCGGCCCCGAAGACCGGTGGAGGAGGAGGGGGTGGACGTGGACGTGGTGGCCAACAAGGACGTGGTCAGTCCCGCCAGACGGACGGCGCAGTGAAGCAGGAGGATTCTACGCCTAAGCGTCCGCAGTTTGCGAAGAAGAAAGTCGCAGCCTTAACAGCGCATAGATATGCCACAGATAGTGAGAACGCGGCTTCGGAATCTGACGTGGGCTCTGACCTTGCTGGACAGCGCGGCGGAGATTACCATAGTCAGAGAGGCGCTCCGTCCACTACTGAGGGTGACAGCGACTGAAGTGTTTGTTGTTATAGAAACAGCCGATACGAGATTAGCTCCCCCTGAAAGACTTTTTGAAATTGTCCTGTTAATTGAAGGTGACATACAGCGTACTGTCAGAGGGGTATTTTGGGAGAACCTTTCGTCTACGTACGACATTTTGCTTTCCGAGGCTGACTGGCCCCCACCTTTTGTGCTCGCAGCGCCGCGAGGGGAGGAGGTAATCCTTCCCAGTTTCGCGCACACTGTCTCGACTGAGCATGCGCAGCATTTTGCAGAAGAGTGGGCTCGGGCTCTTGCACCGGCTCTCTACCGCAACCAATGTGGTTGGGACAAATTGTCCCCATGCCACGAAATTCCTTTGCGGTCTGAGCCACAGCCTCAGCCTCAATATCCCATACGGCGTGAAGCTAAAGCAGCCGTCGCAGAAATCCTTGAACAATTGGAATATCAGGGAGTTATTGAAACGTGTGTGTCACCAATGAATAATCCCCTTTTTACTGTGACCAAACCTGACGGATCATATCGTTTGGTATTGGATTACCGGCATTTGAACTCGCATTGCCGTAACTGTGCAGTACAGAATACTCACGGCTCTGCCCTAGTGGATAGTCTAGTGCGTAAGCGTTTCAAGACAACGCTTGACATTTCCAATGGTTTTTATGCCCACAGACTGGATGACTTTAGCTCCCAGTGGACAAGTTTTACGTCCGCTGGGGTGCAAAAACGCTTCCGGCGACTCCCAATGGGCTACAAAAATAGTCCTGGAGTCTTCACCTCCAGAATAGTCACTCTGTTGGAGGGAATCGATCCAGATGCATGTTCTTATGTTGATGATATTTATCTCACAGACGACGAGATTTGGATGCATCTGTGTCGAGTGAATTCCATAATTTGTACCTTTGCTGATATGGGTTACAAATTTAATTTTGCAAAATCGCACATTGCAGAACACACGGTGTTGTTCCTCGGCTATGAGCTGAACAATGAAGGTAGAGGTTTGGCTCCTCACTTCTTGGAGAAATGCGCACAATTGCGCGCTCCTACAACACTGAAAAAATTACAGTCTCTGCTGGGCTTTTTGAATTTCGGCAGGACTTACATTCCGGAATATGCCCAGCGTATCAAGCCTTTGTATGCTTTGATACAACCAACTTTCTCAAAATCATGCTGGCTGCCTGAGCATTCAGCCATTTTGCAATCCTTGCAGGCTGATCTGCTCGCTTCTAAATATTTACTGACTCGTGATAACCACACCAACCTGGTAATAAGAATAATTCCTGGGACGGTGGGTTTCACATACCTCACTTTTAATGAAGGTGACACAGTACCTATTGCTTACAAGTCACACTTGTACACTTCGGCTGAGATGCGGTTTCCCACAGTGGAAAAGGTTTTAACTGCTGTACAGATGGCAATTCTTAAGGAACGAGCACTGTCTCAGGGGAAACGCATGCTAGTGGTAACACCCTGTCCTCACTTGGAGGCAGTCACAAAAGCCAGTGTACCGAATTCAAAAGCTTTGCACCCTCGGTGGATTCAGTGGGCTGCGTCATTGTCATCCACGGATGTCATGTTTATTTTTGACGCCTCCTTACGGTCGCAAGAGTACTTGCAGTATGAATTCGTTCATCTTGCTCCTCTGGCTATGCGACCTTTGGAGGACTTCCATTGCATCATTTACACTGATGGGTCGGCGCAGGTTGCGCATGGCTCTAAACATGCCTACATTTCCGCATGCGCCATTGTGGTAGGTGCTATGTTGGATGATGAGTTCATTTCCAGGGAAGTGCACACGTTGCCCCTGGGCGATTGCACCGCACAATTGGCAGAGCTTCGTGCTCTCTTACTAGCTTTGGAGTACGCAGATCCAAGTGTTACTACTCTAATTGTAAGTGATTCTTACTACTGTGTCCAGTCTTACAATGAAAACTTGTTCTTTTGGATTCAAAATGATTTTCGTGATTCCAAGGGTAGCACAATAAAACATAAAATGATCTGGGTTCGAGTAGCTGAGCTTAAGGCTATGTTGCCACTCGTTTATGTGATTCATACTCTCGGTCATCAGCGCGTAGGAGTTCACGCTGTTGGCAACTCGCTTGCTGATGAAGCAGCGAAATCAGCAGTATCTACATACTTAGTTGCAGCAGTTACTAGGTCTAAAACCAAGATTGATAGCGACATCTTGGCAGCGATTGCTGCCTCTGAGAAGGGAAGTAAACATCCTGCGGGATTCCCTTCGAAGTATAAATACCACTTAAGTCCCGATAAGGTTCCTTTTGTGACAATTCCTGATGTTGGGGAACGGCTGATTCCCAACTCGGATCGCAGAACAAACTTGATTACAGCGGCTCATGAAGGTGTGGCGTCTGCGCATGCGGGCGTCTCAGCCACTGTAACGCAACTACAACAACGTTTCTGGTGGCGGGGACTGTACAAACAGACGCGTGATTATGTCCTTCTTTGTGACATATGCCAGCAGATTAAACCTTCAACTGCTACGCGTCCGCCACAGACTCAGTTGTACATTTCTAATAAACCACTAGGCTGTGTTTATTTAGATCACTGCGGTCCTTTTTCATCTGATACTGCGTATAAGTACATCTTAGTAGCAGTTGACTCATGCACACGCTTTGTGTGGGTATGGCCACATCGCAGCGCTGATTCACGGACTGTCATTAGAGATTTGCGTATCTTTATAGGGATTTTTGCCTGTGGTACCTTCCATTCGGATCAGGGTCCGGCTTTCGCCTCTAAGGCGTATAAGGATGCCATGACTTCGATGGGGGTCCAAGTCAAGTTTTCGTCACCCTACAGACCTGAGGGTAATAGTGTAGTTGAACGAATGAACCGTGATTTAAAGCAATCTTTGACAGCCCGAGTTATAGGCACTGGCAGAAACTGGCTGGCTCACCTCTATGGCGTGCAGCGTGCTCTTAATAATCTCCCTAGAAGGTCTCTGGGTGGGCGGACCCCATACGAAATGCTCTTTGGCATCAAGATGTACGTCCCTGACCTTGACGGTCTAGACTCTGTGGTTCGCGCCACTTCCTTTGACGCAGATGAACATTGCAATGTTTTACAGAATCTACAAAAGACCAGAGACAGTCTTGCAAAGGAACATTTGCCCTCCACATCGGATGATGCGTTGCAGATCCCGGTAGTTGGCTGGCTGCCCCAAGTTGGAGAACTGGTTCGAGAGAAGATCGACAACAAGAAAGAGTTTGGTCCCTCCTATCGAGCTCCAGTCCCAGTGCTTGGAGTGAAGGGCACAAGAACAGTCATTTTACCACCACTTCCAGGTCGTAAGGAAAACAGGTTTATTTCTATTGACAATGTCAAGATACACAGAGTGGCCGATTCTTCTTAGCATGACACCAGCTGTTTCCTGTCCTACCATTGTGAGAAATTCAATAATGCCCACTGCTTCTAATATTGAACCTGAAGTGGCCATCGATTTACCTGCTGTTTCCAGTCCTTTATTAAATAATTTACCAGGAACTAACATTGATGAGACAGACTATACATACCCCACTGATTTGTCCATGCCTGACCTGCAAGCTCGTTTAGCCACGCAATCCAGATTTTCATTTGACTCTGCTTCCCTTGCCTCGAAAAAACCCTCTCAAATTGCGGTATATGCTAGCCTGTTTAAAAAACATTTTTTGATTCCTCCTTGGATATACATTTGGCTGGTCCTTTTTTCGGTTTACCTTTTTATGTCAATTGGTTTTGTGTTTTAATTTTTTCGAATTATGAATGGACACTATGTCGAGGAGAGAACTTGCATTACTCATTTAAATGGAACTTTGGCCCCACTTTCCTCTTCACATTCTACACACAGATTAAAAAGAGACTTGACTTTGGTTAACATCACAGCATGGCCTGTTCTGGATGGAATCGCGTGGGATGCAGTTCGTTTTCAGATTCATGGCCCAACGGAAGTCGTTAATGTTCCTAATGTACTAAGAGTTAATATGGGGGATGTGGTGAAACAAAACATTCGTTCTGATGATTGGGATGTTAATGCTGTGGAAAGTTTGTTTTCTGATTTGAAGTACTATGCTGCTTTTGATGCTGAGGATTTATATTTAGAATCTGCTAATTATGGTGAATTGTTCTGTTACCAACATTATGGCAATCACTTCTTACACAAGACATCTTCCCGAAGGGATGCTGTTAATTTTACTCAGTGGGAACATTGCCCGGCACCTACACAAGGGAGTTCGGAAACGTTTCTTAAAAAATATACTTATTTCACTGACTTTAACCAGACCAATCCCGAGTCCTTCTATTTTAAATTTCACATACAGCCACTGTCCAAGGTTAGACTTACCGATACAAAATTGTTGTATTCGAAGGCCTTCCTAGATCAATTAGTTACTGGGGGCTATGAGTTATGGAAGGAAACAATAGACCTTAAATCGGTTTGGGGTTCAAGGGCCTGGCAGGTACGAGGCACTGAGGCTTTGCACCGTGCATGTCTCATCCCGAATCATATGTTGTTTTTAAATGAAACCATTTCCCAGACCACATGCTTTGGATTGGCTACGTCTAAAAGGTTAAACACCCCGTCTTTCCCGGAGTTGGAGGAATATGAGAATTGGAGTAATTTTACTCAATTGTCCATTAAAGATATACAGGCTCTGCTTCTTAATTCCTCCTTTAACATTTCCAGTATGAATCCCAAGGGTTGGCTGCTTTGGCACCGTAGTGCTGATTCTTGCCAAAAAAGATTTTTAAATATAACTGACGGTTTTAAGACTGTTAGATCAGATCCCCGGTTTGATTTGAGTCATACTGTCACCTCTTACTCTGTGGGCAAGTTGTGTCAAGCTTGGCTGAAACATTCAACTTTACCTGCGGTTAAGTATCACCTTTCCAAACTGAATGCAGACGTGGATTTGAATGATTTCATTAAAGGCCCAGCTAGTGGCAGGTCGAAAAGGTGGTTGTATGGGGTTTACAATGAAATTTGGAAACTCTCACAGATTGAGGCTGCTTCACGCCTTAGGGCTATTGATCAGGCGAATCTTGAGAAAGTGCTTGCAGTGGTTGACAATAGCATTAATGTGCTTTCCTCTAGAATTTACACATTAGATAATATTGTGTCGTCTGTTGTTGATATTGTGCATGATGAAGTGTCAGTATTATACCATGGTCAAAATCAATTACGGTCAATCATGCAGTTTGCATGGACACTTCAGACTCTGAAAATGGGTAAAGTTCCCTGGGGATACATGAACGTTTCCTCTTTATTTGCACCGTTTAATTTGACAGACAAACAACGCTTGCTTTCAATGCGTGATGCTTCCTTTTCTATGCTACATATTGAAAGGTTGGAATCTTTACCTTTTTCTGTGGCAGAAGCCACTGCTGCTACGTGGCTTATCCACGGTTTAATAACGCTGCCTTTTGCTTTATATAAGTTTTCAAATTGTATGAAATATGTGCCAATAGGTCGTTTTGAACCCTTAGGTAGCGGTTTTCTTCATGAGGTCTGGTCACTCCCATACACATACAGATGTTTCAAGGATGAACAGGAGGTTTATCTAACAGGGGATGAGTGTACGGAGACGCCAGATCATTCTTTAATGTGCAGACACATACAGTTACACGGTTCATGTAACAAGGACCGACCGAATATGGCTTGCGTTTTACAGGGCACGCCAGTTCCTGCTATCATCCCCACGTTTAAATTGTTAGAGAATGGTAGTTATTTAATGCTCAATAATGAAAACTGTTGTGGGTTAATTAAAGGTATAGCTTTCATAGTAACAGTAAGTGAGCGAGTTATTTGCTGCAGAAATGTTCTTTATCCTCCCACACGTGAACATAGGGAGTCTTCCATTTGGCCACAGATACCGACCTTGGGAGCAGAATTCAGCGGCATGGCTAGAATAAGAGCTCTATTGTCCCAGAAAGAGGTGGCCTTGAGCTCGGCCCGTGAAACTTTCGTGCTTCACATTGCTAACACGCGTACGGAGGTTCAGGCTCTTTTAAATACTGATTTGCCTTTGCATTTCGGAGCCATGGTTCGTTCTATCTTTAACGCATCCTCCACAACGGGCCTAGCACATTTTTTTAAAGTTGTTAGCGGTGGTCTCGTGACTTCCTTTGAGAAGATTTTTGGAGTCATCCCTGCCTTCTTCCATTCTATTTTTTCATCCTTATTTGGAGGGTTCCCGTTTTTACTTGCATTAGCGGCTGGCGCTTTGGTGGTTTTCTGCCTTTTTAAATATGGATGCCCTTCCTGTGCAAGACCACGCTCAACTGCTACTGACGCGGTTTCGCAACCGCATGCTTGATTATTATGGCACACTGCCGTTGGCGACTCTAAGCACGGCGTTTGGATTATCTTTTCGGTTCTCCTATTTCACCTGTGTCCGGCCTGTATTTCGCTGCCTGACCTGTGGTTTCCTTTGGGCCATTGATTTGTGTCTCTGCGGACCGATATCTTCTGACGTCGATTTTGATCAACTGATGAGTCCTATCATTGCTCACGAGTTGGTTTGTTCTGACGAAAGGATTATGGCCTTGGCGGTGGCACATGGACTAATGGGTCCCTGGGATGTGTTGTCGGCAGCGCAAAATTTCTTGGAACGAAGTTTTCTTGAGAACCCACCGAGCTGTCCTCTGATGGTTATAGAGGATCCGGTGCTGGGAGATCACGTATGTTCCTTTCATCTTTTAAATTGGATGGCTGAACTGTTTTCGGATGAGGACAGTGACTTCCTCCTGGAGGCTGTTGCAGCTTACTTTTCATATACAGTCTTATCATAAACACTGCCTCGAATTGACATGCTGATTGATAGCATTTCCTTGATTTTATTGACTTTTGGTCAAGACATTTTATTTTTGCTTGCCTATTGGCTTGAGCCACATTATACTTGTGGGCTAATTTTTAGCATTAGTTTTTATAATTGACTTTTTATTCATGCTCGTTTATTGATGGATTCTGCTCTCATGTGATGGCACTTCTGTTATCTTATTTAGTCCGTTCACGGATCATGGGGGGGTGTTGTATAGCTCCTATATATCCTTATATCGTGTTAAGTTAGCATAGGTACATTTGGGATTTAAACGCCATTTTTCCTTTCTTGCAACTTCTGCACACGACCCTTAATTGTTGACTTAGCTTTCAACCTAGTGGTTTGCCGTGGTGTATGTGAGAATAATATGTTATTGCTCTGATATCAGTTTTGTTTAATAAACCATGTCTGCACGGAGAGTGCTGAAGTTTCAGGAGCAACACGATATGGTATTGTTATGAGGTCTGATCTCCACGCCTTCATAGTCATAACACAAGTGCAGCCTTTGCCAACTTGGGCTTGAGGCGGGATTGATATTGCTTTGCACGAGAATTGTTAACACACTTGATGCGGTGCACATGCAGAGAGAGCTGGTGTATGCTGATGTGATTCCTTCATGCTAGGACACTAAGGTATGGGCCCGCCCTAAAACAACCCAAAGAGACCTTCTTAGCTAATAATATAATATATGTGTTAGGGAGGGTGAGATATAAGTGTTGTTAACTCTTATTCATTACAGCATGTTAACATGCTGTCACCATTCACTTTTTATGTCTTAGTAACTATGCTGATAATTTTGATACTGATAATAAGTATACTTGTATTATCTAAGATACTGCGCCTGAGAAGACGGCATTAGTAAATAAACATTTCAAATGCACATGTGTCTTCTTTACTCCATGTTCTGGTTTGTAATGATAAATATAACGAAAGAGTGTTCATGAGTCCCACGTACCCTGAGGTACTGTAAGTTCATGTTCTGGTTTGTCTAAACATTGGGAGTTTGATATGTCCAATGAGACACTGTAGCTAGCTCGGTAAGGGGTGAGTTGGTTGCTAAGGTAAGTTTTGGGACACCCTAATTTGCCGAGGTTCCACTCCTCTGTGCACAGTTCTGTGTGAGTACAGAAACCCTGCAACACCCCTTGGTGTGAACTGCTGCTTGGCCTTCCAAAGGGGTGAAAATAACTTTTGAAAAGTTGACTGGAAGATCCCTTTATACATTTCTCGTCCACTGCATGGCTTTTCTATACAAATACTACAAGAAGTAGAAGGAGAAGTTTAACCCAGGGAAATGAAAAAGACTGTTGGTAACCAGTGAAAACATGCAGTGTGAAGCTATTGAAAATCGTAGTTTATACTTAACTGTTTTGTGAGACATTTCAGTTAAATGAAGACAAAATGTCAGTCCTGGGCAGCCGCGGTCGGTAGTAGGAGTTTCTGCAGGGCGGTGACGTGGGGAGGGGGAGGGGCAGAGTGGGGGGTAGTAATGTATGGATCACGGAGTTTAACAGGTAAGTAAACATATAAATAAATAAAACAAATTTTCATTGGGTGCACTGCATCACCAAATGCGATGCAGTGCGCGCAACGAAATTCGTTTTATTTATTTATATATTTATTACCTGTTAAACTCTGTAATCCATACATTACTACCCCCACCCTGCCCCTCCCCCTCCCCACATTACCGCCCTGCAGAAACTCCTACTACTGACCGCGGTTGGTCCTGGGTGCATCAATATAGGATTTTGATGTCTTGGCATAACCATAAATTGTTAGAATGTTAGAGTTAGATACTGCTGCCAAGCTGAAGAATCCATTGTTTGGCAATTGGTGAGAACTTTCTGTGGATGATGTCTTATGCATTAAATATCTTACAAGTATTTAATTGTGTGGTGTGATATTTTTACATTATTTTCACTGATTACAAGCAAGGGTGAACTACAAGACCTCAACACAAAGTGGAGGAAGACTGAAGGTACCTGAGAAGAGGTATTGTGGGAGATGATTGATTTGCCTGAACAGTGGAGTGCAGAGGATGGAAGCAGTGAGGATCCATTGGGGTAAATTGGAAAGAGCAGAAAACAAGCTCTATTTCGTTTGAAAAGCATGTAAATGGTGACAAAGCAGAACGTGAAGTAACTAGGTCTATTGCCTTTTACAAATAGACGATGTGTTCAACACTTAGGCCATTTTAGAAGATTGGGGTAATTTTTTCATTTATGGCTACCAAGGCAATCTTTGTGATTGCCGGTGTGGAAGTGAATATCTTTTGTGATTCAACAGTTGTACACAGACCTTTAAGCCTGTCAGATACACACTTAAAGCAAATATGTTATTTGCTTCATTAGTGATAGGCACACCTTTAAGTCTGTCAGTGATACAATAGAAAGAGTATCATTAGTACAAAAGAGTGGACTATGAAAGTAAAGGATGATCCTGTCCTTATGAAAGTGATTGGAAAAATACAATCAGGACGGTATCATGGCATAACAGAGCTAATGTACGGTTTGAAACCTTTTTGAATCAAAAGAGATCAATTGGGTATGAAGGATGTTTTTTAATTAATAGGAACATGTTTGGCTCCTCATTCTTTGAGGGGAAAAAATGTTAAGGTTGGTCATGTAGGTCACATGGGAATTATAAAGATTAAGAATTGGGTTAGGCAAGATTTTTGGTGGCCTGGGATGGATGTAATAGTGGAAAGTATGGTTCATAACTGAACCTCGTAATGCAATTGTGACAAAGTATTAAACGTTAAGAAGAGTCCTATGCAGAATAGAATGTACCTGAAGCACCATGGGAGGATATTGGCATTGATTTACTTGCTCATATTTAAGGAGAGATTGCTACACTATATCTGTTTGTTTTAGTTGATATTGTCTTTAAATTGCCTGAAGTCAAGTATTTTCACTACATCAGTTTGAAAGGGGTAATAATATTTTTGGAAGAGATATTTCACAGAGAAGGATATCCTAAATCATTGTTATCTCATAACAGAGGGCATTTATTACTAGAAAACATGGTGTTGTGTATAATGGGTGTGCACTTTACCCTCCTGAATTAATGGTGTGGTTAGATTGCTAGTGTTTGTGTTACACCTTGGATGAATGAACTTAAAGAATGTGTGTTTGCATATTTTATATATCCACATTCTACAAAAGGATAAACTCCATTCAAACTTTTAAGATGGAGTAAATATAGCATTTTTTTGTTACCTGGTTGGATGCCATGGCAGAACATTTACTGAAAGGTTAATGGTGATGGCAAGTACATTTGCATGTTAAAAATTGTAGTTAAATGTAGGGGATTGAGTCAAAGTTAAGGCTCCTGTTGGACATGCAGCAAGGTCTAAGGTTTCTGACCCAAAACAAATTGGTAAGAAATGTAAAAAATGCAATGAAGTCTGATGACAATAGAATTTGGAATTTTAACAGGATTGCCAAATGTTCTGATAAGATCAGGCAAGATATTGACTGTGGTGGTGACTGTAGAAGAAATTAGAGGAGAACTAAAAAAAAATGATCAATTGAGATTTTATGTTTGAGATTTTCTTTCCTCAATCTAGATGGGATTTTTATAATAGTGTTTTGTATAATACCTTAAAAACATGGAGCAATTCTAAAAGAGCCTCAGAGCACAGAATGTTCACTTACCCAAGTGCTATTCCCTATTGAGGGTAAGGGGTGGGAAGGTCCTCTACATACAGCAATACAGTCATTACAACCAATCATGTGCACTTTTGCTAGGAGTCACAGGTCTGCTGTACCATTTTCCAGGATTGCAACACCTAAAAATTTAGACATTTTCCTTATTTTACTCATGCAGGACCTAGTAAAGGAAATAAAGGGTTTAGTGATGACATCAGTGATGTCATAAATTATGTCATTTGTGATGTCATCAGTGATATTATAAATTAAGGGATTTAACATTTCATGAGCGATGTAGAAGGTAAGGCCATCAGCAGTGCATGACGGGGTAAAAGTTTGGTATTTTACTGAAGTATAACAAAGTTTTCTGTGTTTTTTCAGTTTTTTTAAAGATTATGTTTTCTATGACTTCAAAACTCAAGAGAGAAAGAAATCGAAAACAGGGTTACAGCGAAGTTATGGTTAGTTTTAATTATAACACCTTGATGTAAGTCTGAAACAACCTCAGACATTCAATTAAAAAAATAACTATTAAAATACAGTTACGGTTATGTATCAACATTAAAAAAACACTCAAAATTATCAGTAGCTTCACCATCCATGAGTCACATATTGGTTAATTTTGCTCATGTCACCAATGATATGAGTAAGTATGATAAATAATCTTACCCATGCATACATAATTACATACCATATAAAGTCTACGTTATCTATACAGTGTTCACAAACATTACAACTCCTTGGCTCATATTGAGTTCTGAGCCATTGTTTGAGGACTCTGTAATTGTTTCACAAACTATAATGCTTGTGGAACCCTAATGGGGTCCTTGCCACAGTTGTGGAGTCTATTGAGTTTGACAGTTATATACATCATTTAGGGTGTGTTCAGTCTGTGGACTTGGTTTTAAGTTAGTAAACTATAGACACATTTAGAAGCTGTTATACCTTAATTTAATATTAGGTTCAGGAGTAGGCTGTATTTCAGTTACGCTTTTGGGGGTACATTGTAGATAAATTCAAGTTTTTAAAATCTGCTCAAAAGCCTAGGGCCTTAGTTATGAGAAATGATGCATCGCTGCGTGAAAGCAGCGATGCGTCACTTCTCAGTGCGCACTCCTTGCGAAATACCTGATGCGTCATATTTACTTTATGAAGTATCATACAGAGATACAGATATGTCAGTATTTCTGACGTATCTGTATGGCGCAAAAGTGACGCATTGCTGGAGTGTGTCACAAAAGTGACGCAACTCCAGCAATGCGTCCTTTCACATGGGGCATGCCCCATGTGAAAGGGCCTGCATCAGTATTACGCCTGCTGTGAGGCAAGCGTAAGATTTTGACGCAAAGTTGTCCTAGAAGTGACGCAGTGAAATCTCATAGATTTTACTGCGTCACTTCTATGAGGCTTTTTGCGGGGGAATGCCACGCACTGCATACATTATACCTGACGCAGGTATAACGCAGCGCAGGGGTTAACAAAGTGACACATCTGCTTAGATGCGTCACTTTGTAAATAGTGCGCAACAAGAGGCATGTTTTCCGCCGCCGATACATCACAAAAAGTGAAGCATCGGAAGCGCAAAACTGACGCAAGGCCTCATAAATGGGGCCCCTAATGTTCTCAATAAGGAACACAGAATTTCCCATAAAGTCTGTAATATTATTATTATCAATTCTTTTTTTTCCTGTTTTACCTTTTTATTTTATTTATATATATTATATATATATATATATATATATATATATATATATATATATATATATATATATATATATATATATAATATTTTTTCCTTCTTTATTTTCCCTTTCCTTATTCCCTTTTTTTCCTTCTCCTGTTTTTTAAAATTTATATTATTAACCTATTAGCGTGGCAAAAGAGAATTAGTGAGTACAAACAATTAAAGGAAATTAAAGGAAAACATAGAGGAACTATATGAATTCATAAGAGAAGTTACCCCACTTCTACCTCACGGCATGCCTCTGAAATCAATTGCAAATAAGCTTCCGCCTCCTCCACTCTCTTAAAGACCCTCATTTTATTTTTGTACATAACTTTCAAGGATATAGGGAATTTCAATTGCACCGTTGCGCCGAGCTGCCTAAAAGGATCTAATAATTTCCCTAACTCCCACTGTCTAGATGTTAATATTGAGGAAACATCTGATCTAATCTGAAACGTAACCCCCTCGGCTTTTTAAAGCCCTATTAGGAATTTCATCCTTTAGAGTATATGTCAGAAAGTGTATCAAGATCATTCTTGGTCTTGTTTTATTTGGATTTAATCTAAACGGATCTCTATGAACTCTTTGAATATCTGTAATGAGATCTTGCTCAGAAACTTCCACTCCGGTAGCTTGCTTGATGAGTTTAGCTACGTATTCTTTAATGTTATTTCCTTCAGCCCCTTCCGGAACTTTCAAAAGGCGGAGATTATTTCTCCCCTGAGAATTCTCAATAGATTCCAGTTTTTCCTGATAACCCATCTCTCGTTGTCTTAAATCATCAATTTTCTTTGTATGTTGGATTGCCAAAGTTTTTAGGTCTGTAACTAATGCTTCTAGGGCAGTAGTTCTAAGTGCTAATGAATCTAATGTTTCTTCTAATTTCTCGCAAAACAGCTTTCTTTCCTGCTGATTATTTTCAGAGACCCCAAAGCCATTTCTCATTTCTTGACTTAATGCTTGAAGAATTCGCACTACGGATAGATCGCTAGCTAGGCCCCCATCGTGTTCACTCTTTACCTCAGACTCTTCGCCGCTCTTGATTAAAAGAGTGTCCCCCTGGCACTTGACCTCTTCATAATCCGCCGGGTATTTATTTCCCTCCTCGGAAGAAGTGGCTTCATTCTGTAAACTAACTTCTAAATCTGCCATTTCTGCTCTTTGCATTTCCGCTGAGTCGAGCTGGTGTTCCAATACCTGATATCTATTAGGACTCGGGAAATTTTCCGGAAGATTGGATGTCTCAGAAGTAAGGGGATTAGTACCATGTAACAGAGGTTTTAGTTCCAAAGTAGAGGGAAGTACTCTAAAATATTCCTTGAGTGAAGGGGCAGGCTTCGCCCTGGGAACGATTTTTTGAGTGATAGACTTAGCCTGAGACAAATTAGATTTTTTGACAGCAGCCCGTTTCTTTGATTTGCCCTTGGTTTTAGCTTTAGTAGGGAGGGGGGTCTAATTGTTGTTTCTGAGGTTTCTAATGTTTTTTTGCCACTAGACATTAGGAAATCGTCTTTCGTCTTGTTTACAGATACATTAACAATATCTGGTACTTGTTTCCTGCCCTTACTCCTTAAAGTATACCTGGAAACAGGAGCGTCATGCAGATCTTTTCCCTGGAGAAACAAATTATCCCCGGCTAAAACATTGCACCCACCATTTTGCTCCTCTCCACTGATGGATTGTGGGGAAGGGAGTCCAGAGCAGTTTCTGTTCCCCCAGCCTCTGCCCATGTGAGCAACTCTTGATGCTACACTGCAGCCCCTTCTCTCTGACCAGGCTGCTCTGGCCCACTGTGCTAGCCCTGTTTCCATTCGAGTGGTCTGAGGCTCACTCACCTCCATAACTGCAGGACCTGCAGGGGCCTCCGTGTCACCGATGTCACCGATTGCGGCCCCCACCGCGGGAACACTATCACTGCCCGCCAGCGCCGAATCTCCAATGCGGACAGAGCCAGAGCCGATGAAAGCGCTTCCCACTGCAGGCGGAGCCATAGGACAGAGCTCCGAGATCTCCTCTGACGGCAACGTCTCCAAAACCGTGAGTCTCCGCTCTCATAACTGCAGACTTTCGAGCTGCACAAGCAAAGGGCAGGGAGCAGAGAGACGTAAGCTGGCCTCCTCCACGGGCCTCACACAGAAAAAATCTAAAGAAATTGTGTAATAAGAATCTAACGCATTAGCTCATTACGAAAAAAAAAGAGCAATCTTCAAGGTATTCTCGAATAAGTCCGGATATCACGGAACCTCGCGACTAGCTGCTGCTGCTAGCCACCATGTTCTCCCCTGCTGCTTGCCACCATTTTCTGAGTCTGTAATATTATTGCATAGTCTGCTGACTTTTAGGTAATTTAAAATGTATTCTTGGCTTTCATTGCCTAAAACTCCTTATATCCTTCCACCACAACCAAATATGTCATATCAAAAGGGAACACATCCAACAATTTATGAAAAGCAGGAGATGTAAAAAGGTGCTACTTTAAGTCAGGTTCTACTTAATGGCCACCAAGTAAAATCCACAGCTAGACTTGGCAACCAGCATCAAGTTGGCCATCCGTGGGTGATTGGCCACATGTGGTGAGTTGGCTGCAGATCCAGGTAATAGGTCAGAACCTGTAGCCAACCTTGCCTTTCATGACTGAAAGCGATAACCAGTAGGTATTGTCTCCCAGGGCAGATTTTCCATGCAAACAAAGTTGGATGCAGGACCTGGGCAGGTCAATGCATATAGCGCCTACAGCACAATGCTTAAAACAACCTACCAAAGATTTGCTAACCCATGCCGAGACACCCACAGAGGCTGGCAGAATTCAGAAATCACAGTCAAATCCCGGTATTCTCAGTTTGAAGTGCAATACAGAGGGGTTTAATCGTGCTTGATGGGCTGAAGTGTCTGGATAAATAAACTACTCATTCATGTGCATGCCCAATCCCTTTCACAGCAATGATTGCCTTCTCATCGCACATTGAAGCTAGATGTATATCATCAAAAAAGCTAAAAATTTTACTGAAAAAAATTTGTTTAAGTACAGTCACAATTACAAATTAAAATCAAGAAAACACTGAAATCCATAATACATAAATATGGATGTTTTGATTAATTTGGAGTATTTTTTTCATAGTACAGATTGAGTTTCAATGCTGCTTTGCTGCTTTTAACATTTAGATTAAGATACAAAAAAATAGTAAAAGTGATTCCTTGTTAAATCACTTGCCTGATATCGACGGACTAACGGATTAAAGAACCGAGGAGGGAGCTGAGGGAGCCTGTTGTTGCCTGCCTGCTTCAGCCGCAACGCCTCGCCGGACCCGCTTCGCGGGTCCCGCTTCGCGGGTCCCGCTTCGCGGCTAGGAGCGGTTATCTGGACTTTGGGAGGGGTTTGTTTGCTCTTCTGAGACCGGCAGGGCTGCGAGCGTGAAGCGGTGGACTCCAAGCTCCAGGAGTCCCCGCGCGCCCGTGTCCACCTGGGCTGCTCTCCCTGCAGGCTCCGCCCCCACCTGGAAGGATAAAGCGGCGTCCTGCCCTGTAACCTGTGGATTCCTTGTTAAATCACTTGCCTGATATCGACGGACTAACGGATTAAAGAACCGAGGAGGGAGCTGAGGGAGCCTGTTGTTGCCTGCCTGCTTCAGCCGCAACGCCTCGCCGGACCCGCTTCGCGGGCCCCGCTTCGCAGCTAGGAGCGGTTATCTGGACTTTGGGAGGGGTTTGTTTGCTCTTCTGAGACCGGCAGGGCTGCGAGCGTGAAGCGGTGGACTCCAAGCTCCAGGAGTCCCCGCGCGCCCGTGTCCACCTGGGCTGCTCTCCCTGCCGGCTCCGCCCCCACCTGGAAGGATAAAGCGGCGTCCTGCCCTGTAACCTGTGGATTCCTTGTTAAATCACTTGCCTGATATCGACGGACTAACGGATTAAAGAACCGAGGAGGGAGCTGAGGGAGCCTGTTGTTGCCTGCCTGCTTCAGCCGCAACGCCTCGCCGGACCCGCTTCGCGGGTCCCGCTTCGCGGCTAGGAGCGGTTATCTGGACTTTGGGAGGGGTTTGTTTGCTCTTCTGAGACCGTCAGGGCTGCGAGCGTGAAGCGGTGGACTCCAAGCTCCAGGAGTCCCCGCGCGCCCGTGTCCACCTGGGCTGCTCTCCCTGCCGGCTCCGCCCCCACCTGGAAGGATAAAGCGGCGTCCTGCCCTGTAACCTGTGGATTCCTTGTTAAATCACTTGCCTGATATCGACGGACTAACGGATTAAAGAACCGAGGAGGGAGCTGAGGGAGCCTGTTGTTGCCTGCCTGCTTCAGCCGCAACGCCTCGCCGGACCCGCTTCGCGGGTCCCGCTTCGCGGCTAGGAGCGGTTATCTGGACTTTGGGAGGGGTTTGTTTGCTCTTCTGAGACCGGCAGGGCTGCGAGCGTGAAGCGGTGGACTCCAAGCTCCAGGAGTCCCCGCGCGCCCGTGTCCACCTGGGCTGCTCTCCCTGCCGGCTCCGCCCCCACCTGGAAGGATAAAGCGGCGTCCTGCCCTGTAACCTGTGGATTCCTTCTTAAATCACTTGCCTGATATCGACGGACTAACGGATTAAAGAACCGAGGAGGGAGCTGAGGGAGCCTGTTGTTGCCTGCCTGCTTCAGCCGCAACGCCTCGCCGGACCCGCTTCGCGGGTCCCGCTTCGCGGCTAGGAGCGGTTATCTGGACTTTGGGAGGGGTTTGTTTGCTCTTCTGAGACCGGCAGGGCTGCGAGCGTGAAGCGGTGGACTCCAAGCTCCAGGAGTCCCCGCGCGCCCGTGTCCACCTGGGCTGCTCTCCCTGCCGGCTACGCCCCTTTTGACCAATCACACTGCAATAAAAGGGAAGCATTATCCCCGCTGAGCGGGAGCGCGCAGGAGAAGCCCGGGAGAAGCCCGGGACAAGGGCGGGACCGTCTGTGGCCGTCCGTGGTCGGACGAGGTTGGGTTGGGCCCGGAGTCCTGGTTCGTTTTATATCCTGTAATACCCCACCTAGCCATATTCAGTGGTCTATTTATAAGTCCTAACAACATCTTTTTAAACATGTCACTAAGATCTGGTAAACAGCGCCTAGTGCATATACAAACCTCAAAGGGTGTTGTCTCAGGTCCCCTCGATGCATTTATCTCTAGAGCCACAGGAATTCTAGAAAAAGAAATAGAACAGGTAGAACATAGACTGTCCCTGGATTTAGTTACTGGGAAGCGTTCCTCTATAGGTGCCCTGGCCCGTGCTAAAAGCCCCATAACGAATGCAGCGTTTAACTGCATTTCAACCTCAGAATCAGAAGTAATAGTTCACGTTGATGGGGATGGTGCTACAATAGCCACGGCCAATGTAAATATGGAATTGAATTCTGATATCAACTTGTCCAGCTTAGAAGTTGATAGTCAAAATTCTGAGGATGACGAGAGTAGCACGGGTGGCACCCCTCCATCAAATGTCCCCACTTTACCCAGTATGCCAGCTTCGCAACAAGTCACCACCAATTACATCTCTCGGAAAAGAAAACATGCCTCAAGTCCACAGGGAGACAAGGAACAAAAACAACCCAAAATAGACTACGTCAATAGGACTAGCCCCTCT
The DNA here is from genome assembly GCF_964261635.1 of Lissotriton helveticus. NCBI lineage: Eukaryota > Metazoa > Chordata > Amphibia > Caudata > Salamandridae > Lissotriton > Lissotriton helveticus. The sequence continues at coordinate 784,895,261 of NC_136057.1, read as the reverse complement.
CACTCACAGATCAATCCCGAACTCCCAATAGTGTATTGCCCCTCACTAGCTCATTCTGGGTCCTCTAACCCTTGTCCAACGTGTTTTAGCAGCGACGATGTCTTGTTGGCCAAGATGGAAACAATGTTTCAAACCTTATTGCTCCCGGTCCTTGAAATAACAAGGATAATGTCCGCTAAAATAGATGTCTTGGAAGCGGCAGCTAATATCAACATGGACCTTCTGCACAAACTTACATCTTCCAGTCCCAGGACAGGGGGTCCTAATTCCGCAGGGGGTGTCAACCAAAAAGGGGGGACAGCCACAATATTACCCGTAGGGACATCAACCAGCCACAATATTAAGAAGCAAAATCCGGGGGCAAAATCGGCAGCACCTACATCGATCACTGCCAGTAGAGCATATAACCATGAAACATCGAAAGCCAAACACCCATTGGTTCCTAAAAACGTGCCAGTAAAACAACACTTAGTGAATGGCCCGTCACAACAAATTAATAATACCACAGTGCCAACACCATTATTGGGTAAAGAGAAGAAAACCCCCCACCCAGAAAGGCATCATAGGACTGTTAATAGCATCATACGACACCCTCCCAGAGCTAATTTACCTCCAGAAGCGGCACAATACACTATCGTTTTAACTGGGGTGGCCCCCCTAAGAGAGGGCACCAAAGAGTCACAAGGGGACCTACGGAACAAGGTCACATTTTGGCTAAATAAACATCGTCCTCTCCCCGCCTCATCCCCCACTGAAATCCTTTATGTAAGGAGAGTTGACTGGGTAGGAAAGGGTGAAAAAGATCTGGAAGGGGATTGTATTTTGATTTCTTTTAAAGACCCTTGGGTGGTGGAAAGAATTCAGAGGAAAGCTAGATTTGCCCATTTAGGTGATGTTCAGACCCTGCACCTTGGTTATTTTTACCCCCACATGCACCACAATTATTCAATGGGCTCCAACCACTGGAAATTTCGAGGGGGGAGGCCTCGAGAGCACTTAACCCCCTACCCCCCATACTACCCCCCACTCTTTAATCATTTCGAGGCACTGTCAGATTTGGAATGGGTTGACTGACTATGTGCACCGACCCAGTTACCAATTCCAGTAACAAGGATTGGGGAAGGAGCGTCTACTCCATCCATCCCCACCTCGGACCTCACAAGGGTGCAACAGATTTCGCCCTATAACAAAATTAGAATACAGGGGGAACTATTTGGGGAAGAGGTCTCCATCTCTAATGTAGAAGAAATTAGGCTAACAAGTGCATGTCTATCGAGTCCCCTTTCCCCCCCGACAGTTAGTAACATTTCTGTGGAATTGGACATGTTATCTTCATATATGGTGTCTTGGAATGTTGCTGGAGTTAAGACACGTCTGGTTTCTGAGGACTGGTTGGAGTTCATAGGTAATTATCAGGTCGTGCTTCTGCAAGAAACTTGGGCCACTGCCCCGTTGTTTATGGTTGGTTATGTAAACTTTTTTAAACCAGCAATAAAAGGTACTAAAGGGCGGGCGTCAGGGGGGCTGTCCATATGGGTTAAACAGGCTTGGTGTTACTCTGTTTCTGAAATTTTTGTGGACAACCCTGATATACTGGCCATAAGGTTGAGTAAAGCAGGGGGGCAGGATATGCTTATTATCAACATATACTCTAGATGCCTCCCGGGTGGACGATGCCCCAAGCTGATAGGTGCCTTAGACACCTTACTATCAGGTTGGAACAAAGGGACATTCATAATGTTAGCAGGTGACATTAACTGTACAATTGAGCAACTGTACCTGCCGGAGGATAACTGGGGGCTTGCAGAAGACGTGACTTGGAAAATCCCCGATCTTTCAAACAAAAGCCTAGTCAAAGTAACGGAGGCTGCTTTGAATTGGTCCGCCTTTTGCCTTACTTGGGGACTAAGGGCCGTAAACGGCCGTACCAAATCGGACATCGGAGCCAACTTCACCTTCGACAATGGTGTTAGAAAGAGTCGTATTGACTATATTTTCTTAAAAATGGAATACTGGTGCCTAATTGTTGACATGGAAATTGTTATGCGCCCGGAAAGCGACCACAACCCACTGTCCCTGAAAATTAAAATGCAAGATCAGACAAGTTTAGCAGAATCTGTTCCTAGGGGTCAGGGGGCTGTAACCATATCAAATGACCGGAGGAGACTGAAATGGTCAACCATATCAAACGATGTAGTGTTACAGGCTAACATAGAAAATGTGGTGATGAATGCTTTAGACAATTTGAGGTCTGTTGATGCTGAAAGGGGTAATACCTATTTAGATAAGACTATGGGCATACACGATAAATGTTTCTCTGAGCTTAACAACCTTCTCTCTAAACCGTGTAAGTCAAATACCGGGAATCCAATTGCCTCAAGAGCTAAATGGTATAATAGAGAGTGTAGAGAGGCCCATAGCCATCTAATAGAGAAAGTTAAATCTAGAGACCTGAGTGCAGTAAAGGTGGCCAGGCAAAGGTATAAAAGAGTGCAATGGGATGCAAAGAGGGAATGGGAGGATGATTTCTGGGCGGTCCTCTTGGACGCCAGTAAATCTAATAATCAGACCAAATTCTGGGACATTGTCAGATGTGGAAAGGATGGTGACTTCCGCACTCCATCTAACCATGTATCCCCGGAAGATTGGAATAATCATTATTCCACCCAATTCTGCCTAGAGGTTGCTGACCCAATGATCACACTGAACCCGCAACACACAATATCTACTGGCAATGTGATCATGACCTTTACAGAAATGGAAACGGAGATCGCATTAGGTTTAACGAAGCGGGGGAAGGCTCCTGGACTGGATGAAATCCCAGCAGACCTTTTCAAAGCAAATACAGGCCTTTGGGTACCCTATTTAACACGCATAGCAAACACCATAGCGAGAGGTGCCCGCATCCCGAAGACATGGAAGGGGGCGGAAATCCTCCCAATATACAAAAAGGGAGACAGATCAAATCCAGGGAACTACCGCCCGATTAGTTTAATCGACTGCTTTCAAAAAGTTTTTGCTCGTATACTCCTGGCGAGGGTACATGGGTGGATGGAATTAGAAGGAATACTGTCCCCATTACAGGCGGGTTTCAGATTTGGTACAAGCACCATTGACCAGGTTCTACGGCTTTGCATGATTTTTTGGAAGGTCGTCTTACTTGGAGGGGGCACCATCTTTGCTGCTTTCATTGACCTGAAATCAGCTTTTGATTTGGTGCCGAGGGGAAAACTATGGCAAGTATTAAGGGACATAGGTATGCCGGGGGAACTGGTTGAAATGATCATTAGACTACATGAAGACAATTTTGCTAGGGTAAGATGGGGGGCCAAAGGGCAAACTACGGACTCATTTCCGGTCTCACGAGGAGTCCGACAGGGGTGTGTTCTCGCCCCTACCCTCTTCCTACTCTATATTGATCAGGTAGTCAAATTCTTTAGGTTGATCAACACCGATGCACCATCCTTGGCGGGGACGAAATTCCCAATGTTGATTTTCGCCGATGATACCCTCCTCCTGTCTAAGACCAGGGGAGGGTTACAGCAGGCTTTAAATCACTTTGAGGAATTCTGCAATAAAAATGGCCTCCAAATAAACGTGGGGAAAACTAAGTTTATGGTTTTTTCCAGGAAAAAACCACTACGTAGTAGTGTTCAATTAAACGGGGTTAACCTGGAACAAGTCGACAAAATGACGTACTTGGGGGTTACCCTGGATTCTCGATTATCCTGGAAACCACAAATAGAGACCCAACAATTAAAACTCACCCAATTGACTGGATGTCTCTTGCGCGAGCAAAAGAAAACAATCACGAAAAGGGTCGCCCCTGCCCTACAAATTTATGATGTTAAAATTAATACAGCCACACTTTACGGGGCAGAGCTATGGGGTTTCATGGACCTTACAAGTTTATATAGAATACAGAGCAGATTCCTTCGTAATTTGGTGGGGCTGCCCCAATCAACCCCATTGATTCCACTCTGTCACGACATGGGTTGTCCACCAATAACGGACATGGCTAGATACAGAGTGGTGTCTCTGTGGAGGCACCTATGGACATCCGAGGATTTGGTACTTTTCGCAAGGGAGTTAGCCGAGGTGAAGGCCATGGGGGGTTCGGAACGAATTCCATGGCTTCGCTCAGTGAAAACGAGCCTGTGCGATATGGGTCTCAGCCATCTATGGGTTTCTCCAGGCAATAACAATTTTCCCTCAAAAAAGGAATTTAAGTGTTTATTTTGGGCCTCAATACGCCTGTCCTTGGCTCAAGCTTCTAGTTCTATGGGTCTGACGGGTCGTTTTTTAAGCTTTAAACTGGATTCTGCCCGTGAAACATACTGGGACCTCATTACTAGGCCAATGGACAAAAAATTGTACCATCAATTTCGGGTGGGCTCATTACCCTTGAATTCCTTTACCTCATCCTGGGATAAATCCTTTTCAAATTTTTGTATATATTGCCCTGGCTGTAAGGAAACTGAGGGTCACTTCCTGTTTGCTTGTCCTCAATACAGCGAACCCCGATCCAAATGGCTAAAACCCATTTTTAAACGCCTGTCCTGCAGAAAAGCCTCGGAAGCTATACGGGCCTTAAAAACAAATACCTCCGATCTAACTGTGATATGTTTGGCCAAGTATTTAGGGTGGGCGTGGGCAATAAGAGCTAGAAGGATACCAACTGTCCCCTGACCACAATGCATTATGTGTAAATTTTCTTCTTCCTGCATAAGCTAATCCTATTCTCATGATGAGCATTATTTAATGTCTGGTTTTTCGAATACATAGTTTAATAATGTTTTTAATTGGGGATATTTTGCCCTATTTTTTACATTTTCATAATATACAGATATTGTCTGTTTTTAAAGATTTTGTAAAATTGTGGAGATTTTCTTGAACTGTTTCGAAATGTTTTGTCAAATTTGTCTTTTATGATTTTATCATCGAAATAAAGACATTAAAACCTGAAAACCTGATGTTCAAAGAAGAGCTAAATTATTTGGTTTAGAGGAACATCACTCACATTCTAGGTGAATAAGGAATGAAAAGCTGGCAGTGTTTGCCTATCAGGAATTCCTTACACATTCACAGTCAGATATGCTAATGAAGTGTCCTAATTTAACCTTTTGAATGTGCTGTAATTTCACCTGATGGGCACTGAATCTCTGATGCTGGAGACATATTTAATTCCCTAGGGTATAATATTTACCAGGATGGTATGCCATTCAAAATGTACACTAAAAAACCTCACAGAATCAGCCTGCATATTAATTTACTTGGATCTAAGATATTCTTAAACTTAGTGATTTTTAATAATTGTAAAAAAGAATAAAAATTAAACCCATGTACATTTCATTAAATGGTGTGAGTCCACTGACTATTGGAATACTCATGACTTACTTCTGAAGTCATGAGTACTGACAGATGTAGGTAACAATAAAATATTTTTTAAGAGGAGCATCTTGAAAAAGATGAGTGCAAGATGAAGAGTTTAATTTCATGTCATGTGGTAATCATATTGCCATACACCTGATTTATGGAAGAATATATATGTTGCACAGAGGAGCACATACATAAGGGTCTGATCACAATTTTGGCTTGGTGCATTAAAATTACCACCCACCTAGTTTGCTATATTATGATGTTGGCAGCTTGGAGAACAAAAGACCGCTGGAGCACCGCTGACACCGCCAGTCAGGAAAGCAGCTGTCAGAGGGTGGTACAGACAAAGTTCACTGCCGACGGAATTACGAGTTGGCTTTCCGCTGAGCCAACCGCGGCGTGAAGACTGCCTGCTTCAAGTCAGTGAAACAAAGTAATTGGGGTGCATACTCACCAATTTCCTTGGCTTTCCTTCAGTCTCCCACATGGATCACTTCCTCCAGGGCACCCGTCAAAGCAAAATCTTGACCCCAAAGAAAACAACCCTGTTGCAGACAAAATCCAAGTAAGTCAATTTTGTACTATGTGCCCATTGACTGGTTTAGGCACATATGATCTGGACTCCAGCAGTGAGAAAGTGATATGCCGGGCAGGAGACCGCCGCGCCGGCGGTCTTCTTGGGACCACCACCGCAGCAGTATGGCAGTAAGACTGCCAAAGTTGTAATTAGGCCCAATGCATTTAAACACTGGGAAACCATGGTTATGGGTGCAAAAATGTGCTGTAGGAGTAGACATGCGCTAGATCATTGAAATTTGGATGTGAAGATCCTGAGACGAATATATGCTAATACAGTCGGCAGCATCTTCTTTGTGCAAAGGGGTGAGAATGTCAAATATCGCTGATTAGATGGATGTACCTTTATGATTCACAAATAGGTGCACATCTGCATTAAAGATGCACAAATTTGCAGGACCATTACGGTAACTTTAAGATGACACAGTTATATTGTTCAGGTATGCTATGTTATGCCCGTCTATGCCTTACAGTAAAACTGTATAACTGCGACTCTATCCCTGATCGTTAATTTTACTCTTTGACCATCAAGGATTCACCTCGATGGACTGTGTTGAAAGGATTAACTTTTAGATTTTAGTTCTACAGGACAAGAATGGAAGCCTGGTTTAAGCAGACCACAGTCTATTCTCAAATGACTGCAAAATATGAATAAGTAAACATTTAAAATGCTTCCACATTAGGGATCCAACTGTAGCATGGTCTATCCTCTTAGTCCTCATAAGGAAAATCACCATTTGTATTTTGTAAATTAGGTAACTAATACATTTTCAATTCTTTGCAGTAGATGCAAATGCACATCTTTGTGCCCCAGGGATGATTCATACACCTTATAAATCTAAAATCAATCAAATCAATCAATCTCCACCATTCACATACGGAGCCTGTCTGATTGGCTTCCAGGGTAAAACTGTGTACGTTTGTTCTTTGTGTAAGCCTGTGTTTAGTTTTTTATTTGGATATCCCTCTGAAGTTTTATCTTCTCATTTTTTGTGCCAAGAGTCCCATTTGCGAGGAAGATGTTTGCCTGGAGGAAGGAGATTGTGCAAACAAGAGATGTGAAGAGCAGGCCGGGAATTGCAGATGGACAGACTGGAGCCTCACAGTGGCAATCCAGGGGACGATACTTGCTGTGTGAAGAGACAAACGTGCAGCAGCTCGCAGTGTGTCTCTGTGTGAGCAATGTGGTTCTGAAGCGTATGGCCCTGTTTGTGTTTGTGAAAAGCCCAAAAGTTTGACTTTAAGAGCTTGAGAACCACACTAAGGGTCAAGGATTAGAGAGCGAGGTACGTCCTGATGGTCAGAAAGTTGTTGAGGATGGGTCCAGGAGCTGTAGGAAGCCTGTTATATCCCTGCGTCTTAGATCAGGAGGCTAGCAGACTTGTCCTTTGAGTACATCTGGTGTCCTGGGTTCAAGATGGGTTACTGGTCCAGTTGCTCATCTCCAGGCAAGAAGGCAGCAGGAAGCAGGTCAGCACAGCAAGGCAGCAGCTCCTCCAGAGTTGCAGTCCAACAGAGTGGCAGTCCTTTCAGCAGCACAGCAGTCCTTCTCCCCGACAGAGTATCCACAGGTCAAAAGGTATACTGAAGTGGTGGTTTCAAAGGTCTAGCAATTATACCCAGTCGTGCCTTTGAATTAGAGGAGACTTCAAATACAGGCCTTTGAAGTGCACAGAGGTCCATTACTTCCTGTCCCGACTCCAGACTCACTATAAAGGGTAAGCAACCTGTTGTGTGTGGACAAGTGTAGGCGGGGCTGTGCCCAGCACCTCCCTCTCTTCCTGTCAGGATGGTCCATAAAGTCACACCTAAGCAGCCATTGTGTGTGGCTGTCTAGGGGGAATACACAAAGCCCAAATGCCACTCACCGTAGACATGTGAACAGAGACAGGCATCAGGCCCCAAATATCTAACCCAAGCAAATGCCAACTATCTAACAGTGGCTTTTTCAAAAATGCAATTTACAATCCACTTTTTTACTTTAAGTTAGGATTATAAATTAGGATTTCAGAGACACCAGACTTGGGGACCTTAACTCTGCTAATTGGAAATGATGCTTATCATATGTGATAAGGTAATCCCAATATGATCCTATGGAAGAGATAGACCATGTTATTGTGAAAAAACAACTTTGAGAGTTTTATACTACCAGGACACGTAAAGCTTAAAAGTACATGTCCTGCCTTTAAAATACATTGCACCTTGTCCAAGGCCTACCTTATGGGTGACTTACATGTATAAAAAGGACAGGGATGTGTCTGCCTAATAGTTTATTTTGCTAGGTCAAAATGTCATTTTAAGCTGCACTCTCTGACTTTGCAAAAGAAAGACTGAGACATGGTTAAAGGGCTAGTTAAGCATGTGGCACAATCAGTGCTGCAGGCCCACCAGTAGCATTTAATTTACAGGCCTTGGGCATATACGGTGTCATTTACTGAGGACTTATAATTAAATTAAATATGCCAACAGGGTATGAGCCAATATTACCATGTTTAGAGGAGAGTGCAGAAGCACATTGTCACTGATTAAGTGCACAGTGTCCTAAAGCCAGCAAGTACAAGGTCAGAAAATGTGGAGGAGGAAAGCAAAACGTTTGGGGTGATCCTGCAGAAAGGCCATTTCCAAAAAGTGGCATACAGTTTAGTGGATTTTCATAGACTGGAATGGTGTACAGTGTAGTACAGTGTTGTAAAGTGTCGTACTGTGGAATAGCATACAGTGTTATAAAGTACAATAGCACTCAGTGGTCTAGAGTGAAGTTGTGTACAGTGGAGTAGTGGAGTGGAGTACTGTGTCAGAGTTGGATGGAGTTAAGTGTCGTACAGTGGCATACAATATAGTACAGTGTTTTACAGTGAAGTGATGGGGTATAGACATGTCTAAAATGTCAGAGTAGAGTTGCATGGAGTACAGTAGTAGGAGAAAGAGTGGAGCTACATGGAGTAGATTGTTGTATAGTAGAGTGAAGTGAGGTAAAGTATCGTAAAATGGAGTAAAGTTGAGTGGAGTAGTATATCGTAGTGTGGAGTAAAGTACAATAGAGTGTGCCATAGAGTAGAGAAGCATGGATTGGAGTGTACTGGTTAGCGCAGGTAGTAAACCGTTTAGAGTGGGGTCTCTTACAGTAGAATGGAGTTCTCTGCCATATAGAAAAGCGTTGTGTGGAGGAACAGAGTGTTTTACATTGGAGGGTACCAGCATAAAGTGGAATATAGTATTGAATAGTGGAGCATACAGGGATAAGTTGGAGTAAAATGTCATAGAATGTCATGAAGTGTGGTAAAACTTTTATAGGACAGAGTTATATAGAATGGAGGAGAGTGTCAAACAATGGAGCAGTGTACAGTGGAGTGGCATGTAGAGGATTATTGTAAAGTGGAGTAGCATACAGTGGAATATAGTGAAATACTGTACAGTGGAGTGTAGAATAATGCAGAGTGGAGTGGTGTACAGTGGAGTGGCACAGAGTGAAGTAGGGTACAGTGGATTAGCGTATACCAGGGAGTCATACATTGAGGTAGTGTAGCATTAAAGTTGAGGAAACTGTTATATGAATTTGAGTGGTGTCTGATGTAGTAGAGTAGAGTAGAGTGTTTTCCAATAGAATGTATGGGCATAAAGTCAACTGTAAATTTTGGCAGTTGCGTGTACAGGATAAAGTGGTGTAGAGTCTAGTGGGGTTGTTTAAAGTGTAGTAGAACTATGCAGAATGGAGTTTTATAGCGTGAAGTAGAGTACACCAGGGTGGCATAGATTGGAGTAGTGTACAGTGTAGTGGCATATAATTGAATGATGTATAGTTGAGTAGTGTAGACTGGAGTGGCATACACCGTAGTAGCATAAAGTGTAAACGTGTATAGTGTAGTAGCATACATTGAAGTGATGTAAAGTGTAATAGCATATATTGGAGTAGCATACAGTGCAGTGGCACACAGTTAAGTGGTGTAGAGTGGAGTGGCATACACTGGAATGTGGTAGAGTGTAATAGGATACAGTGGAGTGATGTACAGTGGAGTGTCGTCCACTGGAATAGCACGGAATGGAGTGGGGTAGAGTGGAGTGCTAGACACTGAAGTGGTGTACAGTGGAGTAGCAGAGCGGAGTGGCATACAGTGAAGTACCATACGGTGGAGTGGCATACAGTGTAATGGCACAGAGTGGAATAGCATATACTGGAGTAGCATATAGCAGAGTGGCATACAGTGGAGTGACGTGTACTGAAGAGGCCTAGAGCGGTGTTGCCTGCAGTGTAAAAGCGGTGGAGTGGCGTAGATCATAGTTTTGTGCAGTGGAGTGGTGCAGAGTGTAGTAGTGTATAGTGGAGTAGCTTGGAGTGGAGTGGTGTATAATGGAGTGGTAAAGGCTGAAGTGGCATACAGTGGCATGAGGTAGAATGTAATAGCACACATTGGAGTGGCGTACATTGGAGTGTGGTTCAATCAAAGTGCATAGAATGAATTGGCGTAGAGTGGAGTGCCATACATTGGGGAGGCATAAAGTGGAGTAGTGTACATTGGAGTGGTACACACTGGAATAATGTACGGTGGGTGGCTGTAGAGTGGAAAGGCATGAAGTGGGATATAGTAAAGTGTACAGTAGAATGGCGTAGATTGGAATAGCATATAGTAGAGTAGCGTCCAGTAAGGTGGTGTGTAGTGTAATAGCATTGATTGAAGTGGCGTAGAGTGGAGCCTCGTACACTAGAGATGTGTTGAGTGGATTGGCATGGAGTAGAATAGTGTATAGTGTAGCAGCATACGGATGCATGTCAAATTTAGCAGCCATGAAGATTATTATGTGCAGAGTAACGCAAGATGGATAATTGTGCTGCCTCATGTTTCTCCAGAATTACCAATCATTGCAGGGCCACGCATGTTGGCCTTGAGCTGCTTTGTCAATCTGACCTAAATACTGCATTGTCATGCAACACCATGAGTGATACAAGGGTACCACAATCAAATAATACAGCTAGGCCCTTAGTTATATTTTGTGCCACGGTATACTGTGATAACTTTTCAGTATACTGTGGTACATTGTAATGACAAACCAGTATATAATTGGGTAATGGCTATTGGTTATTTGAGCAGCTGTAGGAGTCTGAGTTGGTGTGTGAGTGGCTGTATGTGTCTATGAGTAGGTGTGTGTTGGAAATGGGGGCCTCTAGTTGGCAATGGCTGGCAACTGTCCAAGTAGGGACCCTTCTTCCTAAGTTAGAGTAAGGGAGCTACATCATTTGATAACCCCTGCTCAACCCTGTGGTAACGTAGCACGAGCAGCTAGGCTTATCTCAGAGGCAGTGTGTAAAGCATTTATGATTATACACAGTAACACAGTGAGGAACACTACAAAGGGACACCACACAAGTAGGTATAAAAAAATAAGTATCTTTATAGATAGACTTAACAGAAGACCAATAAAGTTAAAAAGCCACAATACAGTAAAATAGGATTATTCTTGAAATGCTGTAAAAATAGTTCAGAGTGTACAAATAGGAGTTTTGTTCAAGGCAGTGGTCTCTGCGACCCTTTTACTTACAAAGTAAAAGTAAAAGTACCTGGATTGTGTAGCAAAACAAACAATATGTTGCAAACGAGCTGTAGCAATGATTTTCCTCACACCAGGCCGGCGATGCGTTGAATCCTTGCCGCAAGGGAGGATGATGCGCCGGTCTGCGGATGCCTGCGGGACAAAGCGACAAACGTATTCATGCTAGGCAAGTGATGCGTTGAATCCTTGCCGCAAGGGGGGATGATGCGCTGGACCTGTAGCGTGTGCGATCCTGTTGCGATGAAAATGGCGGACACGCGGCCCCCGCACTGCAATGTCGTTATGCGATGATCTCGATGCGAGGATCCGGGGTCAGCAAGCACTCGAAAAACCCGCAAACATGCAATGCGATGATCTCTGGGTGCTAGCGAGCACTTTGTAGCCCGAAGCGTGCGATGCAATGATCTTTGGTTTGCGAGTGCTCAGAGGCAGCAGCGCAGTGATTTTTCTTATGCTCTTCATCTGCGGCGGCTCGCAAATTGGCGTTAGCGGCGATTTCAGCACTCTCTTCTCTGTAGTAGTACTAGAGGCCCTGGAACTCACAGGGGCCTCACCTGCAGATAGAAATCTTCGATGGGAGGAATCAGGAGGCTGGTGGGGTAGTCAGACGTGCCTGTGATTCCAGCAGAGGCTAGCTCTCTTCTAGCCCTTGGGTGATTACTTTAGCAAAAATAAAAGTTCTCTCAAAGTCCTTTTCCCTCTTCTTCCAAGTCCAGGGGAAACTACTGCAGGCCAGTCCAAGAAATAGCACACAAGCACAAGGACAGTCCTCTCCTGCAGATTCCTTCAGTGAAACGGACAGAGGTTCTTCTTGACATCCAGGAGCAATACAAAAATCATGGGTTTGGGTACAGATATTTATACCCCAAAAGTCTTTGTTCTCAAAAGTCTCTAGTCACTGAACCCAGCCACAACCAGTTCTGCTCAGGCCTGGAGCACTTTGTTTACCAGGCTGCATCCTTCCTTTCAGAAAGAGGGGGTCTGCCATCAGACGCACAGTAGGAGGTGGAGCCAGCATTCACCTTGCCAGGCACAGCCCTATTCAGGTCAAGGAGCTACCCCTCTCAAGTACTCAAAGCAGATCTCTCTTTTCAACCCAGGTCTGACTCAGCCTGCCTTGCCCCTTTAAACCCATACAGTCAATACACATAACAGCAGAGCACACTGGAAGGCTTAGGCAAGAAACAACCTACCTTCTAAAAGTGGGATTTTCAAACATAGAATATTAAAACCAACTTTGGTTCAAGGGCTGGGAAGTGTTGGCACTTCACAGCCAAGATGGCAGTTCTGGACTGCACACAGACACTGCAGTGGCAGGTCTGTGGTACCATTTACAAGCTGCTTCTGTGGTTGGCGCTAATCAGCACTGCAGGCCCACCAGCTGCATTTGGGTTACCAGCCCTGGGCACACACAGGCCACACTACTAGGGACTAACAGGTAAACCAAATAAGCCAATCAGGGATATATCAATTCACAGTCATATTTACACAGAGAGCATTCGCGCTGTGGCACTGAATGGCAGTGGCACAGCGCCCAGAGTATCTAATACCAGCAACAACAGAGGCGACAACAGCGAAACATGGAAGGGAGACCCATGCCAATGGTGCAGGTCTAACAGTGTGTGAGTGCTTATATGGGTGAATGAGTATCTGTATCGGTCTGTGTGTGGGTGTGTATGTGGTTATATGAGTTTGTGAGTGGGTGTGTGAGTCACTGTATGAGTCTCTGAGTAGATGTGAGAGTTACTGAATGGGTATGTGAGCAGGTATACGAGTGTCTGTGTGGGTGCATCAGCAGTTGTGTGTGACTGACATGGCCAGAAGGCCTGTTTTTTAACAAGAGTTCACAGTTATGCACAAAATGTCTATCCAACTGGAGTACTAATACTCGTACTAGTACTAATCTACTGGTTAATTAGTTACCAGTACCTCATTGGGTAAATGTCCACTGCACATTTGATGCTACAGCTACCCAATGGATCACGGGGAAATGTCTCCAGTGACTGTGCATGTATTTCGGCAATGTGATTGTTCCTCTTCATCTTCATCCAGCAATGTGTGAAACACATTTCTGGATGAATGACATTACAAAGAGGTAAATCTCCACCAAACAAAGGTCCTTCCTCTTAACTATATGAAGTAAGTGCTTCTTTGTTTGGTGAAGATCTCCTCATATTCTTCTGCATCAAGAGCAAGTCACTAATATTGGTGGAAATCGCAGTGGGGGGCCTTTTGTTAAGCGTCCATCATACTGGTAAAAGGCAGGAAGACCTTTTAATACTGATAAGGAGAACAGGGCAATTTTGGACTTTTGCATTCTCATAGTCACTTAACAGGGGAACCTTGGGCTCTGCTTTAACTGGGAGAGGCCAAGCAAGAACGCACTTGTGATAGTCACTACTGATTGCACTCCAAATGATTAACAATGCATTTACCTACTCAAAGATTATAGAAACTGAGAGGGCCAAGTGGCCCCCATCTATGGGCCAATTTTGGACCCTTCTAGTGCCAAGATGCCCTTGGGCATTCGTTGCGATCATATCATCCCCCAGGGACCACACCTTTGATGATAGATGCTCGGGTGCCCAGTGTGCAGTGATAGGGACCACAGAGGCAACCCCATTGACCCCGCAGTCCCTGCTGGCTCATTGTCTCCAGCAGGGGCCAGCACTGCTTCTACATACAGGAAACAGCCAAAAATGCTGCTCTCTTCAGGCAGGAGCAATTCTTTCTGTTTTCCTGACTACTTGACAGGGGAAAGGAAAACAAATGAAAAGGCCACTCCCAGCAAGCAGGAGCAGATGTCCTGCTCCCCCACTGGAGGTGGCCTCACTGTTTGCTCTCATTTGATGGGAGATGTCAAACTCCTGCTACGTGAGAGCTAACAGCTATGTCCAGGTGGTGGGTACCCAGAATATAGGGAGTGAGCCATAGGGGGGGCCATTAATACCCCAGTAGGGGGGTCAGGTGGCCCCCTCCTTTGTTATTCTAGGACCTGCCCCGGGGAGGCGGTGCAGACTCTTCCCCTTTCAAAATATAGCCACACCACAGGGAGATGGCAGGCCCTGTGACCCTAAATTGTCCGGGAGGGGTGCATTTGTGGCCCCATCCCCTGTTTCTTCATTCAGACTTGCCCCAGGAAGGTGGTAGTTCCTGATACCCATATCAGCCATGGGAAAGGGGGCTGAATGCACATCCTCCCCTTAATATATAAATGAATATGCCCCCAGGACCTGACCCACCCAGGGCTCTAATACAAATAAGCAACCACTCTTGGTTTTTTTTAACATGGGAACTTGTGAATCTTTGCAATTTTTTAAATGGAAATTTTAAAAACATGCTTTTTGGCCCTGGTGGAGTCCCTGCACCTGGCCTAGGTGGTCAATGTATTCTTACCCTTCCCCCTCTTCTTTTTTTACTTTTATGTATGGGACACGGCTGAGTCTGAGTTCCAAAAGGGTTGCCAACACTTCCTGGTTGAAGTGCAGACAGTCAATCAGCTCTCATCTTGAGGTGATTTTGATTCACAGAGGTCTGTGTCTCTAGATAGCTATAGTTCTTTTTCCATTATTATTTCGAAAACTGCTGAATTGATTTATACCAAATCACAAGAAGCATGATTTCTGGACCAATATCTAACTTTCTGCCAAATTTGGTGTAATTCCTTTCAGCTCGTGCTGTAGTCGTGTCTAAAATCTGTATGGGAGTCTATATGAGATAAGTACATTTTTTACCTCCCTTTTCTTGTACCCCACTTGATGGTTCACCCCAATCATTTCAAGCATAACTAGACAAAGTGGGGCCCTTTTTTAAAAAAATATCGGAATGATTTGTCAAAAGGCGCTAAAGTTATAAGCAAGTCAAAAAATGCTTTTCCTATGGAAACTAGATCCTAAACATGACTACCTACTGGTGAGGGCCAGTAGGTAGTCCTAACTATAACTACTTACTTGGAGGGCCAGAAGGTAATTCTAACTATAACTACTTACTTGTGAGGGCCTGTAGATAGTCATATTTAGGACCATGTTTCCATAGGAAAAACATTTTTTGACGCACTTATTTATTTGGCGCCGTTTGACTTATCTTCTCAAAATGTTCCCACAAAAGTATACTGGTCATTCTTGTTGCACATGGAAAGATTTTGGGTGATCCTTCAAATGGGGGCCAAAAAAAAGGGGAGGTCAAAAAAGTTTTTTTCCCACGCTAACTTCCATAGACATTTTAGACACAACTACACTAGAACTGATGAACAGAATTACACCAACTTTAGCAAAAATGTGGCTCTTGGTACAGAAAGAAGGATTTTTGCTAATTGGTGTAAATCCATTCAGCAGTTATTAAAAAGATTCCAAATTTGTTTATACAGGGACGCTCATCCTAAGAGGATCTGACTGACCCTGTCCTGAAATGTGACTGGCTACCACCTCAGACAACTTAGCTCTGGTCATGGTGTCTCAGAAGGACCCCACCACAGCACAAAAGCAGTTTAAAAAATGTTTCATTTGGAAACCCTACTGAGCCATGAATTTATGGCAAAAATGTAAAATAAAACCAGCACGGACCCCTCCACATGCTTTGACTAGAGCCCCCGGGTGAACCAGGTCCCAAAGTTATTTCTTTTAAAAAGGAGGGGTGCACAAGGCCTTCATCCTTAGGCTTTATAAGTTTGGGGACCGCAACTTCCCCTGGGCTAAAGAAATATTGTTGAGGAACCTCAGGGTACCTCTAAGCTCCGGGGACCACCACCTCCCTTGGGCTAAATACCATAAAATGAGGGGGCCCTGCATAATCCCATGGTTCCCTGGGCCCACCATCTCCCTGGGATCAAATATTTTTTTTAAGATTAGGGCCACATCATGCCCCAAGGACCATCATTTTGTCAAGTGGCACCTTCTTAGAGCCAATTGATGGCCCTGTGGACTGCTGCAACCCCCCGGGGCTGGCTCCTGCTATGCCCCAGGGTGACCACCCTGGGGCATAGCTGTTTGTTCTGATATGGTAGGAGCTTTGACAACCCCCTGCCAAGTCAGAGCAGACACAAACTCTACTCTCATGAAGTGGGAGCTGTGAAACCGCTCCTGCTTGCTGAAAGCAGAGTTTTCACCTGTTTCCCTGCAGATGAAAGAATTGTTTTAACAGACAGGGAGCTGCATGCTTAAACGTTCGCTGTCTGTGAGAGCAATGCCAGCTGCCCAGGAGACAGTGAACCTGCAAGGACCACTGGGATATTGAGGATCCCATTGTGATCCCAACAGTGGTGACCGGGTACCCAAAATGGGAGTATGGGCATCTATAATGAAGATTACAGACCCAATGGGATGGAGTCACTGAGGCTGAATATTAGCCCCGAGAGGGGGCCACACAGCCCCCTCTCGTATTGAATTGAGGCCAGGCCCCAGGGATAGTATGCCCAGGCCGACATACTACTTTCAAGAAATAATTTGTCCCCGGGGAGGTGGTGGTCCCTTGGGACAAGGAAGTCTACATGGTTCCCCTCCACATAATTTTTACATTAGCTCTGGGGAGGTGATGATCCCTGGGCATAAGAAAACCCCAGGAGGAGTGGTCCATTCGGTCCCCTCCTTTGGTAAAATAAGTCCGGGGGTGTTGGTCCCCGAGACTCTTGGAGCTAAATGGAGGGGGGTCCCTGAGACCTCCTCCTTAATACCTGTAAAGCCCTGGGAGGAGGTGGTCACCTGGGCCTTTAAGTAGTATGCAGTGAAACTAGCAGAAAAGGCAAAACAGAGTGTAGAAACATGAGTAGAATAGACAAAACAGAGCAGAAGAGAGTGAAACATAGGGCAGAAAAATGAGCATGAAAGGCAAAACATAGGGCAGGAAACAATGTAGAAAAGGCAAAACTGAGCTGAAGATTTAAAAAATAAAGCACTCAGAGACTCACACACCCTCTCAAAGATCCACGCAGAGACTCACAGACCTGATGCAGTCATACACCCACTCACAAACACACACACACACACTCATGCACCCTCTCACAGACCCACTCAGATACTCATTCACCCTCTCACAGACCCACTCAGATACTCATTCACCCACTCACAGACCCATTTAGACACTCATGCACTCAGTCACAGACCCACTCAGATACTCATGTATCCACTCACAGACCCACTAGGATTCATGTACCCACTCACAGACCCAATTAGAGACTCACAAACTCATTACAGACCCAATCAGAGAAACATGCACTCACTCAAAGATGCACTCAGAGACTCATGCACCCACTCACAGACCCACTCAGACACTCATGCACCTACTCTCAGATTAATAGAGATACTCATTCACCCACTCACAGACCTGGACACTCATACACCCACTAATAGAACTACTGAGAAACTCACATACCCACTCTCAGGCCCACTCAGACTCCTGCACCCACTCACATACCCTTTCAGAGACTCATGCAGTCACTCAGACGTCCACTCAGATACTGATGCACCATCTCAAAGACACACTTACACTGTCAATCACCCACTCACACACTCAGTGAGACACTTATGCAGTCACTCCCTAGTCCATTTAGATACTCACACACATACTCACATGCCCATTGCAACACTGACACACTCACTCACACAACTACTAAGATATACACTCACTCACATGCCCACTTTCAAAGGTTACAGGTTAGACTCAATACAATTAAAAAACTTGGAAATTATTTAAAAAAAACAAAGGTTATAAAGATGTTATTGTTTAGGAAATGGAATTTAAAAAATCGGATTAATTCACTAAAAAAAACAAATGTTACAGGGTCGTTATATTTAGGCTCATATTTGACTCGTACAAAACCATAAAAATGTAAAAGAATATAAAAATACCTCAGAATTTAAAAATTTATACAAAACCATCTCAATTCAGGATGACATGGTCAGTGACATCACTGATGACTTCATTGCTTACATCTCAAATGACATCACCGTTGACACCCTCCAGTGACTTTAAGTGTTTACAAAAAAATTCTGAGAGTTAAAGATATATATTAAGAGATATACTAAGCTACTAGATAGGTTAAATTACTATTATTTTTGTAATACTAATGAGTGATACTGTTTCAAATACAGTGGCACTGCGACTGCATATATAAGTGTCGGAGTGGGTGTCTGAGTGGCTGTATGGGAATGAGTGGCTGTATGGTTGAATAGGTAGGTGTTTGAATAGCTGCATGGATGAGTGAGTGACTATGTGAGTGGCTGTATGGAGTGTGTGTGCAAGTGGCTGTATAAGTGAAAGTGGTGGCTGTGTAAGTGACTATGGGTGGGTGAGTGTGTTTCTGTGTGGCTATATGGGTGACTGGCTGTGTGGATAGATATATGGGTGAGGGACTGGGTATGTAAGTGGTTGTATGGGTAAGAGAGTGGCTATTTGACTATGTGTATGGGGAAGTGAGTGAGTGTGTGAGTAGATGTTTTGCACAGTAGGTATTTGTGTGAGTGGCTGTGTACATGAGTGAGTGGCCACATGAGTGATTGAATTGACATGTGAATTGGTATGTAAGTGTATTTTTGTTGAGTGAATTTATGTGTGAGTGGTTGTATGGGTAAGAGAGTAGCTATGCAGTATGAGTCTGTGAGTGGGTATGTCAGTGGTTTTGTGGGTATGTGAGTGGCTGTATGAGTTGATGTATGGTTGAATGAGTAGTTGTGTGAGTGGGTGTATGAGTTAGTGAGTGTGTGTCAGTAGTTACATGGTTCTCTGTAGAGGTATGTGAGTGGTCGTCTGTGTGTATGAGAGGTTATTTGTGAGTGTGAGTGGGTGAGTGAGTAGTTCTGTGAATGATGTCATCAGTGATGTCATTTGAGATGACATCAATGGTGCCATGAGTGAGGCCACTGACCATTTCATGAGTGTTATAATATGTGAGGTCATAAGCAGTGCATTGTGAGAATATAAGTTACAGTTAGCTCTGTTAACTATAGATGCCTAATTTCAATGGTTTTGTATTAGTGAAATTGAAGCCTGACTATAACGTCCCTGTAATCTTTTTTCCGTTGATTTCTATGTTTTTTAAGATTCTACATCCTAACTTTAATGTCCCTGTTACATTTCTTATTTTAGTTCATTCCTAACTTTTTTTAAATTCCTAAGATCCCTGCAACCTTTGGTTTTTTTGTGAATTTAAACTTTAAAAAAAAATGTTATTTCCTAACAATAACCTGTAACCTCTGAGAGGGTGGGTGTGAGTGGCTGTTTGGGTCTGTGAGCGACTGTGTGAGTGTGTACATGGCTGAGTAAATGGCTATAGGAGTGCCTATGTGGATCTGTGAGTGGGTATGTGAGTACCTGAATGGGTTTGTGAGTGGGTGCGAAAGTGTCTGAGTGTGTCTGTGACTGGAAGTGTGAGTCTCTGAGTGGGTCAGTGACTGAGTATCTGAGTAAGTCACTCAATGGGTGCATGAGTCGTACGTGAATGGGTGGATATATGTCTTTGAAGATCTGTGAGTGGATGGATGAGTCTCTGAGTGAGTGGCTGCATGAGTATCTGAATGGGTCCTCATGAGCCCCACCCTCTTTGGCATTCATATGGCTCCCTCACAGCTGCCGTCAGTAGCCACAGACTCAACACCATGTCCTATGTTTTTCCTCTTTCTACTCATTACTGACCTTGATTCTACTTCTTGCTACTCATTTCCTATTCAACCATCTGGCATTTCGAAAAGCCTTAAAGACCTGGCTTTTTCCCCCACAGGTAGTCTAACTGCTGCTGCTTCACTGTTCGGTCCTGGTCTCATGGGGTTTCTGGTTGCGCTGTGACGCCTCGTCGCGGAGGCAGCTACGTGCATTATAAATCCTAAATAAATACATTTCTCATCTTTATTCTGCCTCTTTCTGCTCATTGCTGACCTTTATTATGTCTCTTTCTGACCCCTATTCTGCCTTTTCTACTCATTTATCACCTTTGTGTTGCTCTTTCTGCTCATTGCTAACCTTTATTGTGCTTCTTTTTACTCATTTCTCACATTTATTCTGCCTCTTTCTGCTCGTTTCTCATGCTCATCTTGCCTCTTTCTGCTTGTTGCCGACCTTTATCCTGCCTCTTTCTGTTCATGGCTCAATCTTTCTTGCCCCTTTCTCCTTGTTGCTGACCTTTATTCTGTCTCTTTCTTCTAATTTCTCACCTGTATGTTGCCTCTTTCTGCTTCTTTCCAATCTTTATTTTGCATCTTTCTGCTCGTTTATCACCTTCATTTTGACTATTTCTACTCGTTTCTGACATTTAGTCTGTCTCTTGCTGTTCATTTCTCCCCTTTATTCTACCTCTGTCTGCAAATTTCTCACCTTTGTTGTGCCTCGTGCTGCTCATTTCTCTAATTTTCTAATTTTTTACCTCTGTTATTCTGTCTCTTTTTGCTTCTTTCTGACTTTTATTCTGCCTCTTTCTGCTCGTTTGCCACCCTTATCCTTCTTTTTTCTGCTTGTTGCTGACCTTTATTCTGCCTCTTTCTGTTTGTTTTTGACCTTAATTCTGCCTCTCTCAGCTCCCTTCCGAACTACCCCCAGGACAGTGGGGAAAGCCTCAAGGCCCTTGCTGTACCAGCCAGCTCCCTGCATCCTGTGCGATCAGGTAGTGCTGCTGGAAATGCAGCTCCCTACATGCAAGAGACATACTTTCATCTTTTCGGGCAGGGAAAGAGTTGAATCCTCTGTTTCCAACAGGCATGTATTTGACTTGCTGCCACGGAGAGATGGTGGTCCCTTGGGAGTAGGGGCTCTATGTGGCCCCCTGCTAAATATTCATATTAAGCCCCAGGAAGGTAGGGGTTCCGGGGCCCCAAAGAGCCCATAGAAGAGGTGCACACAGCACCTCGACAATATTTTAAATCAAACCATAGGGAGGTGGTGGTTCATGTGGCTCAAAAGAGCAAATGGAGGGGATCCTCCAATATGGATAGAAAAACACAGGGAGGTGGTGTCCCAGTGGCTCTAATGGCCTTAGGAGGGGAATCCTATGTGCCCCCCTGTTATTTTTTAATAAATGCCTCCAAGACCTTGCCCACCCAAGGGCTTTATGGTAAACCAGTGCGGGAGCCTGCGCTTGTTTTTCTTTTGCTGTGGATTCTAAACTCAGTCATATTGCTACTGCAAACATTTTAAAACAAAAGTGCTATTTAGCCCTGTTGGATCTCAGGTCGTCCCCAGAAGCACAGTTAGGGGGTCAGTGTTTGCCTATGCTTCTCCCTTTTCTTTTATTTAAATATTTCTGTTCGGATGCACAGCCCCCCTCCCCAGGCCAATTTCAGCCCCAAAGACCCAATCCCTTTGGGCCCGGTCTTAATTTTTCTATAATCTAAAACGGAGGAAGGCGGCACAGCCCTCCCTCACTGGAACAATTTGGGCCAGGGGGACCACATCCCTAGGAGCCTGGCCATGTGTCTCTGGTTGCCCTGGTCCCTGCCAGGGCATCCAGTGTGCACATTGGGGACCGTGGAGGAACGTCAAGGCCCCCATAGTCCCAGACGGCTCGCCGACTTCTGCAGGAGCTGGCATTGCTGCTGTACACAGGGAGCTGTTGGAAATGCAGCTCCTTCTATGCAGGACCAATAGTTTCATCTCTTTCCCTGCCCGCATGTCTGCAGACAGGGAAAGTGATGAAACCTCCACTCCCAGATTCCGATGTCAGCTCCTGCCAAGCAAAAGAAAACAGCTATGTCTCGAGGTTGGGCACCCCGAGACATAGCAAGAGCCGGCCCTGGGGGTGGTGGTCCCTGGAGCCATGTATGGCTCCAGGAGGCAGGCCGTGTGGCCCCCCTCCTTTGTTGTTCACGGACCGACCCTAGGGAGGAGGTGGTCCCCAGGGCTACATCTTTCCTCCCAAGACCCCTGCAACAACTTCAACACTTTCTTCCACTTCAGAATTAAGGAGATATACAACAGCACTGACAGCCTTGATACCCAAGGCCCTATCTCACTCTGACAAATACCACACCCAATGACACCGGACCCTGGACCCCAGAAAAACCTCCTCAGTTGGATTCCCCTCACCGCTGAGGACACTTTCAAGATCATGAAGAGCATCCACTCCGGAGCACCCTAAGAACCCTGCCCACACCACATCTTCAACAGAACCGGCACCTCCATCAACCCTAAACTCTGCTGCACCATCAAGTGCCACCTTCCCTGAAGACTGGAAACATTCAGAGATCAACCTCTTGCTGAAGAAACCCTCTTCCGGCATGACAGACCTCAAGAACTTCAGACCAATCTCTCTGCTCCCCTTCCCAACCAAGGTCATCAAGATGGCCATCAATGCCCAACTTTCTTAGTTCATCAAAGTAAACCATAACCTGGAAATCTCCCAATCCAGCATCTGAAGCAACCACAGCACCAAGACTACCCTCCTCGCCAAAATAGGCGACGTCTTCACCCTCCTCGACCGAGGCAAAACTGCAGCCCTCATCCTTGTGGACCCCTCGGCCACATTCGATGTAGTCTCTCACCACACATTATGCACAAGACTCCAAAAATGCCAGCTATCCCGCAAAGGCCCTGGAATAGACCCGCTTCTTCCTCACCGGCTGAATTTAGAGAGTCAGACTTCCACAGTTCCACTCTGAAACCACAGAGATCAGCTGTGGAGTGCCTCAGGTCTCCTCCCTGAGCCGCACTCTCTTCAATATCTACATTGTCCCACTTGAAGGCATCGTCAGGAACCACGGACTCAATATCTTCTCCTATGCTGACAAACCCAGCTGATTCTCTCCCTCACCTCCAAATCCATGGTCGTTAAGATAAAATTCCAATATGGGATGAAGGCTGCTTCCACCTGGATGTACAACAGCTGCCTCAAGCCCAATTCAGAGAAGACTGAAGTCCTTATCCTTGGTTCCATCCCTCCCCTTGCATTGAATCCTGGTGGCCCACAGTTTTTGGTACCCCCCACACCCAGAGATCACATACAAACCCTCAGCATCATTCTGGGTTCCTCGCTCACCATGAATCGCCAAATCAACGTTGTCTCATCATCCTGCTTCTACACGCTATTCCTGCTCCAAAACATCTTCAAGTCGATTCCAACTGACCCACAGGGCCATCGACATTTCAGTAGTCCCTTGCAGTGCCTTGAGACCCTTAAAGTTGAGTAGTTGTACTCTACAAGACACTTGAGTGCTTGACTTTAAAATGTGTTTTTGGCCTAGGGAGGTGGTTGTTCCCAGGACGCTAGGGGTCCAGCTGCCTCCTCTATAATATTTAATGTTTTTTGTCGCATGGAGTTGGTGGTCCCTCGGGTGCAGTGCGTCCATGTGGCCCTCCCGCACTATTATTCTCTTAGCTCCATGGAGATGGTGGTCCCTGGGGTTTTCAACAGCCTCAGAGAGGGGTCCATGAGACTCCCTTCCTTTCATTAAATATAGCCCTGGGGAGGTGGTGGTCCCCAGGACACATTGAGTCCATGTGAGGCTCCACATGGCCCCATCCTATATTATTAATAAGCCCTGGGTAGGTGGTGGTCCCCAGGGCTCAAAGCACATCAGGAGGAGGCTCTGTGTGCCCCCTTCAAGTTTTGAGAAAATACCAAGGGACCTTGCCCACCCGGGAGCCCTTTCCAAAACAATCTTGGTGCCCCTGCTTTTTTTTTTATTAAATGGTTTCCATGATTTCATGAATTTTGCAAATTTGTGGCACAAATGTTTAAAAAAATGCTTTTTTGCCCTGCTGGGGTGTTCTCTGGGACCCAAGACACGGTTTTGGGGTCAGGGTATACATATCCTGCCTACTTTTCTTTTTCTCACATTTTTTTGGGACTCAGCTGAGGCTGAGTTCCAGGATGGCTACCATCACTTCCTGGTTGAAGTGTTGGCAGCCAATCAGAGCTCTGGAGATCTCTGCATGGGGTCATTATTCACAAAGACTTTGCGATTGTAGATATACAAATATGGTTTTCCTTTATTATTTCTAAAACTACTGAACAGATTTACACCATATAAAATAACCAATCTGCTGAACAAAAGTCAGCTTTCTGCCACATTTGGTGTATTCCATCCAGTGGTTCTGGCTGCAGTGTCTAAATTGACTAAGGGAAGTAACATTGGAAACACACTTTTTCTATCCCCCTTTTTTCTTGGCCCCCACTTGACTCATCACCCCAAAACATTCCTTGCAGTACAAGACTCACTGTAACACTTTTTTGGGAAAACGTTGTGAAGATTTGTCAAATAACGCTAAAGATATAGGCATGTCAAAAATGCTTTTTCTATAGAAACATGGAACTAACTATACCTACTATACCTACAGGCAACTGACATGTCCTTAGCACCTAAATGCTATGTTCACTGTAGCAATTCTGGCTGTTACCTAGAGAGAACCTAGAGAGAACATTACAATAAAATCTTAATCTTAATAATGATATCTTCATCTAGGAAACACCTGGAATTATAATTCTTGGACTATGTGTAATTGTTAATAAAGTCCAATCGAATAATGAAGCTGGATTTTATTACTACATACTAAGGAAAATGTACTTTTAGAAAGCTACTTTTCCCTGCCTAAAGAAACTGGAGGCTCATTTGCATTTGTCTCCAGATGCAGCACTCTAAGTGCTGAAGCTCTGAATGAGATGTGAAAACGAGGGCTGTGTCAAATGTTATTACAGTAGAGTAGTCAGAATAATTGTGTTTTATCCTTTTGCTGTGCTATTACCAAATATTACACTATCATGCCTTTTTGTATTCATGAGCAATTTGGGATAGCAATCCTACTGCAGGAACAACACACTTAGGGCTGTTGTATATGAATTTGGGACCCTAGTGTAATTTTCCCGATTCATGCCCATATATAGGTATAAATCACCCTATCCTTATATAGGCATTGAAATCATAACCATATTTAGACTTAGCCTATGCAGTCCAAATACGGCATGGCTACTTCCACTAGTTCCGAAAATCCACAACGATTTCTTGGAAAAACCCGCCTTCAGCAGTCAGGGACTTCCCCTTGCTTGAATATTCTTGTTTCTTGTTGTAGTAGGCTTTATTCAATAAAAACGTATCTTAAAAGCATCACATTTTATACAATAGATTTACACGTTAAAAAGATGACATCACAATTTGACTATTATTTGTTAAAAATTCCAAATTAAACATTTAGTTTAAGCCTTTTTGTCCTGATGGACCATGCCCATGATAAAAACTTCGAGAGACCACAAACATACAGTGACCGTGTGGTTTAAGCCAGCTATTCCTCTGCGACGCATATGCCAGGCACGCAAACAGGATGTGAGCGACAGATTCTGTTCTAGTTTCGCAGATAGGGCAGAATGGTGTTGTTTGGGACGGGGCTTTCCAGCGAGCAGTTAAAGCGCGCACTGGAAGAGCCCCAACCCTAAATCTAAAATACAAAGCCCTATCAGCAGATTTCCAAACAATATCCAGGTAGGGTTCCTGAAATGCCACATCCTTAAACCTTAGGAACTCTTCCGTTAATCTGCCAAGGATTGGGTCAGTGCTGGTTCTGGATGCGACTCATCTCCAATAGAGCGTCTTTATAGTTGCCTTCGGGGGAGAGGACCTACTTACCCAGGCTTCGTTTAAGCCCAGTTCGCAAAGTAGAAATTTTACATCTTTTAGCCATTTTATATTATGCCATCCCGCCATCGACATTACTTCTGATAACCCCTTTGCATACTTTGCCATCTCCGGCACTCGCCACAGCCGGGCCCATTGGAGCAACGGCCGGACTTTTGCCAGATCATTAATAGAATGGCATCCTAAATCGAGTAGCACGGGTGTCATTGGGGTGCTCTGCGGGAGTGACATAAGGTCCCTTAAGAACTTATTTTCAGACCTTACCAATTGATCTATATTGGAGATACCCCACAACTCTGCCCCATAAAGGGCAGAGCTGACTCCCCTTGCTTTGTAAATATCAATGACAGGGGCAATCGGTCTGATTGAGGAGTAGCGCTGCTCCTTAAGGAACGCCCCTTTGACCTTCTTGTGGCTTTACAGCATTTTACAAAGATGTGGGGTCCACTGCATGGTGTCAGAAATGCGTAGACCTAAGTAATCAAATACAGTGACCCTTTCCAAGGATACTTGGTTTAGTGCTGGGGGTCGCCCAAGTCGCCCAAGTTTTTTCGGGGGGTTCAACACCAAGTACTTTGTCTTGTCTGTATTTATTACAAGCCCACGTTGGGTACAGAAGGCCTGGAAATTATCAAGGAGGCTTTAGAGGCCCACTGGGGTCTTAGATATTAAAAGCGTATCATCAGCGAATAAGAGGGTTGGTATTCGTTCGCCTGCCAGGGATGGCGCATCAGATGGTTTTTCCAGCAAGTGCTCCACCACTCCATTCACATATATCGAAAAAAGAGTGGGAGCAAGAACACATCCCTGGCGGACCCCTCTCTCCACTGGAATTCTTTTGGTTTTCTGGCCCTCGGTGCCCCACCTAACTTGCGCAAAGTTTCCTTCGTGAAGCCTCACTAGGATTGACAAAATATTAGGGGGAATCCCCATCACGGATAACACTCCCCAAAGGCGGGCCCGTGGCACAAGGTCAAAGGCAGTCTTTAGATCAATAAATGCGAGGTAAAGATTTCCTTTGCCTATAACAATCACTTTCCAATAAATTAGCAATAGTCTAAAGGCCTGCTCTATTGTTCCAGTGCCAGCCCTAAATCCCGCTTGATAATCAGAGAGGACCTAATTTTCTTGGGCCCATTGTAGGATTCTCTCGAGTACCACCTTTCCAACGACCTTCTGGGTGGAATCAATTAGGCTTATTGGACGGTAGTTGGAAGGGTCGTCCCTATGCCCCTTTTTAAAAATAGGGACGACCTCAGCCCCCTTCCCGGATTCAGGGATAGCGGCACCTTTATTAATGGCTATAAGTAGAGTATAAATAAGCTTCCCCCATTTGGGCAGATCGAAGCGGAGCAGATGCCATCCGGGCCAGCTGCCTGCAATGCGACTAATCGCATATTCAACTTCCTTAATTGTAAACGGATCTGTGGTGCTATCTCCTGGGGATATATGGAGATTACATGGAGCAGAATCGCTAGCAGCTCCTTGCTGGCACATGTACAATTTCGAGAAGTGATCAAACCATGCCTGGCCGGTAAGGTTACACGTAATAAGATCGCTATCAGGACTATTCCTAGCTCTAATGAGGTTCCAGAAGCGACCCGCGTCCCTCCCAGCACTGGCCTCTTTTAGTGTTTGCCAGTACTGGTCCTCCCACTCCTTTTTAGCATTCGTTGTCACCAGATTATACTCTATCCTAGCATGTTGGATCAAAGGTTGCGACTTCGCCTTAACGCCTTGATTAGAGCAGACTTCTTTTTTCTACATTTGGATGTGTACCACCCTTGTTTACCCTTGGACCTCTGAGGCCCTCTCTCGGTCCCCCCCTCGTGTTTGTACCAGGAATAGATTTCCCACCGACTTACAGTGATCTATGAGGGTTGTATCCATCTCGCTTTGTGAGGCTACCAGCAATGTTCCTATAGTCTGGACTTTCTCTTCATCCAGGGCAACTTTGCGCCACTTAAGGCACCTTCCACAATTAGATGGAAAAATGTTTGAAGTGGACTTTACTGTACTTGGTACAACTGGGCCATTTTTGCTTGGCCACAAGTGATTAAGACTCAAAGAAAGCAGGTTATGATCACTGTCTACGGTGGGTAATATTACCATGTCCTGCACAAATTGCCAAAGCCTTAGATCAAGGAGAATGTAATCGATCCTTGATGAATGGTTGACCCTGTTATACGTATGGGCCCTGGAAAGAATTGAGATAGTTCTGCCATTAGCCGCTCTTAGACCAAACTCCATAGTCAGTGCATTCAGCTGGATAGCCCTTTGTGACCATCTTTTTATTGGCTGAATTGCTAGTGTGCGTATACCCCTACTAGTATCATCCTCAATAAGATCCAAAATGTCCTCTGTCGAAAGGGGCTCAAATGTACAATTAAAGTCCCCTGTGACCAGGACTTGCATACCATTGTGGCAATCTCTGAGTTCACTTTCTAACATTGTTATTGTAGGGGATATGGAACCACCTTGTGTGCCCCTGGCATATATATTAAATATATCGAGAGTTCTCCCCCTACGGGGGCCTCTCAGTGAGATCCTCAAAATGTCTGGTGAGCTGCATTGCCTTTGTGTGATACTACAACCCAGGGAAATGCTCACCCAAATAAGGAGCCCACCTGAAGGACGACCCTTCCCAGATGTTGTAGGTACTGTAGGCAAAAAATAAGTAGTGTAGCCGACTCTATGGTTTGGTTCCAGACTCCAGGTCTCCTGGAAGATGCAGATCATGTATGACTCCACCAGGGTATTCCAGTCTGGGACATCTAAGTTCCTGGAAATACCTGCTATGTTCCAGCTAATAATTTTTATCATTGTGTCGGCCATTACTTGCTCCTGGGAGCAATTTAGTGGTACACTAAATAGATTCGGTTGCTCTCCTACAGTCTCGGTCGCCGGACGCGGCGGGAGGGGAACATGCTCCAAAGGGGCATTGCTCTGGACAATAGATCGAGCTGTTGGTGTCATACGTGTACCTATGAGACCAACATAAGTGTCCCGATCGTTGGTCGATTCGTTCCCAGACTTGGGCTCATTAGCTGGTACCTCCACCTCAATTCTCCAGCAATTGTTGTTCTCAGCAATTAAGGGTGCTAGCCCTAGCCTTTTCCCCAATTCAGTTTCATCAAGAGTGGTGAGATTAGATGGGATGAAGGAGGTCCCGTGAGATTTGGTTGGGGTCCAGTGCCTATGGGGTCTTTTACTGTCATCGAAGACAGGCAAGGGGTTAGTAAGTGAGTATTCTCTATGTCAATACCCAACATCAATTCCATAACAGTCTGAACCTCTGCCAAAGACAGAAGTTGAATAGATGTGAGGATCACCTGTAGGCCCTCCCCCAAGTTGGTTCCCATTGCTCTGTCTTTGCTGCCAATATGCAGGCTGTGGGTGAAAGTATCCCCCATCATAAGTGCCAATCCCACTACCATCATGCATGTTCTATTGATTACAAATGGACCTTACGACTCGCATATCCCTGAAATTTACACGGATACAATCGCCTGGCATATCCTTGGTCCTGCTGCCAACACAGTTAACTCGTCTAACAAAGAGGACCTGGTCATCAAGTTGCCTTGGAAGGGGTCTGTTGTTGTTTAGCCAGAATGTAGTTTTATTTTTGAGTACGGCGTATGATTCTGATCTACCCGGCGTTAGCCGTGGAACTCCTGTTAGGACGACTACATAAGGCATACAAGCAGGAGGCAAATTGATGTGAATAAAACTGGTAACCGGACTGCCTACCAGGTGTGGATTTTGGGGTGGGTTACATTGATCTTTTCCCTGCCCCGCTACATTACTACGAGTGTGTTCACCTTTCTGGCTCAATATAGATGCACTATCATAAACTCCCCTATCCCCTTTAGTCAGTGATTGGCTTATTGGTCTGCTGCCATTGTCAGTTATAATGGCTGTCGTTGGAGAATTAGTTCCACTTTGGGGCCCAGAAGTGCCTTTTCGATTTTGGGATACATGTTTGTCCTTTAGTGAGGGGTCTACCGGTGGAATTCGCTTCTGCTCAGTTGTATCATGGCTATTTTTTTAGTGTAATTTGATTAGAGCCTTTATGGAAAAAAAGTCATTGAGGGACCCTTGTTCGAAGCGATCCAGTCTTTCTGACAAGGCTTTTACCCTCTTGAGTACCGGCAATGTGAGGGACTTCATAATTTGTTCAATGTTGGCAATAAGGGTAGTTTCTTTTACAGGGATTGGAGGACGCACTAGGTCAGAGCTGGTGCTAGGCGACGGGGCAGTATTACCACTAGTTAGTCCACCGCTTACCAGATTCTTAGGGGGTTTCTCAAAGAGGGTCTCCATTCTTTCCCAAAAGCATGCATCAGCTGGTGGAGATCTGTCATTAGTTAGAATGGGTACAGCATCAGATGCATTACTGTTAACATTCTTCCCCTTTATTTCATTTTGTTTAGCAACCACTTTCTTTTGTTTATTACCACCTACATTCCCCTTAGCATTTTTTACAGTTGGACATTCCCTATTAGTGTGTTTAGACTTACGCCTAGCCTTCTGCCCTCTGGTTGTAACACGCGGACCGTCACTGATTGAGCTTAGCCGCGAGTCAGAGAGCGAGATTGGGCTTAATGGCATTTCACTACACCCATTATCCCCAAAATTCCCTACCTGGGACAAAAGATCGGGAATGACCTCATTTAGGAAAGCAGTGGGGGTCAGTGACAGCCTTGTAGATAAAGGGAGAAACTCTGGAGATGCATTGCCCATCATAGGAGCTAAAACCTGAGTTGTTGGAATATGAAGGACCCCTGGAAGAACAGCAAAGGATGGCGCCAATATCGAGTCCTGGGAGTTAATAGTGAACATCGATATGTTGGTAGAGGGCAAGGGGGGAAGAGAGCCAGCAGGGAGCGAGAAGCGGCGTTCTGTGCTTTCTATGGCATTAGCCACCACCCCAATGGTTTTCTGCAGCATACGGTCAATTGCTGTCAGACTAGGTAGCGGAGGGTTTGAAACCGCTTTTTGTTTTGGGGCAGGAGCAGATACCACAGGGTTATTCTTCCCCATTCTTTGCCACTATGCATACAGGGCTAGATATTGGGAGCACACATACTGCACAGTCGGCAAACGCCAACAGATACAACACTAAATATGACACAGTGTGTGGCACTTAAGAGATAGCACTCATTATCCTACAGTCAACAGTTACTAAATATCTTACAAACTTTTTGTGCCAAATATAATTAAAACAAATACCTAATAAAATATAGCAGGCTACAAATGCACAAAATCACAAACCCAAGAGGGGTGGCCCAGCCCGGCCTCACTCGGCCACTGACGGTCACAAACAGTCCCGCCCTTGTCCCATGCTTCGCCCAGGCACGTCCTGCGCACGTCCCGCGTTGCGTGAGAGGTGCCTGATTATGTAGAACAGGCAGGAGGGCTGATTACGGTAAGAGGCACCAGCTGGGAACAAACTGGGAATGCTGGTCCTTGCAGTCCCGTAATCCCGCGTCTGTTTCACGGCTCAGTCCCGGCTTCAGGGACCAAACAGCAGAGACCCACCACAGTTCAGGAAAGTCACAAGATCCTCCACGATCCAGAGTACGCTGTATGGCAAGCAGCGAGCGGTGCCCGCGAAGCGGGGGCCGCGAGGCGTTAAAAGGCTGCAGGCAGGCAGGCAGGCTGATTACGGGAAGAGGCACCAGCTGGGAACAAACTGGGAATGCTGGTCCTCGTAGTCCCGTAATCCCGCGTCTGTTTCACGGCTCTGTCCCGACTTCAGGGACCAAACAGCAGAGACCCACCACAGTTCAGGAAAGTCACAAGATCGTCCACAGTCCGGAGTACGCTGTATGGCAAGCAGCGAGCAGCTTGAATATTAATTTATCCAAGAACTCATGGAGTTTTCAAAGAACTGAGTCTTTGATGACGTTATTATGTCCAACCTTACGTTAAAGAAGGCACCTTCAAGATATATATATGCCCACACTAGCCAAGGCAAACACACGGTGGTTTGGAGCAGTTCGACTATCTACTTGCCCGACGCCCTGCTACAGCAAGTGCCGAAGGAAGCCGAACCTCCTGCAGACGCACTGAGAGAGACGCTGTCTTTTCTCTTGCCAAGAAATCCAGCTCCAGTGTTTCCAGGCTACCCTTGCGGGTTGCTGGCTGGAAAATCGAGTCCTGAGAGAGAGATACAAGACCTCCTTCATTCTGAAACCAAGGTACTGAGCTGATTAGGCCTTAGAGAATTCTTAGATAGATTCTTGGCAAAAGAATACTGAAATTAAGCTACACCTAACTTACTTCTTCCCTTGTACTAGACCCAGGTTAGGTACACTGGGGTAGGCGTATTTTAGACGCACCAGTTGAGTACTTTTAGACTTTATTTTTTATGTATGTATTCTATCTATTTTGTGGCTAAGAAACCATAACATGCTTTTACAGTATTATTTTATAATACTCTTCATACTATACGCATTGTACTTTGTAACCAGTATTACAATTGTAGCAGTTCATTTCTCCTGCATGAGACAGAAGACAGTTCAATAAATACTTTTATTGAAAACGCCCATCTCTCTATTTCTCTGCAACTCTGGTGAAACGAAGAATGCACAATTGACTGAGTAAAATAACTATCTATTGTTTCCGTGACTCTAGAGATACATTTCTTATTCTTGGGAAACAAAGTTGTCATGTTTATGCGGTTGTCAGGAACTAATCTCTTCTAGTTTATTCAAGAAAGTTTCTAGTGACCTCTGAGCTAGCTGGTACTCACACTTAATGGTAGTATAATCGGTAGAGACCTAGTCGATCTCAGTCCTACATCTAAACTACAGGATATATTATTCCAATTGGCAGAGTCTATTGGGAATATAGGAACTACACTACAGGGCTTAATTACTTGTCTAGAGGGGGCGCACCAGAGTCAGTCTCCCAAATGCCCGAATAGAATAAGGGTGGTCGGACTGCCAGTGCCACACTACAGCTGCCAGGGAACCGCTGTTTCCTGGCAGTGTCACAGTGGTGTAGAGGCATCAATATGCAATAACACTCCCCAGCACACGTCGGAGATTTGAGAGAACAGTTAAACAGTGCATGAAATAAGCACAATTTATACAAAAGAATTCAGATTCTCTAAGTCTTCTTTTCTCCTTTTATTCTGTAGATCTTCAAACAGTCGATACGTGTGTCATCGCATACATGGGAATTAGTTCTGCGACTTTTTCAAGGCTGCGTAAATACAAACATATAAACAAACTCATGTACTTCCTCGTGAAACAGGAGTACACATATAAAATATGTTCAGTTGTGTGATGATCCACCTCAAAGATACAACCAAATGTCATCAACAAGATGGAGTAGGCTCACACAATGAATGGAAGTTCAAAAGACACATCCCAGCAAAATGTACTGCCAAAGAAAGATGGAGGAAGAAGAAGAAAGTGAGGGGGTGAACATACGTACAATTATAATAGTGAGTAGTCTTCAAACGGAAATGCGTGAGTCCAAATGCCTTGTAAAATGTGCACCACCGTGAGTGGAATGACTGAGATTCGTGACATCAAATTTAAGTGATAGAAGTCTAGTACAAACACGAGTGATCCCTATATAGCCCAAGTCAGGCAGGAATGTCATAAATACCTAAGTCTTCTCAGTTAAGAATTTCTGTGAAATTAAAACAAGATGCTCCGGTAAGTACAAATAATCTCCAAAAGCCTTGTTCGCTACTTGTATCTGTGCTAGACCAAATAAAGTACCTACTATTTCCGTGGTGATAATCCCAACCTGTAAAGGGTATTTATATACTGTGGCGTCCTTTACACACAGTTCCCATGCGTCCAACAATCCTGATATGTTCTGGTATTGTAAGTAACCCTGGGCATAGTTTGCGCGTAGCTACGCAAAGTGCACCTTGCACTACGCAAGCTGTACGTAGCTAGGCAAACTGCATGGTGCGGTAGGGAAAATGCTGTTCGCACTGATTGCACAGTGGCGGATGCTTGTCCGCACTGTGCAATGATTGCAAACTGCATCTTGCACAGTGCAAGCAGTCGTTTTCTGCCTCTCGTGTAGATTTGTACTCAAGCGGCAGCTTTCTCAACGCGGATTGGTAGTTTCTCATCGAGAGCGGTCGCCAGCATACGCGTCCACTCGCAATGAGAAACCTGACCTCCCCACAGTGAGAATCTTGCCGGGAGGTTTCTTTTCCATGCTTGCGATCGGCAACTTGATGTTGCTGATCATGAACAAGGAAAAAGTCTCGCCGGAATGTTGATTTTGCTCGCTCGCAGTATCCAACTTGACGTTGAGGACGGCGAGCAAGCAAAAAATGCTTGCTACGCTATGCTATGTGCTTTTGCACTGTGCTATGTGCAATTCGTGTAGCGCGTAGTAGCGCAAACTACGCACGCTCCGCGAGCATAGTGGTATCCTATGCCCAGGCCTAATTGTAAGCTGCAAAAGAACCACATCCAGAACATCTCAATAGGAGACCTGGTCAATGCAATCGCTTAAGGGGCAAGGAATATTGCTTCATAATTCCTCATTTCGCCCAGCTCACGTCCATAAATTATAATCATATGTTAGAGCCATTTAACAACACAGCCATGTTACCAATCTCAATTACTATCATTACAACAGAAGGGATCAGGTGACTATTCTAGAACACATCCATAAAGACACCTGCCATTTAAAATGCACGCATCATTAGGTGCCTCCTATGCGGTGCATGGATTAACAAAATCACCAATTTCTCTATGGAAGCTTATGCTATGGATGGTTTCCGGCTGTAGCACAAGCTCCCATAGACAAATGGGAGTGTGCTACTGCACCATTTCCAGTTGCATCCTAATAATGCAGTAGGGATTGTCGACTAGAGGTCGTTTGGTCCTGATTTTGCAATGGTGTCAGGTTGATACAAGTATGCCCTATATAGTAATGAGTGCTTTAATCTCTAATGGTCTCATTAAGCAAGTTATATTGTTTTCATATGCCTTAACAGTGCCAATAGGCTTGAATGGTCTAAAACAATAGCAAGCTAATTTTTTCAGGAGTGAAACCAAGTGATGAAGTACATGGAAAGAGATAAATATTGGAAATTACACTCTCTCGATCGTTAAGACCTACAATATCTTGAAACTGCTTTAAAACCCCTGAAATTGAAAGTTAAGATACTGGTATGATTTGTGTGCCAGAAGATATAAAAGTAAATAAATAATCTTAAAACATCTCATACCCCCATGCCTTTGCACTTTATTGCAACATAATACAGCTAAGCACATCCTGCTGAAATCAAATGAACACAGGGCAGATATTTTGATGTTGCAAACAGTACAATAATAAGCAAAATCACTTAAAGCTGGAATCTTTACATTTTATCTGTACGTACTACAAAGAACAAATATAAATAGAAAGCAGTTTTAAAAGTGTTCTGGAGGTGATCCATGACTGACTAACAAATAAAGTAAACATATACAGAAATGGCACGTTACAATGAATACATTCAATTTTGTATTCACTCCTATTTAGTATCAGGTCCAGGCCTTTCCAGACTCTTTGAATAACAACTAATGGCCAATTTTTCTCTATAAAAGGTATCAACCCTAGGGTGAGTTACCTGACTGCTGTTTTCCACCAGTGCCTGATAGCAGCTTTGTTTTCAGTCTTGAGCTGCGACTTGTGTTGGGTCTTCAGTCGGGGAGGAAGGAAAAAGTGCATAGCTGCAATTTAAAGATGTGACAGAGCGCATGGAGAGCCACAGGCAGTTCTCCTCATGGTTTCCCCCTCTGGCTCACAGCAGTTTTTTTTTCTTATGGGTCCCCTTGCATGCTGTTTTATGGGGGCCCATCCACCAGTCCAAGCAGCAGCAATGCCTTCTAAGGTGAGGCTAGAAAAATGAAAACATCCTGCATAGTCTCAGTCATCAATGCTGACAACACTGTGAAGTCCTGTAAGCATGCACACCGTAGATTGCCACTGAGGCCCCAAGTAGACTATATGACACCAATCCCACAGTCACTCTGTGCCTGCAGCCAGCAACACAATATGAAAAACAATGTTTAATTTGCCTGCCACTTAGTTCATTGTTATAGCTCTGTTGTTACTGTGGATCACACTGTTCAGTAATTCTGTCAAAGGTGGATCTATTCAGCTAAACATTAAGAATTGGTTCTAGAATACACATCAGGTAATTCACCAACTTGTGTTCTAAAGTTTACAATGGCAATGGCAAGTCCGGCATACTACTTTTCCATGTGTATGGCTTACAGCTTTGACGTTCCTCAATAGGCAGCTGGGAACTTCCAAAGAAAGAATATCCTGCGTTTTCCTAAAATGAAATCAATTTGATTGTGACTGGTCACTGTGACTGACAGTGGCTGGTGGTTATACTTACTATGTAAGTTCTGTAGTTCTTCTTCTTCCCCTTGGCAGCTTGACTATCCACTGGTGATAACAGGCCCTCTCACTGCTGTCTCCTGACTGCATAATGCAGTGGCTGGGGGCCCTCAAAGTTGCTTTCTGACAGGCGTTCCATGTTGGCAAGCCCCGCATGAAAAGCCTTTCGAAAAACGACATCATAATCCCCACAGTGAAAACGCCGTACATAGGGGATTAGGAGCAGCCTCAGACTGGCAGTCAGACTGGCCGTCAGGCTCCTTGAGCCCATGGGAAGCCAGTTGGTCTGACCGGACAGTTTCAAATCTGACAGCCTTCGTTGTAATTAGGCTGTTGAATTTGAAACCAGCGATTTAAGTCGGACTTCTTGACTTACATCATAATCATGCACAGAGTATTCCTGATGACATTAAAGGGAAGGAATAAAAACATTTCACATAGTAAATGCAGAGAAAAAGACAATTTGAAGAACATTGGGAAGAAAGAAGAGAATACATTTAAAAAGAAAATGATTTAGACAAAAATAAAATTAGGAGGCAAAAGGGAAAATATTTGTTTACAGAAGAAGAAATCAATTTAGCAACAGACCTTTTGGGAATAGTAGTTGGGAACACACATTTGAAATTATGGTGGGTATATGGCAAATTTTACAATGAGAAACAACAGTTATTCCAGTAGTTTCCCTTGTTTGATGTACAGGATGCTTTTTTTCAATTACGAGCTGATTGGTAGGGTATTTGCTATTCTGATTTGCTTCTTCCAAAAATGTATAATGTATACAGTATCACTGAATGCTGACATCAATGATTTTATTTGAGATGTCATCAGTGATGTCATTTGAAATGTCATCAGTGATGTCATCAGTGATGTCACTGACCAGGTCAACAATGAAGTAATATATGAGATCATAAGCAGTTCATTAAGGGGGGGCGTAAGTTATAGCTAGCTCAGGTTACTATAACTGCTGAAATTCTATGGCTTTGTGCATGTGAAATCTGAGCCTAACTATAACATCTCTATAACCGTTTTGGGGTGAATTTCTAAGTTTTTTTTATTGTATTTCCTGGCTATAATGTCCTTGTAACCTTTGGTTTTTCAAATGAATTTCTAAGATTTTTCAAATTCTATTTCCAAATTATGACATCCCTGTAACCTTGGAATTGTAAGAGCATATCTATGTTTTTTCAAATAGTAGTTGCATTTGCATATTGGGGGAGAAAGAGGGCGGATCCTCTGACCAGCTCTCAGGAAACCTGCTGTGTGGGACTTGGTGAAGGTAATAGGAGAGCTTCTTGGCCCTAAAGGACCATCAGCATCCAAAAAGACGTCATCCCCCAATTAGTTGTGCACTTGAAGATGCATTTGTGGAGTGGTGGAGAAAGGGGGCAGTGCCTTTGATGACCTCTCAGCAATACCACTCTGTGGGGCTTACTGGAGGTAACAGGAGGGGTAGTTGGCCCTCAAGGACCCTCAGGAGTCAAGGGGACTGCATCCTCCAACTAGGAATGCACAAGGAGGTGCATTTGCAGAGTAGTAGGGACAGGGGGCAAAGAAAGGTAAATTAATCCGGGCCCTCATGGCACCCTAAAGCCCTGGGGACCAGCACTTCCCTGGGCAAACAATGATACTAATGCGAGGAGGCCGACGAGGACCCCTGCAGGCCCAGGGACAAACCCCTACCTGGGGATTTGTGAAATTGAATGTGGGGGGCACACAGACCCCCACCTGCTGCCCAGGTACTACCACCTCCCTGGGGCTTTCTTTATATTGAGAGTGGGGGTTGCATGGTGCCCTGAAGACCCAGGGACTGCTTGCTCCCAGCGGCTTTGTAACATTGTATGTGGGTGGGCCGCACGAACACCCCACAGCCCCAGGGACTGCCACCTTCACGGAGCAAACAATGGCTTTAATGCAGGGGACTCATGCAGTCCCCCTTACAGACCTGGCCTCCACCTTCCCGGGGCAAACAATGGGGGGGCTAGGCGGCCCCCACAGCCCAAGGGTGCACCACCTCCCGGATGCACTTTAAAATATGGGGCTAAATCCAAGAAAGAAGGGGAGCCACAGGACCACCCTCCTGGAGCTATATATGGCTCAGGGGACTGCCACCCCTCAGGGCTGGCTCTTGCTATGTCCTGGGGTGCCCACTCCTGGGACATAATTGATTGCTGTTGCTTGGCGGGAGCATTACCGATCTCGCAAAGCCACAGCAAATGCTCCACTTTCAGCAAAATGCTTGCAATTTGTGGAAGAAGAGCAGAATGCTCTCAGACACTAGGAGCTGCCTTTTCATCAGCTCCCACTATCTGAAAGCAACCTTGGCCCCCAATGAGGTACAGAGATGGCAGGGAACACAGGGGAATTCAGGCTCTCCTTGTTGTCCCCAACATAAGTTACTGGGTGCCTTGGTTGGTACCAGAGCACCCAGAATGGGGGACCCTCCTCCATTGTTCTAATGGCCATGCCATGGGGGATGAGGTCCCTAGGGCAGAAATCATCCCAGGGAATAGGGCCATGGAAGCCCCCCTTCCCAATAGAATATATTCTAAATAAAAGGCTGGGTCCCAGGGGATGAGGTCCCCAGGGCTGGAATTGGCCCAGGGAGGGTGCCACACAGGCCCCTCCCTTATTACAAATATGCTGGGCACAGGGGATGGGATTCTTGGGGGCGGACAAAATTACCTAGATAAGGGGGCCATGTGGAACTCCTCTCCTAATAAAAGGTAAATTTAACCCCTTCACTGCGGCGGCTATTCCGCCGCAGTGCTAAGGGGGTGGGGCAGAAATGCGGCGGGCGCATGCTGGTGACAGAACCGCTCCATCACCAGCGTCGGTTGCGCTGTGCTTGTGACGGAGCGGTTCCGTCATGGCCCGCCCCGCTCAATAGAACGCTCAGCGCAGAATTCGCGCCGCGCACGAGCGGCGAGCGGGCCATGACGGAACTGCTTCGTCATCAGCACAGCGCACCCGCAGCTGATGACGGAGCGGTTCCGTCATCAGCATGCAAAGGGCTAAAAAAGTCTGGCTAGGTGGGAGTCGACCGAGGGCCTGCTCCCTTTCTTTACCACTCTGCAAACACACCTCCTGGTGCACTACAAGTTGTGGGAAAAGTCGCATTGGCTCTTGGTGGTCCTTGGAGGCCAGCTATCCCTCCTGTTACCTTCAGTATGTCCCACAAAGCGGGATTGCTGAGAGGTCCGTGGCGTCCCAACACCCTTTCTCCACCGCTCTGCAAACGCACCTCCTGGCACAATACTGGATGGGGGTGAAGTCCCCTTGGATGCCGAGGGTCCATGGAGGTAAAGAACTCCTGCTGTTACCATCAGAAAGTCCCACTCATTGGGATTGCTGAGAGGTCTTTGGAGGCTATTCCCCCTTTATCCACCACTCTGCAAACGTGCCTCCTGGCGCACCACTGGTTGGTGGATGAAGTCCCCTTGGATGCTGATGGCCCTTGGGACCAAGAACCCTTCCTGTTACTTCCAATAAATCCCACACAAGGGGATTGTAGAGAGCTGGTTGGAGGACCCTCCCCTTTCTCCATATATATATATATGAGTTCCTAGGCAGCTAAATATAACTGCTGAAATTCTCTGGTTTTGTAGGAGCAAAAGCTGAGGTTACAGGGAGGTCGTAGTGAGGATTTAGCATTAAAACACCTTTGAAATTCACTGAAAAGAGCAAAGGTTACAGGGATGTTATAGTGAGGAAATAGAATTTTTTTTAAACTTAGAAATTCTGTGATAAAAGCAAAGGTTATAGGGATGTTATAGTTAGGCTGACATTTAACTCATACAAAACCTGTGAAATTCAGCAGTTATAGCAAGCTGAGCTAACTTTAACTTGCGCCCCCGCAATGCACTGCTTATGACCTCACATTTTACATCACTCATGACATAGTCAGTGACGGTCACACCTTTTCCATAAAGTGGCAGCACATATATGCACACATATTACAGTATTTTACACACTAGAGGTTTATTACTGTACACTTCAAATTCATGTTTTTATAGTGTATTTTCAGAATAACCATCTATAAAACCTATTTTTGCAGTGAGACGGCGTTTGCAATGATGTTGGTCATTGCGAACCCAGAGGTTACATCGCAAAAGAGTGAAGCGAAAGCAGGATTTCAATAGCCACCACCATATTCAAAAATTAAAACGATATAATTAATTCTAACCATCACAGTAGATAACTCACTATATAAATAACCCTATAAAAACATGTATCATAATCTCAATATCTCTATAACAATATGTATTAATGAGTCACTTATATATTTTTTTATATTTCCACCAATATTCGCGACACGGTTGGTAGTCGTGATGTTCCTGCGACAGTAAATGGGGGCGCTGCACTGGCAGCTGCGGCGTCATCAGGAATATCGCGCATGATTAAAAAAATCTATTTTTGACACATAATTTGTGTCACTAAAACCCCCATTTCTCGAACATGGGGTCAGAGTATCTCTACTCTGACCTCTTATGATAGCTTTTTCCGAAATATTCTGCCCCGGGAATCATTCCCAATTGATAAAATGGTGGTTGCAACTTTCTGTTCAGGTTGCATCCAGCCAATCGGAGCATTCCCGTTGGCACGTATATTGGTGATTCATAGCGAAACCAGAGCTAAATATCTGCGGTCAGAGATATCACTATAATTTTAAATTACATTTTTCAACAAATACTGAATGGAGTTACACCAAATAAGAAAAAGGCACTTCCTTGAACCAACATCTACCTCCCTGCCAAATTTGGTGTAAGTCCGTTCACCTATTCACGCTGTAGGTGTGGCTAATGATTCCCATGAGAATTAACATTACAAACACAACCTTACTTCGCACCCCAAATTCTACGTCCCCACTGCACGGATCACCCCCAAATAGAACCCACCTTGCCACTTTTTGGGGAAAATTTCATGAAGATTGGTCAAACGACCCCAAAGATATAGCCAAGTCGAACAATGCTTATCCAATGGAAACTAGGTCCTAACTATAAATATTTTTGTTTTGGTGGGTACCCCCCAAAATCCCCATTTTTGGCAGCCTTCCCACCTATTTCCCTTACCCATGCCTAAAACCTAAAAAACTATTTACCACCCTTTTCCCTTACCCACCCCTAAATCCTAAAAACACCCTTACCACTCAATTCCCTTACCCACCCCTAAAACCTAAAAACACCTATACAACTCTATTTACTTACCTAACCCTAAACCCTAAAAACACCTTTGCCAACTTATTTCCTTACCCAACCCATAAACCGTAAAAACACTCTTACCACCCAATTCCTTTCACCAACCCTAAACCCTAAAAACACCCTTACCACTAAATTCCGTTTCCCCACCCCATAATCCTAAAAACTCAATTACATCTAATTCCTTTCACCACCCCAAAACCCTTTTAAGAATCTGGGTTATTGGTTGACTGGGGTGTGAGCACTGGTCAAGCTGCAACCACAATGCTTGTGAGGGGGAGGGACAAGCCAACCCTGAATTAACCTGTACACAACTATCTGGTAGCTTTGCACAGAACAGTCAGGCTAAACTTAGAGGCAATGTGTAAAGTATTTGTGTAACACTTCAAGCAGTAATAAAGTGAAAAACACCATACAAAAAGTGCCCCACGCCTAGTGAGAAAAAAAAGCTATTTTTAGTAAATTTAACAATACCAAAATTACAAAAATTCAATCAGTAGAACTAAGGATTTTTGTTAAAATAGTACAAAAAAGCACAAAGCACTCACAGTGGGTATCGATCACCCCGGACTGGCACAAAGTTCAGGTCGACTGCGATGGAAGATGGGGCGGCTACAGGGACCCCGTTAGGCTGGCTGAACAAATTAATTTAAATACCAGTTTCAGAGCGTTGTGAAGGTCCTCTTCAATGATGTGTCATGCTGCCAAAATGATGTGTCGGTTCGGAAGTGCATCGAGGCTGTGATAAGAGGGTTTGCGTCATTGACAAG
Source organism: Lissotriton helveticus (assembly GCF_964261635.1). Classification (NCBI taxonomy): domain Eukaryota; kingdom Metazoa; phylum Chordata; class Amphibia; order Caudata; family Salamandridae; genus Lissotriton; species Lissotriton helveticus. Next base: position 784,852,874 of record NC_136057.1, on the reverse strand, counting down.
GATTCCATAAATGGGAGCTGGAGGTGCAATGTCTGATGTCGAGGATGTGTTGTGAAGTTGGGAAATGCATTCGTTCTGAGGAATTGCAAGGCTGCCATGCACAGTCCCGCATCGTTGTTGAGGCTGCACTCAATGAGGGATGTAAGGGCATGTGGGGATGTGTCATGCAGCGGATGTTCTGAAAAGGTTGCAGGCTGAGATGCAAGTCTTAGTAAAGAGTCGAATCCATGCAGCAGCAGTGATATGTCGGTTCTGCTAGGGGTTGCACCATGCAGCAGTAGAGATATGCCAGTTCTGCTGGATCCACAGAGGCTGGCAGAGCACCTTAGGCCCACTTCCAATGGTACAGGAATGGGGTGGTAGCACTTTGCAAGGTAGACTCACTGATGGCAGAGTCTAGGTGCAGTTGCAGGGTTGTGAAGTCTGTTATATGCCTGAGGCTTCAGATCAGGTGACCAACCCTTGGAGTCAGTCTGAAGTTCTGGGTTCAAGAGATGCAGGTCAAGTCCTTCTAACCAAGGTAAGAAGGCAGCTGGCAGCAGTTCAGCACAGCAGTACAGCAGTCATTCTTCCTGGCAGAGTATCCACAGGTCCATAAGTGTACTGAAGAATTGGGGTGCCTACTTTAAATTTAGCAAAGCTCCTCGAGGTTTTCGCCCCCTGAGGTGTCAGGCATTCCCTCCTCCCTGTCTGGGCTCCAGCTTGTCTGGGGTCACAATAGCCTAGTGACAAGCCCTTAGTGAAACAACTCAGGCAGGGCCTTTGTGATGTGCAAGTGTGGCAGCTCTGCCCCCTGGATAACACAAAGTGGCACATCCTGCAATACTTATCATTACTTTGTCTCACTGTCCGCAAGCAATACACAAGGACCAACTGCCAGCTACACCTAGTAATGTGATCAGGATCAGGCTGCAGGCCCCATATGGTTAGGACAAGAAAATGCCAACTTTCTAAAAGTAGCATTTTAAAAACTGTGATTAAAAATACGACTTTACCAGAAGGCCTATAATTACAGTTCCTTGGACACAAAACTCAACCTGTCCACCTGTCCAAATTAGAAGTTACAGCTTATTAAATTTATTAAGGTTACTTCAATATTATCCTATGGGAGAGGTAGGTGTTGCAAAAGTGAGAAATGACCTAAGGAGTTTTTTACTACCAGGATATGGTAATCTTAAAATCACCTACCAAACTTTTTAAATACACTGCATCCTGCCCTCTTGCCTGCCCAGGGCCTACTCTAAGGGTTACATATATATATATTAAAAAAGGAAGGATTGGCCCTGTCAAAAGGTTTATTTTGCTAGGTCGAATTGGAAGTCTTGAAACTGCACTACATGCTGTTGTGGCAGGCCTAAAATATGTTTTAAAAGGCTACTTAAGTGCGTGGCACAATGAGTGCTGCAGGCCCACTAGTAGCATTTAATTGACAGGCCCTGGGTACATGTGGTACCATATGTTAGGGACGTATAGATAAACTAAATGTGCCATTCGGGAATAACTATAACAACACAAATAGTTGATGGACGGAATGCCCAACATTGTCAAGAATTCACTCAGTACAGAGATATGGGCCTAAATACATTATTTGTTTTGCTCACGATGCCATTCCAGTCTGCACTCGGCCACTTGAAAATCAGTCTTGACCCTGCTCCCCAAAGAAACAGTTCAGCTCGTGCGGCCAGGCCAGGTCCTCACTGGAATGGGACCAAGCAACCTGGGACCTGTTTCGGGGTATCACACCTTATCATCCAGGCTAGCTTGAATCCAATGGCATAGTGAGCACGAGAACCACGTCTGGGCACACCCTTGTTATTGTTATTGTTATATGCATTTGTAACACGCTTGGCTACTCCAGAGAGTGTCCCGGCGTGAAACCGGCACGGATCATATGCCAGAGTTTAGAACAAGAAGGTTTTTAGCTGTTTCTTAAAAGACCGGGAATCTTGGATGTTGCGATGAGCCAATGGTAATGCGTTCCACGCCAAAGCAGCCTTCCTGACAAGGTAGCATCTGCCATGCCTTTGATAAAGGAACAGGGGAATCTGAGCCAGCAGTTGAGAGGAGGAATGCAGCTGTCTCACTGGGACATAAAAGGAAAACCTCTTTTGCAGGTAACTGGGTCCCCGGCCATACAGAGGGTAGAGAGACAAAATATCGAAATTAAAATATCGATATACAATAATATCGATGTTTTAATTTCGAAGGTATAGAATATCGATGTGCAATAATATCGATAGACAGAATATCGATATTAAGGTATGTATATTAGTAATATTGAAATGTTGTTTAGTGTTATGTATTTTATTATGTTGTTTATATGTTTGTTAAACATGTTTTTTAATGTATGTTTAGAATTTGTAAATTTGTTTACATTTTGCGTTTTAGTATCAGAGCGGGTTGTGGGTTTATAGGGGAATAGGGTGGGAAGTAATTTAATTATAATGAATTGATTAATATGTTTTTAAAATATTTTTGATTAATAAATAATTAATAATTCATTGGTAATTAATTATTATTAATTAGTTAATTAAAAGAATTACAGTTAATGTAGTAGTATTTATTATTTGTGCTTATTCTTAATTAAATAATAATTGGTAATTAATTATTATTAATTAGTTACTTAAATTAATTAGAGTTAATGCACTCATATTTTAAATTTTTTCTTATTGCTAATTAATAATTAATTGGTAATTAATTATTATTAAGTGATTAAATGAAAATTACATTTTTTATGTGATTTATTTATGTGTAGTGGGTTGTGTGTTTATAGGAGAATAGGGTGTGAAATAATTAAATTAAATTAATTAAAGAGATTGTTTTTTTTTATTGGTATTTTATTGTTAATACATTGTTATTTAATTAATTGGTTATTAGTTTTTTTTAATTATTTCATAATACTAATTATAAATAATTTATTAATAAATATTGTTTATTCTTGTAAATATCTTGTTAATTAATTGGTAATTAATTTTTAATTGGTAATTAATATGTGTTAATTAGCTAATTTATAATTACATCAATTTAATATTAATTGTTATTGATTTATTAATTGATATTTATATTATTTGTAGTTTTTTGTATGTGTAGTGTGTTGTGTGTTAAAGGGGGAGCAGTGTGGGAAGTAATTTTTACCCCTACGCTATCCAACGCTTTCCCTACTGTTGCACCCTCTGGAGTGGGAATAGTAATTTTTACCCCTATGCTATCCAACGCTTTCCCTACTGTTGCACCCTCTGGAGTGGGAATAGTAATTTTTACCCCTACGCTATCCAATGCTTTCCCTACTGTTGCACCCTCTGGAGAGGGAATAGTAATTTTTACCCCTACGCTATCCAACATTTTCCCTACTGTTGCACTCTTTGGAGTGGGAATAGTAATTTTTACCCCTACGCTATCCAACGCTTTCCCTACTGTTACACCCTCTGGAGTGGGAATAGTAATTTTTACCCCTACGCTATCCAACGCTTTCCCTACTGTTGCACTCTCTGGAGTGGGAATAGTAAATTTTACCCCTACGCTATCCAACGCTTTCCCTACTGTTGCACTCTCTGGAGTGGGAATAGTAATTTTTACCCCTACGCTATCCAACGCTTTCCCTACTGTTGCACTCTCTGGAGTGGGAATAGTATTTTTTACCCCTACGCTATCCAACGCTTTCCCTACTGTTGCACTCTCTGGAGTGGGAATAGTAATTTTTACCCCTACGCTATCCAACGCTTTCCCTACTGTTGCACTCTCTGGAGTGGGAATAGTAATTTTTACCCCTACGCTATCCAACGCTTTCCCTACTGTTGCACCCTCTGGAGTGGGAATAGTAATTTTTACCCCTACGCTATCCAACGCTTTCCTTACTGTTGCACTCTCTGGAGTGGGAATAGTAATTTTTATCCCTACGCTATCCAACGCTTTCCTTACTGTTGCACTCTCTGGAGTGGGAATAGTAATTTTTACCCCTACACTATCCAACGCTTTTCCTACTGTTGAAATATGTAGAGTAAGTATATATATTAATTTATATGTAGTTTTTTATTTATTTTAAATGTGTATGTATTAGTTATTAATTTTTTAATATGTTTTAATGTTTATATTTTTAATTTGGTAAATTATATGTATTTTTAATTTATTTTTACATTATTTTTAAAACATTTAAAAAAACGATATTTTTAACTTCGATATTTTTGTATTACTATATTTGTTTTCGATATTTTTGTACTTACCTTTATGTAGATAGAACTTCGATATTTTTGATTTCGATATTTTTGTGTCGATATTATTGTATGTCTATATTATGTCTGTCGATATTATGTCATAGATTCCATACAGAGCACTATGGGCAATCAACAAGATTTTAGATTTAATCCACATCTCCATAGGAGGCCAATGCAGAGAGCGCAGATGGAGGCACACACTACCCCTTCTGGAAAAGATCCAACAAGAGGCGGGCTGCTAAATTCTGCACAACCTGGAGCTGATTCAACAAATAGCCTGGGGTCCCGACAGACAGCGCATTTGCTTAGTCTAGGTGAGAAAGGATCAAAGCCCGAACCACGGTTTCCTTTGCTGCCTTTGAGAGAAGAGGAAGAAACTTCCTCAGCATTTTTTAAAATGCCAAGTCAGGAACCCGCCATCTTCCTAATCTGGGTGGCAAAGGTTAAGTTCTCATCAAACCATACACCCAGAGTTTTTTGTGGCGATGCCCAACAGGAAAGGCAAGGGGAACCCTGTGGGCCTTAGTAGCTCTCTGAAATTAGGTGAGAATTAGCCATGCAGAAGTATTTTGGATTTCTCCTCATTACACTTCATCTGGGCCTGGGCCAGCCAGCGAAATACTGAGAGTAGGCAGTGTTGGGCAGAGGAGACAGAAACATGTTCACCCTCCCAGGTAAACAGAAGCTGAGTGTCATTCACATAGGCAATCACCTTAGTCCCAAGCTCCTCCGCTAGATATATCAGCGGGGAGACATAGATGTTAAAGAGAAGGGGGCTAAGGGAAGAACCCTGTGGGACACCCGTGTCTACTGGCTGAGGTGCAGAGGCTCATGGTGGAAGCCAAACCTGCTGCAACCGGTCAGCCAGGAAGGAGGTAAGCCACCCTAAGGTGCAACCGGCAATGCGGATCTCCGAGAGGCGAGCAAGAAGTATGGAGTGAGGCACCGTATCGAATTCCGCCGAGAGGTCCAGCATAAACAAAACTGCCCTCACACCGGCATCCAGACACTCCCGGATTGTTTCCAAAACTTCAACCAGCGCAGACTCTGTACTATAAGAGGCTCGAAAGCCAGACTGCGCTGGATGCAATAAGCCAGTGCCTTCCACAAAGTCGGTGAGTTGTCTCGTGACCACCTTCTCACACACTTTAGCCAGACTTGGCAAAAGAGAGATTGGGCAGTAAATTCCAGGGGACAAGGGATCTAGTGAAGGCTTTTTTTAAAAGAGGGAGAATTTTTGCCTGTTTCCAGGTGGCTGGCACCCGGCCCGCTGACAAGGACATATTAACAATATTGTTGACTTCTGTATTATTAATGTCCGCAGCTGAGGCTAAAAGTCTAGCTGCACACGGATCAGCGGGCGAGTCCGATTTCAAACCCTTGAAAATTTTGAGGGTACAAGACAGCTCTGCTGGAGAAAAAAATTATTATTTCTGGATAGGGCCCGTTGGAGACAGGGGGAGAAGAGGAGGAACTAAGGGACCAATAGAGCAAATAGAAAAGGCCGCCTGGATAGCCTGAATCTTTTTCAGACTAAACTTAGCAAGAACATTGCAACAGATCTCAGGGACAGGCAACGAACAAACCTGGGCACAGGGAGCCATAAAACTTTGGACTATTGAAAAAATTTATTTTGAGTTGTTATTCGCCTGGTGAATGCGCGAGGAAAGATATTGGCTTTTGGTCACAGCAATCGCCCTATAGTAGCTCTTTTGTTTGGTTCTGAGAGCATGTTTCGCCTGCGGGCAGTAGTTATTGCAACGCCATGCCCTCTCCAATACCTTACACTCATGTTTCAGTAATTGGAGCTCTAGCGAGAACCAGGGTTTGAAGGGAGAAGCTCTTGCCAGCTTAGGTGCGCGCGAAAGTGAGAGCGCTGTCACAGAATTAGAAATCCACTCCGTATACCCCGGCAGGCTCCCTTCAAGGTCCTGCTGACAAGTGGGCATAGAGGAAGCCAGAGCACTATTAAACTGCAAAGGGCCGATTTTCCGGAAAACTGGTGGAAGATCTGACCAAGTTGGTAAAATCTGCTGCAGGACTTCCTAGGAGAAGCAGACAAGAAAGTGGTCCGACCAAGAAACTGCGAGGGGCTGGTCCACCTGAATGGGGAAGTTGGAACAGATGGGGTCTAATATATGGCCACCTTGATGTGTGGGATGACAAACCCATTGTGAAAGTTGGGCCAGATTGAGCGAATCCAGAAAGTTCGTGGAGACTCTGGACTCAGACTGCTCGAGATGGAGGTTAACATCCCCTAAGACCAAGTAATGCGAAAAGCGAAGTGCCCGCTCCACCACGGCATTGCTACAAGAATTGAGAGAAGTACTGGCCGGACCTGGGGGACGATAAATAAGTGAGCCATCTAACGTAAAATGGGCAGAGAGGTGTAGGCTAAAATCCAAAACCTCACTGTCGCCCCAAATGTTAGTGTCCTACTTGTGAAGAGACTAATTTTCCCTATACAAAATATCAACGCCACCACCCTTCCCTATCTTCCGGTCTAGGCGGGAGAACTTAAAGCCGGCTGGAGTGGCTAATGCAACAATTGGATTGGAAGTGTTGTCTAACCAAGTTTCTATATTAAACAATAGATCCAAATCGTTATCCTGAATCAAATCAAGCACATCAACATGATGCTTCCTAAGTGATCTCACATTGATAAGGGCAGCCCGAAAACAGAGGGTCCTCGATACTAGACTTGGTGGATTTCTACCAGAAAGATCTAGTATCGGCATGAAGCCAAATGTGTCACAAACATAGTCCGAGCAACAAGGTGTGACTATACTACCTTGTGGTAAACACAAAGGAGCCCGGAGCGCTTTTAAGGACTCAGCTAAATGCGAGAACCTCTCAACCACCACCATTTTCAGTTGGGCAGCATGACTGGCCCTGGCCACTGTCAGAGCGTTGACGGGCGCAGATGGGCTTGCCTTAGACGCGCTTTTGGCGTGCCATCAATGTGCCCGCTGCGCTTACAGACGTGGCCATTAAATAGGGTGGTGGAAGTCCCGCGTGCAGGGACAAGAGCGCTGACCAGGGAAATTGCATGGCACTAAGAATATGGCCACTCTAGGCAAGAGTTTCCCCGCAAAGTGCTAAGTGCAAGATTAGACAGCAAGAAGGAGTTTAACACACTCCCAAATGAATAGCTGCATGCAGCATGAAAATGTTAACTAAGAAAATGTAGTAGCCCCCACAGATAAAATCACAGTAAGTTTTGCTGTCAAGTTAACGTTCTTTTAAAACTCTAAAACACAACCCAGAAGTCAAAAAATGGTGAAGGTAAAACGTTTATTTATGAGAATACCACACCAAGGACAGGTCTAACAATAAGATTCCAAGGTGGAGTCATCGGTAATTCAGCCACTGCTGCCTCAACTGATAAGATCCAGGGCTTGGATGTTGAACATGAAATGTGTTTCCATATGTTATTTAAAGGATATCTCTCTTCTAGCTTCACTTAAACCAAAGTTTTAATAAAGCAGCTTTCTTTGCCAACAACAACTCTGTTAAACCAAACTCCAAGTGAAGTTGATCTTCCCTGACTAAGGTAGCCTAAAAATCGATTTATACAATGTTGATTGTGCCTGGTTTAACCATTGAGAAACCTTGCCAGAAAAGGCTTGGATGCCTTGTGGGGTGAAGTAGATATCTTACATTTAGAACTCTGAAGCGCGGTGTTAAAGAAGGCCCTTTAAGATTATTTTCTTTTCTTTTTTTTCAAATCTGATATCTGCAGCTTTGGTGGTGAGTGTGCTCATAAGTTGTTTGTGGTGTCCGGAAGCTTGAAATTCTACATCCAGATACCTGCTGGAATATTTACTGGTCATAATGAGTGGACCCAACTTTCACAATGTCTTACTGTACTTCCAGTTCTTTTAGAAAGTAATTACTTGTGTTTGTCCTCGTTGACTTCTATATTCGTTTTCCTGCAATAGCCCTCAAGGTTGATAGGTGAATACTGGAGGCCTTTGGCAGAGTTATCAAATAGGGCAGGTCATTGACGAATTGTAAAAGGCGTAAAGGCAGTTAATTTAATTTCAGTGGGCATGCCCCTTGATTTTTTCCATCTTGGCAAACAAATAGATTAAACAACATAGGGGCCAGCACACACCGCTGCTTCAGTCGTTTGTTGACCTACACTTTTATTGACAGGTTTCCTAGCTTGGACTTGGATTCAGTTGTGAGACTAGAGGGTTATTATACCTTTCAGTTTCTTGGAGGGGAGACCTCATTTGCTCCACTTTGGCTAGAAAAGATTGCTCTCAATGGTGTCAAACGCTTTTTTGAAGTAGATAAAGAGCAGCCATGAATTGGTCTTTTTCTGGTTAGTGAGTTGTGAACAAACATGACAAGGACCACAATATTGTCGTTGGTGCTGCTATTTCGGCTACACTATAGGTGTTACTTTATACCAACACTACAGTATGTGGTGAAGCATCTTATAGTCTTATGAAGCATCATATGACCATACCAAACAAAGAGAGCAAATACAGGTTCGCATTTTCTATTATTGTATGTATTCCCACAAGGTAAAAAATAAACAAGTAGATATTATATCTGTTTTTTAACTAACAGGTTACATATGCTTTCAATATACACATTAAAAAACGTCTCTTACTGATTGGCATGCATCTTACCTTCGAATGCAAATCTTAGAAATGACAAAATGATGGTAATAAAGCCCCTGTGGAAATCATTAAACTCTCCAACGTTTAACCTACTTGATATGGAAAAGGAGAGAAGTCCCCAACTCAGCTATATCACACTTAGAAGCACACCAGTACCTAAACGGTTCTACTCTTTAAAGAAACAAGAATCATAAATGATTTAAAGTTCTCTCTGAGGCCGAATTCATGAGCTGCTTTATCTTGGAAGCTGTTTGTTAAGTTATACACACAAACCGTATGCGAAATGTGAATATGCTGGCTAAGGTGCGGGAGGAAGATCCCTGCACATCTCATGAAGAGGAGCCCACTTGTAAAAGACAACCGTGAGGCATGTTTGAAGGTTCTCTTTCAAAGCCGCACCACTTCCGCTGGCGTCTTGGGAGCGCCGTTATTAATTGAAGTTAATTTTCTGGGATATCAGTTTGCCGTGCACGTGTCTAAGATTGATAGCCCCTCCGATCCCCAGGAGTGCGGCGAGTGACACGGTTCCATCACCGGGTGCCTTCACTTTTATCATCAGAAATCAAATTATAAACATTGGGGCAACCTTGCTAGAATATGGCTTCGGGAGATTTCCGTAAGATTAATTAGGCGGCCAAAGCAAAGATGGTGAAATATGGGGGCGGGGTGGAGGGCGGAGTGGAGGGGGCGCTGGGAACCTGAGGGGAGGAAGAAGCGTTCATCGCTTTCAGAACGGGAAGTCAGTTCAACAATGGGTAATTAGCGTGGGCCGTGGACTCTCAAAGGCACCGAGGACACCGGACTCTTTCTCGCACGCGGATGTTTAGCGAGCTATTGTGGACCCCTCATTTAATTAGTGCACTTTGATACCCACAGGAGCTGCAAGCTCCAGGGCATGCTAACATGGACTGACACCAGCAAGCCTCTGCCTCCTTACACTCTAATTAGAGACACAATGAGCTGCACAGACAACGTTGTAGTCTGAGATTTCCTCTGCAGATACCCCTGGCAGGAAACAATCATTTATTGTGTGTCTATATTGACATTCAGATCAAATTGTTAGCATGCAGAAGATGAGCTAAGGGCGCATATCTATTAAAATGCTTAACGACTTTCAGAAATGATGGAACCAATTTGTGTGTGAAAAACTGTGCGTCCTTTTTTTGGAATATTTCTTTTGGGCCGTTTTGTCTAATTGGAAATAAACTGCTCTACTAATGATAACGCCCTTGTATGCGGCATGCACATACCGGCTCTGTTTTTAGCCAGTGTGTCCTTAACCAGTAAGGTTTTAATTATGAATATATACGAAACAAGAAATAAAGTCCACTTGATTAGTAGAGGACGACAGTTAATCTGTCATCACGACTTTCGTGAGCAAGGAGTTGGAAAATGTGCAATTCGGAAATGAAAATAAGGCATATTTATTATGTTAGTTTTGATGGATGGTTGAGGGCTGATTGGAAGCATATACATATCCCCGGGGAACTCGGATATTGAAAATGAGTCTTAGTATTCACAACATTTGTGCTTGTGCAGCATTACGAATTGACAGCGAACACTCTGCCCCTGACATTCAAACATTGCGATTATTATTCTTGGTTTATAGTGTCGCTTTATTTTCTCAAAAATGAAAGCTAACTGTACTAATAAATTCAGACCGAGCTGTTTTTCTGAAACCCAGAGAACACATGTCTAAAAATAGTTTGGCAGGAAGAAGAACAGTACTCGGCCCTAATTTAGAACAATGGACTACAGCGGTCATATGGCCTCATGTTATGTGTGACACCTTCAGCCACTCCTGACTTTTTAGCCGTGGACATTTTTTGCATGCTTTTTGATTCATAGTACATATCATTAAAAGCTTTCAGCCAATCAATAGTTATGCTTGTGCGCAGTCACTGTATTTTATCATAACATTTATTTGTTGTTGAGGGACTGGTGGAAGATCAAATAATGGAGACTAAAGCAAGTAACATGACTCAAAGGCATGTTTATCTTCTGCTCCTGATATTTCCTGCATATCTCTTGAGGCCAGGGTTAACAGCAGCTACTTACCTTGACCCCCAATTGACCTGAATTATTGTCAAACCTCATTCAGCGGTAAGCCCGAGCCAAATGCACAAAAAGATTCAATGGGACAATAACATTACAATAAAATATATGCTTGCCTCTTTGGCATCTTGGTGCCGAATAGTAGGAATTTATTGTGACCTATCAAATTGTTACTTATTTTATAGACCTTAGCACGAGGAAAGGTGATTGAACCTATCAGGATGTGAACTAGTGAACATGAGATTAAACTTATATTCCTGGAGTAGATGTTTTAGCACACTTACCCACCAGACCAATCAACAAGTACTGTTATTGAAGGGCTCTAGAGTCATCAAACATACTAAATAAGCTTTTCCTTTTTTTTTTAAATTTGTTTATGTTGTAGTTGCTGCTCAGGAGGATTTCCAGATTTTTATCCATATCTACAGCCAGGCTGAAATAGATAAAGTGACATGAAGATCATTTTCCAAACCAAGTTCCACATTTGATTTAGGTCGATCATTGGAGTTGTAGTGAAGTATTAAACAGATAAAAGAAGCTTTTGGGTTTATATGTAAGAGGTTAGTGAGGTTAAGTGATGGTGATGTATTAGGAAGAGAAAGAGACTTGAAAAGAGTGTATGATTGAGAAACAATATCTAGTAGAGCAAGTAGTGTTTGCGCCTGTGTAAAATATATAAGCGTGTCATTTCTATATAGCTTTTTGACCCAGATTAATCCTTAAGATCTCCATATTGGCCAGTAAATGGACCTGTTGTTTATTTGTATGAATTAATTATGCCAAATGGTTGAGTTCAAAAAGTATTAAGGTCCAGAGGAGAGTATGGAGTGACAGAAACCAAACATTTTCGAGGTTTACACATAAAAGGTATGTTCACGAAAGAAGAATGGAGGTATAAACTCACCTTCCATATCAACATAGAGTGGGGTAAAAGAGGATTAAGGCGTGATCCAATTTATTGATTGTCTTAATATGAAGGCTTTTTGATTGTTAGCAAAATCTGGGAAATTCACTCCTCCATCTGCCTTAGGATGCTTCAGTTTAAATAATGACATGTAGGGCTTTTTATTGTTCCAAAGAAAATTGGATAGAATTGAGTACATTTCCCCGTATGTTAAAGCGGAATTTTTAATGGGATGTTGGATATAGTGAATAGAATAATAGAGAGTAACATCATTTTAATAGTATCTAACTGGCCTCACTAAGATAAATATATTAGGGATGCCACTAGGCCTGGGCGGAGTTCGCAGAGTTCTACTCCGCAGAACTCTGCGAAGTGCCAGCCAGTACTGCCATCAACAAATCCTGCTAAGTTGTACTGCTTGCATTGATTTTTAGCACCAGGACTTTCTCCTGTGCCGCAAAATCAGTGTTAACGGCACTACGCATTATGTCAGAAGGCACTGCTGCTTTCTGCTGCTCGAGAAGACATTCTATTCAAACAGCTGCTTTCTCAATACATTTTCATTTTATCCAACTATTGAATATGTTAATGAACAAAATGATATTAAAAGACAAAAATCCAGGAGATGTTATTTATTAAAAATAACAAAAAAAAACACCAAAAAGTGTAAAGCGCCAACTGCAGGCAACTGGTCATGCTAGACTGGGACAAGGGAAAGGTTTGAGAATGACCTCGATGAAGCGCAGGTCTGATACGAGGACAAGGTTGGTCTCAGTCAAAGAGGTATCTTCAGACCTTTCTGATAAAGTAGAGTTTAGAGTGAATGAGGCAGGAGTCTGGATCTGAAGGTGAGTTTGGCAACGACAATGGGTTCCCACTGTTTAAAGTTCTGGTGAAACCATTGACAAAGACAGGAAAAGCTCTGAGTGCACAAAGTCTAGATTTTGCACCCAGGAAGTCACCTATATTGATTGTCGGCAGAGGTGTGAACTTCCGTTCTGCTCGTGGAGTTTGCAGAGGTTTTGCTACTCTGTGCTCCTTGTAGCAGAGTGAAATTTTGTGCTCACTTATGCTCGCCAATGTTAACTTGATGAGCACAAGCAAGGAAACTCTTTCTCCAGACCACCTCATGTTGAGAAACTTTCCATTTGCTTTGAGGAAGCTGCCACTCACAGAGCGCATAGCAGCCCAGAACGAAGTGTGCGATCGAGCCAGAGGACGCAAGCAGGAGGACGCCACAGACCATCGCGGCTCCGATCAGCGGCGCCGATCAGCGGCTCCGAGCAGTGACTTTGGTTAGCCCTTGGAGCCGACTCTCTCGCTGACTCCCGCCATTGCACCAGCCTCATTTTACCGACTCCGGCCTAGGTACACGCTAGCAGCAGGCAGCGTTCTGGACTCTACCCGACCACAGATTCTACCCGTGCCTGCATCCGCACCCGCACATGTAAGTGCCCGACAAGAGAGCGCGAGCTCAAGACATCGCCCGACCACTCCAACCACAGCGAGTGCGGTGAGTGTGGGGAATGTGGTGTATGTAGCAGCGAGGCGGGTGACAGGAGATAGGAGTTGGGAGAAGGGAAATACAGTGAGAAGAGTCCTGCATTCCCAGGCACGGGAGCAGAAGCGGCAGTAGCACCGGCCTTCCTACCACCAGGGGGGCCATTTCAACCCCAGGGGAAAGCACTGTCTCGAGCTCCTGTGCAGAGCAAGCGACGCAGCAGGCACAGCAAAGAGCAGGCTGCTGCGTCTAGCTTGGAAAGCCTTCGCACAGAGGACAGAGTTCACAAGGATTGAGGTTCAAGGCAAAACCCACTCGACTCAGCAGCAAAAGCTAGAGGGGCAGCACAACAGCACCTGGAGCTGCGTTTAGCGCCCTGAATTTAGAGATTAGTGCTCAGCTGGTCAGCGCTATGGACTTAAAGCACAGCTCCACGTCCCCCGCATTTCCGCCCAGGCAGCCGTCTGTTCATCATGAGGTCAGGCTGGGTTCGGGTGATCGGCCGCCCCAAGCCCTCAGGGCGGTGAAAAAAGGGCAAGGCAGGTCCCCCGTCTGATCAAAGCAGTGAGGAATTAGCTCTAATTGTGACAGATAGCGACCCAAGTGCAGGGGAATCACAAAGAGAGAAACCCAAAGCACTTTTGGTTCAACCAAAAATATTCACAAAATGTAACTTCATAAAGGAAATCGGGCCGCCCTGTACTCTACCAATGACACTGTGAAAGGCCTTCAGACGCCCCTATTACCAGACCAAGCACCAGAACCAGCACCACCTCAAGGGCAGTTAATCCAGTCAAATCTCCAACCCAGCAGAAACAGCAAATCATTGCACAAGTTCATAACCAAGTTCATAACCAAGCTACAACAAAAAAGATGGAGACTCCCACAATTCACTCAACAACAGCTTTGTCTGCTCACATAACTACACCAACAACAATGGATTGCATGAATGAAGGCTCACCATTCAAATCAATACTGAGAAACCCTCAAAACAACACTAATGCGGAACCCCCTTCAACCACCCCTTTAGCCAGCCCTTCGGTTCAACACAGAGCGCAGTACACGCAACCTACAGGAGATGCAAAACCTACTGGTCTAACTCAATCAACCACGATGCATCAATAGGTGCACTAGGATCTCAGAAATATCAGTTATTGCCAAAAGCAAGAGCAGAGTACTCATCATCAGTAGCTAGCTCCATACTGGCAATAACTTCAATGATAACAGCAGGAACACTTGAGCTCACCCAGGCTCTAAAGCCCCCATCAGGAGAAGGCCAGTCATCGGCAAAGGAATAAAAAACAACAGGCTAATCAGACAAAGCAGCCGGGCTCTGCTGCTTTCAGCCCAGAAAATAAGCTGATTAGGCAGTACTCTCCTTGGGTCGTTGAAGGGGCCGCCACCAGATCTCAGGTCTCAAACAATTATAATGGCGAAATGAATGTTACACCCAGTTGTGACCTTAGTTCCATCAGCCAAGTCACCCATAAGCCTACACCTCCGTCAGTCAACTCAAAATCTCTAATGCAGGAGGAAGGCAGGACTGCTTTATCCTACTTAGGAACTCAGGAATGGGAGGATATGCTGGCAGCATATTCCCCAGACCAACACCTGGCTCCTCTCTCGCCGAAGCTGAATCACCCGCACCCGTGTTCATCTGACACTCAGCCCTCGTGGGGAATGAGGGAAGTGGGCTTAAAGGAGCGGGGGGACCCAATCCCGCATGATGGAAGCGCCTGGGCCTCCCTCCTAAAAACTATTCAACTGTCAGTAGAGGCGCTACAATATCAATCAGACAAGATGGACATACAGTTCTCACTATTAAACACACTGGCTGTGTTCACATCAGGGATCGACGAAAAGCTGGGAGAACTCAACTCACTAATATGAAGGGCACAAACAGCATCATACCTCCAATGCGGGTGTAGCCAGTTTGTGGCCAAGCTGTCAACCCTCTCGGCAATGCTCTCCACCATGCTCAACGAGCTGAAGGAAAAATCATCCGGCACTGCCAGTGCAAATTGCCCCACAGACGACCTCACCGCACCACCGATGGCAGAAAATAATTCCAAGCAGCCCTGCAAAATTAATGCAACTAACACACTTCCAAGTGCGAGCATCACGAACAGCAGCGGCGACACTCCAAAGATAGCAACGGCTACTACGGTAGTGATAAAAACTAACACAAAACAACGCCGCCAGCTGAAAAGAAAAGGTCATAATCCGAAACTAGTGCCACTCAACCAAACACTGACTTATCCAATATTCAGCAAACAGAGTCCGAATCTAATTACTGCCTCAAAAGAGGGTGGCATGCAAGAAAAAACAGCCCATACAAGTAATCACCATCACACAGCAGCACCCCTCAACCATGGCCATTCCCACCCTGGCAGACCGGTGGGCGTAGTTCGCGAAGTAGCGCTACGCGAAGCTACGCGAAGCTACGCGAAGTGCACTTCGCACTACGCGAACTTCACGTAGTACTACGCGAGCTGCGTAGTAGCATGTTCGCACTGTGCAAGATGCATTTTCAATGATTGCACAGTGCGAACAAGCATCCGGCACTGTGCAATCATTGAAAACGGCATCTTGCACAGTGCGAGCTGCAGTTTTCTGCCGCTCAAGTAGATTTTTACTCGAGCGGCAGCTTTCTCAACGCGAACTGGTAGTTTCTCATCGCGAGCAGTCGCAAGCATGCATGACCACTCGCAATGAGAAACCTGACCTCCCCGCGTTGAGAGTCTCGCCGGGATGTCATTTTGCTTGCTCGCGGTCGCGAACATTACGTTGAGGACCGCAAACAAGCAAAAAATGACCACTGCACTACGCTACTCTGCGCTACACGCGTTCGCACTGTGCTACGTGCAGCTCGCGTAGTGCGAAGTTGCGCAAACTTCGCAAACTACGCAAGCGTAGCATAGTGCTTTGCCCAGGGTTAAATACTACAGATTTACTTGCAATTGAGTTCCTCACCTCAGACAATCCAGCAAAACCAGAAACAACAAGGGTATTATGGAAATCAGAGGCTATAGCGCAAAGAGTATTAAATCATCATACCATCTTCAAAGACTCAGGCATCCAAATCCGCCCCTATCACCCTCCAGCTCATCCAGCACCGCTATTAAACATGAGCCCAAGGCCAGGATCACAAAAATGCTCAAGGACCTCTACCTCTGTATTAGGAGGGGCTCTTAGCCATTCAGAGCCTAGAAGGGCTTTTAACCAAGCCACACAATAAGGACCCTTAAGGGTGGAATCGTCAAGTGGACGCAACTCTGGGTTCGCCGACCAATGTTTAAGAACCATAACCCTTGTGACAGCGACCTAATGACATAACAACCACCCAGACCAGTGCAAAGACATGCAGAAAGAATCAGCGATACGTCTTTGCTCGTGGAATGTAAATGGCTTAGCATCAAAAATCCATGACTCAGACTTCCTCCAATATCTCAACAACTTTGACATTATCATGCTACCGGAAACATGGCTCACGAAACCATTACACATACAGGGATTCCGCTGATTTGCTCGGCCAGCCACCAAGGGAAGCAAAATGGGCCATGCTTCAGGGGGCTGGCGACCTATATTTCAATAACATCCATACCAACAGCGCGGGCAACTGGGCCGGAAACGGACGTATCACTAGCAGTTAAACTCACTCTTCCTCGGGCAGAGGCAAATAATGAAGTAACGTTGTTCAACATATACATTCATCCAAAACGGACAGCAATTGATTCAGTAAAACTAACAGAACTAATAACTTCTTACGTAGGCTGCACTGAAGCCTCAAATCTCATTCTATCAGGGAACATGAATTTATATCTAATGGGAACATCCGAATCAAAGGAAGTATGTCTTCAATCGTCATACTACAATTTACCATCGCAAGGATCCTTTATGCATGGGAGGCCCATGCGGGGTAAACAGACTCTTGCTGGAAGATCTAGAACACCTAAACCTGAGGGCCCTTAATGGAAGAACAGTCAATGACACTCCCCCAACAGCACGCTATCACACTGATCTAACAAGCTCGCTTTTAGATTACACGTTTGTCAGCCTTCCGCTGTTTCAATATGTAATAGGCTTCAAAATGGGCGACATAGGGGATAGCGACCATCGCCCACAAGAGGCTACTTTAGCGGCAACGGTTGCGTATAGCATTCACCCTGCTCTACAACTAGGCTCAAGTTACACATCCAATTACAAGAGGATCAAGTTTTTGACAGGAACCACAACATTCCTGACAGATACAGCAATCAACCTTCTATCCATTCAACTGCTTGGCAAGAACCATGCACAGGCCTGGGAAGGCTTTACAATTAACCTCAGCATTTTAAAGGCAACAGACATAAAATCAAAGAGCTCTCTGGTGCAGACACAACAGAATAAGACAACCAGGATTCAAAGAGCACAATTAAAAGCACTTAAAATATCAATAAATGGCTAGATAAGATCTTTATGCCATGAACCAGGGAATACATCGCTCATCTCTAACCTACGGCAACAGAGAACCAAACTAAAGAGGCTGAAATGGAACATCAATAACAACAACAAACAGGACCTCTGGGCAAAACTCCTGCATAACATCAAGCATAATGCCAGTGATCACTTCTGGAAAACACTAAACATGATCATACACCCGCACCATGGGGGTCTCACTTCCTTCATATTAGAGGAAACATGGGCAAGCTATCCTGGCTGAAGACGGCTGATAGCCAGAAACTGGTCCTAGGATGCTTGATTCCGGTCCAGGAAAGACATGGCTTGGCAGTTCGGGCTGGACTGTTCCCATGAGGCACAGGGTCAAGGCTGATTTGCATATGTCTGAACTGGGGTGGTGTGGAGTGCAAAAAAACGATGGATTTAGGCCCAAATCTCTGTACTGGGGTGAATGTATGACGTTGTTCTGCATTCTGTCCATCAACTGTTGGTTTTGCAATTGTCACCCCGAGTGGGATGGGTATGCTCAGACGTGAGTCCCATGCTCTCCACACCACTGGAGTCAAGCTATCTTGGCTGAAGACGGCTGATAGCCAGAAACCGGTCCTAGGATGCTTGATTCTGGTCCAGGAAAGACATGGCTTGGCAGTTCGGGCTGGACTGTTCCCATGAGGCACTGGGTCAAGGCTGATTTGCATATGGCCATGTCTGAACTGGGGTGGTGAGTGGTGCAAAAAAACGATGGATTTAGGCCCAGATCTCTGTACTGGGGTGAATGTATGACATTGTTCTGCATTCTGTCCATCAACTGTTGTTTTTGCAAATGTTTGAGAACAACAGCACATGATCAAACTTTGCGCAAAACATAACGTTAACCTTGCAAACATGTAATACACTCTTACACCCACACGCCTTCAGGGGTTGTTTTGCTTTAGTCTGATGTGGCTTTAGATTTGGGTAGTCCAACACAGTTGCAGAATCCCTCTTTTGGTAATACCTGTTTGCAAGGTTGACATTATGTTTTGTGAAAAGTTTGATCAGGTGCTGTTGTGCTCAAATATGGCTGACCCCGTACGTTATCGTCAACTATGTCTGCATCCATGTACTTTATCCATCCCGACTCATGTATAAATACATCTGAAATCCTGGCATGACAACACATCATTACATGGAATGTAAAAGTCCTATGTGCACCCTCCCAAAGATACGTGCGCTATGCATATCTTAAGTGACACAACATCCAGATAGATCTTCTACAGGAGTCTCATTTAACACATCTGGAGACAACCAGACAGCAACGTAGGTGGAGGGGATGCAACATTGCCACTAATTACACAGCATTTGCTCAAGGGGTGCTGATTTGGATATGCCCGGGCACCCCCCTCCGAATAGAAGAGGAGGTGACGAAGGTAGAGGGGAGATATATTTTTCTTTAAGGTAAACTAGATGGTAGATATTTCCTGGTAGGAAACATATCTACACCAAATAAGGAACAGGTTCCCTTCTGGAATAAGCTATCAGCAGTGACCTCCAGATGGTGCAATATGATCTGGGTGATAGGAGCGGACTTTAACAATGTACTGGATATGACCCCTGACCGGTCGTTTCCACTGCTGAGGGGCACTACAGCGGTTAGTGGGGCATCGCTGTTGAAGAGTTGGGCAGATGGTTGGGGACTGGAGAACACTTGGAGACACCATAATCCTACCACGCAAGTGTACTCCTTCTAATCCATCCCACATACTCTGTATGTCCGCATTGACAAGAATCTATACACACCGAATTTGCTACCATATGTGTCACAGGTAAAGTATATGGGACATACACAATCGGCCCATAACCCTCATTACCTGTAACCCACCATGCTGGAAGACCCACCCTCTTTTATACACAACACAAGCACGATGATGTCAGCCCTATTGTAATGGGATGCATTCAATGCGACATTGAGGGGTAACTGTCTGGGACTGGGTTGCAGTATGCAGAGACAAGTAGATTGGGAGCTTCAAGAATTGGAGCCTGTATTATTGTCACTGATAACACGTATGTCCTCTGATTCCTCTTGTATTTATTTATTTATTTTGCATCTTGTACCGCGCAAACTAAAACCCGAAGGTGTCAAGGCGCCTAACAAAAAAGTCATAAGGCTGGCACTCATGCGCTTAAATCGTACGCTTGGACAAAGAGGCGAGTTTTGAGAGCGGCTCTAAAAGTTTGCAGGGAGGGGAGGGACCTGAGCTCCAAAGGGAGGTCATTCCACCATTTTGGAGCCAAGATGGAGAAAGCCCTACCACCCCATCTGGCTTTCCGAATGCGAGGGATATGAAGAAGAAAATGGTTGGAGGAGCGAAGGTTCCTGCCAGGGTTATGGTAGGTCAAGATGGATCTAATGCCTGTAGGGCTACTTTTTGCCAAGGCCTTATAGACCATGCACATGGACTTAAAGACAATCCGCTCCTTTATCGGCAGCCAGTGGAGCTGCTTTCTAGCCAACGTTGCCGAAGAGCGTAGGGGAAGGTCAAGAACAAATCTGGCTGCCGCGTTCTGGACCACCTGCAAGCGCTGCAGCTGACTCTTATTCAGTCCAGCATACAACGCATTGCAGTAGTCCAGACGGGACCCCAAAAGGGCGACAGCCAGTTGCCTTCTTGCCTGCAGGGAAAGGTAGTTCCTGATTTTCCTGAGAACATGGATTATACCCCAGCAGGTAGATACCGTCCTGCTGACCTGTAGACGCATATCAAGCATAGGGTCAATCATCACCCCGAGATTTCTAGCCGAGGAGGTGGGCTTAGGGCAGGAACCGAACGAGTCAGGCCACCACTCCATGGACCAGATGTCTTCCCTTCCGCCGAACACCATCACCTCGGTCTTCTCCCCATTCAACTTCAGTGAGTTGTAAATCATCCACTGGCCGACGGCCTCCATGCAAGATCTAAATCTGGAGGCCGTCAGCTCTGTTGACTGGGAGAGAGACACGAGGATCTGAGTGTCGTCCGCGTAGGAGACTACCTCCATCCCAAAGGATCTAATAAGTCTGGCAAGGGGGGTCACATAGATGTTAAAAAGGGTGGGACTAAGCGCCGACCCTTGGGGGCCCCCACAATGCACAGACAGGGATGGAGATAGAAATTTTCCCAGCATTACTCTCTGCTCCCTATGATGTAAAAAGGAAGAGAGCAAACCCAAGGCTGCCCCCCGGACCCCAATCTCACCCAGACAAGATGTTAAAACCCGGGGAGATAGGGTATCGAAGGCAGCCGTGAGGTCCAGGAGGATCAGGAGGGATGTCCGACCCTCGTCCACACTCATACGGATAGAGTCGAGGACCAAAGTGAGGGCGGACTCGGTGCTGTGTTCCCTCCTGAAACCATGCTGGGAAGGGTCCAAACAGCCCGACTTCTCCACAAAGGCAGCTAGATGCCCATTTAAATGGGACTCAAGCATCTTTGCAGGGGCCGGGAGCAGTGAGATGGGGCGAAAGTTTTTTAATACCCCGGGATCTAGGGAGGGTTTCTTAAGGAGAGGTTTTACCACAGCATTTTTCCACTGCTGTGGAAAAACACCCTCCCTCATAACCCCATTCATGATCTCAAGTAACGGGGGTAAAAGAGATCCTCTACACTGCTTCATGATCTTAAGAGGGCAGGCATCTAATGGGGACCCTGACTTAGTTTTCTCAAGCAGCATGTCAAGGTCTTGTAGGGAGAGCGGAGGAAAAGATTCCAAGAAGTCGGCCACGGGGGGCTCCGCCACAGAAACATCCGGGACTACAATGGCCGGAGGCTCAGCCGTTAAGAGTCTCTGTGACTCCAGAGAAGTATAGATGTCCGATATTTTGGACTGGAAGAAGAGGGCAATGTCATTGCAGAGCTCCTGAGATGGAATAACAGGATCGGGGACCTGAAGAGATGTAAGGGAGTCCACGATCCTGAAGAGCTCTTTGGGAGATGAAAGGGAGGAAGTCAGGGTCACAAAGTAGTCTTGTTTGGTCCCAATGACTTCCGACTTGTATCTCTTGAGCAGGGCTTTATGAGCTTCCCTGTCTTTGAAATCCCAGCTTGCATGCCATCGCCGTTCCTGCCTCCTGACTTCCTGCCTCAGGACTCTAAGGTGTTCCGAAAACCAGGGAGCTGATGGTCTTTTCCTGGCTGAATGGCAGGTCCGAGCCGGCGCCAATTCGTCCAAGGCCTCTGTGAGAATATTGTCATAATGCGGGACCGCCAAAGCAGGATCCATCTTCCAAATAGGAGACAAACTAGGAATCCATGGGTCAAAAGAGTGTTCCCCGATGTCTTTGAGATTCCTGCGTACTTCAAAAGTACTCGGAACTTTCCTAAGAATTTCTTGGCTAGGGAAAGACACGTTAAAAGGAACTGCCAGGTGGTCTGACCAGGAGAGGGAGAAGGGGTCAGTAACTAAGAGTCTCTGGTCGTTAGAGAAAATCCCATCGAGCGTGTGTCCAGCTCGGTGGGTGGGTCCTTTCACCAATTGGGTGAGTCCACATGCTGACAGTGCTTCCAGCAGCACGGAAGTATCATGTGATTCCAATAGCTGAAGGTGAAAATTGAAGTCACCCAGAATCGTAAGATTCTTCCGACCAAAATAGGGCTCCAAGAGTTGAAGCAGTTTTAGGCTAAAGTCTGCTCTTGGCCCGGGCGGACGGTAGACCAAAATCCCATTAAAAGGAGAGTTAGAAGCATCGTATAATGAAAAGTATAGAACCTGGGTGGCATCCTTGGGGTCAGATAGAGGCATAGTATGACATTGAGCACTGTCCCTATGCAGGATGGCTAATCCACCACCGACTCGGCCTACTCTGTCCTGCCGAGTCAAGCAGTACCCCTCAGGGACTGCTTCAATAAGGTCTGGGCCCGAGGAGTCCTTAGCCCAGGTTTCCGTAATAAAAACCCATGTCGGATTCTTCTCCAGAACCAGCTCCTTGAACACGATGTTGTTTTTAATGAGTGAGCGCGCATTGAGGAGCAAGCACTTTACACTCAGTTCACTAGGAGGTACTTGCGAGCGAGGCTCCCGGGGGAGGACGGGAAGTACGGGATTCACACCGACCAGATCTGTCTTGAAGCACCCACATCCCTTGAACACGGAGAGGTCCTCAGGAGTGAATCTATGGAAGCATGGTGCAGTAATAGGCCGGAGGCGTAAAATGTCCTGTAAAGAATATTTTAATACACCAAGCCCACCTGTGTCCGACCTATGGGTCCCGCCGTCCAGCCCGTCCTCAGCGCGGACGGGCGCAGACGGGCTGGACTACGGCGTGACTCCGGCGTCAATCAGGCGTCCCCGCTGCGCGTAACCGCTGCGCGTCTGCATGACTCTCTTTTGTACACGCCTAGCGTCCTTGTGACGACTAGAGTGTGTATCCTACCTGATGGCGGCGAAACGTGGCACCGTCTACCTACAAGATGGCGCTACTGCAGGGGAATTACGCCGGGAAGCGGACCCGCCCAACAGCGGTGGATTTCCCAGAAGTTAGAGTGCAGGTAATGGCCAGCGAAATTAAAAGCAGGGGAAAAAAACAAAAATGGAAATAAAATGAAAAAACGAGGTACAATTAAAATTGTCAGCAGCTCAGATCACGAAGCGCACAAAGCGCAGGCACAGGTCTAATGACAGATGGAAAGGGAGAGTTCAAGATTTTCCTTTCTTTTGTACACGCCTAGCGTCCTTGTGACGACTAGAGCGTGTATCCTACCTGATGGCGGCGAAACGTGGCACCGTCTACCTACAAGATGGCGCTACTGCAGGGGAATTACGCCGGGAAGCGGACCCGCCCAACAGCGGTGGATTTCCCAAAAGTTAGAGTGCAGGTAAGGGCCAGCGAAATTAAAAGCAGGGGAAAAAAACAAAAATGGAAACAAAATGAAAAACGAGGTACAATTAAAATTGTCAGCAGCTCAGATCACGAAGCGCACAAAGCGCAGGCACAGGTCTAATGACAGATGGAAAGGGAGAGTTCAAGATTTTCCTTTCTTTTGTACACGCCTAGCGTCCTTGTGACGACTAGAGCGTGTATCCTACCTGATGGCGGCGAAACGTGGCACCGTCTACCTACAAGATGGCGCTACTGCAGGGGAATTACGCCGGGAAGCGGACCCGCCCAACAGCGGTGGATTTCCCAGAAGTTAGAGTGCAGGTAAGGGCCAGCGAAATTAAAAGCAGGGGAAAAAAACAAAAATGGAAATAAAATGAAAAACGAGGTACAATTAAAATTGTCAGCAGCTCAGATCACGAAGCGCACAAAGCGCAGGCACAGGTCTAATGACAGATGTGCTCCTCGAAGCTGATGATAGCAAGGGCTAAACACACTACATTGATAGAAAGACTGAGGTACCTCAACTATGTGGGGCACTCTGAGGGACCTCAACTATGTGGCACACTCTGCCAAAATGCATGCACCGGTGGATAGGTCTGGGTCCCTACTGGCATGGCTAATTCAAGCAACAAACAGTTACCTTGATCCATATGAAATCAAAATAAAATAGTCAAACCAACACAAAAAATACATTTTTCATTCAATATGTAAGTACTATATCATTGTATTCAAAGTTTAAAAAAAGATTTTTTTTCCATAAAATCTTCACTCCATCATATAAACAGTTAAAAACACATCATGTTACACAATTTATAAAAAGAAGAAACACAGTTCTCCCTTCCCACAAATGTTCCTATTGTGACACAAAGAGATGTACAATAATTTACATAACAGTTTCTAATTAGGACCAGCATAAAAAGAAAAGAGACTAAACAACAGTATGACGTGACCCCTTGTCAAATACTAATACACATTCAAACTGGATTCTAAAAACCTCCTAATCAATGTTTCGTTCGCATCAACATTCGACTAGGTAGGATGTATGACGTTACAACGCATACTTTTACAACGCCTACCTTTACATCGCAAGTTTTACAACGCATACCATTACAACGCATAGTGCTTTTGGGCGCTGGATAGTGAATAGTTTCATTTACTATTCCAACTCCAGTCCCCGTGGATAGTAGGGAAGGTGTTGGATAGTACATTAAACCTATTCCCTATCCTAGAGCGCCCCCCAGCGCAATGCGTTGTAATGGTTGGCTTTGTAAAAGTTGCGTCGTAATGGTAGTGCGTTGTAAAAATTTCGTTGTACAGGCTGTTCACCGACTAGGTATGGTTAATCCTTGAATTGTGTTCACCCCAGCGTCGACGCGCTTCGATGGTATCCCACTTATAATGCCATCTTTATTAAGACCAAAAACCTATTGTCTCCTGTTCTTATATTCCACAATGTTATTTCTTTAATCCTATGCAGGACAAACACATATAATCAGAAAATCCCATCATATTATGACAATGATTTCAACAGTCAACTTTCATCTTTAAAATTTTTCAACATATTCAATATACTGTAATGAGATTCCTTTCCATTACATTCTCTGTCCCTTTGTAATCAAATGTATTCAAGGGGACATGCATGGCACTTTCTACGGCTGTTCAAATACTATGCCTTTTTTATTTAGTCCCTACTTGTTCTTCATACATAACAGTTTATATCAAATTCATGGCTATATTTCTTACAACCAGCAACAGCAGTCCACTCATGTTGCGACTATCCTTAGGACACTCCGCCTAACTCCACGAGATCTATTTGCATATTGGGACAAATATACTTGGGCTCTCTTTAAGATTCCTTGCTGTATTGGCTATTTGTTATTCATGAGGGAATGAGCTATATTACATAATACTCCACATTTAAACTCCCACCTCTCTCTGTACTTTGTTGATGTTTAGCCACAGTTGTCTCTATGTTCCATATGTCCTCTGTGTGCAGCTGTTATAATATTATAATATTACCATCATACCCTTCGCCCTATTCTCACCTTGTTCCGAATTCATACACATCGTTGTTTTTTAAAATTGCAGTGTTTCACTTATTATTCCAACTTCGATTGTGAATCTATATCGGAAAGAATGTATAGAAGGAAAAATAGCTTCCAATTAGAACCCTGCAGTTTAAATCAAAACCACCAAGTGCTACTTTTCATTTCCAGCCCCTATAATTACCTGTTTCAATTCTTCTACTTTCCTATCGGTTGTACTTTATGGAATATTGTTATTATTGACCGTACCCTCTTACCGGTCAAAAGCGTGTTGCAGCTGTCGGGAAAAACCAAGCAAAGGTTTCACTGGTTTACTCTCTGTTTTCGACCGTAATTTATTTAAACGGTAGAAGCCCGCTATCGGGCGCTGAAAAGATGTTACCTTAGGTCGTATTCCTGTACGCCTATGATGCGAGTACGCTGCCTGTTTCTTGGGCGTCCTAATGCGCAGCTTTTATAAATTGGCCGTTATTTAGCTGTCTGCCCTGGAAACAAATGTAGAGAGGCTCAATATACATGCTCATACCCTCTGTTTCCTCCAGCTAGTTATTTTACAGCTGCAAGCTCTTTCCTACCTTAATCTTGGCGAGAAACTCGTTCCGCTTAAAATCAGGTGCACGGAAATCTCAATCCCCGATGCCGTACAGACTACTTCCTTATAACTTGAGTGCTGCGCGATGTTATTGAGTTTGAGTTTGAGTTTGAGTTTAAAATATTTCTTAAGCGCACGTACACCGAGCGTTTCATGGCGCTGTAAAGTACTACGAATCCCTGAGGGACAGAAGAACCAGGACACCAAGGGGGGCTTTAAGAAGGGAAGGCTTGGGTAAACAGGAAGGTTTTAAGTGCCTTGCGAAAGAGTGAGTACTGGGAGCAGGATCTCAAGTGGGCGGGGAGGGAGTTCCAGAAAGCAGGAGCGAGTGTGGAAAATTTGGAACCTCCCCATTTTTTGCGTTTAAAGCGGGGGACTACGAGCAGTTGTTGGGTGGATGAGCGTAGCTCCCTGGGAGGAGCATAGGAATGAATTTCGGAAGTGATAAAAGCAGGGGCTGAGCCGGACCGGGCATTGAAGATGATGCAGCCCATCTTGAACTGGGCTCATTCCTGTATGGGGAGCCAGTGTAGGGACTGGACCAACTGAAGACGTCTCGCGATGTACGCTGGCATGCCACAGTAAAGGGCATTGCCATAGTCCAGGCAGGAGGTAACCATCGCCAGGACTATGAGTTTGAGTGCGGAGGGGGAAAAAAACCGAGAGACTTTGCGGATAGTGCGGAGGGAGAGAAAAGATAAGGACACGACAGAGCTAACTTGGGAATGAAGGGAGAGTTGGTCATTGAGTTTGAATCCAAGAGTTATTACAGAGGAAGATGGAGTGGGAGGGGGACCTAAGGAGGGGGGCCAGAAGAGAGAAGACCAAGGACTGGAGCAACCACCTGTCAGCACCAACTCCGTTTTGTCGGGGTTTAGCTTCAGGTGGTTGTGATTCATCCAGTCCTGGATGAAGGTCATGACTGAATGGAAATTGGATATTGACTCAGGGGAAGAAGATAGGGAGAAAATAAGCTGGAGGTCGTCCGCATAATTGTAAACGGAGACCTCCAGCTGTTGAAGGGCGAAAATGAGAGGGGCGATGTACAAATTAAATAGCAGAGGGGAAAGGGAGGATCCCTGGGGAACCCCGCATTGTACTGCACGGAAGTCCGCTGAGTAGTCACCCAATCGCACTGCTTGGGTGCGGTCACGCAGGAAGGAGGACAACCAAACCAAGGCCGAACCCTCGATTCCTGCCGCTCTGACACGGTCCTTGCTAATTCAGCAAGAGCAATCCGAGAGGCCCCATTAGGGCACTATACTCTCCAGAAGTGTTGATCAAATATGCTCACATGAAATACACAAAGAATTAGTTATTCACTTTTCCTCGCTATACTGGTTGACTATGGAACCCACTGAGTCAGAAGTAAATTGTTTTTTAGACAAACTCTCCTTCCCTAGGCTCTCCCTTGCCCAGTGCATGGAGCTCAATTCACCCAGTAACAACAGCAGAACTCCAGGGAGTGATTTGATCCATAGCTTCAGGGAAGGTAGTTGTACGGCATTACAAAGCGGGCTTTTACCC
Source organism: Lissotriton helveticus (assembly GCF_964261635.1). Taxonomy (NCBI): domain Eukaryota; kingdom Metazoa; phylum Chordata; class Amphibia; order Caudata; family Salamandridae; genus Lissotriton; species Lissotriton helveticus. The sequence goes on along the minus strand of NC_136057.1, from coordinate 784,825,129 downwards.
CGCATGCCATTACAACGCAGTTTATACAACGCAAGTCATTACAACGACTTGCGTTGGGGGGCGCTGGATAGTGGAATAGTTTAATTTTCTATTCCAACTCCAGCCCACGTTGACAGTAGGGAAGGTGTTGGATAGAAAATTAAACTATTCCCTATCCTAAAGCGCCCTCCAGCGCAAGTCGTTGTAACGACTTGCGTTGTAATAGCAGCGTTGTAATAGCAGTGTGGGGTAATGCCTGTGTTGTTATGGATGTTTCCCGGGAAGGTGCCATGAGTGAATGGCTTTCCTTCAGAGGTCTACAAAGCTTACGCTGACCTCTTGGCTCCCACTCTCAAGAAGGTCTATGAAGAGGCAATACATCTAGCTTAGGTACCGAGCTGTATGTGTGAGGCCACTCTTGTCACCCTCCTGAAACCATATAGAGATCCCACCCACCTGGGCTCCTATTGCCCAATGGCACAGCTTAACGTGGACTACATTGGCTAGCATCCTTGCGTGGTGGCTGGAACCATTAGTACCTCATTGAATACATGAGGAGCAGAATGGGTTCATCCTGGAACGATCAATGTCTCTCAACCTGTGCCATCTATTCAGGGTCATGTGGTGTGCACCACAGGCCTGGCCCAGCTCTGGATGTATAGTGCTAGATTTAGAGAAGGTATTCTACATGTTGGAGTAGCCTTTTGTCTTCAATGCCCTACCACAGTATGGTCTTGGATTATATTTTACTATGCTAGTAAAATTACTATACAATAATCTGGTGGTAAGGGTTAGGACTGGCTGTATGCTGTCACAGCTTCTACTGGTGTGCAGAGGTATTAGACAAGGCTGCCCATTTTCTCCCCTCCTCTTTTCATTGGCCATCAAACAGTTGGCCCTGGCCTGTGAGCAACCATAACACACTGGGGCATTCCTGAAGGAGGTGACATGCATGTGATCTCCAAGTAAGCAGATTACCTTCTTTTATATGTAAAAGACATTGGGAGGGAGATGTTATACTCTCTATGCTCAGTCACTTTGCCCTACTCTCTGGACTGTGGGTCAACATGGTCAAATCATGTCTTTTTCCATTTGATCCTAACGCACCTGACCCAAGGCTCACTATTAATAGAACCCTGATTACTTGGCAGCAGTCCATCTTTCACTACCTAGCTATCAGGGTATACCATAGTGACCAGGATATCCTAGATGGCAATCTCTCTAGGGTACTCACCTCTTTATCATCGCAGATGGCCTTTTGGAAAATGCTTGCTCTCTCAGTGGCAGAAAGATGGAGGTGATCCCCCATCTCCTTTACTATTTTGCAAATCGGCCGTTATACCAGTCACCATCTTTTTTTCAACCCAGCGAGCTTATGCTGTGTAACATCATATGGAACACCTTGTTCTGTAAGGTAGCACTCAAAGTCATATTTACCGACTGGTCAAGGGGGGCTGGCAGTACTTAACCTAGAGAACTATTATCTAGCGTCTCAGCTACAGTGGGTTGCCCGCTAGATGGAAGGCAGATATCTAGCACATACAACAGGAAACAAGACTCCACATATGTCCTCCTCAATATGTTTCACCCATGTGGCAGGAAGGATGGTTCATTTCCCATGCTGTTGCAGGTGGCCCATCACTGTTTTTGCAGAGGACTGCTCCTCATCAGACACATAAGACCTAAGGCTCCAGCAATTCCATTGCTTTGAACACCCAGTGGAAACAGAATTACTGCCCCAGCTGATTTGGCAGATTGGCACAACGTGGGCATACATACATTGGGAGACCTTTATTTAGATGGAGCGCTCAGGCCATTCAATAACTTTGTGCAAGAGAAGGGAATGCCTCCAGGACATTTCCTCATGCATGCCTCATGGATTCATCTGCAAAGCAGATGGGTGGATATAATGTAAATATTACAGACAAATATGGTACTCCAGTATGTCCATGTTATGGGAAATGGTAGTCACCTCACCCGCTGGTTTGCAGATCCACTCTGCCAGCACACAGCAACAGATCTGGCCCCATAATGCACAAAATGGGAATCCGAAGTAGGTAATTCATGCACAGATATAGAATGTAATACAGTGCTAGCAAGCCCTACGTATGTTCCTCGTAATGCTAGGTTTAAAAATATCCAATGTTATATAGTACACTGAGTATACCTCACCTCAGAGACAATCAATAGCTACTTTAATAGAAACGATGTACAATGTTCCAGATGCTCCTATTTTGATACCAATATCACACACATGTTATGGTCATGTCCCAAACTGCAACAAAACTGAGAAGGGGTAACACTGCACCTATCTGAATGTACAGGTAGACAGCTCTAAAACACCTGGAAAATATGTACACTGGGGTTAGTCCCGAGAGATAAAACACACAGAGCCACTTGATGGTTTTTAGATCTAGGTCGTGCAGTAGCCAAAAGACTCATAACAAAATGCTGGAAATGTCATGATCCATTGCCTTTATTGGCCTGGTCCCAATCTATACTCAACTGGGTGAAGGCTGAGGGAGTGTTCCTTCGAAGGGAAGACACCCTGGGGCTACGCAAATTACCTATCTCAGCTAGCTGGAACTCAATTCTCGTAATGCTTCAAGCAAATTAGCACCCTGATCCGGAATCAAATAATTTGCAGCATGTGGAACTGGCAACTAGTTGAATGGGGAGGTTAGATATCTACTGCTTTGAGTTGTGAGGGATATCATGGTCCATGCAGCAACACATGAACAAAAGAATGTTATAACTGGGAAATTCTGGTCATGTAATAATAAAGATATATGTAACACTATTTTCGGGAATGAAGCCTTGAGTGCTGCTATGCCTGAAGTTAACTTCATTGCTAGCTTTGTACATTCACTGATCTTTTAAATTCTACCAGGTATTAGCAATGTATATTCTACCAGTCCGGAGTTTATAGTATGTATTGTGGAATTTATATTGACATGGATATTCCTAAAATCAACGAATGAGAATAATTTATATAATGGGATCCTTTGTTACTCATGTGTAAGGGTGTTATGAATATTTTTGCTATGCACGTGGATCTTATTGTTTACTTTTTTATGTCTTACTATACTAATAAACAGATTAAAAAAGAATTACTGTTTGTGTGCTGCATAAATACTTTACACTTTTCCTCTAAGTTAAGCCTGACTACATTTTGTACCAAGCTACACAAGGTTAAGCACAGGTTAATTTAGTGACATTTGTGGCTCACCCTGGAAGGGATTGTGGCTGTTGCTTGACCAGGTCTCACACCCCAGTCAGCCAACAAACTAATTTCTCACAACAGCAAATTTGCAACTTTTAAAAAATACTACATAATATAAAAATAGAGTTAGCACAAATTAAGTGGATAAAACGTAATACAAAAATTATCCATAAACTGCTCACAAATAGCAGTGTTTAGCATATAAGGAATAGCTCTTAACGCTGCAAACCATTAACCAATATATTTCAAAAGTGCAATCAGGAAAGTGCTACCAATTATAAAGGTGTTGAATTAGAGAAGATGTCAGCAAACCAGTGCAGCCATGCACCTACCAAAGAAAACTATTACTCTACAAGATATATTCCATAAAGTAGGTTTGCATTATGTCAACAAGCAAGAAAAAGTTAAATTACAAAACTAGTTTTAAGAAAACACACATTAATTACCAATATTAAAATTACATTCTCTTTTCTGTTACATTTCAACTATAGAAAAAGCACCATAAAAACAACTGAAACTTCTACTGCAAATAAAAAAAGAAATGCACCTGTAACTGAATTTTAAACCAGCTAAAAGTTGGAAAAAGAGCAAGAAGTTTAATTACATGTAAAATATAGCAGTTACTTAAATATGTGTTTTTTTCTAACTAAAAGCACACAAAAAACAATGTCTCTCTAATTTGATCTCAAGATGTATATTGAGCCCCCATGGACTACCTCACAGAAAGAGACACCATTTAACCTACTTAGGATACACCCACTACAATGAAAATACTGTCAAGCAACACACTTGCTAGAAATGTATAATTCAGGTAGATGATCTGTTTGTTGTTCTACAGTGAACAATCAAATTGAAAATGTTAAAGAGGATAGTCATCATAAGATAGTCATCCGCCAAGTATTTTTGAAGTTTTTTACTTTATGCAAGATGTAAGGTGTAAATGAAGGCTCTACAAGTTCCGCTGCCACCAATGGAACAATTGTAAAAGAATGTGCCCTAAGAATGACAAGCCATGCATCCATTCCTTTCTTCACATGTGCTATCTATAACAACAGGAGAGGGAAGAGGCAATCAATGCCGGTCCCAAACATATGCAGAAGTAGATATTCACAGCCCTCATCACTCTAACCAAAATCATGGAATATTCTTTTAATATGACAGTTTAATTATTGGGAAAATATAATCAATTTGTCACTACAAACAATCTCTTAACACAACTAATGTTGTAATGCCTCACCTGCAAAAAGTGCAAGATGCAACCCACACCCAAATACATTACAAAACAAACATTGTTGCTTAATAAACACAAATACACAACACTACCATGCACATGACATGACCTTAAGAAACAATCCACAGTAAACAAAAATAAAACCTAATCAATTTCAAACATTTATCTCAAACCCCTTAAAACATTTACAATCCCAATGTAAGAATTTGGTTATTAGTAGGAAAGGAGGAGAGTCCTTCACAAGTAATAAGAATGCAATTATGTTTTACTGAAAACGAATAACCCCATTGTAGCACTTGACACAGGATAGTTAAGCAGAATAGTCCATGGCCTACTAAGGGCAGGTGGTATGGGTTAGTAGCTCCTGCTCATTGTTACACAACAACAACACTGAATACATTGTTGTTCAGTCAGTGATTGTTTTTAAAGGAAAACACTAATTACACATACATGCTACCAAAACTATACATTAAGTTACAAATATTTCAATCAGGTAAATGGAAATATCTCTGGTGATTCCCTTAGGTCACATTTCACCTTTAATAGGTCTTAAACCCTATAATCACAATACCCAACTTATTCTACATCCAACATCACAATAAAAGGGGATGTCACCACATTAGAAAAATGAAGCCTGTCATGATTGAACATTTCACTACCATCAAAATCAATGAGACAATAACCGCATTCAAATGCAATCATTACAATGGTAAACAATGTATAGTCGAATAGCAACATTATCAATAAAGCTTCTTAAATTCAAAACATGTGCATCGCAATCTCCTTATTACCATAATTAGACTGCAACTGCAGTAATAGGACCAACCAGTAGGAGTCCCCCTGCTCGAGAGCATAAGATCAAAAGCTCCTGTGTGTGGAATGCTTTAGAACAATGCTAAGCCTTGCCTAGGGTCATCGTTAGAAGGCCCTGAGAGACATAGGGTCATTTGGGGTAAAATATTCTGGAGGGGATGCTGCACCTCCTGTAGTCACCCCTACTACTCTCCATTCATTGTTGGTGGTGCACCTGCCCTTCCTTGGGCACCACAGAATCCACTAGATAACTTTTAGGGCCCAAATGAAGCATTTATGGGTACTCATAGGCCTGAGGAGTGCATATTTATTGAGCAGGTTGACTGTGCTTTGCTTTTCCATGGTCCGGCAGTATTTTTGTTTCTGCCCCTGTATGGGTGTCCCTATCCCACCTGGGGCACCCCAGCTGCAGAAGCCATTGGAACCACGGGAGACCCCAAAGGCCCCCACAGATTACCAGCTCCAACACTAGAGCTGGGCACATCATGTTCAGATCCTGCTAGGTGGAAATAACCATTCTACTTGGCTCCCACAAGCTGGGTGAGAAAAGGACACTCCCTTTCCTGCAAGGAGCATGGGCAGGAACACACAAGGACAGTGTGACCCTTCCCACAAGACACAGGACAGGGTGGGCGGTGCGCTCAGCTCAGGAATCACACACAGTCTGGGAGATAGGGACCCAGGGTCCCCTATTACTGTGTCAGCCCTCAGGAGATGGATCACGTGGGGGGCATAAAAAATAGCACCGGGAGGGGGTACCATGAATAATACTTTGCACTGGCCCCCCAGGCCTTAGTCCACCTCAAGAATAATTTGGGTGGAATGCAGTTGACTGCTATGCTCTCAGGTTCTCTCTTCTTTTTCCCTGGGGGCCTGATTTCACAGGCCCATTAGTGCCACATAGTACTTTTTGTGATTTTAGTATGTTTTGCTTTTTAAACCGGCCTCCTGGCCTTTAAAGAGGATGCTTTTGATGGGGGGCTGGATTTTCTGTGTACCTGTACCAGGCCTGTTCTCTTAGGTCACTACCAATCCATGAAGAGTGCCTTCTGCAACATGCACCAGGTTGCAAAAGATGTTAGTCTCAGACATGCAGCCCGCACATGGTGCGCTGACCAGTTCATATGTAGTCATATGAAGCAACTTTATCTTAAAAGGCGGGCACTAGCAGTCTGCATGATTAGTACAATTACTGTGAATTTACCTTCAGCGAGACTCAGGTTGTGAGACTTACTCAAAGTAAAAGTCCAAAAACCGAGCAGTCAAAAGCTAAAAATCCTGGGCAGAACCCATTTGCTATATCTAACCCAAACCTTTAATTTAGTTCAAATAAAAAGAGAATTACTTTAGAACTGTTCTGTTTCTCCCATTTCCCTTGCTGGCTGCCACTCGTTGAAGGAATGAAAAAAGACTTACAATTAATATTAGTGGTAAAAAAAGGAGATTGAATAGAGAAAAGAGACAAGGTGCCTATTCTGTAAGGTAAATTTGTGGTTGTTACTTTCCAAATTAAAGGAAATCCCCATTTCCCTGGGGACCACTCCAGTTAGATGTAGACCTATGTTCCTCCAACCCTACAAATAAGGGGGGGGCAATTACCCATGAGTGAATTTATGACCCAAAAATATGCTATGAGTAGCTTTTTGCCTTCTTGTTGAGCTCTGTGCCACTGGCACAAAGTTCCCCTTTAGAAACATAAGATACTGAATTTTAAAATAAAAGTACTATTTTTTTAAATACAAAATTCAAACACATTCCTTAACTCGTAATCATCTCATAATCATCTAGAACTACCAGAGCAAAAAGGGGCAATACATCTGCAATCAAAGTTAATGAATGCATTTTATAATAAGTTTATTTGCAAATGTTTCTCGCTATTATAGATTATTTTATTTAATTACTTTAATTACATGTTAATTAGATCTCATCCATCCATTAAAGTACCAAATGAGTGTCATGGGTCAAAATAGTAAATGGAAATTATGTATTATTTAATTTGTAATTTCAATATTATGAAACAAGTAAAATTCTAACTTGTAATAGTTTGCAGTAAAAAGTAATATTTAAAAATGAACATTTATGGCCTTATTACCATTTTGACAGGCTCAGGAATGCCAGACTCGCAGTGGTGTGGGAGGGGCGGCCGCCTGACCATCAAATTACAACTTCGGCAGTGGGACTGCAGCCAGGGAACAACCGTTCTCTAGAGGTGGCTTGGCTGTCCGGAGGCCTCAATATGCTTGGCGGGACAGCTGTGGTACGGCAAAGCATATTACGAGTTTCTTCTTCACTACAGTTATCATGGTGGTTCCTGTTCCATGAAAACCCTGGCAGAGAGGAAACAATGGGGGCCCTACAGGGCTCCTTTGTGCCTCACGCTCTGTGTATACACACAGGGGGGCACAATATGTGCCCCCTGTGTGAATGCACACCAGTTCCTTCACAGCGTTGACTTTTTAGTCGATGCCTTACAGGAACTGTTTTGGGCATTACCATTGCTGTAGCTATTTTTAAATATATGGCCGTTGGGAATGCCAAAAAAACCTCCACCAGACTCAAATTTAACTTGTAATCTGGAGGGTGGCACGACCACAGGTTTGGCAATGCAGAGGCAGGATGGATCCACCTCCACACCATCAAACTCGTCATTGGGCCCTTTGAATTTTACATCTTAAACAGTAAATATCATTTATAATAATTATAATAAAATGTGTATGTGTGTTTTGTGTTAGTATTTCCCTTCCTTAACCACTCTTTAAATTCCCTTTACCACCCTCATATAAGTATTTTTTCCCATGTTCCAACACTCCTCCTTGTTCCTCCCACATTACCTAGTAAAACCTTTACATGCTTGCAGACATCTCCATATAAAAAATATAGGTGAATCAGAGATCTTCTTTTGTTGGTTTGTGAAATGTATTTTAACGTATATCATGCTGTACTTCTTCCCTAAGAATGCTTTACAATACCTCATAAACAATGATTTGTTATACCTTTTAGAAAATGTGCAAAGGCTATAAATATATTTATGATGAATATGCTACAGGAAATTATGTATGTTTGTTTTATTATTTAAGAAAAGATCTTAACGTTATTTATTATATAAACACAAATATATGCAGCTCTGGCATAGATAGAACACAGCACACCCCTAATTAAGTCCTTTGAAAAGTTCCTTATGGGTGCTTCCCCTCTCAGTATGCAGGTGCTAGAAGTATTGCTGCAGGAGGCACAGCTAAGTCATCTCTACAGCAGGCCTTACAGCCCTAAGGCAGGGTGCACTATTCCTCATGTGAGGGCATAAGTGCATGAGCTGATATGCCCCTATATTGTCTAAGTCTATTCTTAGACATTATAAGTGCGCAATGAAGCCATAATGAGTACATGGGCTGGGAGCTTATCATTTCAAGCTCCACAAATTGATGATGGCTTCATTTAATTCTAAGATGTTTGGTACCAAATATCTCAGCTTAATAAACCCACACTGATGCCAATGTTGTATTTTTAAAGAAATATACCCAGAGGGCATCTCAGAGGTGCCCCCTGAAAACCAACCAACTCGCTAGTGTGTGCCTGACTGGTCCCTACCAGCTTTCTACCTCAAGACATGTTTCTGACCCCTGAAACAGAAGCCTTTTCTTCTTTTGGGTCAGAAATAGCTTTACACCTACCCCAACCAGGAACAGCATAGAAAGGCAGTGAGCCTCAATACTTCCTGTCCTTTGTTATGCTGATCAGGGCCTCTATAGCTAGTGGAGTTATCCGCCCCCCTGACCAAGCCCCACTTTTGGAAGCAGGTCAGGTGGGAAAGTTAGTAAGCAGAGGAGGAGTGTCCACTCTCAGCCAGGACTTCCCCTAAAGTGCCCTGAGCTTAGGTGAACCCCTCTCTCCAGAATCCCCCATATTGGTTTGGAGGAGCCTAGCCAGCAGGGTTAGGCAAATGCCCCCTCCCCAATGGAAGTGGACAAATAAAGGTTGAAGTCAACCTAATGGTAAGTAGCCCTTTGGCTACTACCTTTTAATCTCTGTAGCACTCCTAAATTGAGGGGCACCCCTGAACCTTAATCCTTAGATTCCCGATGATCTATGGATAAAAGGACAAAGAAGAGCCGACCCCTGCATGACAAAGAAGTCCAGCGACTTCCCTGGTCTCAATACTGCCAGCCTGTCTGTGAATTCCGAACTTTGCAAACTCCCACAACTCAACCCATAGACCAATGATCTCCAGAAACCTGGGAGAACTGCCTCCCTTCTATGAAGACTCAAAACCTCCCATGGACAGCAGACCTGTCTGGAAGAACCCATCTTTAAAGATTAGGATCACTGGCTGGATGAACCGTGAAACCGCATACCAGACCCACCTCAGCACCTGACGCCAAGGCCCGCGTCCAAGTGGACCACTGGTCCTGTGAAGGTTCCCAAGTGATTTTGAGCAAGAGCCCATCATAGGTTGACCCCTGCTGGAGTCCATGTCAATGCCTGCAGCCTATGCACGATCCCCATTCTCGACCTGCACTAGTACGCTGTCCCCAACGTAAAAGGACACCCCTGCAACTGGGACCCCTGGGCCTTGGTGAGAACAACCGATGGTGTCACGACACTCCAGAACATTCCAACTTACCTGTGCATCTATAGGTTTTCCTCAACTGGCCTCCTGGCCTGAGCCTGCGTCCTTTTTTCAAATACAAGTTATCCCCTTTGGTTTGCATTGGGCACCCGACATTGTGCTGGCACTCTGCACCTGGCCACCCCAGTGCTGCTGAGGGTGTAAGTTTGATGCAGCCTTGTGCCCCCCTCTGTGCTTAACTCAACCCTTAGAGAATGGGTTACCAAACCGTGCTACTTGCCTGTAAGCAGCACCTCTTAAATTAACCCTTTCTCCTTTAGATAACATTGTCACCAGATTCTAAATTTGGACCCTGCACCCAGCTGCCCCAGTGCCATTAGAGGTGCAGATGTGTTACTTACCTGAACTTTGCCTGGTCTTGATTTTTTATCCTAATAATTAAGATTGTAAGTCATTTGCTTACCTTCAATTTTTCTGATTGTATTTCTTTCCATAAAATAATGGATATTGCATGTTTTATCCTGAAATGTAATTCTGTTGCAATATGAATTTACATGCAACAAAGTATTTCTGATTCTATAAAATAAATACACTCAATTGGTCTCAGGTTTAGTAATTTAGTGTGCACACCATTTATTGCCTGTGTGTGTACAACAAAAGCTTAGCACTGCCCTGGAATAAGCCTAGGTGTTTGCTTACACTACCACAAAAGAGAGCCACTGTAAAGCCTTTGGGGATTCACTGGACTCTGTGCACACTATACCTCATTTTGGTATAGTTTATACAGAGCCAGCTTCCTACAGTCCCATCCCAATCAGGCTTCAGAACCAACCACAGCAACAAGACCCTGATCGCAGCATCAGACGACATCCGAGTCCTACTCACCAGAGTAGAATCAGTTGCCTTCATCCTCCTGGATCATTGCGTTGCGTTTGACACTGTCTCCCACCACACATTCATCAACCAACTATGCCATATTGGAATCATAGACGATGCACTCAGATGGATGGCCTCTTTCCGCATGGGACACACCAAAAGAACCTGCCTCCTGCCATTCATCTCGCAACCCAAGTATACCATATGCATTGTACCCCAAGGCTCATCCCTCAGCTTTACACTCTTGAACATCTACATGACTCCTCTCAAGCACATCGTCCGATCACATAATATAAACATTATCCCTTATGCTGACAATGCTCAGCTCGTCCTCTCTATCTCAACGAAACCTGCCTTGGCGAAGACCTATTTCCACAACTGCATGAAAAAACATCACAACATGGATGAAAGCTAACTGTCTGAAACTCAACAAAGACAAAATGAAAATCTTGATTTTTAGCAGACCCCCCCTCTGGAACAACTCCTTGTGGCCCACGGAGCTCATACTCATACCTACACTGAAAGATCATGAACGCAACCTCAGTATCATACTGGGCAGCGAACTCACCATGAAACAACAGGTTAATGCTGTTGCCTCAGCCTGCTTCCTCACTAGCGGTATGTTCTACAAAATCTTCAGATGGCTCCCCATCAACACTAGGAAAACTGTAACATAGGCCCTCAAACTAAGTATGAGCGAAATGTGTGAATTCGCACGAAAGCGAATTTGCGGGTCCGCGAAATCCGCAAATTTGCGAATTATTTTTTTGCGTGTTTGCGGGGCTTTTTGCGTGTTCGCGGGGCTTTTTGCATGTTCGCGGGGCTTTTTGCGCGTTCGCTGGATTTTTTCAGCGTGGCTACCGCGAGGTTACCCATGCGGTCGTACATGGGCTAGTTGCATGCTCGCGTTGTGCAATTGCGTGTTCGTTTTTGCGTGCTCGCGGACAAAAAGTCTCGCGACCAAGCAAAAAAATCCGCAAGCTTGCAAATTGCGAATTTTTTGACAAATTTGCGCGATTCGCGGAATGCAAATTTGTCAAAAATTCGCAAATTCCGCGAGCGGAACGGATTTTACGCCCATGCTTACCTCAAACCCAGCCAGCTCGACTACGGCGACTCTGTGTTGGCACCTCTCCCTAGATCCTGCAAAGACTCCAGACAATCTGGAATACAGGAGCCAAATCGACCCTCAACCTGCCCAAGAGGACACACTTCACCCAGCCCGTGAAATACCTCCACCGGCTCCCCATCCAGAAGTGATGTCAGTTCAAGCTCCTGACCCACGCATACAAAGCCTGCCATAAACAAGTACAAGGCTATATAAACCACTGCCTGATATTCACCAAACCCTCCATAAACCTCCGCTCCACACACCTCACCTTTGCTCAGAAACCTCGTATCTGCTGCAGCTGTTCTCGAGGACCTCCTTCTCTGATCACACCTCCAAAACCTGGAACACCCTCCCTTTTCACTTACACACATCTCCATCATTAAACCACTTCAGGAAGGAAGTCAAGACTTAGCTCTTCAAATTATACTTGCAGCACAGTGCCTGTGTTAGACCTGGCACCTTTGGCGTGGGTCTCCCTTCCATTTTTTTGCTGTTGCCTCATGTGTTTTTGCTGTGTTAGATGCTTTCGGCACTGTGCCACTGCTATTCAGTGCCACAGTGCTCCCTATTGTTAATTGATCTATGGATTAGTGATTCCATGTTTGGCTACTTTGGTTTACTTGTCAGACCCTAGTCTAGTGCACTGAGTGTGCCAGGGCGTGTAATCCAAATACTTCTGGTGGGCCTGCAGCACTGGTTGTGCCACCCACAGAAGCAGCCTTGTAAAATGTGTCTAAGGTATGCCATTGCAGAGCCTGCATGCAGTCTGGTACTGTCATGCTGACTGGGCAAGTGCACCCAAATGCCATCCTCTAAACCTTGCCTTTTCTTCATATCAGTCACCCCAATGGTAGGCCCAAGGGCAGGATGCATTGTAAATTTAAGGTAGGACAAGCCCTGATGTTTGTGGCATGTCCTAATAGTGAATTACATCCATTTTCGTTTTTCACTATTGCAAGGCTACCTGTTCTCCATAGGCCAGAATGGGCTGTTAGAATTGTTACATTTTATAATCCTAACAGGCTCAGAGAACATGGCAGAAATTCGAGTTTAGTATGTCTGAACTCAGAATAATAAAATGCATCTTTTAGTAAAGTTTATTTTAATATTCTGTGTTTGCAAATACCACTTTTAGAAAGTAGGTATTTGCTTGTCTAACCATTCAAACCTGCCTCTCCTATTTTGTGTGTTCCTATGTCTGGTTTTTGTGAGTGACAGGGCTGGGGAATTCCAGGAGACAGGCTGAGTCACCCAGTGGTGAATAGAGAGATCTGCATCTTGATGGGAGGGAGGAGTGCACCTGAACTCTTAATAGGGCTGTGCCTGTCTTCCACATTGCTGGCTCCACCCCCTGGGGAGTGGCTGATGTCTCTGCCCTGCACATTAAAAGAAGAGAAGGAAGACTGTCAACAGAGTGCTCCAGGACTGTACTCGCCTTCCACAATGCGGGCTCCACCTCCTGTGGGGCGTCTCATGTTTCTGCCTTGCACTGTGAAAGGAGAGGAGAAGTCTGGAAAACAAAGTGCTCATATACTGGTTTGGACTAGGCAAAGGCCCCTCTCCCCTCGGAGAACAAAGGATTTCTGGGTATAAATATTGGGACCCTGATCCCATGAAATTAGATCACTTTTGGACTACAAGAAGAAACCTTTACTGAGGAGAGGAACCTGAAGAAACTGAGGAGAGACTATTCCCAAGCTAAAATGCTGCTTGGGGGATTGGCCTGCAGTGGTTGCCTTACTGCCAAAGGAAGGAGAAAGGAACTTTGTGTACTTTGCTTTTAACTTGTGAAGGATCTCCAAGGGCTTGGAAAAGAGCTTGCCTCCTGCTGAAGTCTCAGGGACAACAGACTTCACCCCCCACCTCCCCAGAGTTCTTTTGGAAGTGCCTGCTGCTGTTTTGGGCCTTCTGAGGAACTGCGTGTCGCAAGGAGCTGGAAGCGCGACTCAATGAGAAGAAGCGTGTCGCCATCGCTGTGCCTTCCGTCGCAACTCCGGAGAAAGGAGGGTGTCGCCGCTGGAACTGTCGCACTGCACCGCATCGGAGAGAAGCGTGCCGCAACGAAGAGGAAGCGTGTCGCTGCTGCTGCCGTCGCAACTCCGAAGAAGGAGGGTGTCGCCGCTGGAGCTGTCGCACTGCACTGCATCAGGAGAAGAATCTCGCTACGAGGTCGGAGCGTGTCACCGTCGCTGTGCCTGCCGTCGCAACTCCGGAGAAAGGAGGGTGTCGCCGCTGGAACTGTCGCATTGCACCTCATCGATCAAGAGCACCTTGCATCCCCGAGAAGCGTGCCGCCGTCGGAGCTGCTGCTGTCGCATCTTGGATGTCGCCGCTGTAGTTGTCGCATCGAGCGGAAGCTACACGCATTGTGGAGAAGAGCGTCGCCGCTGGAGCTGTTGCCGTCGCATCGTAAGGGTGTCGCCGCTGCAGTCCACGCATCGAACCGAGAGTTTCTCGCATCCCCGAGAAGCGTTCCGCATCTGGAAGAATCTTCACGTCTTTATTGCTTTGCACCTTACTTTGCCGCATTTCCCATTGCTGCGACATTGCATGTCTTGGAAGCGCAACGCAACTTAAGGTACAGTGACGCAGAGTGTCGCAACTAAGAACTGAACTGAACTAAGCTTAAATCTACCACCTTAAAGTAATCATAGTGTGTATTTTTGTCGTTTATGGTCTTGTAATAACTCTATATAAAGTCTACTTATTTTTTATATAAAACCTGTGTGGTGTCCATTTGTAGTGTTGTCACTGGGTTACTGTATGTGGTTACAACTGCTTAACTTACAACGCCTCTGAAATAAGCCTTCACTGCTCGCGCCACGCAACCTAGAGGGTGAGCAGGGTTATTTTAGGTATGTAATCCCCTTTCCCTGACTAGAGGAGAGGGTCCCTGTTTGTCACAAGTACCTCCCTGTGCCAACCAGTGACCCCCAAATCTAACAGCCTGGATACGTACTATGCTAATTAGTCACTTCATATAAATAACATTTGAATGAATAACTGAATGCTGTAGGAGGAGCAACTCTTTGGAACTATAATCCAGAGGAACAGGAGTTTCCAGGGAAACAAGTATATCACAGAGGACGGTCTTGTAATTCTGGATCTCAGAGTCGAGGGCGAAGGGACAACTCAGAGCACGACCTGACAGTACTCACACTCAGGACCTTTCCTACTGGCTGCAGTTTAGAGGGGTATCTATGTTGGAACTGCCGGGCCAACCGAACAGCATTCATTTGGTTAGCTGGTTCCTAAGATCTGTTCTCAAGGGAGAACTCCTTCTGGGCCAGCAAATAAAAAAGGTGACCTCCAACCCTTGTAGAATGTAGCACTGCATTTAACTCATACTCTTGCATGTCATTAGGGCACATTAGAGATGGCTCAGCACACTGCTGTGTTTGATTGCTTACAGGTTTCACCAAAGAGATATGAAACACGGGGCATACAGCTAAGTTTGATGGTAGAGTAAGCTAAACAGCAATGGGAGTCACCGTTTTACAAGTGATGTAGTGATCAATGTACTATGAGGTACATTTGGATTATCCTTTCAATCTGACATACGTAGTGGCGGCCAGACTTGATCATCTGACTGAAAAAACAAAGCTGGTCAAATGTTTGTTCTTTTCAGAAACCATAAGGTTGTGTTGGGAATTCTTGTGTATGCTGCATTTGTAGTTGTGGTGGTCTTAAACAGCAGGGATATTTATTGTGGTGGAGCACCAAAATCATACAAGGGTGGTAGTCCATGGATATCATGAGTCAGTCAAAGAGACCATGCCATAAAATTATATTTTGTTGTTCTAAAAATGGGACAACCTCTCTTAGAAGTCACTTTGAGGCATGAGGTAGTGTAGTTATTCACAGGTACAGAGTGCCCTCCCAGTGAAAACTGACAAGTTGGAGGAAAAGAGCCAAAGTCCCCACAAATTATTCAATCAGTGTAGAAGATAACAAGCCAATCCACATCTTGGCCGTGTACCTAGGGCAGAGGTGACAGGAATTCCAGAAGAGAAATCGGTGGATGAACATCCAGGGAAACATCAGACCTCAGAAAGAAGCAATTACACCAATGGGAAAAATGAAGCAAAGGGGATATGATCATGCAAATGAAAAATACCCTGAAGCATGATTATACAAAAAAATAATTCTCTATGCTTTAAATACTATTTAAGGCAGGAAGTAGACAACACGATCCAGAAGAAGGAAGAGAAGTCATGATGTATTTGCTGTGGCCTATGAGAACATATGGATTGGAAATTTCTATACTGAGCCACATTCTTATCACAGCATCCTTCTTTTTAATTAAAATGCCCACATATGTCATTACACAATTCCTTATCTGCCCCCACTATCCTAAAAAAGTAATTTCCAGACCTGAAAGTTAAATAAAGACACAACAGTAGTCCCACAATTTCCTCAGGCACCACATCTGGACTATTGGTACACTTTCCTGTAAGTCAAACGAGCTTAGCTCAGACTCTTCAACCCTTTGTCATCTTAGCAAATCCATAAGAGTGAAGCAATAAAGTGGGGAGTAACCCATTGAAACATAGATGCTGCTATAGCCTAAACACCCAGCCACTCAGATGTTGGAATCCTACAAAAGATGACAACTGGGATACTGCTTCAGGAAATGATTGCCCCTTTCAACATGACCATTGTCTGTTTGTGATGACTGGAGAATAAGTGTATGTCAGTGTTCAACATCTCACAACATGTTAGCAAGTATTTAGAAGCAAACAGGAATTATTATTGAATGAAGGCCATGAACACTGGTACTGAAAAGTCTGTGACAGATATCTTTGTCTACATAGACCAACACAGTGGTAACATCTTTCTTGGATGTGGGCATTTCCACAATAAAATCAAGTAATACTGAGTATCTGGGAAAAAGGGGCATTAATACGTATTATAGGAGCTCAGCAGGTGGTTGATTGGAAGCTTCCCTGAGCAAAGATGGATAAATAGAAACATATCTCTTTGTGTCTTTAAGAACTGGAATGGAATGGTGAGCCCAAAACTGGTCCTTGGATGCTTGTTCCAGTCCAGGGAGGCCTGGCAGTTCGGGCTGGACTGTTCCCCTTGGCAGCAGGGTCAAGACTGATTTGCATATAGCTGGGTCCAAACTGGAATGGCATAGTGAGCAAAGAAATGATGGATTTGAGCCCAGATCTCTGTACTGGGGTGAATGTATGACACTGTTCTGCATTCTGTCCATCAATTGTTCTTCTTGCATTTGCCACCCCGAGTGAGATGAGTTTTCCCAGATGTGGGCCCCATGCTCTCCATGCCACTGGAGTCAATCTATCTTGGATGAGGGCTGAAAGCCTGAACACGGTCCTAGGATGCTCGTTTCCAGTCCAGGGAGGACCTGGCCTGGCTGTTCGGGCTGGACAGTTCCCATTGGGCGTAGGGTCAAGACTGATTTGCATATGGTTTGGTCCAAGCTGGAATGGCATGGTGAGCAAAAAAATGATAGATTTAGGCCCAGATCTCTGTACTGGGGTGAATGTCTGACACTGTTCTGCATTCTGTCCATTAATTGTTTTCCTTGCATTTGCCACCCCGAGTGGGATGAGTTTTCCCAGATGTGGGCCCCATGCTCTCCATGCCACTGGAGTCAATCTATCTTGGATGAGGGCTGAAAGCCTGAAAACGGTCCTAGGATGCTTGTCTCCAGTCCAGGGAGGACCTGGCCTGGCAGTTCGGGCTGGACAGTTCCCATTAGGTGTAGGGTCAAGACTGATTTGCATATGGATATGTCCAAACTGGAATGGCATGGTGAGCAAAAAAAAAAACGGATTATGACCCAGATCTCTCTACTGGGGTGAATGTATGACATTGTTCTGCCTTCTGTCCATCAATTGTTCTTTTTGTATTTGTCACCCCAAGTGGGACGGGTATGCTCAGACGTGGGTCCCATGCTCTCCATGGCACTGGAGTCAAGCTATCCTGGCTGATGAGGGCTGAAAGCCCGAAACCAGTCCTAGGATCCTTGTTTCCAGTCCAGGGAGGACCTGGCCTGGCAGTTCAGGCTGGACTGTTCCCATTGGCTTCATGGTCAAGACTGATTTGCATGTGGCTGGGTCCAAACTGAAATGGCATGGTGAGCAAAAAAACGATGGATTTAGGCCCAAATCTTTGTACTGGGGTGAATGTATGACATCGTTCTGCATTCTGTCCATCATTTGTTCTTTTTGCATTTGTCACCCTGAGTGGGACGGGTATGCCCAGACGTAGGTCCTGTGCTCTCCATGCACTAGAGTCAAGCTATCCTGACTGATGAGGGCTGAAAGCCCGAAACTGATCCTAGGATGCTTGTTTCCAGTCCAGGGAGGAGCTGGCCTGGCAGTTCGGGCTGCGCTCTTCCCATTGGGTGCAGGGCCAAGACTGATTTGCATATGACTAGGTACAAACTGGAATGGCATGTTGAACAAAAAACAATGGATTATGGCCCAGATCTCTGTACTGGGGTGAATGTATGACATTGTTCTGCATTCTGTCCATCAATTGTTCTTTTTGCATTTGTCACCCCAAGTGGGACGGGTATGCCCAGACGTGGGTCCCGTGCTATCCATGCCATCGGAGTCAAGCTATCCTGGTTGATGAGGGCTGAAAGCCCGAAACCAGTCCTAGGATCCTATTTTCCAGTCCAGGGAGGACCTGGCCTGGCAGTTCAGGCTGTTCTGTTCCTATTGGTTGCAAGGTCAAGACTGATTTGCATGTGGCTGGGTCCAAACTGGAATGGCATGGTGAGCAAAAAACAATGGATTTAGACCCATATCTTTGTACTGGGGTGAATGTATAACATTGTTCTGCATTCTGTCCATCAATTGTTCTTTTTGCATTTGCAGAAATAATGGCCATCAGAAATGTAATGCACAAGTTCCATTGTATTGTTTTTTCACTGCGTACACCAAGCATTTCATGGCGCTGTGAGCAGAGAGGAAGAAGCATAGACGGGACAGTTGGCTTACTCATATGCCTGAGAAAATAGGCAAGTCTTGAGCTGTTTCCTGAACTGTGAATGGAGATGATAGACCTCAGTTCCGCAGGGCGCAAGTTCCAGAATTGGGGAGCCAAGACCACAAATCTAATGCCCCCATGCTTTTTACAGTTGAATGAGAGAGTGGTTAACAAGTTTAGGTTGGAAGACCATAATTCCCGAGAAGTGATATCATTCTGGATCCTTCAGGAGATGATAGCTGGGCCATTGTAGACTCTTCATCAAAGATCTAACATGGTGGTGTCAGGCTTGGCGATAGATTAGCCTAGCTGCTTGATTTTGCACCAGCTGCAAACAATGTAATTGATATGCTCGGATACCCACATATAATGAGTTGGCATAATCAATGTAGGAGATTACAAAGGCAAGGATAGCCAGGGTCAAGGCCTCAGTGGTCAAGAATCTACTGATCTTCCGGATGCTGTACAGATGGAAAGACAAGCAGAGACCACAGAGCCAATCTGGGCTTTCATGGACAGATCATTGCTGATCACAATCCCTAAGCTGTTAACGGAGCTGGCTGAGCTTGGGGGGCTGCCCAGCAGCGGTGGCCAAAAATTATGATTCCATGGATTAGCAGTTCCTCCTGTTAAAATCAACTTGGTTTTATCAGGGTTCAGTTTTAGTGATGAAGCACATTGTGGACTGGAAGTTGGACACTGAAGAGATGGAGGTGTCGTGTATTTCTATAGGTTCTGATTCGATCCCCCTATTCCTGACCCTATTCTGGTTAAACTTACTAGCTAGTTAACTAACAGTCAGCCCATGAGGCAAGAAATCCCCCATGATGCAGATACCGTTATCTGACGCAGTCACACTACGGCACAGGAACGTGTTATCTGATTAGGTCATAACGCTTGAGATCTAATTAGACAAGCGACATTCCTCCAGCCCCTGATAAGGCATACGACGTTCTCATAACAAATCAAACCTATGACAACCTGGATAATCCGTGCGGCCATTGTTTTGATTTCACAGAGAACTTTAGTAAAGAATGTGCTAACGAGCAAGTCGTATGACATCTTTATTGACGTACCTATGTCCATCCTTACGTCAATCTCGGCACCTTTAAGGTATAAATATTGCCGACCTTGCCCTATGCAAAGACACGCGTGGTGACAAGACGGAGCAGCCAGACTTGCCGAAGCCGAGAGCAGAAGCAGACCCCGCAGGCAGCAGCCCCGCCTTCCTGACGCGCTGAGAGACGCGCTGCTATCTCAAGCCGAGAGACCCAGCACCGGCGCTTCTGGGCAGCCCTCGCAGGCAGCCTGGAATATCGAGAGCAGAGAAAGAGATACCATTCCTCATTTATCCTAAATTCCAGGTACAGAACTGAATAACCCCTCCTAGAGAATTCTTTAGTTATTCACTTGGCAAAAACAAACTTAAACTAAACTGTAACTTTCTATTCCCGCCCACGCATTAGACTTAGGTCAGGTACACGGGGTAGGCGTATTTAGAAACACCAGTTGAGCACGTTTAGTCAAATGTATATGTGTATGTAAATATATTTTAATCATTTAAAACATCATATGGCTCAGAAACCATATCAATGTTTTTACAGTATTATTTTATACTATTGCTTCTAATGTATGCACTTTACTTAACTATAAGTATTGCAATAATATCGATCCATTTCTCTTGTACGAGAAAAGAGACTGATCAATAAATAACATCTTTTATTGAACACGCCCGTCTCTTCCTTTTCTCTACATTCTGATGAGACTAAGAATGCACGTACTGACTGAGTAAAATAATTGCCTTGTGCTCACACGACTCTCGAGATTGACTCTTGATTAGGGGAGAGCAAAGTTGTCATGTTCTATGGTTGTCAGAAACTAAATCCCTTCTTGTCTAATCAGGGGAGTTCATCCTTCCTTGAACATTCGAGAAAGTTTCTAGCGAACTCTGAGCTTAGCTGGCAAACCCAAAAATTAAGTCTAGTTTCGACAGTAGTAGACCTAGTTAACGTCTGGCCTAGGCCTTTACTGCTGTAGGTACTATTCCAATGCGCAGAGCCTATTGGGAAAATAGGAGCTACACTACATGGCGCCCAACGCGTTTGGAAAGGGCGATAAAACTAACGTAAGACATTTAGAGTAACTCAGTCGTGCTTTCTCACTCAGACCCCTTTTCCCAAATACTCCAAAGACGTCTGGAGTGGGTGAAAGGTTATAATATCCTCCAAAACCTCGCAGGAGGGAACTCCTATGGATGGTTCTTGGTCTAGTCAACGTTGAAGGATAAAACAGTTCCAGAATATTGTGCACCTAATCTCTGTTTCCATTAAGAAACCTGATCTGCAAACAAAAATAATACCATCCTGTCAGTAAAATGGGAGACAGTGATGGAGAAAGAGAGGCAATTAGATTAGCTACTGAAATAGCAGATGCTGATGCTACCATGCAAGCAGCAGACGCGGATATAATACTTATTCCGGTCATTAAAAGGAGATCTATAACCTTAAAACTTATAGAAAATGGACTGACACCTAGAGGTGGCACAGTCATATTCGTAATTGAGGCACACGAATATCGGCAGACAGAGGTATACTATACATGGATACATTTTCCAGCAGCAAATGCTGTAACAAAGTACTTCCACTATTACAAAGTAGAGGAACCTCCTGAAACGTACACTCCTTTCGAGGAGGTGGAAGTACCACTCAAATTCCAAGAGCATTTGCTCTTATTTGATGGCGCCCTAATACATAACAATCACATTACAAGGCTCGGTCCTTTAGGAAGACCAGGAGCAACGTGGCCGGTCCTAGCCGGATACACACCACATCCAGACATCGAAAGAATGCCTGCAGCAGAGCTGTTAATACAGCTAAAACAACTACTAAAAATTCACAGACAATTAGTTCAGTATGTAATGCGGACTTCAACAATTCAGCCAGCGATTAAACTTCCACAGCTGACCCCTCACCAGGGGAACACAAATAAAATTACACCACAGAACATCCAATCCTGCCTAGGTAAAGTTCCAGCTAAACGGGAACAGATACCATTCTGGTTGGCACAGAAAATCACCCAAATAGAGGCGGTGTTTCCTGACACCACCCCATTAGAAAAGCACAGGATTCTGACTATATGTCTCCCAATGGGAATCGCACCACACATTGAGGACTGTGACACTTGGGGTACGGTCTTTGCTTCAATCTACACAAAAACGCACGGTGTTCCATCCATTTCGGTAATACCAGATGTGCTAAAACAAATTCAAGATGAATACGGTCCAGAACCTGCTTTAACTCTTGGTATGAAATTACTGAAAGACTTCAAGCAGGTCTCGGCTATATTACTAGCCAACATAAAGGGTGAAGCAGCAAACGTGGCGATCCGCCAGAGGTTAAAAGAGACAGATATAGCAGACCAACCAGCTGAAATTGCCAGAATCATAGAAAAATCCTATGAAGAACTAGGCAGAGATAGTCTAGGTGGAATACCAGTAAAACCGCAACTGACTACAAGTCCAGAAAAAATATTTTTTAATAATAATTCACCAAAAAAGAACTGGGATGGAAATAAACAATCCAATCCTAAAGAAAAGAAATTCCAGTCCAGAGGAAGGTCTCCTAGGCGAAGAGAGAAATCTCCAAACCCGAGACAAAGGTCACCTCAGAGTGAACCCTCTGGGAATAGATATAACCTTAGAAATAGGGATAATATTAAAAAACCTGATAGATATCAAGACATTGATACACGTCCCTCTCAATCTTTTCAGAATTCCTCGCAGAAATCGGAAAGAAGAGGACGATCAGAAGAGCACGCCAAGTCCAAAGACAAGGAACCTGCTCAACTGAAAAAGAAATCACAATTTCCAAAAAAGAAGGTAGCCAGTATCAAGGTAGTTAACAATGCCGAGAATACTGAGGACACAACTGAAAAACGGAGAATGGGCTCAGACAATGCTAGACAGCGCAGCAGAGGTGAGCATAGCTCGCAAAGTCCTTATGGATCATCTGGAGACAGTGGACACGAATGAATACCTTCAAGTGGAAACTGCAGATACCAGAGTTAGCAAGCCCCACAAAATATACGAGATAACATTACGTATAGAGGGAGATAAGACTAGGAAAATAAGGGGACTATTTTGGGATAACCTATCCAAGGGCTATGACATCCTTCTAGCTGAAAAAGACTGGCCACCGGAGTTTGTCAGGGAGTGCCCTCATGGCGAAGAAGTAATTATGCCTGCCTTCTCGAATCAAATACCGATTCATAAAAAATACACACTTGCTAGAAAGTGGGCAGTGGCCTTAGCACCTGCTTTATATAAAAATCACGTAGGATGGGATGAGGATTCTCCTCCTCACAAAGTCCAGTTAAAATCACAACCTACTGCACAAAGGCAGTACCCAATTAAGCAAGAAGCTAAAAAACAAGTAAATGAAATACTAGATCAGCTAGAATACCAGGGGGTGATTGAAACTTGCACCTCACAAATGAACAATCCTTTGTTTCCGGTCTCCAAACCAGACAATTCGTACCGTCTAGTTTTGGATTACCGACACCTTAACACATGTTGCAAAACTTTTGCAGTGCAAAACTCACACAGTGCTGCACTAATGAATAACATAGTGCGCAAAAAATACAAAACAACCTTGGACATCTCCAACGGATTCTTTTGTCAAAACATAGCACCAGAGAGCAGATATTTAACTGCATTCTCAGTAAATGGCACTCAAAAACAATTCTGTCGGTTAGCCCAGGGGTACAAGAACAGCCCGGGGGTATTCTCAGCAAGAGTAACAGAATTACTACAACTATATGATGATGAAGCATTATCTTATGTCGATGACATTTACTTAACAGATGATGACTTGGAAACTCACTTGAAAAGAGTGAACACCATAATACTTGGTTTCGCTGCAGAGGGTTACAAATTCAACTTCAAAAAATCCAGAATTGCCCATCTGACGGTCCTATTCTTAGGATATGAGTTATCAAGTGAAGGCAAAAGCCTGGCAGACAATTTCCTAGAGAAATGTGCCGTAATCCAAGCTCCTAAAACACTAAAAAACCTACAGTCAATTCTAGGCTTCCTAAATTTCGGAAGAACATATATTGCAAATTACGCAGAAAGGGTCAAACCCCTTTATGATCTAATTAAACCAGACTTTAAAAGATCCAGTTGGACTCAAGCACACACAGAAATTTTGAGATCCTTACAAACAGACATGCTAATTAAAACAAAATTAGAAACCCGTGATAATACACGCAACCTTGTGATCCGAGTCATCCCAGGGAGATGCGGATTCACATACCTAACCTCTAATGAGGGAGATAAGGTACCAATTGCATTCAAATCACATTTGTACACAAAAGCTGAACAGAGATTCAACAACAAAGGAAAAATTGTTCAAGCAGTTCAAACCGCAATAGCTAGAGAAAAAGACATAGCTGACGGTAGACATATCACAGTCAGAACAGCAGAATCAGCCTTTGAGGCATTAACAACACCGTGTAATTTACCAACAACAACATTGGATCCAGAATGGTTACAATGGGTAAATTCAATCACAACGGACAAAGTATATTACTTCTTTGATCCAGAACTAGAAGAATTAAAAAATCTAAAATATGAAAAAACGTATCCTCTGCCAATCGACATTCTGCCTCTACGACATTACGCCTGTGTAATCTATACAGACGGACATGCTCAACCCTCCGTTTGGGGAGAACATGCATACAATCCCACATGTGAGATTACAAAAGAAGTATGGCACGGAGGTAAACTAAGACCTCTATTAACAAAATCACACTCAGTAGAAACTAATTCAGAACTACAAACTGAAATATTAGCTTTGAAAATGGCGCTAGATAATGCGGATCGCGAATTCCCGACACTTATAGTGTCAGATTCATATTACTGCGTCAAAAACATATAACAAGGATTTGCAGACCTGGATTCAGAACGATTACAAAGATGACACGGATGCACCAATAAAGCAGAGACTGCTCTGGGAACAGGTAGCTCTTTTGAAAAAAGAACTACCAAAGACTCACGTGACACACTCACTGAGTCATCAACGTGATGGCGTTCACGTTGCAGGGAATTCATTGGCTGATGAGGCCGCGAAGGCAGCTGTGCAAACGGCTTCCGTAGCTGCCGTCACCCGGTCAAAAACAAAAATAGACAGCGAAATATTACAAGCTGTCAGCGCTTCTGAAAAGGATTCGATAGAACCACTCCCTAAAGGCTTTCCATTAAAGTACTCATACATAACAGATGAAAACAATGTTCCTTTTGCTCAAATCCCTGGAGTGGGGGATAGGGCAATTCCAAACATGGAACACAGATTAGGACTAATAATAGCGGCACACGAAGGGCTTGCTTCTACCCATGCTGGCGTCTCAGCCACAGTATCATTATTAAAACAGAGATACTGGTGGCCGCAAATGAGAAGACAAACAAGGAACTATGTTCTAGCATGTGAAATATGTCAAAAAATGAAAGTATCAACTGTGAGACGTCCAGCACAGACGCCCCTTCTAATCTCGGATAAACCATTAGCCTGTGTTTATCTAGACCACTGTGGTCCCTTACAAAGGGACGGTAACTATAAATATATCTTGGTCGCAGTGGACTCATGCACGAGATTCATATGGATGTGGCCCCAGCGAACGGCTGACGCCAGAACTGTTATAAAAGATTTGCGGGTCTTTATCGGCACATACGCAATTGGCATTCTGCATTCGGACAATGGTCCTGCTTTTAGCTCTCGGGCTTATAAGGAGGCCATGGTCAGCATGGGCGTGCAATTGCGGTACTCTTGTCCATTTCACCCTGAGGGGAACGGAATTGTTGAAAGAAAAAACCGTGACATAAAGCAATCTATAACGGCAAAGGTATTAGGTTCGGGAGCTGGGTGGGTCAAACATCTAATAAGTGTCCAACGTAGTCTAAATAACTTGCCAAGAAATTCTCTGAAGGGATTCAGTCCGTACGAATTATTATTCGGAACTAGGATGTTGATCTCTGACCTTGATAGTCAGACTTCAGTGGTAACAGAAAAAAGCTTTGATGTCAAAGACCGTTTGGCTATTTTGCAGGACTTAAACAAAACAAGAAAAGACCTGAGCAACATACAGTTGAAAGAACAGCCAACAACCACTGAAGAATCACCACCTGTCCCAGCAAGACCTGTCTGGATTCCAAAAGTCGGGGATCTAGTCAGGGAGAAGATCGCGGTAAAGAAGGAATTTGGGCCTTCTTACAGAAAAGCAGTTCCTGTATTGTCTGTCAACGGGACAAGATCAGTTGTACTACCGCCACTTGCTGGAAAAAAGGAGAACCGAGTTGTATCCATCGACCTGGTAAAACCACAACATGTGGCCGATAACCAACAGTAGGCCAAGTGGACTCCCAATAAGTAGCAGAACACCAAGGTTTGCTACCAGTACAGAGGTCCTATCAAAGAGGCTCATCACATTCGAAACGCCTACAGAAGAACAACAAGGACTATGCAACAATGCAATAGAACTTAGACCTCTGAAAACCCAAATAAAGACATTTAGCAGAGACACACCAATCTATACAGAAGTACCAAGTGAAAATGCAAGAAACAGAAATCCTGAACCAATTGGAACAATTGACAGAACTGCATCCGGTTACTTCATCAACTTCGATGATTCCTCTGACGGTTTCAGCGAACAAAAGACACAGCCATCATCAAAATCCTTTAAAGACAAAGCGAAGGAACTTTTGAAACAACTAAAAGAAACATATCTGATTTCTCCATGGATTGAATTTTGGGTGGGTTTTGGTGCATTTATCCTCATACTTTGGCTCATCATGGTATTTACCTTGGGACGCTTCATTGAGGGAAAATATGCTAAAATGGACACAGCAAGTCAGAACATCAACTTGGTCCTCAAACCACACACATCTTCACACGTCGAGAAAAGAGAACTTTCTTCAGAACTTTCTTCAGCCAACTTCACAGCAATTCCAATATCTGGTGGGGTAGCCTGGGACAACACTGACTATGAAATTTATGGTCCGGTCGAGATCCTGAAATATCCACACCAAATCAAGATCTCCTTGAGTGACTTTGCAAAACCAAACTCATTTGCTGATGATTGGGACTTTGAAAGTATAAACAATATGATGTCTGACTTAGTAATGTCTGCTAAATTTACAAAACATGATTATTTGCAGGGTTCTACAAATTATGACAGCATGTACTGCTATAACCATTATGGTAACCATTTCTTGCATAAATCTGCACAACCTAGAAATGTTTTAAATTTTAATCAATGGGAACATTGTGCTACACCTCCAAAAGGGAGCTCTAGAACCGTGTATGGCAAATATTCATATTTTTCAGGTTTTAACATAACTAATGCTGAAACATTTTATTACAAATTGTCAAACAAGACAGGGATGAAAACCATGATAACCAACACAAAATTGATATATTCAGATTCTTTCTTTGAAAAAATGAATACTTTTGGATTTGATTATTGGGACAAACATGTTGATTTGAAAAGTGTTTGGGGTACAAAAGAATGGCAAGTACAGGGTATAGAAGCTTTGTTTAGAGCCTGCATGATCCCAGAACAAATGATATTTTTAAATGACACCGTTCAACAAACCACCTGTCTTGGCTTAGCCAAAATCAAAGATTTAAATAACCTGTCTATTCCAAAGCCAACAATGTTTAGCAATAACTCTGAAACAGATGAAGAAATAGACATAAACCATATACTTAACCAAAACAGAACACATCCTGATTGGAAACAATGGTTGATCTGGCCCACAGATACAAATAACTGTCAAGATAGATTCCTGAATAAAACACAGGGTTTCAAAATGACCAGGCCAGACCCTAGATATCCCCAAAGACATCACCCAGGGATAATAACAACCTACAGTGTGGGCAAATTATGCCTTCAATGGCTACAAACTTCCACACTGCCTGAAATTAAGCAACACCTAACTTTACTTACTGATGGTGCTGACTTGCGTGATTTCATAATGGGACCACGCAAACAGCGTCAAAAGCGTTTCATAGCAGCCTCTGTATATGCAGCATACAATGAGGCCTGGAAGGTTACTCAAATTGAGACAGCAGAAAGAATACGGGAAATTGACCGTATTAATTTGGAAAAATCACTTTCTGTAGTGGACAATGGGTTAATGACTCTGTCCTCCAGAATTTTTTCATTGGACAGCATTGTGTCTTCAGCAATCGATATATTATCGCAAGACTTACTGTTATTACAACATGGTCAGTCACAATTGCGTTCTATTGTACAGCTTGGCTGGACGTTACAAAATCTGCGTTCAGGCTATGTGCCTTGGCGTTTAATCAACACAACGTCACTATTTCAAATCTTTAACCTTACTGATAGACAAATCGGTATGGCGCAGAAGGGTGCTGATTATACAATCTTGAGCATTGAAAAACTAGAAAGATTACCGTTGACAATGTCAGAACGACCTGTCAGTGAATGGATAATCCACGGAATCATAAATATTCCAATCTCAACCTTCAGGTTTCAATACTGCCAAAAATATATACAGGCTGGCATGTACGAGAAATTGGGAAAGGGGTACCTTAAAACAACATGGAACCTGCCCTATTCACATGCATGTATCAGTAACAAAGGACAGAAAGTGTTTCTTAGTGGCATCAATTGTGCTATGTCACTAAGCGGCACGCTTCTGTGTAACGGTATTAGTTTGCACGGAGCCTGTGAAGGGAATTCATACAACCTTTCATGTCACCAGCAAGGCGCACCTGCAACTGAAATAGAACCATTCTTTCAAAGACTCTATAATGGGAGTTACATTCTTATTGTAGACCGCAGATGCTGTAGTCTTATGCCCGGGACTCCTTATCTCGTCACTACGACGGCGAAGGTCAAGTGCTGTGGACGTTCTTTGTTTCCCAGCTCCTTTCCAGACAGGGAGGCGAGGGCATGGCCCAGTTTGAAAATTACTTCTATTCGAATAGACACTTTAAGCAGAATGAAAACAGTGCTTCTTCAGACGCCTACAAGGCTCACGTCATCTAAAGAAACGTATGATCTACAAGTCGCAAGGACGACTGCAGAGATACATACATTATTATCAACTAATTCCCCCGTACATTTCGCGGAAATCCTGAGCGAAATCTTAAATATTTCTGATACCACAGGGGTCTCAAAGGTATTTAAGACAGTATTTTCGATGGCATTAACACCATTCAAAGCCATACTGGGTATTTTTCCAGACTTCGTCCATTCGATTTTTGGCGGACTTCCCTTGATCCTGGGACTAATTGCAGGAATCCTATTCCTAGTCCTTATTTTTCGTTATGGCAACCCATGTCACAGATCAAACTCTCGCGACAATGGAAGATACGATCCTAGCCATTGGATACCGGGACCGGATATCAAAAATCCTGGGACTATCCCGGCTTAGAGACCTAAACATGACTTGGTTTCTATCATTTCGACCAATGTGGCAAAGGTGTGTTTTACCTGTACTAAGGTGTCTGCTATGCGGAGAAGAATGCGTGTTAGACACCTGTCTGACGCTACAATCGGATGCGCCGGTGGATGCAGATACACTGTTGGTTCCTACCAAGGTTCACGCACTGTGCTGCCCTCAAAGGCTGCCAATTCTGATGACGGCATTCCTGGAATCTTCACCACTGCGATTGAAGAGTAGTGAAGTTCAAGATGAAAGCAGCATCGAACAGGTACGACCTTCTGTCAGCAATGCAAATCAGAATGTCAATGGAGACAATCATGCGCATGAATGCATGGTTACCCCTATTTCCGACTTAGAGGAACTTTCCCATGAAGCTGTTGACAGTTTTTTCGAAAGCCTGAATGATATGATGTTCTCTCCGGAACAGAAATAGAGACTTTTGAGTAAACTCGCACACGGCGTTCCCTGAATTCGGCCTTCAACTTTAAAAATAAAGTCACATGAACAATTACAATCCAGTTCACGGACAGCAACTTTTTTCAGCAAGCCCCTAAAATATTTTTCTATATATTTTTTCCCGGGACACTGATTTTCTGCTTAAAGTAAGAGACTATTCCTAGAGAACTAAGATTTCTATTTTAGATACTTTATAGACTTTATAGACTTTAGCTGCCCGCTGGTATGTTCGCAATAGATTTTATGTGATGAAATGGTTTCGACTTTTTTTCTGTATAGCCATATTAAGAGCCATTTCATGTGTATTTCTCATATACCAACAATCAATAATGCATAACAATGCGTGTTCACTTTTGCATTTAATTCATAGCTTAAGTGCATACAATATATATGACTGCAATTTTTCAGTATATTTGAAAATTTCGAAATGCATTTATGT
The DNA here is from genome assembly GCF_964261635.1 of Lissotriton helveticus. Lineage (NCBI taxonomy): Eukaryota > Metazoa > Chordata > Amphibia > Caudata > Salamandridae > Lissotriton > Lissotriton helveticus. The sequence continues at coordinate 784,794,997 of NC_136057.1, read as the reverse complement.
ATTTTGGGGTGGTAAGGTATACACTATACTCTATAGTATGTTGTACTATGTTATACTATGCATAGATTAGTAGATATGACCATAGTTAGCGTGGAGTGGGTGTCGTGTATTTCTATAGGTTCTGATTCGATCCCCCTATTCCTGACCCTATTCTGGTTAAACTTACTAGCTAGTTAACTAACAGTCAGCCCATGAGGCAAGAAATCCCCCATGATGCAGATACCGTTATCTGACGCAGTCACACTACGGCACAGGAACGTGTTATCTGATTAGGTCATAACGCTTGAGATCTAATTAGACAAGCGACATTCCTCCAGCCCCTGATAAGGCATACGACGTTCTCATAACAAATCAAACCTATGACAACCTGGATAATCCGTGCGGCCATTGTTTTGATTTCACAGAGAACTTTAGTAAAGAATGTGCTAACGAGCAAGTCGTATGACATCTTTATTGACGTACCTATGTCCATCCTTACGTCAATCTCGGCACCTTTAAGGTATAAATATTGCCGACCTTGCCCTATGCAAAGACACGCGTGGTGACAAGACGGAGCAGCCAGACTTGCCGAAGCCGAGAGCAGAAGCAGACCCCGCAGGCAGCAGCCCCGCCTTCCTGACGCGCTGAGAGACGCGCTGCTATCTCAAGCCGAGAGACCCAGCACCGGCGCTTCTGGGCAGCCCTCGCAGGCAGCCTGGAATATCGAGAGCAGAGAAAGAGATACCATTCCTCATTCATCCTAAATTCCAGGTACAGAACTGAATAACCCCTCCTAGAGAATTCTTTAGTTATTCACTTGGCAAAAACAAACTTAAACTAAACTGTAACTTTCTATTCCCGCCCACGCATTAGACTTAGGTCAGGTACACGGGGTAGGCGTATTTAGAAACACCAGTTGAGCACGTTTAGTCAAATGTATATGTGTATGTAAATATATTTTAATCATTTAAAACATCATATGGCTCAGAAACCATATCAATGTTTTTACAGTATTATTTTATACTATTGCTTCTAATGTATGCACTTTACTTAACTATAAGTATTGCAATAATATCGATCCATTTCTCTTGTACGAGAAAAGAGACTGATCAATAAATAACATCTTTTATTGAACACGCCCGTCTCTTCCTTTTCTCTACATTCTGATGAGACTAAGAATGCACGTACTGACTGAGTAAAATAATTGCCTTGTGCTCACACGACTCTCGAGATTGACTCTTGATTAGGGGAGAGCAAAGTTGTCATGTTCTATGGTTGTCAGAAACTAAATCCCTTCTTGTCTAATCAGGGGAGTTCATCCTTCCTTGAACATTCGAGAAAGTTTCTAGCGAACTCTGAGCTTAGCTGGCAAACCCAAAAATTAAGTCTAGTTTCGACAGTAGTAGACCTAGTTAACGTCTGGCCTAGGCCTTTACTGCTGTAGGTACTATTCCAATGCGCAGAGCCTATTGGGAAAATAGGAGCTACACTACAGAGGAATTGATATCAAACACCAACGGAAGGGCATCAACATAGTTAAAAGTTTCAACCATACTTTCACGCAGAGTCCGAGCCAAATGTAAATATTATTGGTTAAAAAGAAGTGGCAAGAGGGAAGAACCCCGGGGAACCCCGCAGATCAATTTCATTTTTTTGGAGGAGAAATTGACAAGGCAATCTGCCTGAGATCGATTGATGAGAAAAGAAAAGATCTACTTCATTACCATACCCTGGATCCCTGCATTGCTGACACAGTCGATCAGGACCATGTTCGACTGTGTCAAAAGCAGCTGACAGATCCAGGAGTACCGGAGCTTGGGTATAACCTTTGTCGACCCCCCTTCTGAGTTCATCTATGACTGCAAGGATGACTGACTCCGTTGAGTGTGCAGGTCTAAATCCTGCCTGGTGGGAGCCAAGGAAATGAGGGTTTTAAAAGAATGATCTAAAGCAGCTGGCCACATGGGCTACTAAAATGTTGCCTAAGTAAGGCAATAGGGAAATGGGACGGTAATTGCTAAGAACCAGAGGGTCAAAACCTGGCTCCTTCAAAATCAGCACAATTGTGGCGCTTTTAAAGGTGTCTGGGACAATCGCTTATTTTAAGAGAGTAGTTCAGGAATGAAAGGGGTGGGTCTAGGCAAGTCAGGAAACTTCCCATAAAATACGAGGAGGACAGCAGTCGGTAGGTGAACCAGATCCAACTTTTTTAAGAAGTGCACACAATTCTTCCCTTGACATTAAAGGAATTTAGTCATGTAGGAGCGGGTATTTGCACATGATAGGAGAGGTCATGGAAAAGATGGTGATGGGGATGTTAGCCTTGATTGTGGCAATAAGAGTTGAGAGAGTCTCACAAGGAATGTGAGGGAACAGGTTTCTCCATAACTCTATCCGGTTGAGCGAGCTCATCGACTATAGAGAAGATATCCTTAGACATGTTAGCCGATTTACAATTTTTGTGGAAAAGTAACCTGCCGTGGTCTGGACGATGGCATTTTTGTATTCTTTGAGCTGAGCTATGTAAATGACCTTTTTGTCTGAAGAATAATCACATCTCCAACTACGTTCCGCTTGCCTTAAGACTAGTTTCTTTGATTTTAGATCGTCTGAAAACCAACGTTGGGCATCATGAAGTTGCTTCATCTTGATTTTCTTAAAATAGGCAATGCTATCACTGCCGGCTTCAAGCCAATTCTTGATGCTTATTGCCTGATTGCAGAGGGACTCCTGTTCAGTAGGCGCAGTGGCTGTTAATAATTAGCAGAATTCGCCAATATTGGCATGATTCCAGTTTCTTGCCCAGTGATTTCCTAACTGGTGAATTTTAGTTGGGGGGACACAGGAAATAGTGCACGTGAAATAAAATTGAGCTGACCATGTGCATGGGGAGATTAACAACTTTGACATTTCCAAATTGGATATCCAAATGTATGTATATTTTGTCATGCATGGACCATGAGTCATCATGAACAGACCCTCCTACTTTGCTTATCCAGACTTAATCTACTTTCTGATTTGCTTTCTTGATGACCTTATCAGTTTCTTGTATTGTTTAAATGAAACAGTTGAGCAGTGAAATCGGAACCATCTCTGAAGGTTCACTCTCAGGAGCATGTCCATAATGGGAGATAGCATCCACCTTTCCATTTTCCCTTCTGGATTCAAATTGAATGACTAAATGATACCCACAAAATTGTTGCAACTAGTGCAACTGAAAGTATATTAAAGCCCACAATGTCTTCAGAAACTGAAGGTTTCTATGATGTACTATTTCCCCCTTTAATATTATTATCAAAACAATTATTATTCTAAACCATTACAGCATTTCCTCCATCATTCTTGATGTTGTCAACTACCTCTGTAAGTTGTTCACATCCTCATCAGCTCTCGCTTTCAATATCAGTAAGCACATTTTACTTCTTCCTCCTTAGTGTAGTTGACTTCCTCTGCTTTCTGCAATTACAGTGTACCCTTCTAATTTAAATGCCTTACAAATGAATGAATATTAAGAGATGCCCCATTATAATTAATAATATTAGTATTAATATTATTAGTATTATTATTCCTTTTTGCAACTCACAAAACCATGCACCAATCTTTTCACGCACACTAAGTTCTCTCATAGATAAATCTCCTTCACAATATCACTTATATTATGAATATATTTATTAACACTTTATCTGTTTTCAGGGATATAAATTGCACCACAATTACTCGATATACACTACCTCCTTTCCCTGAAAGCATATCTAAGAAAAGATGGTTTTGAATAACTGTTGAGTGAATAGCAAACATGTCTTCATTAATCTTAGTTAAAGCATCTGCTGTGTAATCTGTAATTGCTCTACTAAAGTAGGCAATTTCCTAATTTTATCATAATTCACAGCCATACACAGTGGCCAAATGGACACATCCATCACAATTTGTCCTACTTTCCCTCTTTGCACTCTTCCATGATGCATTACTCTCACTTCAATCACTCTATTGATGAGATACACTTTGGGAAAACTAAACCTTGATAGCAAAGCCTACCCACCGTTGTGGAAGTGTCAAATAAGACGTCCTATTTCAAATATAATATATGTCCTTATATAATGTTAATTATTTATAACCTGTAGAACCTATCTATAATATAACTATAAGCACATGCACTATCCACTACTTCAACTGGACTTTCATACATACCATATCTCCTTCACTTAGCGTATATAATTCCTTCTGTTTTGATTCCAAATTCTAACACCAGGATGCACCAGTGAATTCTCAATCACTGTATTTTCTCTAATATCATACTTTACTTTTTTCTGTCTCTCGTCAGTCTCTCTCTTGATCTTTTCTTGTATATTCTCCAATAAAATGAGGCTCAATTTCACTCAGCTTACACATACTACTTGAATTTATGTGTTTAGAATTAGTACCATGCTATTTCAAAGGACTCAACAATAGTTCAGATGATTCAAACCTCTTTTTACCACGTTAATTATGTATGAAGAGAATATATTCTGCATACTCTTCTTTGAATTAATTTTGATGAACAATCATGGAAAATTAAACGGCACAATTTATTTACTAGATAAACAGCATTTGAATATATGTCACACTTTCAGAAACAGAATTAGATAGCTGAGTACATATATAACAATCTGATTAATTTATTCTTTCTTGATACCCCTTCAGTAAATATATGTAAGAACTTTTTCTAAATTCTTGCGGGTTTTTAAAAGTTATATTTTCTTCTATTTTCTTGTTTGTTTCTTGAACTCTTTCTTCTCCCCCTTTGCATCCATGTTGTGAAGCATGCTAGACTTCATGAGTAAATGGTTTCTGCCATCATTTCTTCATCAGCATTACACACTCCTTTCGTGTGGGATGATTGGATCTAATTGGGCAAACTTACATGTTTCACAACAATATTTATCACCAGTATGACTAGATATGTTCCACTCTACCTGGCCTCGAGGCACAACTTTCTGAAATAGTCTCTTCTCCAAAACCCAATCGCAAGTCTTTATGTCGGAGCACAGCTCATTACTTGCAGAAGGTGCTGCAAATTTCACTTGTGAGACACAGAGTGTACTACCTCAGCCAATCTTTTGCAGTAATGTAAGACTAAAGGCCTGATTACGAACTTGGTGAAATCAGTCCCATCATTGCTTTCTCAGTGGTCTTCCCACCCGCTGACTTGGTGGTGTGTCTGTCACTAATTTCATAGATAAAGACCACCACTTCCCCACCACCACCACCAGGAAATCTTGACTGCATCAACGGCGGGATAGGCTAAATCAACTGTTGAATTGACTGTGATGGTGAAACCTCCACACCTGACTTGGCAGAATGGATATAAGGCGCAAACTGCACTTACCTTCACACTTCCTGTACCACCATGGATCCGATCCTGTAAGTCTTACCACTGCTGCTGCTCTTTGATGACGCAGAAAAACAATACCCTTGTGGACTCAACCAATGGTTAGCACCACTTTTACCTGTTCCCATTAACTTGTCACTTAACCTATGCAGAGGACCCTCCAGTTGCATATAAAGAAATATCTAACTTACACACATGAAAAACATATCCAACACATTTCGTAGAGACAAGTGCAATGAAACATGATGTTGACATTGCTATAGACAAGGTGTAACCATTACCATTTGCAAAACCTGTTAAATCAATGTCAGCCCCAAATTCGAATTAAGCAACAAATCCATCCATGTTACATTTCCCCAGGTCTAATGCAAGTCCTGCACTGGATCCAAATAGAGTAGTTGCAAACCTTTTCATACTGATCAGCAATAAAGATGAAACAGACACACTTGTTGTAACATATCCAAATAAAACATGTCACAACATTTAGGTGGTGCAAGCGGCTATTACAATGATGAATGCCTGCCCATAAAATCAAATGACCATCACATAGCATGTAAACCAGTGCATACAAATATGTAGCATAACCGGCTATCATAGTCAACAAAAATAAGAAATTCACAGCTAACTCTGCAACCTTGCCAGGAGGAATAATGCCAGGACCAATTTAGTCAAATAAAAATAAAGTATTTATTGAACTACAAGAGAAATGTAACTAAATAATGCCCAAGCCACTTGGCAGTTCTGTAGTCTAAAAAGGAAAGTGCACTGGGCTCTGTCACAACGCTTGCTTCCTAATGTACTGCCAAGGGGAACCTTCTCAGGAAGGGGCATCGAGTGGGCAGGGCTGGCACCTCACAGATCCTACATTGGGGTTTGGGAGAGGTGTCCTTATGTTAGGAAGGGGTGGATTTCCATTTGGAAGGGGTGGGTGGGAAGTGGAAGGAGTGGATTTCTGTTTAGAAGGGGTTGGTTGGGAAGTGGAAGCAAGAGTTTTCCGTTTTATCAATAGTATTATATCTGATACTGTGCAGTGCAATACACATTTAGAATTCCACAAAATACATAGCTGCTGCCCACTTAAATCACCATCGAAGCAGAGAAAATTGGACTGTCTGCATCCGCTACATGCTCCCGCATCTGGTTGTATCACTGCCGAGCCTCAACAGGTAATAAACGAGCCCACAACTGTACTGTTCCCTGCCCCCAACCTCTGGTCCTGCATGCATACGAATCCACAACATAAAAAGGAAAAAAAATAGGAGAAACAGGTTAGCCATTTGCACTACCATGTTGTCAGTCTATTACAGGTATATTGCACTCCACTTATGTCTAGGGTCATTTCGGTCCAAATCCCGGTTCCAGACCCCTCATTGCGCGTTACTAACCAGAGGATCAAAAGCCACATCCAAGGACCTACACCAATCCAACATTATATCCCAGTTCATTGCAATCAGGGTCTTGCGCATCCCTATCGCCTCCTCCCGCCTCAACGCAGCAATCTCTGCCCCCCCCCACAGCGAACCACTTCACTGTGCCATGCATATACTGTGGGCGGCATTTTAGATTTCCACCGCATGGTGATCGCCCATACTGCCTACAGGAGTGCCACATTAACAAATCTGTGCTGCACTTTATGTTTGGAAGTTCCTCTCCTCAGCCCCAGAATACAGCCCTCTATAGTAGCTGGAATCTCCCTATGTGTGATCTCCGCCGTGTGGGTCCTAACCGAATCCCAGTACCCTCCAATCCGGGGGCATGGCCATAACGTGTGTATCAGGTCAGCTCCGTCTGCCTTACAGCTGGGGCAGTAGTGCTGTGTAGTTAGGAACATTTTATCCAGCTTACGTGGTGTCAGATACGCTCCATGCAAAATCATGGTTTGAATAAACTTCATCCTCGCGTTCCTCGATACCTTTTTGGGATGTCCCAGGACTCTCTCCCATTCCTTATCCTCAAGAGCCCTACCCACGTCTCCCTCCCAAGCAGTACGCAATGGGGTCAGGTCAATCTGTGCGTGGGAGCGCAGCCCTACATACAACCATTTAATGGGGGGTTCTTGCCTTTGTGGGGCCCAATGCGCTCTAACATATTGCAGTAGCGCTGCATGTAATATACATAAATGGATTGGCGCCCCTGTTCTTCTCACAAAATTATCATGGTCCAACAACACCCCGTCACAAAAGAGGTCTGGCACCGCAGTGACCGCCGCGTCCAACCATGGCATGAGTCTGCGTGTCGACAGGCGTCCACCCTGAATTGGAATGCCAAGCAGAGGTATATTCCCGGCATACGCAGGGGAGACTCCAGTATACTGTAAAGCTGCTCTCCAGCATTGCAATGCCATCCGCAGAAGGGGGGGAGATCCCGCGGAAGTGTGCTCTTGGGCAGTAAGAGAGTGTGTAGTGCCCCATGCCCTATGTCTTGCACAGTCATCCCTATTTCTTGTAAGTTCCGCCCCGCTGTCCTGGACAGCCACTGTAGTTGACAGGTGTAGAAGTACGCTCCAAGATCAGGCACTCCCAAGCCCCCTCCAGACGTGCTGCTCTGAAAGCGTTTCAGACTGATTCTTCGCCTACCCGCCCCCCAAATGAGTTCAATTAGTAATGTATTCATTACGTTGAAGGTGGCGCTCGGGAACATAAGTGGTATGTTCGTAAAGTAGTTGAGCAGCCACCTTCTTTGCGATTGCCCCCGTACCCGCTACTGAGAATGGCAGAGAGCTCCAGAAGGCTATGCTGGCATGAAGGGCCCTCAGGCCTCTGTTCAGGTTACCTTCCAGCATTTCTGCTTGCGTCTGATATACATTGATGCTGAGATACTTAAACGTGTGGGGCGCAACCTGACATTGCATCGTGCCAAACTGAAAGTCCGGCAAGGGCTCCTGTTCTTTAAAGAGGAACACTATTGATTTCGATGGGTTGATACTTAGGCCTGATAGCTGTTCGAATCATTCAAACGTTGCCACCATATCCCCCATAGGGGTGTGGAGATCACGCAAGTATAGGATAATATCGTTTGCGTATGCCGACAACAAATGTGTGGTGTTACCCACTCATATCCTCATGTCATCCCGCTCCACTTGGATCTTCAGTGCTAGTGGCTCAAGCGCTAGAATAAATATAAGTGGGGAAAGCGGGAACCCTTGTCTCGTCCCCCTACTTATCTGGTACTCCGCTGATATATGCCCACCCGTCCTCGCTCTAGCCGTAGGGGCATCATACAAGAGCCGGATCCAACTGACATACCCCTCCGGTAGCCCAAATCTCCTTAGGGCCCTGAATATGTATTCCCACTTAATGGTATCGAAAGCTTGGCGCATAGCTAATGAAACACACCTCGCATAAACCTGTCGGCGTGGGGCCTCCGTGAGCAGATGATGCAGTTCCCTAATATTTAAGGACGTGCTACACGTAGGCAGAAAACCCGTCTGATCGATATGGATCAGCTTATGCAGTGTCGGCATTAGTCTGTTAGCTAGTCCTTTACTAAGAATCATATACTCCGTCGTTAACAATGACAACGGGCAATAACTAGCCATGTCAGTGTGGTCCATACCTGGTTTTAGAAGCAACACCACTAACGCCTGCACTGTGGTGAGGGGCAGGTAGCCCTTTTCTAGCACCTCATTGTATAAGATTTCCAGCTAGGGCACCAGGATATCCACGTAAGCCGCGTAAAATTCAGCTGGCAGGCCATCCATCCCAGGGGTTTTATTACGGGGGAGTGGAGATTTCCGACTTAGTGATAAGGCCCAGTAACCCTTTCTGCGCATCTGCTGATAGTTGAGGACACGGTATGGCAGACAAGAAGTCGTCTATGTGTGTCCCTTTGTCTCCCAATGGTTCACTATATAGTTCAGCATTGTATTGTCTAAAGGCCTCATTAATGTCTCCTTGGGTATATACTGTATCGCCTGTGGGGGTAGTGACCTCGTTATTAACGAAATTAGGGGGATCATCCCGTATTAATTTGGCCAACAGGGCCCCTGCCTTGTCGGCATCCGTGTGACACATTTGCATGCATTTTTGGTGCATGTCTAATCCTGGCCTCTTGCAAGTGGGCCCTCTTATTCGCATCCCTCGCAGCTTCTTGTTCAAGCCTGCCCAGCTTCTCTTCAATGTCCATAAGGAACCTATGGACTTCCTGCCGTGTCACTACCGTCGCGCCTATCGCCCTCCCGCGGACCACCGTTTTGAAAGCATCCCACTCAATTAACCTATTAGATGCCGTGTTTCAGTTTTCAGAAAAATAATGTTGGATAGTGTCTGCTATAGTAGAACAAAACACTGAGTCTTTAAGCATTTGTGGCCATAGTCGCCAAGTCAGCACCGGAGTGTGTACCCTGCCCCAGCTGAGCACTAGTTCCTGTGGTTTGTGATCAGAGAAGGACTTTGCCAAGTGTGTAGTTGTGAGTACCTGCATCGCAATTCTATTGGAAAAAAACAAATCAATAAAAAGAGTACTCCCTATATGTTGGGTGCCTCATCCGCCACACGTCACACAACCCCCAACCCTCAGCCCAACTGCGCAATACTTCCGCCTGTTTACAAATCCCCGTCCCATGGAGGGGAGGATGTGATCTATCTAGTACAACATCCATTACCACATTACAATCCCCATCAATTATCCAAGGGTAACTCTCCCATCCCACCAGGGCCACAGACAGCGTACTCAGGAACTTTTCCTGCCCTGTATTTGGTGGGTATATAGAACCTAGGACTACAGGCTGACCATCTAATGTACCCCGCACTAGAGTGTACCTCCCCTGTTGATTCACCCGCTGCTCCTCTGACACAAAGGGGACTCCATGTCTGATCCAAATTGTAGCACTGCGCGCAAACCCGGAGTATGTGGTAGAGAAAATCTGGCCCTTCCACTTCTTACAAAGTTTCCCCACCTCCTGCTCAACCATATGGGACTCTTGCAGGTACACTATATGCGCCTTGCGCCTCATCAACTGCGCATGTATCCTATGGCGTTTCTGGACACAGCCCAGGTCCCGAATATTCCACGTTATTATTGTATGTTTATTCTGTGTATGCATTGTGTACCCAGTTCTGACCGCCATACGGTCGGTGCAATGTGTTTGGTGCAGGGCCCACCTAGGAGAACGTGCATAACAGGACCACTTCCCTCCCCAACAGTGCCCAATACACGGTCCGGTTGAAGAACTATACCGAACCACCCAACTAAACACAAACCATGGAAAACAAAATTGCATACATACAGAGCCTTCGCATGTTGGGGTATGTGGCAAAACCTACCCATACAACGAACTCTCTTATTCAGATGAATAATGATACTCAAACCGCCCCTGGACCATATTTACAAACAGTTTGATGCCGTCACAACAATTGAGATATTAAGGATACAGTCGCTGGTTACATTACTGTCCCGTTCCGGAGTCACCTCACAGTTCCTTCAACTAAGAAATCAGGCCATCTGCCATCTGCGGTGTTACAGAGGGGAACAGGGCTACACTCCCCTCAGAGTCCAATCTCTGAGTGTCCACTTCGGAGGTGGTCAGTTCGCCAATCTGTGTCGTGGTCCGAAAGGAAGCAACCGTGAGGATCGCCTTCTCTTTACCATTCTGCATTTGCTGGGTCGTTGGTTGGAGCTGTGTATTGCTTTTGTGTAGTCTGCACGAGCTGCGTTGTCCAGGCCTCCGTCCATCACAGGCAGCTGAATTCGAAGTCTGAGATGCCGTTCTCGTTTGCTTCCCTGGTTCCATCACTTCCAACCATTGCTACACATCCCCGGGCTCTCGAAGAAATACGTCTTCCGCTCATAGATAATCATAAATCTCGCCGGGAAAAGTAGGGTGTATTGTAGATTCAGGTCACGTAATTTCCTTTTAAATGGCAGGAAGGAGGAGCGCAGTTTCTGCACCATGAGTGTGTAGTCCGGGTATAATGAGACCTTGGTGTTCTCAAAGTTAATATGGGGTAAGTCTCTCGATTTCTGCAGGAGCACGTCCCGGTCTCTATAGTTCAATAGTTTGATAAAGAGTGGTCTCGGTGGTGCCCCCAGTTTCGGATGGCCCGTAGGGATCCTGTGCGCCTGCTCAATGCAGACCAGCTCCGAGAGGCCCACAGAGGTGTGTGTGTTCCTTGAGCCATCCCTCCATGTATCGGGCAGCGTCATTCCCTTCACTTCTCTCCGGCATACCAATTACGCATATATTGTTGCTCCGCGCTCTCCTCTCCCCTCCGCATCCTCCACGCGTTCCATCAGGATGGCCACCTGGGTCTGCAGCTGTTTAATATGGGCAGTGTTTTGGGTCTGCTGAGGTGAGAGGACCTCCAACTCTATTGCGTGGTCCTTTACTCTGTCAGCTAATTTTGCGTGGTCGGCCAGGAGCAGCGACAGACCAGCCAATCTGCATTTCTATGGTCTTTCATGAATCGCACACTTCCCGCCGCAATATTAAATCCAACGTCTTTGTGGTGGCAGTGGGCGGAATACAGCGTCCATAGATGCCGCAGTGTCCGGGATGTGATCCAGGCCGTTATCTCCTTCCGGCTGCTTGCCCTTCAGCCAGCCCATCATGGAGTCGCTAGGGGCCCCTCCTGGTGCAGTAACTATGTATTTGCACCCTATGGCCCTGGAGCCACTCACCCCGTCTTCACTGTACTATGCAGCGCCCAGTTCTCCTCCACCTCAGCTTCCCAGTGCTGTCCGCTTGTACAGGACCCGGCTATCTCAGTGGTCGGGGGGTAGGATCTCCTCTTGTCCCTTGGGCAGCCCCCAGCAGTCTCCAGCAGACTATACCCCTGTGCATTCCACACCGTCCCGAGCACCACCACCTCACCTCACAAGCCCCACTGCGGCCCTCGTCTGCCCTGCGGCACCATGTAGCTATCAGTCCTCCTGCAGCAGCCAGGCAGAGTCACCTCTGCAGGAGTCTGACAAACTTCACACCCCTCACCACCTCAGGGCCCTCTCCCCCTCGCAGTTCCAGCCGCTCCTTACAAATGCATCACAATCCCTTCCACTAGCGGGGAGACACCACCTTCCAGTGTCATGCACAGCAGGCCCACTCAGGCCGCAATGCGTCCCCAGAGCTCACGTAGACGCGACCCCGGGCAGTGTGCACCAGGTCCACAGCTGCTCACATCCAGAGTCAATCCAGGGCATCACTCCGCAGCCCCCGATCGGCCCCGACAAAGCACCACAGCGCCAGTGACACTCCCCTACCGCAGAGCTCCCAGTCGTCCCGCAGCGCTGCTTTCGTTTTGGCAGTTCGCACCACTGCTCCGTTCCAGGCCTCAGCAGTTCTGTAAGGAAGAACCTCCCACTGGGGCCTCGTGGGGGTCAGTCCACAACTCCAAATGCCAACACCGGCTTCCCACGGCAGCGCTTGCCTCCGGTGTTCGGCTAGTAGCTCACAGTGAGGCTATTATGCAGGATTTCATGGCCCGGGTCTAGAGCACCCTCAAGAGGCGACCACCATGCTCGGCAGCTGGCCACGCCCCCCTCTGTGGGGAACTAAATATGCTTTTTCGGATGGAGTGGCCTGTGGGAGGTAGAAGAAGAGCCAGTGTGTGATGTGCCTGTGTCTGTTGATGGTGCAGTTGCCTGTGGATCTGGTGTATTTTTTGCAAGTATGGTTGTTTCTTGTGTCATATATGTCTAGTGTGTGCTTGATTGTGTGCATCTGTGTTTTTTGGTATGTACTGTAAGGCTGTTTGATAGTGGTTGTAACTGTGGGTGTGGTGGTGTCTGTGGTAGTTGTGGATATGATAATGATGGGGTGGTAACTGTGGGGGTGGTCAGGACACAAATCATGAAAAATGAAGTGGGGAGACTGACGTAGTTTGGCATTCAACATAACAGCGCGCAACATCATGGTGCGTAACATCATGGCGCACAACATCACGGCACACAACATCACACATTGCATCAGAGGAATTGACATCATAGAAAGTGGTATCACAAGCCATGACTTTACAGAAAGTGGCATCATAAGAAGTGACACCAATCTAAATCCCTCACATATATGTTTAGCAGGTCTATCATGTGTACGCTTGAGCACATTGTGAGGATAATAGCACAGATATCTATGGAAGATGATATGTGACTTCTACACCTTGCAATCCCCCCGTTTTATTTAAGACAACCTGTATATTCTTTTACAAATGTATATAATTTATTGTACATGCAATATGCACATGTTGATGTAAAGCGCTCAGACACCCTGCATTGGAATGAATAGCAGTATACAAGAAAAAATAAAGGTACTTACAATATTTTAAAGCTGCCTCAAGGGAATTAAGTTCTACATTAATGCAATTTGCTTTGTGTAAATACAGGGAAAGACCAACACATCTGATATTCTTACAGTGCATGCATATCTCTTAAACAGGGACAAAGTGAAAAGCTGCCTCTCTTAAGTATGTGTGAAGTGCAAACAAGGTGTGAGTCTTTATTTCCCGTCCACTTCATTTGCATCAGGTGTGAGGCTCCTGACTGCTCCCAGCCAAGAGATTTGAACAAAAGAAAGCCTGATGACCCCTCAAATTTGGTCTTTGTTATGGGCCGAGCAGGAGTCTTAAATAAGAAAGCACCGTTCCCGCCTGCACGTTGTTGCAGTTGGAAAGCAGACAACATGCAGGCACTGCTGGAAGTGTCCTGGTGATTGGAAATTACGTCAGGACAAGTTCAACACATTATTCAGAGGGGCCCAAATTCTTGGCAGGTCAGACGGCCTTCACCCTGTGAAAAAAGTGAGTGGACACTGTCCACCCGTGTGTAGCCCTGACTCGTGCCCTGGTGTGGTGGTGTCTGTGGAATATGTGATGGTGGTGGGGTTGTTAACTGTGGAGGTGGTGGTGTCAGTGATGTGTGTGGATGCTATGGTGGTGGGGATGGTACCTGCGTGGTAGTGTCTGTGGTATATGTGGATGTCATCGTGGTAGGGGTAGTAACTGTGGGTGAGGTGGTGTCTGGGGTGCGTAAAACTGTGATAGTGGTGGGGGTGGTAACTGTGAGGGTATTGCTATCTGTATGTTTGGATGTATGCACATGTTTTTTGTGTTGTTTGTATTTCTGTGTGGGTGAGCTGCTTGTTTTTGTATAGGTGTGTGCATGTAAAGGTGTACATGTGCTTGGGAATAGGAAGTTGGGATGGTGAAGGTACAGGAGTTGAGCCACAAGTTTGGCATGGATGGGAAGCAGTGGTGAGTGAGGAGGTCAGACTCTGAAAGCCGGACATTGCACTGTGAATGCCTTCCAAGTAGGTTTCCTTTTCTTGCCTATGGCTGCCAAGCCCCTGGATGGCATTCAGCAGTGCCATCTGACCTGCAGAGATTATCATGAGGAGGGAAATAGCCTCCTCATTCAGGGCAGCTACGGGCAGGGGCAGGGGAAAGTGCCTTGGGTGAAGGAGAAGACTCCCCTTTTAGGGGTGTATGCAACCAACTGGTGGGGGAGCAACAGGGAGGGTAGAGATTTTACTGGGGGTGGCAGACAAGGATGAAGGTGTTACAGGTCCTGTTGGGTTTGCCACCACTAAGGAGTGTCTGCTGGAGGGCACCTCAGAAGAAAAGGTTGACAAGCTGAAGTCCTCCTTCGCACTTAACACTGGGCCCCTCTGTGTCTGTGTTCTCAGCACAGGAAACACTGTGGCCAGCTGCTTCCCCACCGATGTTGGCCCTTTCTCCTTTGCTTGCCCTCGATGATGCTGAAATGCCATATTCAATAGGTTAATCAAATCTGTATAAGCAGAACTGTTCATGACTTTTGATCACAGTACCCATTCAAAGTTAACAAATTTACGTTGTCAAGGTTCTCAACATTTACTTCAACAATGCCTTTTACAGTGTCTTTACAATGCCTTAGATTCTTCTTACTGTACATTTCCAAAAAGTATGTTATGAATAGGTGAGTACATAAATACCGCACTGTTTTGCCAATATTAGCAAGAACTGAAACAATTTCACCTCTGTATGAGCAATTCGCAATCATAACACTTACTCCAAAACACTAAAATTGTCAATTGTCAATAATGACTGATGAAAGCTGTACTGAAGTAGCTTCCCAATGTAACACATATCAACTAGATACCAAGGCTGTAGAAGAAAATAAAATAAAAAGTTTGGGAGGAATGACAAATAACTGCAACAGCATAAGTAAATACATAGCCCTCAACATTTCCTAATACTCTTCAGTCCTGGACAAAAATAATTTCACATTTCACTCCTGAAGGCCTATAGTCAGTTGAAGGTTTTAGTGTGTCAGTGAAATTGTTCCAGTACATATGTTTGCTTTCATTTTAGTCCAAAATGTTATAGATGATAAGAGTATTTTTTTCCATACACTAATTCCCATGGAAAACTTACTTTAGACACTCACATAAAAATAAGATTTGATAAAATAGTGCACCTTAATGCATGTCAACAGTTGGGTAATGAGATATAAACATGCCCTGATTTTGAGGATACCTGATCAACTACACCTACAAATATGTCATGGAACTTACAATCTTGAGAAATATCTGGAAGTATGCTATTTATCTCACTCATTGCTTCATCATCTGGACACGACAAAGGATGTTGAGTACTGATTTAAGGTATGTGTTTCTCTGTCACCAATATGTACGTAATCCTGTCTGTGTACTCACAATAACTGTATACCTATCACAATTATTTTTTACCAGACAGGCTGGCTTACACATATGTTTGTGGAGGAGGGAGTCATCATGCTAATACTACACTTTAAACAGGAATTAAACAGTATTTGTCACGCAAAATATAATTTAGGATATGTTTAGAATCTAAAATGCAGGCACTAATACTGATGTCACCAGTGATTTAGGCTCACATGCTCACTCATATTTGTGTAGGATTCCAACTTAACAATGTGATGTTTGGTACATCCACTGGATTAGAAGTGCAAAGTATAACACGTCACATTTAACAGGGCTACAATCACATGGTCCATATTACTTGAGGATCATCAAACATGACAGAATAAAGACTAGGGGCCTGTTTGGTACAACTGTCATCCATTGCATCAAACTACATGATGTATATGTTTAGTTGCCACAGCCATGTGTCCGCTCAGGACAGTACATCGGTTTTGGACAGGAATCAAGTGACATCCTGTTCAAAAGTAAATAGACACAGCACATCATCATGCACCTTATACAAGACTTACACCTTCAAGAACTCTTCATTTGCATTGGACATGAGTCCTCTGTAATGTTGATGGGATTGTTACAGCCTGTAACCAAAAATGGGTCATGTAAAATGTCAAACTCAGTTTAGACTTAACCCCATGTTGCTGCTTTTGGGCCCTCAACTGCCCATCAAGCTCTAGATAGGCCAGTTCAAGAATATGGGCCATTAGGGGGGTCAGAGTGCGGACACACCCCTAACACATTGGGAGTACTTCCCCAGCTGGACTTATGTGGTCTTCTGGGTCCAGCATCTTAGATCATCCCACCTCTTGTGACAATGGACTCTGAGCCACCTGTAGACCCCCAGGGTCTGCACCTTCCTGGCAATGGCCTTCCATATATTCCCAATCAGATGGGCGTCGATCTGTATGGATACAAGAAACACAAAAAAATCATTGTGATTGTAACTTTTAGTTTGTCTTTATTGTTGTCACTAAATATGTCTGTAACATAACTTATGAGTTGGCATGCAACATGCGTATTGTCACATAGTGACCTACACCTATGTACTTATACCCACTGCTGTAGTGACCTGTTTGCCATCCTCAACTCATGGCATGGTCTAAACCGGCTAAATCAGGTCTGTGACATCATCTAGCCCAGGGGCCCCTACATAATTTGTGATGTGACCCACTTCTGATTACTTCAAGGGATTGTGAACCAATGAAAGGCTAAAATATAAAATATATGGCACAGTCACTGTAAATAAAGAACTTAAAGTTTGAACATGACATATTTTAACACGTGAGACTTCAGAAAAGAAGTGTTAGCGCAAGAAGTCAGGAATATTTCCCTCTCCATTTAAAAGCATTCGGGTGCATATCTTAAGCAAAGGATATATATTCTTTACAACTGTACCTCAGTGCTTCATTTGTTTTACCCAGGGACACAGACCCAGCCTGGCCCATGATTCTGACTGGGCACAGCTCATTGTCAGGCCTTGCTATCAGCAGCCTGGTGATCATGATGTCACATGAAAACCGCCTATCCCTAAATTGTACTTTAAAAGAGTAACATTGCACCATTTCAATTAGTGACCTCAATGATTTGTGCTACTCTGAAGGTGTCTGAGAGCTAATGGTAGCTCCCAAACAACAGTTTGGGGAGCCCTTATCTAGGCTGAGGGAATTTTAGGATTATACACATAGCTAACATCATTTGCAAATGCATTTTACAGGGTATATATAAATCTCCAGTTGTGAGGTGTATATTTATGGCTTTCCTTTTACAATGATGTGAGTTGTAGACAACAATATATAAATGCAATAATCTCTACATAGACATCCAATAAAATGTAATGCTTGAAACACACTATACATTACATTTTAATGGTGATGTTTCCTAGACATTGTACAATGCTTACAAAACCCTGATATGAGTGCCTTATGTAAGGACCACAATATGTGACACATAACACCAATTACTACACTTCACTCTGGAACTCAAAGCCACATTGGAGTCTGTATAAATGGGAATGAGCCAAATAGACAGATAGCATTTATTTCAGACATGTACCTGTTCCTCTGGTAAGCCACAGATCTGGAAATACAGGGTAAGGACCTCAGTTGTCAGAAGCTCCAGTGCATCACCTAGTGTGTTTAAAAATAATCACACTTCGATGGAGACTTATATTTTTGATACAAATCATTTCTGTGAAATGTGTTACTTTGCTGAAATGCGATGTGAGAACAGTGAAGTGTACATCTCCATTGATGGTTTTGTTTTTTTTAAATAAAAAATATTAATTTTGTTGTGTTCATAACACTTTTGAAATATTTTAATTACACATTTTTTGTAAACAATCACATCAAGGCCACAAATGTAATGTAATGTAAATATAGTGTTTAAAGCGCAGCTTATGCCCGAAGGCGTCTTGGCTCTGTGGTCCTCAACGGCAGCATAGATAATCACTGTGGTATTCGGGACCAAGAAACTTTATCCATCCTGTTTAAAAAGTCAAATTTTTAGTGTCTTCCTGAAATTGAGAAGAAGAAGAATTGCAGTTGTCCTGTAAATGCTTCACCCGCCCCCAGGTGACCTTTTTAAATGGAGGGACCATCATGTTCATGGCCGATCCTGAGCGAAGTGTTCTTGCCGGCATTTACCATTTAAATCTTTTCCTAAACCGGTCAGGACCCAGTCTTTGCAAAGATTTAAAGGTCAAGCAGAGGGCTTTGAACTTACACCGTTGTCTAACTGGCACCAGTGTAGTCTTTTGATGGCTTATCTTGCTGATTCATATTTAGGTATTTTGAAAATGATGCTGGCCGGTGCATTCTGCAGAATCTGTGCAGACCATAGACATGGTCACTGTTATTAGAAGTTCGGGGGTAGATATTTTTTGATTTTTATATCATCTTTAAGGAACAAAAGGATGCAGATGTTATTTTATTAACTTTCTCGATGAATTTCAACTCATTATCCAGCATAATCCCTAAGTTCTTTACCTTGGTAGAAGGTATGGGCAGAGTGTCTAGCTCTGGGCGCCACTGATCTGGTGTCCAGAGGGAAGGTTTGTTGCCGAAGACAATAACCTCAGTTTTTGAGGCATTCAGCTTCAGGCAATTGCAATCCATCCAGTTGCTTACCTTCTTCAAGCTGAATGCCTCACCAGAGCTATTTTTTCCATTAGTCAGCGACACCACAATTTGGGTGTCGTCCGCGTATGAGGCCAAGGTAAAGCCAGCATTTTTGATAATTGACGCCAGTGGTGTAACATATAGATTAAAGAGTGTAGGGCTCAATGCCATTCCCTATGGCACTCCACACGACAGGGAGAACTGCCTGGAGACAAAATTGCCCATTGCCACATTTTTTGTCATTTGTGATGGATAAGGCACAAAAAGCAAATGTTAGAGCAATTTTTCTATCAAAGCACATACTAAATCGCATTAGTCTTGTTGTTACTCATCAAATATGTTGGTGTGGTTGATTAAATACATGTGCACATGTTTTCCCAATGCAGGCATAGGAACCATGAGAGATTGAGGAGATGACAACCTCTAGTTTTCCACCCACTTCCAGACTTGGCCACATTGAAAAAAGAGATGTCATGAAGAAGTTCAGGCTGAATAGGCAAACCATACTGAATTTATGTCATAAGCTGGAGCCAGAACTTCAGACTCATAATGGTAATTCCACATCTTTTACACCAATTGTCATACTCATGGAAGTAATTCAATTGTGACCAAAGGTCCGTTCCAATACAATGTGGCAGTATCTGGTGGCATGTCACAACCAGATTTCTGTGATGTGCTTCAAAAATTTCTATATTCAATGATGTGGTTTATCAACAGTTTTATGCAGTTCCCACAGCAGCAGGATTTAGCCAAAGTGAAGGGGGATTTTTATTGGGTTGGGTCGCCAAATCTCATCTGGTTTGAGCAATTGTTGGCACACATATTGCCTTAGTGCAACCACACACTAGAGAACAGGTGTACCGGAATCAGAAGGTATACAACCTTTATAATGCAACTTTTACAACGCACTACCATTACAACGAAACTATTACAACGCAAAAACTATTACGACGCATGTATTTACAACGCATGTTTTACAACGTAAGTACCTTTACAATGCATACCATTACAAAGTAAGTATTGGTAAGTATATAATTATATTTAAAATGTTATATGTTTGGGTTTTTTAAGGGGTATTTTTAGGGTTCAGGGTCAGTTTTGGGTTTTTGGGTAAAGGGGTATTTTTAGGGTTCAGGGTCAGTTTTGGGTTTTTGGGTAAAGGGGTATTTTTAGGGTTCAGGGTCAGTTTTGGGTTTTTGGGTAAAAGGGTATTTTTAGGGTTGAGAGTCAGTTTTGGGTTTTTGGGTAAAGGGGTATTTTTAGGGTTCAGGGTCAATTTTGGGTTTTTGGGTGAAGGGGTATTTTTAGGGTTCAGGGTCAGTTTTGGGTTTTTGGGTAAAGGGGTATTTTTAGGGTTCAGGGTCAGTTTTAGGTTTTTGGGTAAAGGGGTATTTTTAGGGTTCAGGGTCAGTTTGGGGTTTTGGGTAAAGGGGTATTTTTAGGGTTCAGGGTCAGTTTGGGGTTTTTGGGTAAAGGGGTATTTTTAGGGTTCAGGGTCAGTTTGGGGTTTTTGGGTAAGGGGGTATTTTTAGGGTTCAGGGTCAGTTTGGGGTTTTTGGGTAAAGGGGTATTTTTAGGGATCAGGGTCAGCTTTGGGTTTTTGGGTAAAGGGGTATTTTTAGGGTTCAGGGTCAGTTTTGGGTTTTTGGGTAAAGGGGTATTTTTAGGGTTCAGGGTCAGTTTTGGGTTTTTGGGTAAAGGGGTATTTTTAGGGTTCAGGGTCAGTTTTGGGATTTTGGGTAAAGGGGTATTTTTAGGGTTCAGGGTCAGTTTGGGGTTTTTGGGTAAAGGGGTATTTTTAGGGTTCAGGGTCAGTTTGGGGTTTTTGGGTAAAGGGGTATTTTTAGGGTTCAGGGTCAGTTTTGGGTTTTTGGGTAAAGGGGTAATTTTAGGGTTCAGGGTCAGTTTTGGGTTTTTGGGTAAAGGGGTATTTTTAGGGATCAGGGTCAGTTTTGGGTTTTTGGGCAAAGGGGTATTTTTAGGGTTCAGGGTCAGTTTTGGGTTTTTGGGTAAAGGGGTATTTTTAGGGTTCAGGGTCAGTTTTGGGTTTTTGGGTAAAGGGGTATTTTTAGTGATCAGGGTCAGTTTTGGGTTTTTGGGTAAAGGGGTATTTTTAGGGTTCAGGGTCAGTTTTGGGTTTTTGGGTAAAGGGGTATTTTTATTTTTAGGGTTCAGGGTCAGTTTTGGGTTTTTGGGTAAAAGGGTATTTTTAGGGTTCAGGGTCAGTTTTGGGTTTTTGGGTAAAGGGGTATTTTTAGGGTTCAGGGTCAGTTTGGGGTTTTTGGGTAAAGGGGTATTTTTAGGGTTCAGGGTCAGTTTTGGGTTTTTGGGTAAAGGGGTATTTTTAGGATTCAGGGTCAGTTTTGGGTTTTTGGGTAAAGGGGTATTTTTAGGGTTCAGGTCAGTTTTGGGTTTTTGGGTAAAGGGGTATTTTTAGGGATCAGGGTCAGTTTTGGGTTTTTGGGTAAAGGGGTATTTTTAGGGTTCAGGGTCAGTTTTGGGTTTTTGGGTAAAGGGGTATTTTTAGGGTTCAGGGTCAGTTTTAGGTTTTTGGGTAAAGGGGTATTTTTAGGGTTCAGGGTCAGTTTTGGGTTTTTGGGTAAAGGGGTATTTTTAGGGTTCAGGGTCAGTTTTGGGTTTTTGGGTAAAGGGGTATTTTTAGGGTTCAGGGTCAGTTTTGGGTTTTTGGGTAAAGGGGTATTTTTAGGGTTCAGGGTCAGTTTTGGGTTTTTGGGGTACAGGGGTACAGGGTAAAAATAAAGTAAAATTAAATTTAAATTAAATTAATTAAATTAAATTAAATTAAATTACATTACATTACATTAAATTATATTAATTTCAATTAATTTACAATTAAAAACTTAATATATACTTACCAATACTTACGTTGTAATGGTATGCGTTGTAAAGGTACCTGCGATGTAAAAACATGTGTTGTAAATACATGCGTTGTAAGAGTATTTGCGTTGGAAAAAATTTCGTTGTAAAGGTATGCGTTGTAAAAGTATGCGTTGTAACGTCATACATCCGAATCAGAAACACTTCCATTCAATCAATGGGCATGTTGTCTGTTAACAGAATTTGTACATCACAAGCGTCTGTGCCTGTTTCCCAGGCCCTGCCCATGATTCCTTTGGACTAGGGAACAGTCCCATACACCAGCAAATGTTACAACTTTAACTTTAGAGGGCCTGGCTTGTTTGTAACTACAATCTGTCATGTTATTGTTTGGGTAATTTCTAGAGTAATATTAAGAAATGGTGTCAAATGTTTTTGCTCTGTTTTTTGTCTTCCATTTAGGAGACTTAGCTTATCCCAACCAACCATTGTTGTTGGCACCACTGATGAATCCAACAATGCCAGGGGAAGTCGGTTTCAATTAGGCCAATGGAAGAACACAGTGGCCAGTGGAGCAGGCTTTTGGGCTTCTAGAAGATAGATTTCACTATTTGGACCAAACAGGTGGTGCCCTCCTCTACTCAACCACTAAGGTGTGCCAAATCACTGTGGTCTGCTGTATGCTCCACAATATCACCCCATAACAGAACACCCCTTACATTGTAGCACATGGATTTGATGAAGAGCCATTGGGGTCCACAAATTGACTGGTAGGCACACACCAGACAAATTAGCGTCAAGGTTTCTCACTTGTGGTGTCAGAGGTCTTCCCACCCTTACCTCCTGGTGATTAAAGTGCTTGTCCCATCTTGCAGGGGCGGAGGGGGGTAACACAGCTGCAAGAGCTAAGGGGACTTCAGATGGTTCTTCTGTTGGCAGGGCCTCTCTTTCTGTGTTCAGATGTTGTTGGTCCATAGGATGGTGCAAGAAAAGCCCTGCACATGTGGTTATAAATGTCCTGTAGCACCCCAATAAGGGAGTCCATATTAGAGCCCCCACTGCCCTCTACCCTCTGCCCTTGCCCCAGTGTGTCCCATCTGACTGGTTCCTGGGTGAGCTTTAGGTGTGGTCTCAACATCACCTGGGACTGGAGGAGTTGGCCTAACGGCTAAGGCGCTCGACCTCGGACCTGGGGATCTGGGTTCGAGTCTCGGTAACAACGCCAAAAACCTCCTGTGATTCTGGGCAAATCACTTAATCTCCCCGTGCCTAAAAATGAAAGTGTGTCCTCATGTAATGTAACTGGTGCTATGTAAAGCGCTCTGATACCTGATTCGGTTTGGGTCTAGTTCGCGCTATATAAAAGTCTGCAAAAAAAAATAAAAAATCAGTGTCACAGTGGGAGGAACACAGGAAGTGGAACATGTAGGTACATGAAGATTTACACCTGGGGTGGGAGGTGTCAGTGTTTTCACAGGTGGTATCAGTGGTGCCAGTGATAAGAACGATCAATATGATAACAATGTACACCGTGATGTATGCATGCATAGCAGCAGCAGTACCAATAACTGCAATATCGATGTATGTTGTAATCTATGTATGCACAATGATGTTAATACCAGTAAATCCATTGTCGATGCACACCGTAAATTATGCACTCATAATGACATCAATGCAATGCCAAAATCCTAACTTTATTACTTTCAGTATTCACAAAAGGCATTTAGTAGTAGCAAAGTTAGGATTCCTAACTTTACTACTAAAGTCAGGATTTTGTCTCAGTTTAGTAGTAGTAAAGTTAGGAATACTAACTTTTCTACTGCTAAATGCCTTCTGTGAATACCAAAAGTCATAAAGTTAGGATTTTGTCTCAGACTACTTTTGTGAATCGGGCCCGTAAATAGCATTTTCTTAAACATTGTGTTGTCATGTTCCCATTAGACAATGGAATAGCACTACTGACAATACCCTGCCTATTCTAGCCTTACATGTCCCATAATCAAGGGACATCAACGAGCACATACTACTATTTTAGCATATGCTACATTTGACACATTATATGGGTCTGAGTCTATCAAAACCTAAAAGTGTGAAAAGCTGGCTGCATGTTATTGTACAAAGTTCACCAAGGCCCATACTCACTCCCTCCTTGATGCTGTCTGGCTCTCAACTGCTCATCAAGGTTGGGATAGGCCACCACATGGATGTGGCGCGGGCCTCCTCGGCCTTGAGGTGACAGGCCCAGCTGGACTTAAGCAATCTTCTTGATCCAGCCTCGCCACTCCTGTCATAGTTTTTGACATTGGTCACTGCAACGAAGTGACCTTCTGATGGGCGTTGACCTGTGAGGATGACATGGAATCAGACACTTAGTAAACATGCAAGATGTAAATTTGCAGCTACACATAGGTCATATACAGCTTGCTTAAGCATAATACAAATTAGCAAACTGCATTTTTCAACACTGTACCTGTTGCCAACCATGAGAGATTTGAAGATTTAAAACCAAATATCCAGCTTCCGTTGGCACCACATTCCATCTTGACCTTGCCCTAAGCGAGTATACAACATCTCTTAAAAACACTGTGGATGGCACAACACCACAGGTGGTATACAATCTGATACCAGCTAACCTCAGTACACCATTGTGTCCTCCGGAAGGGAAAAGTAGCAGTGAGGCCCTGTACATACACTTAAATAGTATGGATAGTTTGAATGAATCACACTGTCCAAAATAACATTGAAATCTTGTCATTTTGTTCAGTAAATTTATTTGGGCTCAAATGTAAGGTAGTATGAGTGTGCAACTTGTTGATCACACTCTGTGGAACAATGGACATGTGTCTGAAACAATAGGACACACAATTTAGTATGTCTGTGTTAGCCTGTGATAATTCAGATGATAACAAAATGATTGTATGCTATATGTGTAAGAGTGACGGGGACAACTTCATCCTACTACCGTACAACAATCATTGCCACAGTACCACAGTGCATGTAATGCATTTATGCTCTGCACTGCACATACCTCTTGGCATCACTCTTGACAGACTCACTACCAACTGGTATGGTTTCATTTTCAAACAAACATACTGAGTGACAATATGTCTATATGCCTGGATAACCTGGTCTGTACCTCACAGCCTGTACTTGAACATATATTGCTACACTAAGAGCATTGTGATGGAATACTCTGCACAACGGTAACATTGGCCACAGAATTGTGCTCCAGCTTGGGTAATGGTCCATACAGTGCTTATAACCTTGCCTGTGTGTCAGCTCAGCATTATTACACTGTTATTCAACATGATCAACATATAGACTGACTGAACATTATTACCTATACACCTGGTGGCCTTCCTACATCTGACATTACCACTGTTGAGCACTGTGTATTGCTGTGTGAGGTGTTGTGACATGGCTGACAATAATATTTCCTCATGAGTGTTGAGTTGTTGTTGTGACTGTACACATCAACAATTTAGCCACATGCACAACTGGCATTTCACAATCAACATTAGAGTTTGATTAACTATAAAACCGCAAGTAATTGTTAGGTAAAATATAAAAGAAAACAGAGGTGTACACGCATATGTAGTATTTGGTCTATGATGAGATATGCACATGACAACAGTGATTGCAAGTCCAGAACAGTATTGTCTCATTGCTAGATTCTGCCCTATGGTTAGCTGACATTTTGAATGGTTTTACTGTCAGAATTGTGCTCACCTGCTCCTCTGGTGTGCCATACAGCTGCTTATGGAGGGGAAGGACTGCATCTATCAGGCTTTGCATCTCCTCTGTTGTGAAGGCAGGGGCCATGATTCCTGTACAGAGAGTCATTGTAGCTCCCAGAGGACAAGAATAGCAGCAGAAAGATGGGGAGGTCAAGTCAAGTCAAGTCAAGTATTTCTTTATTCGGTTTTTGGCAGGTAAAAAACCATAAAAGCAGTTACATAAATCATTTACGTTTCATGATCAACTTTAAAACGAGATACTGACTCTTAATACAAAATTTTTAAGCATGGGCGGATTTTGCGGATTCGCAATCCGCGAATTTGCGGATTTGCGTATTTGCGGATTGCGAAAATCCGCAAAATCCGCGAATCCTCGCGGATTTGCGTATTTTTTTGGGGGGTGTGTGTTCGCACGGGTTTCTGCTAGTTCGCGAGGGTTTTGTACAATTTCGCAAATTGCGAACTTACTTGTCGGGTCGCCAGTTTTGCGAACTTGTTGTTTCTACGTGCCCAGCCTGTTTGCAAGGCTTTCTTCATCACTGCCACCCTCTGTCACCACTGGCACTCTCTTTGGTCACCCATGCCATCCTCTGGCTCACCCATGTCACCCTCTGTGTCATCACAGCACCCTCTGGTTCACCAGTGTACATTATTGGGGCAAAGCAAAGCACTGCCATCCTCTGTCAACACTGGCACTCTGTTTCACCCATGCCACCCTCTGGCTGGCACACCCATGCCACCCTCGGTGTCATCACAGCACCCTCTGATTGACCAGTGTACATTATTGGGGCAAAGCAAAGCACACCTGCTAAGTGCTTTAAGTTTTGCAAACAACAACACCTGCCCTGCCCCAACTGACATTAATGAAGGCTGGCACCTGCTTGTCTGCTCCCTTTCCTTTTTGTTGCAATAACAGGATGCAATGGCATACTTGTAACTATTCTGTGACTGTCAGAGCAGGGTCACACAATAGTTGCAAGTAGACAACCGGATTCTGGAGGGCACCTTCAGGAAGCACTACAGGTAAATGGTTACAAATGATGAGCTCGAACTTTTGCACCTGCTCGTTGGTTTTGCTTTTGCAAAACTCGTTTTTCGGTAATTTCGCCCTATTCGCGAGGCGCGGCGTCGTGCGAGATTGTTGCTGCCCGCGCCGTGGACCGCGAGCAGTGCGAACACAAGCAAAAAATCCGCTTCGCGCGGATTTGCGTATTTTCGCCACATCCGCGAGAGTTCGCGGATTGCGGATTTACCGAAAATCCGAAAAATCCGCGAGCATAACGGATTTTCCGCCCATGCTTAAAAATTTTACATATAAAAACAGATACTTTATAAATAATTAAAATTAATTAAAAGTATTTACAGAGACTTCGGTCCAGTTTTACTCTATTAATTCATATTTATCAGAATTCAGCTACAGATTCAATCGGTGGCGGAAAATACACTAAACATTTTTTACAATAATCTTCAACGTCCACTCCTCGTTCAGTGAATTAAAAATAGCAAGGCTGGACGACATCTTCTTATTCCAATATGTCTTAATAATGGTATAAGCCAATACTTTCTGTGCTCTCTATAGAACTTACAGAAAAAGAAGGTGTGGGTAGTGGCCTGAATTGAGGTCTCATCGCAAGGACATAAAGATAAAACAGGGTCCCAGTTATTTTTTTCCGGGAAAGCGACCAAACGATGAAAAATGTTTAACCTAAATCCGAAATCTCTCAAAGATAGTTAGATCATAGGTTAAATAAGGCTGGATTGAAGTAGTTAACTGTACAGCTATACTGTGTTGAACAGTTGGTTTGGAAGCTTCATTTCCCAATCGAATTTCTTCTAGGTGGGCCAGCGAGGGTGCCTGTAAGGCCTTTTTAGATAGTGACCGGATTGTTATGGGATCCAGATAGTATTTTTCCAATCCTAGGTCATGTAGAAAGCCTTTTATATATGACAGCCAACCTATCTTAGGTGAGTGATCCAGGGATATGCAATCAAGAATAATTTGCTGGGTAAGTGTGTTTTTTTCCCCCGACCATATACAATGCCAGAGGAGAAGTGCCTGTATTTTTACTAGGTCCGTGATGTAGGAGATTCCCAGTTCAGTATGGCAGACAAGTGTGGATGTACTTTTGGGTACAGCTAGAAGAAATCGAAGAAATTTATTTTCTGCTAGCTGTAGATTTTTAGTGTTCGCGTACCCCCACACTCCTGCGCCGTATAGCACCACTGACTGACATTTGGCTCTGTATATCTTTGGGAGTTCTGCTGGTGGTGTCCTTCCTATTTTTTTTTAGAAGTTTACCAGAGCCATAGTAGTTCTTGCCAGATGAAATTTTCTGGTCTCTTTTGCGGTAGCCCAGTTTAATTTATGGTCAATAGTTATACCCAGATATGGATCGTGTGGTGTTTCTTCCAGTTTCTCCTTGTTTAAGAATATACTTTTTCATTTTTGTTTAGCTGGTCCAACACTCATAACGAAGGTTTTTTTAATATTGATACGTAAATCCAAATCACCCATGAATTGAGAATACCTGTTTAGGGCCTTCTGGATCTCTAGGGGAGTGCGTGCCAATATCACAGCATCGTCTGCATAGAGCAATGCCGGGATCGGGCGATTTTTAACTTGAGGAAGGTCCTGGCTCCCATTCAGCATGGCTTGTTTTAGGCCGTTGGTATAAATCGTAAAAAGAAAGGGAGCCAAGACATATCCTGTCTCACTCCCCTTACCACTCCAAACGATGCTGATAACTCCCCTTTAGCGCCAAACCTCACCCTGCCTGTGGCATTTGTGTAAAATTCACGTAGAAAATGTACCAAATGTAAGTCCACCCCCATTTTCAATAGTATTGACCACAGTTTATTGTGACAGACGCAATCGAAGGCAGCGGACAGATCCACATATACCATGTGGATACTGCCCGCTTTTGCACGTACATATTTCTCTGTAAGCAGAGTTAAATTTAATGCCTGTTCCACTGTCCCTAAACCCTTCCTGAAACCGTACTGGATATCTGAAAGTATCCTGCCATCGCTCCAGGATAATCCTGCCCGCGATTTTACCCAGCGAGTCCAGCAGGAAAATCGGACGGTAACATGATACCTCCTGACGTTTCCCCTTTTTAAAAATGGGGACCATGATTGATTTGGACCATGAGTCCAATAGTCCCACCTCACAAGTTGCCTTAAGGACCCTCGTGAGTAGTGGTGCCCAGAGATCTTGATTGGCTTTGAATAGATCTACTGGGACACCATCGGGTCCCGGGCCTTTGTTACTTTTACTGACCTTGATGGCTAGTTGGACTTCCGCAAGGTCAATATCTATTTCCATTGGATAGGGGGGAGAAGGTGGAACAACAGTAGAATGTACGGTTGCGTCCGATGATTCCTCTCTAAATATCTTTGAAAAGTGACAATTGGGTGTGGGGTCGCACACTACTCACACACCAGCGGGATCGCCCCTAAGGACTGTGGTAAGTGTAGTTCGTGTTCCGCGATGCATCTTCTTTCGATTCTCTGCTATCTTCGCTATCTTCGCCATCCCTGGACACATGTTTCGGGGTATTTACCCCTCATCAGCAGGGATTAGTAGTAGTGTGCGACCCCACCCCCATTTGTATCTTTGAAAAGTGATCAACCCAGGTTGATTCGTCGATTGCCACATCAATAGATGGTTGATTCTCTTGGTCAGTTAAAAAAGGGGATATTACCACTGCCCAGAATACAGAATACAGAGCTGTTTTTTGCAGTGCAGCTCCTATGTAGCTGTTCCCATAAGGCCTGTTTAAGTTCTGTTTTCCTTTCCTTAAGGGCAATTTTATACTCCTGTCTCAAGATTGCTATCTCTTGGGGCACCCTTTTAGAGTTTCTTAATGCGACCTTCAGTTTAGAATGCGCAGCTGTACATCTATGGTTAAACCACCCCGCTTTCTTCTCCTGAGTGTTTTTTGATTTTACAAATAGTGCGGCGTTTATTACTTCTATGACCACCTTGAAGTTTGTTATTACGTCTTCACTGCTAGCCATTGAGTCTAGGCATTTAAAAATTTAACTATATGCCCTATTTATGAATAGCTTTAAGATTTTTTGAGGGTCAATTTTTCTCCATTTTAGGGAAAATCCATTTAGTTTATCCAAGTGTAGGTAATTTTGAGTCAGTGCCCTGGCTATGCTTTGTGTGCTCTCCTCACGCAAAGGATGGAATGTTATATATTTACAAGGGTTTGAAAGTTGGTAACACGATTCCCCAGTGTGTTTGAAGTCAAGATGAAATCAATAGTAGTTAGACTCCCTCTACCAATAAATGTTGCATCTAACCTCTCGGTTGAAGAGTTCAGTTTATTTGCGACTTTAAGGTCCAGATCTAGAAGGAGTTCATTCAAACAATTCCCGTAACTAGAATGGGAAAAATGTACCAGAGGTAACCCATTCTCGTCCGATGGACCGCAAAGATTATGGTTACAGTGTTGACAGGGATGTTGATTAAAGTTACCCCCCACAGAATAGTAGCCCCCTTTACGGAAGCCTGGGACATTTTATGTATTTGGGAGCCCAGTTGTCGCACAACAGTCAGCAGCTCACCAACCGGGAGGTTGTTGTAAAAGTTTACCAGTAGTACTATGTCATCTTTACCAAAACAGAGAGCTAGAATTTGGTAGTTTATTTCTAAGGCTATCGGAGTGATGCTCAGACCCTTTATTGTATTTGAAATAAATATTGACATCCCGCCTTTTGCTCTCTCTGATGTTGTGTTTGTTGCAGGTGAGAAAAAGGTTTTGTAGCCTACCATATGAGTTTCTGGTTTTAAACAAGTCTCCTGGAGGGATATTATTTTATATTTCTGTAAAAAACATGTCCCTAAGCCATTTTCTATCTTCGATCTTAAGCCAGCAATGTTCCAAAATAGGAGCTCAATTGGGGAATGTTCTTTACCTGGGCAAGTTTTTATTGACCCTACTAATTGTTGCATGGGCGGCTCATTACTATGGCCTAATGGTTCTATATTTCCCAGCGTGTTAATGGGTGATATTAGTTCATCTACCATGGGGCACTTATTAACTGCCTTGCACTGAGTTGACGATGTATGTCGGTTGGTTTTTGGGGATTCTATCTGTTTACAACCCCCTGAGTTAATTTTCTGATTTTGTGGGCTCAATAGTTGATTTGGGACATAATCGGCCACAGTCTCCTGGGTAGAGAGTCAATCAACTCCTTCTAGCCCAGAAAGCAGGTTGAAGTGATTGTAAGTAGGGATATTAAAGTCAGATTCAAAGGCATTTAAACGAAAGTTTCTTATGGTACGCCCGTAAAGGGGCCTTGATCTTGAGGGGTAGGTGAATAGGGATTGGGGGTAGAAGTAGCTAAGATTGCGCGTGGAAATTTCTTCCCCTCTTTCCTCCGAATACCAGTCACTTATGTGTCTGGTTGCTCTGCGATCCCTAAAATTTATTATAATAACATCCCCTCTAATATCCTTTGGTCTGGAACCTACCCACCCAAGTCTCCTGACATGAAGAATTTCCCCATTTATATTGGGGGGTAGCGGCCTATTGTTCTTCAGCCAAAATATGACTTTGTGCTTAAGTTCCCTAAAACCCTCATGTTTTCCCGCTGTTAGTTCTGGTACCCCCTGTCATAATTACGACATAGGGTGCCGCCTCTGGTGGTAAATCAATTTTTTGTTGATATTGCGTTTGGAATTTGGCTGAAGTAGACTTCCCAAGGTCGCTAGTCTGGGGGTTATTGATATTTTTATTCTGTCCACCCGATCTTTCCTCCCTATTAGCCGTTTGGGGTTCAGCTGGAAGGGGGTTCATAGGGACAGTAATCTGCAGTTTATCTGTGGTTTTGTCGTGACTATCCGTGGTCACTTCATCAAGTTTGGACTGACGTTTAGCTTTTATCATAGGGACCGTTTTGTCCTTGGCTTGTAGAGTTCGTGGAATTGTACTGGATACTTTCTCAATTGGTGTGGCCTTAACTGTGTCTTAGTAGTTTGTTGGTTGTTACTAGACTTGGCAATATCTGTGACCAGTTCTATGTTCTTCTGAATGGCCTTTTCTATACAGCCTATTTGTTCGTTCATTCTTTTCAGTCGCTCTACTAGCGGGAGTATTCATGATTTACCTAGTTTCTCCATACCACACATTAGCTCACTAGTTAGATGGGTTATAATGATCCTGAGCATATTTGCCCAGATTTTTCTCAGTATTCTTAGGGGAATTCCTAGTTAATACAGATGTTTTATCTTTTCTCTGGTTGTGTTGTGTAACCCCGCTTGTCATATTTCCAGTTGGTTCTATGTTAGTTGTTGCATTATTCTGTGTTCCCTTGAATGAGGAATCTCTAGAGGAGATAATAGATATTTCCACCTCTGGAGAAGTATCTAGGTGGTGAGCAGTAGATGCCTTATTTGAATGTGCTATCGATATGGATGTTTGATCCTGAAGTAATAATGGAATGCTGATATCAGCGTCATAAGATTTTTGGGAAGTTTGAGTTGGTGGAGTGGTAGCTAGCTGTATTTTGCCCAGGGATGAGCGCTTGTTATACAGCTGTTCTATAGATAAGCGCATTTGCGTCTGTTCGATCTCTCGTTCAAGTGCGAATGTCGCCTTAGAAATGAAAAGATCCAAAGTCCCTTGGACATAACCACCCACCGCAGATTTTCTAGGTTTTCTCTTCCGACCACTCATGTTCCTAAGATATACACACTATATGTATAGGGAGTAGACCAAGAGTAGACAATAACTCAGTGGAGCTCTTTACAAGTCAGAATATGAAAGAGGCTAACCGCATGTCTTTGTGCTATGTAGACAACAGTAACAATAACAGTCATGTGTACTGGTAGTGTAACAAAGCACAAAATAAATTACAGTCTTACTTTTGTGGTCTTCAGGCAAGAGTGAAGGAGGAGTGACCCAGCCCAGCCCTGGCCAGCCCCGGACGGCTACAGACGGCCCGCCCTCTGTCTGGGCTCAGCCCGGCGACCGCCCGTGTACGTCCCGTGACGCGGGGCAAGGGCAGGATCTTTAAGCGCCTCCGGGAGCGGAAGTGCGGCTGGTGGGCGGGGCAGTCCCGCTCGGTGCTCTGGTCCGTGTAGTCCCCCCGCACTGCGGCCGCTGAGTATGTAGGTCGCGGCGGCGGGGGGACAGGGGGGCGATGGCGCGCTCACAGAGCGAGAAACACCGGGAAAAAGCAAGGGTCCTCCTGGTGGCAAGGGACATCCAGGTGAGCGACGAAGTTTACAGTGGCAATGGAAATGTTCTCCCGCTCCCCCGGGCAAGCGCAGGATCTTTAAGTGCCGCCGGAAGCAGAAGTGCGGCTGGTGGGCGAGACAGTCCCTCTCGGTGTTCTGGTCCGTGTAGTCCCCCGCACTGCGGCCGCTGAGTATGTAGGTCGCGGCAGCGGGGGGGGGACAGGCGGGCGATGGCGCACTCACAGGGCGAGAAACACCGGGAAAAAGGAAGGGTCCTCCTGGTGGCAAGGGACGTCCAGGTGAGCGACGAAGTTTACAGTGGCAATGGCAAAGTTCTCCCGCTGCCCCGGGCAAGCGCAGGATCTTTAAGCGCCTCCGGGAGCGGAAGTGCGGCTGGTAGGCGGGGCAGTCCCTCTCGGTGCTCTGGTCCGTGTAGTCCCCCTGCACTGCGGCCGCTGAGTATGTAGGTCGCGGCGGCGGGGGGGACAGGCGGGCGATGGCGCGCTCACAGCGCGACAAACACTGGGAAAAAGCAAGGGTCCTCCTGGTGGCAAGGGACGTCCAGGTGAGCGACAAAGTTTACAGTGGCAATGGCGATGGGGAGGTCTGTAAAATTGCAGTTTCTGAATGCCAGTGATCTGTATTATAAATCGCAAGACATATTAAGACCACATAGGCGGTCTTCTGTGCAGGCGGTCAAAGGGATATGTCCACATCAGTCACATTTTCCAACTTCGTCCAATGGCAGAATCGCTGGCTAACACTCTACCTAAGGCGCGGTTCAAAATAGCAGGCTGTCAGTGAGTAAGCTTGTTCCTTTAGCAATGAAAGTTTACTGTGTCGGACTTCACTGTGGGTGGACACAATCAGTGTGCCACAACTGTCACCATGACAAGTTACAGCCTATGGCTGTGTCCGCATCGGTTTGGGACAGCATACTGAGACTTTTGAATAATTGTTCAGTCGCTGCATATACATTTGCCAATGTTGTAGCTTTCTACTCCACCATGGTTGGATGCACAATACTGTGTGTTAAAGAACCATCACAATGAATTGCTCGCACACCCAAGACAAAGTCACCTTGGGAGGAACCTTACACACTCATTGGCAGGCTAAACGATCATGAAAGCAAAAACAACTGTTTCAGGTTTACCTTCTTCTATCAGGCAGTACGCTGCCCATGTCCCTTAACAGGTATAAATACACCAAAAAACATTGTTCAAAGCAACTGTCACCCAATATGCGATCTGTGTGATGATCAGGTGGAGAGGGGATGTGTGTTTGATGATGTACAGAATCAAACATTCAGAGAGGGCTCAAATTTCAAGCACTCTACTGATACATTGCAACTAAATGGAACATTGTAAGTGATCTTTGTGATCTATACTTAAGTGTATATTTGCATATTCATGAAGATGTAAATTGTAAATTGGTAGTGTATGTCATAGTATGTGCAATGCAGAAATCACAACTTGACAGTGTCCACCATGAAATATTTGTCTGCTTGAAGTACTGAATGCAACTCAAGATGAATGTGGTGTACAGGATGGTATGTATAACATGATCCAGCTCAGCCAGTAAACATACTTAAGTCATGTGTTTTTGGCTTGTGAGATTTGGACTGTCTACTGCTTGAATTGGCCTTGACCAAATCTAATGCTAGTTAAATATGAGTCTACAGTACTTTCATTCCTGTGTTTCTAAACATTTGAGATCAAAGAGGGGCAATCGCTGCACTCACTTGTAGTAATAGGGTAGAGAAGAGTGTAAACTCAGTTCGTAAGGTCGGGGTGCTCAGGAGGTTCACCTGCTGTCTGGGAGGTGCTGGCGAAAACAGTTCAGAAAAGCCTTACTGTGGTAAGGTGGGGGTTCCTGGGCACACCAAAAGTAAATGTAGCAAATTGAAGCACGATGATTGATACAAGTAAACAGGGAATGGTGGTCCACGATTTTAATCAAAGTGTCCACGTGATTAATCAGTCATGCATTCTTTACACGTAATTTTTTGCACGAATCATCATGGTTTCCAATGTAGAATCAATTTATATCACAGTACATATTCATCCCGATGCATTTCGAGCCAGGGCGGCTCTTCTTCAGGGGGTTAGGTATCTAAAAGAAAATAGACCGGGTAAGTGAAATTCACAGGAGACCGAGGATAGAGTAAGGAGTGAGAGGTGGGGTACTAAAGCAAGCATGTGTATAGCGAGAAAGAGGTGTCCCAAAGTGGAAATAGAAGGTGACGGGTGACAATAAAAACAACGAGTTTAAACATGTAATAAGAGAAACGGGCGTGACTGACTTAAGTGATAAAGTCCGATAACCGAAGAAAGTCCCGGTGTATACAGAACGTGACATGGCGGTTGGTAACTGTGTTCTGCCACCATGATAGGAAGCGCTTAAAGCAAAGGTGAAAGGCGGAAAGGTGCATTGCGAGTGCACGGGGGAAATATACAATACAGAATCATAATTGCAAGTGTGGTATAGTGAACCGAACAAGACCGGCTGAGTGGGGTGAACAAGTGCAAAGCAAAGACTTACCAGGGTAACCGGTGAATCAGAAACGTTTCTAAACATTTGAGACATATTCTGAACCAGTATGTATGCTCTAGTATGTTTGATGGATTTCTTATTGCAAAATCCAGTGTGCACTGACATGGGCTGTCATGTGTGGCTACATGGACTTTTGTGTCTGTCTAAGTACATGTTACTGGGGACATTGTGATCTAGCGTCTACTGTGTATACACTCCACACATAGGTATCATGGAGGAGCTAGAAGACAGCCTCCTGTCTACTGGCCATTTCCTGACCTAGAAACCATAGAAGAGAGATATGTGATCCGCAAATACAGTCTCAATAACGCAAACATAAATGATTCTTGCCAGCAGTTGGCACCTTCATTGCGTCCAAATCACAACAATCCTACATCACTGACACCCAAAGTTAAGGTGATGGCAGGACTGCATTTTTTTGGCCACAAGTTCATTCCAGTAAACAGTGGCAATATCTGGTGAAATGTCCCAAGCCTATGACCAGACAACGTACTTCGTGATTTACTGCAGGCATTGACCAGACAAATGAAAGAGTACTTAAAATTTCCCAAACCCGAAGAATTGGACAACATCAAAGTAGAGTATTATGATTTTGGTCGAATCCCACATGTGATTGGAGCAATTTATGGGACACATAATGCTTTAATTCCACCAATGGCCAATGAGCAGGTATACAGGAAGCTCTTCCACTGAATCAATGTGCAGGTGATGTGTTTGGCAGATATGTATATTCCCCACATTTGTGCAATATTTCCAAGATCAGCCCATGACTCCTACATTCTAGGGAACAGCATCATACCCCATTTGATGAATCAACTACTTCCAGAGCAGGGCAGGCTTGTTGGTAAGTAAGATGATTTAATGAAGTTTGTTGTGATTGGCTTTATGTGTGCATTGTCAATGTATCACTGAGCACATTGAAGTGACAGCCTTCCCCCAAACAATTTGTGGGATTTTGAGTACAAATTAGTCATGATGTAAGTGATGTGCTCATTATGTTTTAAGCTTCGAGGAACCGGGATGTGCACCGCCTGTTTTCTCTAAATGTTTTACCGTGCAGACATGGGAACCACTCCCCTCCTGGAGTGTACCTGTATAAACCAACTAGTTGCACACCTATGGGCCCATAGGTGTGTCTCCCATGGCACCAGTGTGTAATGCTGTGTCTCAACAGCTTAAGTTTTTATCCAAAAAGAAAGCTTCAAACAAATGTTTTTATGTTGTTCGAAATAAATTATATTTCAATGCATTTCCAGTTGTTCATAACATGTAGCAACTTTCAAATAGTTCCAATGCATTTCGGTGATATCATACACCTTCTTCAGGGAACATCACGTCGAGCTGAGTCACACCGTCCTGTTTGTACACTCTGCCTTCGGAGGCAGAGTGTACAAACAGGACGGTGTGACTCAGCTCGACGTGATGTTCCCTGAAGAAGGTGTATGATATCACCGAAATGCATTGGAACTATTTGAAAGTTGCTACATGTTATGAACAACTGGAAATGCATTGAAATATAATTTATTTCGAACAACATAAAAACATTTGTTTGAAGCTTTCTCATTATGTTTTACTCAAGAGTCTGGAGTACATTAGCCTTAGTAGGCAAATGTGTAAGTGCATAGCATTGTGTATATACTGCTCCGTTAGATATGACCTTTTGCTCCACAGTAAGATGTGAGAAAATGTTTTTTGAGGTGCATTACAGCTGACAGTTTTTTTGAGCTTGGGTTAGAAGGCCTGATGGTAGTTGTGATCATTTCATACACTTCTCCCCCCTTTACCAATGGTTCCCTGCGAGTGAGGGAGTCTTCAGATGAAACATGGTTGACACAGTTGCCTTTAGTTTTGAGTTAGGAGTACAAGGCGTGATGGTAGTTGTGGTGATTTTATACACTCCTACCCGCTGACCAATAGATTCCTGCCAATGAGGTAAAGTTAAGTAGAAACATGCCTGACACAGGTGACTGTGGTTGGAAGTACAAGGCCTGATGCTCATTGTGGTCAGTGCAAACAGTCCTCCTCACACCTGGCATACCCAGCCCACCTGGGTCTGTTGCTTCCTGACAGTGAGGGGACGTTTGGGTATAAACAAGGCTGACGCAGGTGGTTGTAGTTTGAAGTACAAGGCCTGATGGTAGTTGGGGTGATTTCAAACACTCCCCCCTTGACCATGGGCCCGGTCCCAGTGAGGTTATCATCAGTTGAAACATGGCTGACACAGGTGACTGTGGTTAGGCGTACAAGGCCTGATAGTAGTTGTGATCAGTGCAAACACTCCTCCTCCCACCCAGCCCACACAGCCCACCTTGTCCTATTGCGTCCTTCCAGTGAGGGAAAGTTGGATAGAAATCCATCCGGACAAACCTTACGTTTTCTCACGGGAAAACAACCTTTTTCATTTTATTTGGGAAACCGCAAGCCATACATCCGTGTTTGACTTGCATTTCAATTTCAACCAAAGCATATATTGCGCACACATACAGTTTCTGTTTCACCCACCCAGGCTGTTCTCCTTCCACCCATCCTTGCTTCATCCTTCACCCAGCCATGCATCATATTCCTTCCCAGCCACCTCGGGCACCAATCAAACACGTATCATTCTTCTTTGTCAGTCATCATTACTTTTAACTTGCTCGTCCTTCCACACTTACTTACACCCAGTTCTTTCGCTTTTCGTTCATCCCATCCATCACGTTCATCTCAGATTTGATTTGGATTCTCGTAAAAAAATTCACCGCTGAGTTGAAGTAAATTTAGAGGAGGCTACTACCTGGTTGATAAAAAACTTTGTTCTAAATTTGAAAGTCTGCTTAACAGTATAGTAACTTAACTGTAGAACATATATACTACACCCGTGCAGAGAGCACACTATGCAGTCTGCAATTTCAATAAGTAAGGAATATAAGAGCTTACCACTGCCCGCCACTACCGTGGCAACCCGCTCAGCAGTTTCGTCTGGCACTTGCACCGCCTCCTCCCCAGAAGTGTCCTCCTCCACCTTGGCGCTGGGCCCAGCAACAGATGTTCCACCTACAAAGTACATTTAAGAATGTTAGATGTCATAGACATTCACCACTCACTAGTATTTTGTCTAGGAATGAAGAAATGTGAATACAGAAACCAATCTAATAATTTGTGACTGTGTACTCTAAAGTAAAATGTCCCTTTTTCCAGGGAAGGGTGTTGTCTTGCTGCACTTTTTGGCACAACTGATGATTGCATGCTTTTTAACGCGCACCATTTTTCTCATAACAGACAGAAGCTTCACTTCTAAGAACAAATCATCATCACTAGGACGGAGTGACCAACGATTCAGCACCAAAAAGAAAAATTAAAGTTCAAACCAGGTGAGGGCTCGGCTCGCCCACAATAAGGGGCCGATTAGGATGGCGGACGGACTTGCGTCCGTCCGCCACCCCTGAGTAGGAGGGACCGTCCGCATGGGCAGCGGCGGTCCCTCCATGGCAATTAGGATGTGACCGCCAGGGTGGCGGTCACATCCTCTATTATTAACATTGCGGCGGGTGCAGCTTCAAGCTGCACCCGCCGCAATGTTAAAAATGCATGTGTTGCATTTACATGCACAAAGCGGCAGGCACCGCACGGTGCCTGCTGCTTTGTGTACGCAAATGCTGGGGGGTACCATAGGTACCCCCCATGTGCACCCCCCACCCCCCATTCACCCAGGGGGCCCGCAACGGGCCCCCAAAGTGAATGTCCGTATGCTTTTCCATGGCGGAAAAGCCGCCGTGGAAAAGCATATTTACACAAACATCATAATATGGCGGACGGTGTCTCATAGATACCGCCTGCCATGTTATAGCTTTTCCGCCGCGGTCGGAAGCCGACCGCGGCGGAAAAGCGGCGGACGGAATTCCAGACCCACCAGCCATCCTAATTTGGCGGTGGGTCTTTGGAGTCTCCGCCGCGGTTTTTCCGCATCCTCCAGGCCGGCGGACACTTCCGCCGGCCCGGAGGATGCGGAAAAACCGCCATCCTAATCGGCCCCTAAATGTGTGAAATAAATGACTAAGCACTTTCCCATTTTTAATCAACCGTTTATGTTTTATGACAAGCTTGATTTTAATAAATATTTTTACTTTTAATAAAGCTTTAAAA
Organism: Lissotriton helveticus; assembly: GCF_964261635.1. Taxonomy (NCBI): domain Eukaryota; kingdom Metazoa; phylum Chordata; class Amphibia; order Caudata; family Salamandridae; genus Lissotriton; species Lissotriton helveticus. The sequence continues at coordinate 784,755,450 of NC_136057.1, read as the reverse complement.
CTTTAATAGACTCTGTGGTTTTTGGTCAAGAGTGAATGAGCAAAAGGTTTTGCAATTTCCAAGCATGAGTCCGTGCCTCTGACACTTCTGGACTCTGACTCCGTACTCTTGTCCTGCGTTGGATAATCATCATTGGGGATCAATCATCGATGAATTCGGGAGCTAAATGACTCTGCCACACTATCTAGTCAGTAAGGAGATTGGGGGTTCTTCAAAGTCTGATATCACTGAGGCATGTGGAAAGTCTACCTGCGCCTATTATAATTGATAAACAATGCACTATTTAGTGTCCATAGTTCTGTTTGTGCAGATTTGTCCCTGCAACAGTAGCAGTATGGATTGTCCTCCTATTCAAACCAAAAGTAAAGTAGTATCTTATTCTTTCTTGGTGGTCATTCACCTTTTTATTGTTGGTAATTGTCAAAGCATAAACATTTAGAAGACTTGAAAAGACATTATGGACAATCCCAGAGGACTGCACTCAGTGCATAGAGCTATTGCTGACTAGAATGGGAGTTTCGTTTAACACCTTTTGCCAAATGTGTAATCTTAGTTAGCTACACAGACAGACTAATAAGAATAATCTAGTAATACCACAGGGAGTCATAGTAGAGGCAGGATAAGAATTTAGATACAGTCTACAAGAAGATCAAAGACGATTTAGAAAAAATCGAATGAGGAACGCTAGGAAAAAATAGGTACTCTATATTAAAATTAAAACTTACCGGGGCAGCAAAGGAGCCCTCGCCTGACCGATCCTGGCCTTGAACAGCAGCAGCAGCCGATAACCCCTCCTCCTCTGTCCTCTTGGAGCTGATGTACAACATAAAAGAAAGAAAGACCCGAAAACATGGATGATTGTTGTCAACCAAATCAAACATTTCAAAAGAACAATAACAAAATATTTTGGCGAAATAGCAAATAGACAACTATTCCACGGGATATATTGACCTATCTCATGTGGTCTACTATGATATTAGTATTGCTTGATTTGCGGACCGTCGACTTGGAAAGTTATGTAACTCAATAAACAAACTACTAAAAAGGTTTGCCTAGGACTGGCAGGCAGCAGTCCGCAGCACGCAAAGTGACAGACAAACTCCATCGTGATTGCAGATCAGCGACAACACTAAAAAGTTTCCTACTACATTAACCAGTCATTAAAATACTCAAACTATCAATCCACCAGCACTATTTCTTCTTATTGCTCCATTGTTGCGTGACTTTTGTGACGCAGCGGCAGAACAAAAGAGGCGCCATGGTGCGGCGTATATTAACAACGTGACGCATATGGGAGATGCATCACATTGTAAAGCCCTGCGCCATCAGGGGGCGTTCCGGCGCAAGGGAGGGCATTCCTGCGCAGGAACGCATCCTAAAAGTGGCTGAGGGAAATCTACAAGATTTCAATCAGTCACTTTTAGGACAATGATGCGTGACTCAAACCCTGCGCCTGCTTGAAGCAGACGTACGGCTTCACGCAGCATTGGGGAGATAGGGCACCCCAGAGCATTGCTGGAGCTGCGCCATCGTTGCGACGCAACTCCAGCAATGCGCCGCCTTTACGGCACAGATGCGTAACACTTCGGTGACGTTTTGGGCCCATGGTGCGCCGCATTGTAAATACGGCGCACCATGGGTGGTGGTGGCGTGGCGCACAATTACTGGCGCATCCCTGCTACTTTGCAGGGATGCGCCGGTAATTGAAAATCTGACCCTTAGTGTCTAGCATTACGCAGTTCTTTAAACTACACTCATACATAATTTCTCAGGCCAATGAAATGAACACAAAATCGAAAACAAATAAGCATAGTAGCAACGCTACTGAGAAGGAGAGCAGTGCACCTGAAATGCACAGAAGATTTTGAAATATAATTTACCTACAATGTAATCGGCAGCATTATTGCTCTTGGTAAAAAACAAAAATTTGCAATATAATAACACACAGAGCAGGAGAAAACAGAGTAGTGATGAAATAGCTAGCTACTACTACTCACCAAGCCCGGGGATCTCGATGTCGAGCAGGTCGAGCAAGACGCGTTCCCGGTCCATGAGATCCGTCCAACGGTGGGTGGCCTGGTTGTAGGTGCGCCGGACCCGAGAGTGTTGAAACATGGCCCGGTACACCTTCTCCCAATGCTTCCGGCACTCCCGGAGCCCGTAGCCGCTAGTGATCTTGCCGCCTGCCATGATGGTCCTGGGGAGGCGGCGCTGGACATAAAACACTAGTGCGGCCACCTCCTCTGCGCTAAAGATCTCCCGTGGCATCACTAGCTCCCCCCTCAAACGCCCGCACGGGAGCCAGGCACGGGGTGCGGGACCCTTCCCCTTCTCGGGCTGCTTCCCGGCTCCCTTTACCATGGTCTGGGCAGAAAGGAAGGTAAATAATAAATAAGAAATAGAATAGGGAAGAAGAAAAGAAAAGAGTTTAAAAAAGTAGTTTAAAATTAACCAAAAGTAGCAGAAAACACAAAAATGTAGAGCTAGAAAAATAGAGGGATAGATAATAAGTAAAATAGATTAAAAAAAAACTTCAAACAAGCAAAGGATGGCAGAGATTGACATAGGATACAGAAAGCATGCCCAGAACCATAGCAATGAATGAAAAACAAGATGGCCGCGCCCGTTCACGACCGCGTGGGTAAGTTCGCGTGAGATTTCCCCGCGATCACACGCGAACTTGTACTAGCGAGCCGTACACTTTGTGAGATTACACTTAGCGTTCGGAAATGGAAATACGTCACACAAACAAGATGGTCGCGCCCATGTACGACCGCTAGTGTAACTTCGCAACGTTGCGCTACAAGCGGCTTGCGAAAACACAAAAAATCACGCGAACTAGCACGCCGCAAAATAAACAAATCGTATTTGCACTAATTCGTGGCTTCCGAAATCGATCTCGCGTGAATTCGCGCCCCGCGAATCGCGCAAAATTGCAGAAAAACGATTTTTGCAAAACTGAAAGCACTCAGCAGGTGCAAGTTCAATCTTATCATTAGTAACCATTCCCTCTAGTGCTTCCTGAGGGACCCCTCCAGAGTTCAGTTGCCTACTTGCAACTATTCTATGACCCTGCTCTGACCCTCACAGCAGGCTCAGAGAATAGCTACAAGTATGCCACAAAGGTCCTGTTAAAAAAATTACACTGCAACAGAAAGCAATTACAGATAAGGAGCAGGTGCCAGACTGGAAGTTCAAATTCAGTGACACAATAATCAATCAGCCCCTAATTCATTCATGTCAGTTGAGGCAGGGCAGGTGTGCTTTTCCCCCCATAATCTACAGTGATGAAACAGAGGGTGGCATAGGTGAGCCAGAGGGTGGCAGTGGTGAAACAGAGGGTGGCAGTGGTGAAAAAGAGGGTGCTGTGATGAACCAGACGTAGAAACAACATGGTCGCGACCGTTGCTACCCGAACACAAAAAAAAAAATCTGCAAAATTTGTGAGAGTTCACTAATTTTGCGGATTGCGAATCCGTAAATACGCAATTTCGCGGATTGCGAATCCTCAAAATTCGCCGATACTTAATCATCTGCTTCTGACTTGTCATCTAGAACTGGTAATGTGGTAGATATAAGAGCACACAATTTAGCACTCATGTAAGGGGAACTGTTATATGCAGTGCGTTTCACAACAGAATTCCTTGTATGCTATTTTAGAGCATTCAACAGGCCTAAAATGTGTGGGTTATTTCCCATTGGGGTGCCAACAAACAACAAGAATTCATGCTAGGATACAATTTTTCCAAAATCATAGATCACTCCAAAACCACATTGGCTGTCTGTGTAGATTGTAACACATTGCAATGTGCTGTACTACATGATTTCTTATAACAATCAATTAAGCTGCTTGTGCTGAGGTTGCATAACACAAGCATGATTCCCTTCACAATGTATGTCAATGTGCAAACTGTATATATGGCTTGAAGGGTTCCACGATGATTTCTCAAACATGAACCATCCACAAATCAAATCAGCCAATTCAAGTGCTACATCTTGAATGTCTTTTCTTGGGGTGGTGCATCAATGTAATAATTATAAAAATCATTAAGTCCTTTATCATTGTTTCCTTCTCTTGGAAGAGAAAATAGTGTGTCTAGATTAAGTGCACTGCAGCTTCTTAAGAAAATGTTCACTGCAGCCATGATTATTTGCTCACCTTTAGTTAAACGATTTTATGTCATATGCTAAGTGCATGAGAGAGTTACCTGTGTTTCAACTTAATGAGCATCTAACACAGTAATTGTATATCCAATAACTATTGCCTTGCTCTGGACAATTGCCATAGCTGTTGCGGAAATGCTTTTCATGAAACCCGGTAGAGCTGTGGTAACTGGATTCAGCATTGCAGAAAAATAGGAAATTGGCCTCTTTACATCATCATGTTTTTGTGGGCGAACAAAAAGTATGCACCCTTCTTTTTCATTATAAAATAGGTAAAATCCTTCTTGTAATCAGGAATTCCTAGTGTGGGTGTTCTACACAAAGGGAATCAGGGGTCTAGGAAGGCTTGTATGCATTCACCATCCCTGAGTGCCCTATCAGTGACATAAATGTGCATCAGTCTCTATCGTAGCTTGCAGACAAGAAACGTTTGGAAATATATTGATGGAGTATTCCTTTCTCAATTTCATGTCCCAAATAAATCACTTTTTTACAGTATTTTAATTTAGTGGGCATCACTTCATGCCTATTTTCAGCTAATTAATTTAACAATGCAATTGTGCCTAATTTACAGCCCTGCTGTGTTTTTGCTGCAACCCTCAAATCATAAATGTATTGCACCAGCACTAAGTAGCCAAGGACTCTTGGTATACTCATGTGGAATGGTTCACTAAATGAGCATTTGCATACAAAAAGAAATTTACTATATTCACAAAGAGTAATAGAGAAAAATCCTAAATACAAATCAATAACTGTGATCCCACTTTGCATTTGCTGGAATTTGAAATAAAAGACCTACCTTATTCAGTACCAAGTGACAACATGGGATCACTATGGCATTTAATTGTTGTCATTTCCCATTTGGCTTGTGCAAGTGCATTATAGATAAGTTGTTTTTTTTATTGGCATTTGCAAAGACATACAATGTCCAACATTTAATTAATATACAGACCATCGTACAACAACATCCATCATTCAGTTTTTGCAATGTTTACAGTATTACCCATAGCAACATTTTCCATAGTGCAGAGCCAATTACAATGATTCAACTTGGTACATTTTGTAGATAAGCAATCAAATATGACTAATAATCTCTGGGTTTTGATCCCATGGGTAGCTCTTCTTCATAAGTATGCATGGTGTCTTTACAATACACTAGATTTGGAAGCCATTGTTTAACCTTTGGGGCCTTCTTACTCCCCCAACACATTGATATCTGTGTTTGGCAAGGAGTAATGCAATTACACAAAACTTGTGCTTAGTAGCGCGCATTTCATGCAATAGACCAAACAAGCACACCCGGGCAGTGCAATCAACTCTAATGCCCACCTTGGTACCCAGTGTCTGTGTTACTTTCACCCAATATGTCGCCACTGTCACACAGGACCATGCAAGGTGCATAAAATCCGCTAGGTCATTATTACATCGTTGACATTTAGAGTCCGTGCGTAAGCCTTAACTGCAAAGCCTTGCAGGAGTGTAATAGGTCTGGTGGAGTTATTTGTAATGTAGCATGCGTAAATTCCCATTGGGTGTTAGCAAACCAGTAAGGGAGCATGTTATAACCCAGTATTCCGCTGACAAGGGCTCATCCAAACTGTCATTCCATTTCTTTAGCACTTTCTGCGCAGTGTCCCCTATGTCTTCTTGTAGTTTAGCATATAATCTAGACACCATGTGCTTGGAAGTAGGTGTAGTCAGCAATAACTGCAATGTATACAGCTGTGGCGGTTCCTCAGGATAGGACGAATACAATTTCTTCATCGCCCCCTGCAGTCTATGATATGAGAACCTAAACAGTAATGTTTGATTGCTGATATAAGGGATCTCATCAATCGATTTAAAAACACCATTAGAGTATAAGTCCGCCATAGTAGCAATACCCACTTGTCGTAGCAACCCCATGCCTACTTCTTCCTGTGTCACTGATAGCTCTGGGTGATGGTGTAACGGAAGTTCAGGAGCGTTTAATGGCAGTTTATGTGCCTTTCAACCCATTTCTCGCCATGCATCATTTGTCTTGTCTATAGTGTTGATATCCTGTTTATGAAGCGGTGGTCTGCAATGAGTGATAATAGCACTCAACAGGATTGTCAATGCATCGCCTTCTTCATTGGCAACGTGAGTTAGATAGGGAATTTGATGGTACCAGAAATTCGCATATTGTGCTTGTGTGCAAAAGTAATAGAGCAAAAAATCTGGAACCTTGAAGCCACCTTGTGAATAGGGCAGTGTGTGAGTGTGTAATTCGATCCGGGCCTGTTTACCTGCCCATATTAAGCGGAGCACCATTGTGGAGATTCTGCGAAAGGCTGCAGTCGGCGTTTAATTGGAATGTTATTGAATAAGTATAGGAAGTCTGGTAGGATAACTATCTTCATGATGGCTAGTCGGCTGGCCAATGATAACGGCAACTGAATCCATCGCCCTATTTTATCTTGCATTGCACTAATTGCCTTGCCATAATTGGTGCGGATTACAATTTCTGGGTCGCGGTGAAACCAAACACCTAAATATTTGACAGGGTCTGATTGTCACTCCAGTGGGAATTCCGTTGGGTGAGGGTGTGTATTATCTGTTAATGGAATAATCAGGGATTTTTACCAGTTAATGTTCAGATCAGAATGTTGACCACATTGTATATATTCCCTTAGTAGAGGATTTAAGTGTAACTCCGGGTCTCGGACGTATAGCATCATATCGTTCGCATACAACGTTATATGCAAGAGCCTCTGTGGAAACTAAAGCGCAGAGTAGTGATGTCCCTGTCTAATTTTACATGCCAATAGTTCTAGTGCTATCGCAAATAACAAAGGGGACAAAGGGCAACCTTGCCTCGTCCCCCTAGCAATAGGTATTGTATCAGATATGTATATATTAACTTGGATATACGCCGTCGGTGCCGTGTGTAGGATTTGTACCCATTGCAGAAAGATGGGGGGGAACCCCATGTGCTTCAAAACCGTGTGTAGGTATGATCATTCTATAGAATCAAATGCTTTAGCAGCATCTAAAAGGATCGCAGCAGCCTTAGTGGTGGGAATCAGATAATATGAAAGAGCAAAGAGAGTTCTGGTATTATGCGCTGTTGATCTTGAGGGAATAAACCCATACTGGTCCGGTAACATTAAATTGGTCATCAGTGTCTGCAATCTAGTGGCAAGGAGTTTGGCCAAGATTTATTATCAACATTGATTAGGGACAGTGGTCTATAGGAATCGCAGTATTCAGGATCTTTATTAGGCTTCAAGAGAGCAATTAACATGGCTTCCCTCAGTGTTGGTGGTAATATTTGCTTATCATGGGTGTCCCCAAACATTTCCACTAAGTGTGGTGCTAGTAGATCAACAAATGACTTATAAAATTCACAGGTGAACCCATATGGGCCCTGTGCTTTACCGTTTGGCAGTGACTTAATGACCACTGTGACCTCCTCCACTGTGACCGGTAATGACAGGTATTTTCTTTGTGCATCAGACAACCATGCTATTGACACATCTGCTAGATAATCCATTATTATGTCAGGTGAAGCTATTGGTTACGAAGTGTACAGATTACTATATGTGTGCATGAATTCGCTCAATATGCCCAGGGTGTCCTGATGTAGCCCCCTCCTGGGCATCCCTTACCACCCAGACCACCTGTGGTGCATGACCCGAACATATTTTATCTGCAAGAGCCCTTCCTGGTCTACCACCTTCCCCGTATGCTCTCGCTATGTGCCGTTTTGAGACATATTTGAGTTCGTCTTCCGCATATATTTGGTATTCCGACAACACCACCCTAATATCACCCAGTGTCTTTGTGTCTTGCGGGCGTTCGTATGCATGTTCTAATGTGCGAAGCTTATCCTCCCGTACAGATAACTGATGTCTAATATCTTTGAGAATGCCCACAGTAGTGCTGATACAGACTCCTCGAATTGAAGCTTTAAAAGCTTCCCATAACAGGCTCGGATCCTCAGTAGTGGGTGCATTTAGGTCAAAATATTCTGTTATAGCCTGACTAATAGTGTTAGTATATACTGAGTCCAGCAGTGCTTTCGCGTTAAACCTCCAGCTAAATGGGGGTGGGACATAGTGTGGCATATTGATGGAGAGCAATACCGGGTTGTGGTCAGACAATGTTCTAGGCAAGTGAGACACAGATCGTGTCCACAGTAATACATCGTCAGAACCCAGCCAGTAATCAATGCGAGACCAGCTGCTATGAGCAGCTGATGTATGAGTGGCTTCCATACATCTAGGGTGTCGACGTCTCCGTTTGTCAGTAAGACGCATGTCAGACATAATATCTTTTAAAGTGCCCAATGCCATTTTATGGGGTTCTTCTGTCTTACCTGATCTGTCAAGGCTGTTGTGGAGTGCAATGTTGAGATCACCACCCCAAAGCAATAGAATGTCTCGTTATTCACTGAGTTTATGCCATAGTGTGTGGTAAAAACCAGGGTCATCAGTGTTTGGGCCAAATGTGTTAATTATAGCGAGTCTCTGTCCCCTGAGTGTACCTGTTATGATAACATAACACCCCAACTCATCCTTTATAGTAGTGTCTATGTTAAAGTGTAGTCCTTTCTTAATCAGTAAGACGACTCCTCTAGAATAGAAGGAATATGATGAGCAGTGAATCGTCTCCGCCCACCTACGCCCGATACTAACTGCAGAATTGGGTGTAAGATGTGTTTCTCGCATGAGTGCGATGTCAATGTGCCACCTGTCAAAATATGTGAATACCTGCCAAAATTTTTTCCAGTTATTGAGCCCTCTAATGTTCCAAGTTAACAGATTTAGATGTTTAGGTTGTACCCTCACATTAGACATTGCTAACCCTGTATATCCCTTGCAGAGAGATTGCAAATGTGACAGCATGCACCAAAGATGTGTTCTAAGTAAAATTTATCAGCATTGTATGTTTTGTTAGTATCCTGGATTTCAGCAATGTTTCTCATGTACATATGTCTGTCTAACAATACCCAACCCCAACCCTTCCACTCCCCACCCCCTCAGCATCCCAACCATGTCAAAGGCACACCCCAGAATAAAGAAACAACGTAACTTAACTTTGTTGGGGGAGCACCCGCTAGGGGGGTCCGCCAAGTGCACACAACTCCATCCAACAAAGTGGATGTGGCTAGGTGTACATTAGTGATGCGGACTCCAACAGTCACCACAATGTACGAGTTAACAGAACGACCACCACTAGGCTAGGTCATTTGGTCCATATGACACGGTGCCATTGTTACCTCCTCGTGTTCCCACATGACCCATACAGTTCGCAGTGTGATATATTTGGGGGGAATGGACACTTATTCATACGATAACACCTTTGTCCAAATGTACCAAATAATCGCAGCATTATACCCTTTGTAGACTTCCCTTCGTACCTTGGATATAAAGATAGCGTAGATCAGCAAACACAGAGCAGCAGAGTTATCTAGTTAACCTGTGTACAACATTTCACAGTATCTAGAATTTTCTACAAGAAAAACAGCGCAGATATGAACAGTAAAAGGTACTTACACCCATTAGCAGGCAGCGATACCACACTGGAGCCCGATTGCATTAGTGAGGTATAACATACAGCATCAGTTCGGGGTGCCATGCTGGTGCAGGCCTGGTATAGCAGAGGCTCATCCGCGGCCGCCTGCATTAGTTCCCAAATGCCACTGTCTGTGTACACTCTCATATCTGCACAAGTTCACCATCAACATAACTTTCTGAAGCAAAGCACTCTCGAACCTTACCATCTTAGGCTATACAAGGTTCAATGAACTTATACTTCCCATGGGCGCTCATTTCGAATCTCTGGTTTGTTCCGCCCGCTTCTGTTCTTTGCGCTTGTTGTTAAGTTTTTGGGCGTATTATAGATAAATTACATAGTCTTCCTAGAACTTCTCCCTTTCATCTGAATGGTTTTGCAGAGATGTAAATTGTGTTAAAATCCCTATTTTATTTCTGCATAGTTTGTTGTAGGACTAGAGCTGTTGGCATATTCCCTGCATACTTCTTGAATTCTGCATGTCCTGCCCAGATGTTAGGTGGACTGGGACCATTAACTGAATCATCTCTTTTTGATTAGAGTTCCAATCCATATTCTCTTTTGTGGGATTCATTTGAAGAACCATTTGCATCTCATTTCTATATCTTTTTAAGTTCAATTTACAAATCCTTTTCCAATGACTCTCTCTACCACAGATGTAACATTTGTCCACTTTCATTTGACCATTTACATCTACATTATTAGCAGTGTAAATATTTTTAATTAAACCTCTGCTCTAGACCCATCATCACTATCTTGAAAAGTGTAGTGCCCCATTCTGAAAAACCTGAATATGTAGCACAATCAACTTTTCCTTTTCTTTTTTTTCCCCATCACAATCATTACTACAATGGTTCATACAGACAAGGATTTCTTTTAAATATAGTGATTTCCAGCACATCACATTCTGCTAAAAATGTGTGTACTAATCTCTGGATGCATACCCAATATTCAAAGATATGATGATTACAGAAAGCATAAATGAATTGTTGTGTAAATTAGGATAATAGCATATTTAAATTATCCAAAGTATAATTCTAAAAGAGGTCTAACTGAAGGTCTGCCTCTAAAAAAACTCAATTAAATACTAATTACAAATCAGTAAACAGACTGACATATAGTTGGCCTGTGAAGAAATAGCCACAGTGCTGACTCATCCCAAAAACTACACAGCTTATATTTTTCAGGATATAGAAGTCACACATTCAAGTGCCCCACTTGTACCGAGACCTCACCTACTCCGGTTACACTCTCCCCACCAGTGACAGCAGCACTTATAAATGTAAGATCCCTGCCAAAACACAAATATGAAATTGCTGATTTCATAGATTCTCAACAGATAGATATATTATTTATCACTGAGACATGGGGAGATGAGGCATCCGGCCCAGACTTCAGAGATGCCACACCCAACAACTATTGTGTGTATAAGTTAGACAGACCTATAAGGAAGGGTGGAGGAATCGCGATTATCTACAAAAATCACCTTAAAATAACTACAGCAGACACAACCTACTCTGAATGCGAAGCCCTCCTTTTCTCGATAGGCCTCTCCAGTAAATCAACATTTAAAGGTATGTTGATCTACCGCCCCCAGGATCCAGAGCTAAATTCTTATCACGCTTGGATCACATAATCGAGACGTCAATTGGATCGCCACAGTTTACCATCTTAGGCGATTTCAATTTTCACCTCGAAGTCTCAGAAGACCCAGACACCATAACGCTACTTGGAGATTTAGAGACAGCCGGTCTTACACAAATTGTTAAGGAACCCACGCACAAAGCAGGACATACGTTGGATGGACTTTTCACCAACAACCCTGAGATCTCCATTACCGAGGTCACTCCTTTAGTCTGGACAGATCACTCTGCAGTATGCTTCTCTATTTCCACTAAGCCCACTCCCCCCCTCTCGACTCCTTCCCAACCCATCAATTTCAGAGACTGGAAAAACATAAATCTCAAACGTCTCACCCAGATGATACAGGATAGCCCATTGCCTAATGAACATGATCCCACAGCAGCCTCAGATACCTATATGGAGAATCTGATCGAAGCCTGCAACATATTAGCACCGACCAAAACTTTCCATCGTAGTAGAAAACTTCCTTCAGCCCCTTGGTTTTCTGAACCGCTTAGACTTCAACGCCAGTACTGCAGAAACTTAGAACGTCAGTGGCGCCGTAATTTCAATACTCCCGACAAGATTATCTATAAAAGCGCGCTCTCTAACTATAAAAAACTCATAAAAACAGAGAAAACCACGTACTATACAAAGCAAATTAACCAGGCCAATAACTCCTCAGGTAAACTATTCCAAGTAGTAACATTCCTGTCTAATCCACTTGCACCCCAGTCAGATGGATCACAAGCCCTCTCTGATGCATTGGCTAATTTTTTCGAGGACAAAGTCAGAGCCATCTTTAACATGTTTACACCTGACGCATCGCGCATTTCCTCGCACACTACTGCCAACAGTGCCCCCATATTCGCAGCTTTCGAACCTATCACCTGTGAACTCATCCAACCCTTGGTCGCTCGAACCAAATCCGGTTCACCGTTAGACCCATGCCCTCCAGGCATTCTTAACCTCATCCCTGAAGTTATTGCCCCACCTTTAACCAACATCTGCAATGCAATGTTTGCATCTGGTGTTTACCCCCCGGTATGGAAAAAAGCCATAATCAAACCGCTACTGAAAAAACCTAGTCTAGACCCTCTCCTTCCTGCCAGCTACAGGCCCATTGCCTGCCCCCCGTTCCCTGCAAAAATCTTTGAAAAGATCATGAATTCCCAGCTGTCAAACTATATCCACCTCAACAATCTACTGGATGACACCCAATTTGGGTTTCGACAGGGCCATGGAACAGAGACGGCATTGTTAAAGGCAGCAGACGAGATTAGGTCCACGATGGATAACGGAGGAGCCGCAGTCCTTGTACTCCTGGATCTGTCTGCGGCCTTCGACACGGTCGATCATGCCACCTTGATCGACCGTGTCGAGGCCATAGATATAACAGACAAAGCTAAGGACCTCTTGGCCTCATTTTTGTCAAACCGCCCGCAAACCGTGAAACTGGGCAATTTCACTTCCCAGACCTTCACCCTGCCATGTGGAGTACCGCAGGGATCCTCGTTAAGTCCGACACTATTCAACATCTATGTGTCGGACTTGGCGAGGGTCATAAAATCATGCGGAATCTCCCTCACTACCTATGCTGACGACACCCAACTGCTGCTGTCGATTTACAATGATGGAAGCTCGGTGGCAGCCAATTTCCAAGCGGGAATGAAGGCAATAAGCTCCTGGATGTCATCCAACTGTCTTAAACTTAATTCTGATAAGACAGAAGTGATGACATTCGGGAGGCTACAACCTACCTGGTCCCCACAATGGTGGCCCCACCAGATGGGACAACCCCCAGAACCTGTGACGAAGGTACGCAATCTGGGTGTTGTCTTTGATAACAAGCTATCATTCCAGCAACACGCCAATGCGGTGGTTTCTTCGTCCTTCCACATAATAAAAAGGATAAAAAAATTAATTCCATATCTACCCTCATATGCAGGCAAAACACTGATCAGTACACTAGTATTCTCCAAAACTGACTACTGCAATGCACTGCTACTTAATGCACAACAAAAAGTCCTCAACAAACTGCAAACAGTGCAAAATGCAGCAGCCAGGACACTGCTGTCCATCCCCAAATTTGCATCGGTCTCCCCTTACATTCGACAGCTACACTGGCTACCGGTGAGAAGCCGTGTCAAATTCAAAGCTCTATGCATAGCATATAAAGCTATCCACAATCACGGCCCTTTATTCCTAAAAAAAGCTTTCTGACCGCTTGAACACACAAGAACCTTACGGTCATCCTCAGCGCACCTACTCATAGTCCCCCGCACAAGGAGGGCCAACTGGGGCGACAAACGCTTCTCCGTGGCCACAGCTAAATTATGGAACACACTTCCTTTGCACATCAAGTGTGCACCGACCCTACTCAACTTCAGGAAAAAACTAAAGACATGGTTATTCCTTGCCTAAACCCCCCATCCACCTGAGAGTTCTGCAACTTCAGCGCCGAGACACCCATGGGTATTTGCGCGCTCTAAAAATCGCCAAAATAAATAAATAAATAAATAAATATGATTTGATATACCAGGGCTGAACTGGCAATATGTAGATGTAAAAGGCCTGGGTATCACAATGTGAAAAATCAGCTGACACGAGGAGCAGAGAGATGCAGAGAGGAGGAGAAGATCAAAGACAGAGTAGAAATGCGAAGCTGGGAAGAGGAATAGGACAACCATGCCTGATCAGAGGTCTGGTGGTGGTTGTCACTGACTGAGGCTGACAGTCTCGTCACAGCTGAGGAGAGCTGTGGCTGCCAGGGTGAGTAACCAGGGGCCAAAGTAGGTGAAATGCACCAACCAGTATGCACATTGTTTTTGTCTGTTTGCTCTGTATCCTGCAACTGCATTCGCCTGGACATATTGGGTGAAGTTTTGTGTGTTGATATTTCACCTCAGGTGAGTTGGTGGTTCACAGACAACCAGTTGTATATGGTTTTGGAAACATGTGGGCTAGGGGGCAGAAAATGGAAATCCATGGTACCTCAGCACACCACAACCCCCTGTTGGTGACGGGATTCTTGGTCAGGGCCCATAAATAAGGCTCAAACCCGAAAGTCTTATCTAACAGACAGTGAGCAGGGTGTTTCCAATCTCTAAGGAACAGATATACAGATAAAGAGTGACACTTTAGTATTTGTTGATTATATTTTTTATACTTACTTAGACATTCCTTTGTTTCAAGGGCTGTTGGTGCATAGCCTAAGGAGAAAAAAAGACACTAAAGAACTTGCTGGTTACAAGGTCCCGTCCCCACCCTGAGCGTGGGCGATGCCATCATGATATATTTTTCCATCCCTATTTACATTGGGAGCTTATTTTCCAATTGGTGGAAAAGCCCACCCATCTATTTAAATTGAGTGTATCCAATAAACCACCACCATTCACAGTCAAGAGCAATCCTATTTCTGTTTGTCCTACATGTGACACATGGTGTCACACATGGGATTGGAAGAAATTGAGGCAGTTGTAATGACGGTGGCAGAAGGCCAACAAAATCTGAAGAGAGTCTTGGAGAAGTTTATGAGGAAGGCAGCAGAAGATTGGGAGCAATTTCAAAAATCCATACAAACATAGGGCGAGAAGATAAAAAAGATGGCTCAACCCCAGAATATGGCTATTTTGAAATTAGCAGATGTTTTTTGATAGCAAATTGGACATATTTCACTACCTTCCATAGTCATACAGTAAAATACAGGAGGAGATGTCATTGATTTTTTTGGGAATCATTTTTAACATATAGCACAAGTAGTGGCTTGACTGGTAGATCGCTGGAACGAATACTTGGGTCCATTGGTATAGTTTAAGACCACATATCAAACAGCTAACCTGTGAGGAAATACTCCTTATGTAGATATCAAAAAGAGTATTCTAGAAGGTTCAGGAGTACATGAAGAGACTTTAAGTATCAGGCTGAGACAGCTAAAAGAAGGAACTGATGAGAAACCCCTTGCCCTGTTTTACAGAGTAAAAAATATGGCAGACAAATTGTTGAAGCCCAACACCACCACCAAAGAAGTTATGTTGGACAAGATATATTTAAAGCAACTTTTTTTATTCCCTAGTCGCTCCTGTCCAGAAGTGGGGAAACAGCCTAGTCAGCTGACCGTGGAAATAGCTGCACTGATAGGAAGTGATTTTAGTAGGGCAAAAGAGAGTAGGGGAGGAAGATAAGCCAGTGGTATAAAGGGGAAAGGACTTTTCCCTGAGAAAGTACCAAAACTGGAGGTCTCAAAGAAGCCAGAAGGAACATCTCTTAGTCATTGTGGGGGGAACGTTCACATTCCAGCAGGGCCCTCTCAGTGGTTCAATTGTGAATGTTTTGGGCATATTGCTAGATATGTCCCCAAAAGCCAGAAACTATCGAGATAGGGATTTCCAGACCCGTAATGTATGTCATTTCTGACCAATAAACCTCTTGCTATTGTTCTTAGAAAGTCAATGGCACCACAGTCAAGGCCCTGTTGGATACTGGGTGAGGCCAGACAGTTATGAGACCTCATATCCTATCTGGAGAGACTAAAGTCAACACTGAGGGGAGCACAAATTGTGGACTGCATGTACAATGATGCAAAGGAGCAAACTTTTCTGATTTATGATGTAGTGTCCGGCCACACCCTTTTCTCTGCCCAAACTGATTTTCATGATCTCCTCTACCATTTATCACATGTTCCTAATAATCCTTTTTGCACAGATTTAATTCTGGCCCATTGATTACAATTCATCTGGCCTGAGCTGGAGTGTGCGGCCTGAGCCGGAGAGTACACCCCAGTCAGCGAGTACAGCTTGGGTGCGGAGAGTACAGCCAAGCTGGAGATTTCAGCCCAACTGCGGAGGTAAATATACGACTCTTAAAGGACCTCTGTGAATGCCTAAAGTTGTAAATTTAGACTTTTGTCTCAGATTGCCTTTGTGAATCGGGCCCTAAATGTTGTTTTTTTGGTCTAGCTCACAGTATCACATTGAAACACCTAACCTTTCAGAGGTATAAATGCTATTGATAACCTTGGACATGACCACTCTGATTTCCAAGCAAATCGTGGAAACAGATCTAATCCTTTCGAATATCAATTTTGCATGCATAAGTTGTCACACAGTAAAGATATGAAAGTGCATTTTCAAATGTTTATTGAAAAGCTCTAATCTTTGTAAATAAAACGTGAACTGCGATTATTAGAAAAATGAGACACATCATTGTTATAAGCATCATTGTTAGAGAGCATGTTGAGAGTATCCATCTGTCAGGCCTATTGGAATGATTAAACCCAATACCTTGGTACTGTATGTTAGGAATCGTGTCTGAGTGTGCAAGCCTGCACACTTCTCTCATACAGCTAATTTCCTTCTCAGCATGAAGGTTGGGCACCGTAGATCTGCATCTCAGTCACAGCAGGCTCCATGATACATCCTGCAGAAAGTGGCTTCAGCAACTGGGGAGAAATAGTAAACTTCTGTGAACAAAAATACAGGAAAATAAAACAAGGCATTGTGTTCTCAGATGTGTGACCCTGGAACGAAATATGCTGACTACAGGGCAACAATGTCTATCATAAATGAGAGCATGGCACGTTCTCGCATTAGGGAAAACATGTGTAAACGACCATTGGAAAATGATGCTATGTCAATAGGAAAAGTTAAAATGGAGACTAAATGTAAACTACATAACACCCTCACCTGGATCTGAATGAGATGACTCATATGAAAATAAGCAATACCAATGAATATATGTATAAACAAAAAAGCCAATTAAAGAGTCTAGGAGGCATATGAATTGAAATAAATCTCGAACATGTCAATGGCATCCAGATCTACAGTGTCGTCTGGGTCCAGGATGGACCTGCAGACAACAATTCAACAGAGGCCTGAAGAACAAGATGCAAAGGACAAAGAGCATCATCTCGAGCTCATTCAATAGAAGTCAAAAGCAACAGCAGCAGGAGTGCAGCCTCCAAAGAGGAGCGATATGCTAGGAAACCAGTAGTCAAAGGAGCATCCGACATTGGCAAAGGCAACTCATAGAAGGCATCTTGCAGAAAAAAGAGCAGAATCACAGGACAAGACAACCAATGCATCCGTAAAGGACACAGAAGCTGATTTATGTCTAGAAACTCTAGCAAGTGCATAGCAAAGCACAAGTCAAGAGCACTCTTGAAAGAGCACTGAAGGCAGTGAAATGCAGACTTCACTCTCTGAAACCACACTGGCTGAAAGGACAGAGACCAGTTCTTATTCAGTTCCAATAAGAAGGACTCTCAAAAATACTGCATCATGTGCTCATGACACAGGAGGATGTGAGGCAGTTCCATTAGCACCAGGCCTTGTTGTGGGACATCTATTTTGGAGCAACAAAAATAGAACCAAAATAGCAACCTAAAGAAATAGCACAATCGGTATGCCTCCAAAAGAGCTTGAAAACAACAAATGTACAAAAGGCTGAATAATTCCAAGGACAGTCTGAAATGTTGAAAGAAATCTAGACCCAATCACTTTAAAAAAGTGTGTCACTAAAGCAGTGTTAGAAGCATTGAAATTATGGTGTATCAGTTCTCCAAAATGCTGTAGCAATTGTATGTGCAACAGTGATTGTACCTCAGCTGAGAAACGAGCTACTGAGGAGAACATTTCTTGTGCAAATGTTTTTTTGAAACAATAAAGCCTTCCGTCTTCTTAATTTATAAAAGTTAACTTGTGAAAGATGGACTTCTGACCACAAAGTAAACCCCAATACAATGTGTAGAAGGATATAGGATATTCATACAGAAAGCCACAACCTTGGAAACAGTGACTATATAAGAGACACCTGGTTTCATCCTGCAGCAACTCTGATCAGTTAAAAGTAAACAGCTGCCATTTAAAAATAATAAAAATGCAGATTTATCAATGGTCCCGAAATACCCTTCAAGTAACATGCAAGGTCAGCCTGGATGCATTACAGATGTCTTGAAGTGCTAAATCATTGCAATTGAAGGAGTGAACCACAGACGTTCCACACTCATGTAAACAAACAAAAAATATCTTTGTTTATGTGCCGTCATCTGTACTCAAAAGAGAATTAGCCAAGCCTTGTTTAAATCACATGCACCTATCACCTCATATATGCTCACAGGAAAATGTCTTAAGCACGATGTGAAATGAAATATTGAATTGGGAGAGAAATTAAACTGTGGCTCAGTCACACAGCTGAAGGGGTGTCAGCAGCACAAAAAGGCAACTTTTCCAAGCACTCTCCATTAAGCATAGTGCAAATGGATCCCTTCCTAGGCATGAGGTTCTGCATACATTTCAAATTGTACAGCAAGACAGTTCAGTTGCATTCACATATTTACATGGCACTTGATTTTATTTCAAAACCTAGAATGTCCATATAATTTGCAAAATTGATCTCAACTGTCCTTGGCTATGTTGAAACATAGGCATATCATTCTGTATGATATCAAATACAGATGGGACAATATTATTCAATGAATAAATACGTGTTGACAATGTGGTCATTCTATTATCAACAACTGCCAAAGCTTCTTCGCAAATTTCCGTATCAATTTGTCTTACCCGTACAGCAGTTTTTTAAAGAGAATATTTCCAAATTTCATTATAAATTACATAAATAAAACTTTTTTTAGAATGAAGAGCTCTGGGACCCAATACAAAATCATCCATACTATCAGTAGGGAATGATCAGCATTCTTTAGCTACAGACAATGTGAAATGTTCTGACCATTGCTGGTATAACTTTCCTACGCTATAGGTTGTAACTACTCCAGACTGCTGTGAATAAATAACCAGGGATATGACCTGTTTGCTGTAGACCTCTGGAAGAGTTTAAAAAAACATGTATTGCAGCCATTGGTATCAACGGGCCATAACAACGACCCACTGGAACTAGAAAGTGATACATATTATGGTCCATTTTGCACTATCCTATAAAGTGGTTCTTCAGTGAGATTAACCACTTGGCTGCTAAGGGTGGTCGATGAGCTTCATTGACTTTCCATTGAAATCAATGGAAAGTCCATGACGAGTTACCCTTGTCATTAGCGCTGAAGGGGTTAATAAATGTTAGGCAATTATCAAATTTCGCAACAGAGGGAATGTTTGATGCTTTTAAATTTGTATTACTACACAAGCCAAGACATGTAGTCTGTTGTACCATTTTGTTTAGTAACATAATTTGGCGAAGATTCGGACAAGTCCTAAATAAAGTATGAGTGCACTGGACTTGCTAAAGTTGTATACAATAAACAGATTTAAGCTCAATATTGTCCTTTCACTATTCATAACCCTTTAAGGTAAGTAAGGAGTGATTTGGAATTAATCAATTTTGTTTACGTGAACATATTTTTCTTTGGTGATGAAGGTGTAAGCTTATAAAAATAAGAAACCAGATCTGTAGGGACATGACCTAAAAATAAGGGAACTTCTTCAAATATGTTTTAGATTTACCTAAAGGGGGTGTCAGGCAGTGTTCATGCTATGTATATTTTAAAATAGCACATAAAGTACTAGCTCTGTGTAAATAGTGATGTGCATAATGATGATAACAAAACATTTCACCATAATTTACAGTATTGAAATACAAATCTTAATTCTCAAATGCAGTTAATGATTCTAAATAAAATAGCATATTACAAACAGTCATAACATCCCATTCATCAGAAATAGAACCTGTGACGATGACAACATCCACAGAAACTTTGAAAAACATATAGAGTTTGCAATGTTTCTGTTGGACTAGAAACGTCATAGGAAAGTTTATACCCAACAATACCATCATGGACAGGAAATGTAGTAATGTTCACCAGGGATAAGTCTCTTTGGACCTTAGGTGATAAAGAATGGGCGTAGTAACCTCAGCTACGAGTTCTGATGAAGTACGATCTGTGAAATAGTTTCCATTTAATAGTAGGAAGAAAACTGTAATCCAAACCATAGGAAGAGAAAAAATAGTGAAGGAAAAATCGAACAGTAGGACCATGGAGGAATCAGATAAGTCTGTTTCAGCCGAAGAAAAAATAAATGCACATACACCATGCAAGAAGGTATGTGAAGAGTTAAAAGAAATATAATCAATGTTGACAAAATAGCCCGAGGCAGTCTGAGTAAAAACAGGGAACTCATCATGCAAAGGAGAGCAGGTAGGAACCTGCAAATATGGTTGATATCTGTAACAACATTGTAAGGAGCCGTATTAGAACACGGCAAACTGACATTTGAAACCCATCCTTTATTTTCATAATTAACTGGTACGTTTGAAATTTCAGCATCTGAAGACCCCAACTAGGGCTTACAGAGATTAGGACCACTTACTAAATGGAGAGGGATTTAATGCAGGGTAGGGATCGGTCACGAGGAACTTCAAAGAAACCCTGTGCCCACAATGGAGAACTGGCCACATTGTGAAATGTGATGGAATCAGTGGAAAACTTTAATTTCTGTTTACAACCAGCAACTGGAGTGGTGGCAAAATCACAATTCAAGTACCTTGAACATCAACAACAGGAACCAGAGCATGGTAGGATGGAGCAAACTGTTTTCATCTGCTATATTCTCTCAGACTAAAGGCCCACATTTAGGAATCCAGACAAAAATAGCTGGCTGCTCCTTCACTTCATGGCAGATTCCTTAGACTTCAAATTGGAGTGCTCATCTCGGAAGTCTTGAAATTCTTTTAAGACAGTAAATTGAAAATGAAAATGAAAATGAAGAAAATTTATAATGCGCAAAAGACAATAACCCGCAGGTATCAAGGCGCCTAATAATACAATCAAAATTTGAAACAAACGTCCTTACATATAGGCTTGTTGAAAGAGGCGAGTTTTTAGGGCCGTGCGAAATTTCTGTAAAGATGGAAGAGATCTCAAGTCAAGAGGGAGATCGTTCCACCATTTGGGGGCTAGCGTGGAGAAAGCCCTGCCACCCCACTTAGCTCTTCGTACACGGGGGGTTTTAAGCAGCGATTTCCCAGAGGAACGCAAGCTCCTGCCAGGGGTATAATGGGAGATGATAGACCCAATACCCGTGTCACTGTTTTTAGTGATGGCTCTGTAGGTCATACAGAGTACTTTAAACCGGATTCGAAGTTCTACCGGTAGCCAGTGCAGCGATTTCCTGGCCGCAGTGGCTGAGGAGCGTTTGGGGATATCCAGGACAAATCTGGCTATGGCGTTTTGGACTACCTGTAAGCGCTGTAGGTGGCTCCGGTTTAGCCCAGCATACAGCGCATTACAGTAGTCCAAACGAGAGCCAATTAGTGCCACAGCTATTTGTTTTCTTGCCTGCAAGGAAAGATATTTCCTGATTCTTCGCAGGGTATGGATCAGACCCCAACAGGTGGAAACAGTTCTGTTCACCTGACTGCCCATATCAAGGGCTGGATCTAGCATCACCCCAAGATTTTTAGCAGATGTTGTAGGGGAGGGACATATTCCTAATGAGTCAGGCCACCAATTGGCTGACCAGATGTTATCTTTCCCCCCAAACACCAACACCTCAGTCTTCTCCCCATTCAGTTTAAG
The DNA here is from genome assembly GCF_964261635.1 of Lissotriton helveticus. Classification (NCBI taxonomy): domain Eukaryota; kingdom Metazoa; phylum Chordata; class Amphibia; order Caudata; family Salamandridae; genus Lissotriton; species Lissotriton helveticus. Next base: position 784,733,603 of record NC_136057.1, on the reverse strand, counting down.
AGAGTTCTGAATCATCCAGTGACCAACCGCCTCCATACAAGATCTAAACTTGGAGGCGGTAAGCACATCAGAATGGGGGAGAGAGACGAGAATTTGGGTGTCGTCTGCATAAGAGACTACCTCCATCCCGAAAGATCTTATTAGCCTGGCCAGTGGGGTCACATAGATGTTGAAAAGGGTCGGACTAAGCGCCGACCCCTGAGGGACCCCACATAGCACTGGTCGAGATGGAGATAGGAACTCTCCCAGCTTGACTCTTTGTTCCCTCCCGGTAAGGAAGGAGGTCAGCAGATCCAGGGCTGCACTTCTCACCCCCACCTCCCTCAGGCGAGATGTAAGCACTGAGGGGGAGAGGGTATCGAAGGCTGCTGTTAGATCTAGCAGGATCAGGAGGGTGGTCTGGCCCTCATCTACTGTCGTGCAGATCTTATCAAGCACGATGGTGAGGGCTGACTCGGTACTATGTTCCCTCCTGAATCCATGCTGGGAGGAATCCAGACATCCCGAGCTTTCCACAAAAGTAGCGAGATGCTTGTTAAGATGTGCCTCAAGCATCTTCGCAGGGGCAGGAAGCAACGAGATGGGGCGAAAGTTTTTTAGAACCTCCGGATCCAGGGATGCCTTTTTTAGCAGGGGTTTGACTACTGCCTTCTTCCACTCTGTAGGGAAGATACCATCTCTGATGGCTAGATTCATTATGTCTAGCAGTGGTGGTAGGAGAGTCTCCCTACATTGCTTAAAAATTTTCAATGGACAGGTATCCAGGGGAGATCCAGACTTGATCTTATTAAGCAGGATCTCCAGATCTTGTAGGGTCAAAGGAGGAAAGGAGTCCAGGGTGCACAGTCGGGAGATGCCGGTAGTAATCATGTTCATCTCAACCCGAGTGATAGGCGCACTGACAGAGAGTCTTTGTTCCTCGAGAGCCAGATGGATATCCTGTATCTTAGTGTGGAAAAAGGAGGCAATCCTGTCACATAAGTCCTGCGAGGGAATAACAGGGTCAGGGGTTTGCAGGTTGACTAAGGAGTCAACAGTTTTAAAAAGCTCCTTTGGCGAGGAAAGCGAGGTAGTCAGGGTAACAAAGTAATCTTGTTTAGCCTGTATAATCTCGGCTTTATATTTCCTGACAAGAATTTTGTGATCTTCCTTATTCTTGAAGTCCCAGCTGGCATGCCAGAGTCTTTCCTTTCGCCTCACTTCTTGCCTCAGAAGTCTGAGGGAATCGGAGAACCAAGGGGCAGATGGTCTCTTTCTTGCTCTGCAGCGGGACTGTACTGGGGCCAATTCATTCAAAGCCTCAGTAGTGACCAGTTCGAAGTGGCCAACTGCATTCTGTACGCTGTCCAAGCCAGTAACAGAAAGACTTGTAGCCCAAGGCGCAAAGGAGTCACTGCTAAGATTCCTAAAGTTTCTAGCGGTTTCCATGACATGATTCCCTCTTTTACCGGAATCCGACCTATGGTGTTCCAGAGTAAAAGGAACCGCTAGATGATCAGACCAAGATAGATGTATCGAATCCTTGATGGTTAACCGAGAGTCATTCGAGAAGATGCCATCCAAAGTATGGCCTGCCCGTTGAGTGGCTCCGCTAACTCGTTGCGTGAGCCCACATGACTCCAGAGCCTCTATAAGGCATGATGTATCAGATAAATCATGTCGTTCTAGGTGATAGTTAAAATCACCTAGGATGGACAGATTTTGTTGGCCGAAATACGGTTCCAGAGCCTGGAGAAGATTGTGAGTGAAATGGGTTCTCGAACCAGGTGGTCGATATACTAAGATCCCATTGAAGAAGGGGCACTGCCCTTCCTTTAATGTAAAGTGGAGTGCTTGAAAGCTATCCGAAAAGTCGGATATAGGTACAAAATGACATTGCAGGTGGTCCTTATAAAGGATCGCTAACCCCCCTCCCACTCGACCCTGTCTATCGAGTCTGACCAGACAGTATCCTTCTGGGACCGCTTCAATTAGGTCGGGGTCAGAAGAGTCTTTAGCCCATGTTTCCGTGATAAATACTATGGTAGGCGATTTCTCCAGCACCAGCTCTTTAAACATTAATTTGTCCTTAACAAGAGAGCGGGCATTAAGCAAGATGCCCTCTACTCCTCCTTTCTTATGGCTGGAGATAGCGGGACAACCAGAGAAGGAATTTTTAGGTACAGGAGTGGAAGACCTACACGTGGAGGAACAACCGCAATGGAAGGGGAGAAGAAGATCATCCGGCTCGTATGTGTGCGAACATCGCAGTCGGTTCGGTTTCAGGCACAGTAGTTGCTGATGGGAGTAGCTATAGAGGGCGGGGGGGATATCGCCGGAGTCCAGAGGCCAGCCGTCCAGCGCGTCCTCAGCGCGGACGGGCGCAGACGGGCTGGACTCTGGCGTGACTCCGGCGTCACTATGGCGTCCACGCTGCGCGTATACGCTGCGCGCCATATCCTGCTGTCTGTATAGGGCTCTAATCAGACCACGTGTCTGCTCCAGCCAATGGCTGAATAGCGCTAGTGACCCACCCGAGATGGCGTCCCAGACAGACAAAGCGCGGGGACCGGGCCGCCCGAATGGCGGTGAATGTAAACCAGTTAAGATGCAGCAGTGCGATCCGTGTCTAAGGGCACAGGTAGGGACCTAGTAATTTTAAACAATGTTCTAGCTATATTAAAATCAGGGAATAACGAGCGCGACCAAAGTAAATACAAAACGGGGAATTAAAATACTATTGCAAGCTTTCAGCGCGTAGCGCTATATGCAGGACGGGGATCAAGCAGGAGTGAAAGACTCTCCTACCTGATTTAAATACTGTCGTCAATTACAGCCTCAGATCAGACCACGTGTCTGCTCCAGCCAATGGCTGAATAGCGCTAGTGACCCACCCGAGATGGCGTCCCAGACAGACAAAGCGCGGGGACCGGGCCGCCCGAATGGCGGTGAATGTAAACCAGTTAAGATGCAGCAGTGCGATCCGTGTCTAAGGGCACAGGTAGGGACCTAGTAATTTTAAACAATGTTCTAGCTATATTAAAATCAGGGAATAACGAGCGCGACCAAAGTAAATACAAAACGGGGAATTAAAATACTATTGCAAGCTTTCAGCGCGTAGCGCTATATGCAGGACGGGGATCAAGCAGGAGTGAAAGACTCTCCTACCTGATTTAAATACTGTCGTCAATTACAGCCTCAGATCAGACCACGTGTCTGCTCCAGCCAATGGCTGAATAGCGCTAGTGACCCACCCGAGATGGCGTCCCAGACAGACAAAGCGCGGGGACCGGGCCGCCCGAATGGCGGTGAATGTAAACCAGTTAAGATGCAGCAGTGCGATCCGTGTCTAAGGGCACAGGTAGGGACCTAGTAATTTTAAACAATGTTCTAGCTATATTAAAATCAGGGAATAACGAGCGCGACCAAAGTAAATACAAAACGGGGAATTAAAATACTATTGCAAGCTTTCAGCGCGTAGCGCTATATGCAGGACGGGGATCAAAAAGTGCATCTCCAGCCATTTTGCCAGAGTTACCAAGATCAGAAAAAACATTTGTACCCCAAAGAGTACCTTGTATGGAATCCGATCACCCAAAGACCTTCTTGGTAGGTTATATAACCACTTGGATGCTAAGGCCCTGGAAAGATTTACTACCAATTTCCATTGAAATCAATGGAAACTCCATGACGAGCTCAGCTCGTCATGAGCGTCGAAGGGGTTAATGCTCTCGGGTGGTGGATCTAATTATGACTTGAACCTAATACTCTAGCTGTTTTAGGACTGCTTTAAGTCACTGTTCTAAATTTTCCTCAAGATGATAGGAGGCAGAATAAGGCACAGCAAAACCCAGAGTTCCCATAAGATGCCGGTAATACTCAGAGGTGAATGGCAGTCTCTGGTGCAAGTGGAATGCTGCTACTGCATAAGTACCAATAACAACGTACAAATCTTTAACAACGGTTCAAGCAGCACCTTTTTACCATGGCCACTCTCAAAGAAATCAAGAATAAGAACCAACAGCCACTAAGAAATATTCAAAGACACCATCCGAATGGAGTGGTGCACAACGATATAAATAGACACAGTGCAATGGATTATTGGAAACTAACTGGTATATGCATCAAGGTAGGCTTTTGCAATGGCTTATTTGCAATTATTAAGGAATCGCAATTAAGGATTCGCAAAAAGCCTATGCATGTAGGATTCGCTATACAAATAGCGATTCCTAAACATTCTGGGTCCGATTCACAGAACTAACTTAAGACAAAATCCTAAACTTACTATCATTTTGGTATTCACAGAAGGCACTTACTCATTTTGGTATTCACTGAAGGCACTTACTCATTTTGGTATTCACAGAAGTTATCAGTCCTAACTTTAGGACTCTTAAATTCCTTCTGTGAATACTGAAAGTCTTAAAGTTAGGATTTTTCTCAGTTGCACCCTGTTGCACCCCTGAAATTGATCTATGCACAAATGTTGTGCACACACATGTTCAAAGGACATGTGTGTGTGTAACCTACGACTTTGAAAAATGCACTTTAGTGCATTTTTCAAAGTTTTTGCTAATTACTGTGAAGTTCAACTTCATGGTAATTTGCGACCCCTAATAGCGAAATCACTCATTCCAAGATGTTCTTCCATTGCATTTAGGGAATCGCAAAATGCGATTCCTTCAATGCAATCGCAATTTGAGAACTCGCAAATAATTGCGGATTCTCAAATTGCGAGGGCCTTGGTCCATGATGCATCTCAAAAGCTAATTTTGTGATCGTAAACAGACGATTTTTCCGAATCGCACCATTTATGATCGCAAAAAGCTTTGATGCATGTGCCTGTAAAAGGAGTGTCTGTAGTGGGCGTATAATGGTGGAACTTTTAACTTGGTGACAATTCTCAAAACTAAGGATAGAACGTTTAGTCTGTTTACAAAGACCCTGCCATCATTAACATTTCTGTAGAAAATAAACTGTGGCCAGAACTCCAGCATAGGCAGGTGCTAATCCCTCATGAGCAACTAATATGAACTCTAACCAGTGGCCCTGTGTGGGTATCACTCGATCACCTACCTCGGTAGATAGGAGTATTTTAGGAGATAGCCTTTAGGTAAGGGCTTGCCACCTGCTGAAGCGGTGAACATAACCATTATGTCATCAGCAATCCGCATTTATAAATGAGTAATCACATCTACTAAAACAGTCTGAACAGGTGCCTTGGCAGCTTCCTCAGCCAATGAATACCCTGCAATGTGTTTTTGCCAATACATTGATGACTCAGTTTATGAATGATATTAGCCCTTGACAAAGCATCCTTTGAGCGTCGCCACCTTGCCCAATAAAAGTTTATGCTTTATAGCATTTCCTGTAGAATTAGTGAAACCCTTCAAGTGACAATAAGTTAAATTATCGTTAAATGCCTGGTCACAGTAACAGGAATCATACACTATAAGTTTGGAAAATTCTAAATCCATAGCCTGCAAAGCCAGACACAAGCCAGAACCAAGGAGTTCAATTTAGCCAGCTGGGCGGTACAGTCACCTAACATTTCTGTATTCTTTTTTGTGCCTGAAATACATAATCTTTCATGACACCTGTCACTACAGCACATGCAGCTGAGCACTTGGTATTTGTATTATTCATGGGCTGGACTGAAACATCAGTATAGATAATAGAAGCATATTCATCTAAAGTTGTAATTTCACTAGACACTGTGTATTCTTGTCCATACTGGCAGTATTCCTTAGTTTGTAGAGTAGGGTCAAAACATAATCTATATCAGTAGCTGCCAAGGAAGTGGCTCACTGGATCCATCTAGGAATGCAAGCCTTGGTGACAGTCTCTAAGGCTGGAACAGGAGACACACAATTATGCATTTCATCTGACAAAAACAGATTTTTTTTCGGGACAGCTGTTTGAAATACAGTCTAAATCTTTACTGTTAATGCAAAACACACTTCTGCATTGGAATATAAATACAATTTATAAGTAGTCACCTTCATTGAATAAAACATCTGTGTAACGACTGGAAACTGCACTTATACTGATCTCATAAATTATAGTGTTAACACAAGTATTTAAGTATTTAGACTCACACATGTCTATTTCTAAGTTCCTAAGAATATGAGTATGTTCAAAAGTAACATTTTAATTTAAAAAATCTGGGAGAATTAAGTTGTAATGCAGTTTAGGCAATTGTGATTAATCTGGTATGCATGTTCTATAACAATTTAGAACTCCTAAAAGCTTTTTTTTCGGTTTTTGGTGTTTGTAAGAGAGCACATTTCTCTAAGAAAAGTGGTGTTAAGCTTTTGTCTTCATTTGATAACTCACATGCCAAAAGTTGGACACTAAGGAAGGCAATTTTAGATTTTGGAAAATTGAATTTATTGTCTTGTTCGTCGAATCCCAAAATAATGTGTTTACCTCTGAACCAAATGTGTGTTTAAATTATCATCTATGAGATTAATGTCATCAACATAGGACAGTGCTTCTGAGTCAATGTCTTGTAAAATTGACGTTACTTGGACACCAAACAAACCCAAACTGTTATTTTACCCTTGTGAGAGCCTACAGAACATTCTCAGGCTCCTAGCAGTGTGAATACAACTTTCAGGTGCTATGTTTTGACAGAAAAAACATTGGAAGTGTGTAAATGTAGGGCCAGATTTACAAGCCCCTTGCGCCACTTTTGCGTCACTTTTCCCATGTTAAAAATGATGCAAAAGTGGCTCAAGGGGCATGTAAATCTGCCTTGTAGTTTTTACTTTTTACTAACATTAGGGAATATTATCAAGGACGGCAATCAAATTATCGCCGCTTTGGCGGCAGGAAACTGTCGCTAAAGCGGAGATAATGGCCTTGAAAATATGCGAATTCCCATAGCAGCCCAGGTTAACACCAGAACCTGGGCTGCTATCAGAATTCACAAGAGCATATTATCAAGCCCATTATTGCCGCTTAAATGGCACTTTCCTGCTGCTAAAGCGGCGATAAATATTATTGCCATTCTTGATAATATGCCCCACTGTTATTTATGAAGCTTTTGCTGTGTGCATTTTGTACAGTTAAAGTGTTGTATGGCGTTTTAGGACCCGAGCGTAATTTCCCGATTCATGCCCTTATATAGGTACAATTCACATTGCCCTAATATAGGCATAGAAATCATACCCAAATTTAGACCTAGCCCATGCAGTCCAAATGCAGGCATGGCTACTTCCACCCGTACCAGAAAGCCACAACGATTTCTTGGAAAATCGACTTCAGCAGTCCGGGACATCCCCTTGCTTGAATATTGATTTGTCCAAGAACTCATGGAGTTTTCAAAGAACTACCCTTCCCTTGGGGTTCTTTGATGACGTTATTATGCTCGACTTTACATCAAACTAGGCACCTTCAAGGTATAATTATCCCTTCACTTGCTCTAGCAAACACACAGTGGTTCGGAGCAGCTTGACTATCTACTTGCCTGACGCAGCTCGCTACAGCAAGTGCCGAAGGAAGCCGACCCTCCAGCTGACGCACTGATCAAGAAGCTGTCCTTTTTTCACTGAGAATCCAGCTCCAGTGTTTCCAAGCTACCCTCAAGGCGTGTTGGTAAATCAAGTCCAGAGACAGAGATACCAGACCTCCTTCATGTAAACTAAGGTATGGAGCTGATTAGACACTAGAGAGAAATCTTGGATAGATTCTTGGCAAAGAAACTAAACCTATTCTACACCACACTTACTTCTTCCCTTGTACTAAGACTTAGGTTAGGTACATTCGGGTAGGCGTATTTTAGAAGCACCAGTTGAGTACTTTTAGCCTTTGTTATTTATGTATGTATTTATCTATGGTTTAGAAACCATACAATGCTTTTACAGTCTTATTTTATAATACTCTTCTCGCTGTACGGATTGTACTTTACGGCCTGAATTACGATTGTAGCAGTTCACTTCACTTGGATGAGAAAGAAGACTGTTCAATAAATCCTTTAATTGAAAACACCTGTGTTAGGATTGGGGGTCTCTGGTTGGCACAGGTAGGTACTTGTGACAAGCAGGGACCCTCTCCTTTAGTCAGTGCAAGGGAATTACTCTCTCAAAATAACCCCTGCTCACCCTCTAGGCAGCGTGGTGCTAGCAGTCAAGGCTTATTTCAGAGGCGATGTATGTTAAGCAGTTGTGACCACATACAGTAACCAAGTGACAACACTACAAATGGACACCACACAGGTTTTATATAAAAAAGTATACTTTATAAAGAGTTATCACAAGACCAATAACCACAAAAATAATCCACAGTACTATTAAGTTTCAAGAGCTCAGGTTAAAAAGGCTTAATTCAAGGTTCTGTGCGAGTCGGTAGCCTTGTCTGGCTACAGCGTTGCTGAAAAGAACACAGAGTCCAACAAACCCAGCGGACCGCGGCGGTCTGGGCCCACTCAAATGCCAACAGACTTAGTCAAAGTACCTTTCAATTGAGGCGGCCGGCACGGATGTGTGAGCCGGTTCCGGGGTTCATGGCGGTGTAGAAAAAGAAAGTGTTGCAGGTCACGGTGTCCTTCCAGTCGCGGTGCAGGCTACAACTCGTTGACGGCGTCGAGATGGAGTCGGTGAGCTCAGAGCTTGCGTTGTTTGAGGCGGATGTTGCTCATTGCGGTGCTTCCAGCTTTACAGTGCAGCGACAAAGCCGGAGTTTGGGAGCTGGCGTCCATCAGTCTGGACAGCGGTACGAGTCGGGCGGTCCATCGCAAAGCGTGCGAGACGGTGCCCAACTCTGGGGCGGTCAAAGGACTGGAAGTCAGGAGCAGTGTCCCTGTCGGTCAGACCAGTTCGATTTGGTGTAGCGAGGCGCTGCACGTCGCGGTGTCCTTCCTGTCGTGCTGCAGGCTACGGCTTGTTGGCGGCGTCAGGACGGAGTCTGTGAGCGCAGAGCTTGCGTTGTTCGAGGCGGACGTTTCTTGGTGTGGTGCCTACAGGACACCGGGCCGGTCATAAGAGTCTGTCACAGCTTCTTGCCTCTGTAGCCACTTCTTTCCAGCAACAATTCACAAAGGCTGGTGAAGTCCACTGGTCCTGGGACTTTGGTCAGGGGGCAAGCTCTCTTCCAAGTCTTTGGATATCTATGCACAAGTTGAAAAAAAGTCCACAAAGTTCTTTCTCCTCTCTTTGACAGTCAGGCAACCACTGCAGGCCATTCCACCAAGCAGCACTTCAGCTTGGGAATCGTCTCTCCTCAGTTTCTTCAGGTTCCTTCTCCTCAGCAGAGGTTTTGTCTTGTAAGTCCTGAAGTGATCTAATTTCATGGGATCTGGGTCCCAATTCTTATCCCCCTAAATCCTTTGTTCTCTGAGGGGAGAGGGGCCTGTACCCAGTTCAAGCCAGTTCTGAAGTATCTGTTTACCAGACATCTCCTTTCCTTTCGCAGTGCAGGGCAGGAACATCAGATGCCCCACAGGAGCATCCTGGAGCACTTTGTTGACAGTCTTCCTTCTCTTCCTTCAGTGTGCAGGGCAGACACATCAGACACATCACAGGGGGTGGAGCCAGCACTGTGGGGGCGTGCACAGTCTTTTTCAGTTCCCAGTTGCACCTCCTACCTCCCATCTAGATGCAGCTCTCTCAATTCACCACTGGGCTGACTCAGCCTGTCTCTTGGAATTCCCCAGTCCTGTCACACACAAACCCAGACAAGGAATACACAACCTTGCAGAGGCAGGCTCAAATGGTTAGGCAAGCAAATACCTACTTTCTAAAAGTGGTATTTGCAAACACAGATTATTAAAATAATCTTTACTTAAAGATGTATTTTATTATTCTGAGTCCAGGCACACTAAACTCAAATTTCTACCATGTTCTCTGAGTCTGCTAGGATTATAAACATGTAACAATCCAGCAGCCCATTCTGGCCTATGGAGAACAGGTAGCCTTGCAATAGTGAAAAATGAAAATGACTGTAATTCACTACTAGGAAATGCCACATACATCAGGGCTTGTCCTACCTTATACTTACAATGCACCCTGCCCTGGGGCCTACCAGAGGGGTGACTAATATGAAGAAAAGGGAAGGTTTAGGGACTGGCAAGTGGGTGCACTTGCCCAGTCAGCATGAAAATACCCGACTGCATGCAGGCTCTGCAATGGCAGACCTTAGACACATTTTACAAGGCTGCTTGGGTGGGTGGCACAACAAGTGCTGCAAGCCCACTAGCAGCATTTGGATTTACACACCCTGGGCACACTCAGTGCACTGTACTAGGGTCTGACAAGTAAACCAAATATCCAATCATGGAACCACTAATCAATACATCAATTCACAGTAGGGAGCACTCGCACTGTGGCACTGGACAGCAGTGGCACAGTGCCCAAAGCATCTATCACCAGCAAAAACACATGAGGCAACAGAAAAAATGGAAGGGAGGCCCACGCCAATGGTGCCAGGTCTAACAGCCCATCTCTCTATTTCTTTGCACCTCTGATGAAACGAAGCATGCACGATTGACTGAGTAAAATACCTATCTATTGTTTCTACGACTCTGCAGATACGTTTATTCTTGTGGAAACAAAGTTGTCATGTGTATGCGGTTGTCAGAAACTAATCGCTTCTTGTTTATTCAAGAAAGTTTCTAGTGACCTTTGAGCTTGCTGGCACTCACAATTAAGTCTAATATATTCAATAGAGACCTAGTAGACATAAGTCCTACGTCAAATCTATAGGATACATTATTCCAATGTGCAGAGCCTATTGGGAATATAGGAACTACACTACATGGCACCCAACGTTTGGTAAGGCACGAATTTAACGCTAGATACTAGGTAAAAGGATAAAATATCCGCCATGACTGGGTAGGATGAAAATCCCATGTATTCGTTTTTTGGTTTGTTCAACATTGAAGGATACAGTGTTCCAAAATATTGTGCACCTTATCTTTGTTTCCTTGAAACTTTCTCTGCAACTTTAATTAAACAATGTTGAATAACGACGGGAATACCGCAACTGGTAGAGCTGCAGGAACTGCAACCCAACCGGGCTTAGATATAACAAGTTTCCAACAAAATGACCCGGATGCTATAATCATCCCGGAAAATTTAAAGAAAGCCATAACTATAAAACTTATAGAAAATGGTCTATCACCAAGAGGTGGTAGGGTAATTTTTGTCATAGAGGCACATGAATATCGGCAGGCAGAGGTATTCTATTCATGGATTTTCTTCCCTGAAGCAAATCCAGTATCACATGTGTTTCACTTCTGCAAAGAAGAGGAACATCCAACGGAATACACTACTTTTGAGGATGTTGAAATTTCACTACAACATCAAAATCACATTACCAGGCTCTGTCCACTAGATAGACCAGGAGCAACATGGACGGTAATAGCCAGCTATACACCACATCCTGCCATTGAAGAAATGTCAGACGCGGAACTATTAGTTCAACTAAAACAACTAATTAAAATACATAGACAATTGGTTCAATATGTCATGCGTACTCTAACAGTCCAACCTCCTATAAGGATTCCACAACAAACTCCTCACCAGGGGAACACAAATAAAATCACACCACAGACTATACATTCAGTCATTGGTATATTGCCCGCAAAAAGGGAACAAATTCCATTCTGGATAGCTCAAAACATTACTCAAATCGAGGCAGTATTTCCTGATACTACCCCTCATGAGAAACACAGGATTCTAACAATCTCTTTACCAATGGGGATCGCACCACACCTGGAGGACTGCAACACTTGGGATACAGTCTTTGCTGCCATCTACACAAAAACACATGGTGTTCCGTCTATGGCGGTTATAACAGATGTCCTGAAACAGATTTAAAATGAATACGGGGCAGAGCCTGCTTTGAATCTGGGTATGAAATTACTGAGAGATTTCAAACAGGTCTCAGCTATAATATTAGCTAATAATGAAGGTGAGGCAGTGTCTGTGGCGATCCGCCAAAAATTAAGAGAATTTGATGTAATTGAATAACCATATGAACTGGCCAGAATAATTGAAAAATCCTATGAAGAACTAGGTAGAGATAGTTTGGGTGAGAAACCAGTTAAACCCCAACTAACAGAAAGTCCTGAAATGGTCTTTATTAAAAACACTCTCACTAATCCTAAAAAGAAGTAGGAGAACAGTAAACAAATTTCTAAAGAGAAGCGTTTCCAGTCCTGAGGAAGTTCTCCTCAAAAGGAGCCCTCTGAAAAGAGGTATAACTTCAGAAACAGGGATAATTTGAGAAAACCTGATAGATATCAAGATACTGATACACATTCCTCTCGTACCTTTCAGACTTCCTCACAGAAATCAGAACAAAAGGAAGAACGGGTGAAGTTCAAAGACGATCAACACGTTCCAAAAAAAAAAAAAAAACAATTCACCAAAAAGAAGGTAGGAGGTCTAAAAATCAGACATGCTGAGGATCTTGAGGACACAACTCAAGAACGGGGATTGGGCCCAGACAATGCTGGACAGTGCAGCAGTAGTCACCATAGCTTGCAAGATCTTGAAGGATCCTCTGGAGACAGTGGACGTGAATGAGTACATCAAAGTTGAAACTGCCAATACCAGGGTTAGTGTATCTCATAAGTTATATGAAGTAGCGCTCCGGATGGAGGGAGATATGACTAGGAAAATAGGAGCACTCTTTTGGGAGAAGGTCTCAAAGGGTTATGACATTCTTCTAGTTGAAAAAGACTGGCCACCAAAATTTGTCAGGGAGTGCCCACATGGCAAAGACATCATTATGCCAGCCTTGTCTAATCATATTCCAATTCACTTAAAATACACCTATGCCAGAAAATGGGCTGTAGCCCAGGGTCCAGCATTATATAAAAATCATGTAGGATGGGATGAGGATTCCCCTCACCATAAAATCCAGTAAAAAACACAACCACCTGCACAGAGGCAGTATCCAGTAAAGCAAGAAGCTAAAAACAGGTCGGGGAGATATTATATCAACTTGAATATCAAGGGGTGATTGAAACATGCACCTCGTCAATGGACAATCCTTTGTTTCCTGTCTCCAAAACAGACAAAACATATTGTCTAGTTTTGGACTACAGACAATTAAACTCTTGTTGGAAAACCTTTGCAGTATAAAATGCTCACAGTGCAGCACTAATGAATAACATTGTGCATACAAAAATATAAAACAACATTAGATATTTCTAACGGTTTCCTCTGTCAAAACATTGCACCTGAAAGCAGGTACTTGACCGCTTTCTCAATTATGGGGACATAGCGTCACTTCTGTCATCTCCCCCAGGGATTCAAGAATAGTCAGTGGTTATTTTCAGCTAGAGTAACAGAGTTACTACAAACGTATGATGACGAGGCATTATCTTATGTCAATGACATCTATCTAACAGACGATGACTTGGACAGGGACTTGAACAGAGTGAATACCATTATACTTGGATTCGCCTCTGAAGGGTATAAATTCAACTTTAAGAAATCAAGAATTGCCCACCTCAACATCCTTTTTGTAGGATATGAGTTATCAAGTGAAAGCTAAAGCCTGGCAGCCAACTTTTTTTAGAAAAGTGTGCGCTGTTCCAACCTCCAGAAATGCTGAAAAACCTACAGTCAATTCTAGGTTTCCTAAATTTCTGAAGATTTCAGAAAATTGGACTAAAAAATACACAGAAATATTGCATTCGGTGCAAACAGACATGTTAGCAACAATACATTTACAGACACGCGCAAACGTACGCAACCTTGTAATCTGAATAATCCCAGGAAGATGCAGATTCACATACTTAACCTTTAATGAAGGTGAAAAATTGCTTATAAATCACACTTGTGCACACAAACCAAAATGAAATTCACTTCTACAGAAAAAATTCTGACAGCAGTTCAAACTGCAGTAGCAAAAGAGAGAGCCCTCGCACAGGGAAAACGGATAATGGTCATTACGCCTGTACCTCAGTGGAGAAGTGTGGCTCAATGGTTAGAGCGGCAGACCCTGATGCAGAGGTCTAGCCCGGGACCAGGGTTCAATTCCCCGCCTCGGCGGGTCTTGGGCTTAAAATTCCACGGGCCTGATTATTCTCGCCTCGGTGCCTATTCCAATCATGGAGTCCAACTCTGCAACTCTGGGCAATAGCTTGCTTAATCTCCACAATGGTCCCCACAACGCTAAGGATGCCTGGCCTCCACCTTGGGGGTGCCCAGGAGTGAATACCTCACAGGGAAAGCTAGGATGGGTTCCACAGCGGTATTCGTACAAGCGCCTTGAGACCCTTGCGGGTGAGTAGTGCGCTATACAAGTATCAATTTACAATTTTTTTTTACCTGCCTTAGAGGCAGTGACATAAGGCTTTACATCCAAGATGAATACAATGGGTTAACTCTCTTGCTGCAACAGAAGTTGAATACGTTTTTGACCCCTACTTGAAAACTCAAGAATTTCTACAATAGGAACAAGAATGTCCTCTGCCCACTGAGATTCTGCCTCTAGAACAGTAGGAATGTATAATTTATACATATGGATCAGCACACCGCGCAATTGGGGGTAAACAAGCTTATAGTGCAGCGTGTGCAATTGTCAAAGGTCATTGGCGCGATGGTAAATTCAGACCTATGGTCACAAAAAGTCAATCTATCGGAGACTGTACAGCTCAGTGAGCTGAACTACAGGCATTCAAGATGGCGCTTGAAAATACCGATCGCGAATTCCCCACACTCATAGTGTGCGATTCGTATTACTGAATTCAATCTTACAATGAATACTTGCAGAATTGGATCCAAACGGTTTCAAAGATGCAAAAGGTGGCACAATCAAGCATTAGTTGCTTTGGGAACAAGTAGTTCAATTACAGAAAGAACTACAAAAGACTCACGTGATCCATACACTGAGTCATCAGCGTGATGGCATTGACGTTGCAGGGAATTCCTTGGCTGATGAAGCCGCGAAGGCAGCTGTGCAAATGGCTTCCGTAGCTGCAATCACTCGTTCGAAAACAAAAATAGACAGGGAAATAATGCAGGCTGTCACCGCTTCCAACAAAGACAGCCGTAAAACGTTATATATAACTGATGCAAATAATGTTCCTTTTGCTCGAATCCCTGGAGTGGGGCTAGAGTAATTCCAAACATGGAACATAGATTAGGACTAATCTTAGCAGCACATGAAGGGCTCGCCTCTGCACACGCAGGTGTTTCCACCACAGTGTCATTATTAAAACAAAGATACTGGTGGCCGTGCATGAGGAAACAGACCAGAAACTATGTTTTCAAATGTGAAATCTGCCAAAAAATGAAGGTCTCAACAGTGAAACGCCCAGTGCATACGCCCCTTTTAATTTCAGATAAACCATTAGCGTGCGTTTACCTGGACCACTGTGGTCCCCTAGAGAGGGATGGTAACTACAAATATATCATGGTCGCAGTGGATTCATGCTCAAGATTCATTTGGATGTGGCCTCAGTGCTCGGCTGATGCTCGAACTGTTATAAAAGATGTGCGAGTCTTTATCGGTACATACGCAGTCAGCACGCTACATTCTGACTAGGGTCCTGCGTTTAGCTCCAAAGCTTACAAGGATGCCATGGCCAATATGGGCATTGCATTGCGTTTTTTTAGTCAATTCCATCCTGAGGGAAATTCTGCAGTGGAGAAAAAAAACGGGACATAAAGCAATCTATAACAGCTAGGGTAATAGGCTTGGGTGACGGGTGGGTCATACATCTAATAAGTGTCCAACGTAGTCTAAATAATCTGCCAAGAAATTCTCTGGGTGGAATCACTCCATATGAAATCCTTTTTGGTACTAGAATGATTGTCCAGGACCTTGATCGCCACACTTCAGTGGTAGAACAAAAGCCTTTTGATATCAAAAACTGTTTGGCTGTTTTGCAGGACTTAAATGAAACAAGAAGAAGTCAAAGGAACACATTACAGAAGCCAACTACCACTGAAGGGGAGCCACCCGTCCCAGCAAGGCCTGTCTGGATTCCAAAGATTGGGGATCTAGTCAGAGAAAAGATCACTGATAAGAAGGAATTTGGGCCTTCTTACAGACAACCAATACCTGTGCCTGCAATCCACGGATCAAAAACAGTGTTACTGCCGCCCCTTGCTGGAAGAAAGGAGAACAGGTTTGTATCTACATTATGCGGTCAATAAAAAGTAGTAGGCCCAGTGATGTAGCAGACGACCAAATCTTGCTACTCTTCAAGAGGTTTAAACTGAGAGACTCATCACCTTTGAAGAATCTGCAGTACCGAAAGAAGGACTAAACAATAAAGCCATCAAACTTGTGCCTCTTGAGACCCACATAACAGTTCGTCATGAAACACCTGTCTACAATAATGTAGCTTCTGACTATACTAATATTACAAGGGATCCAGTAGCTCCAGTGATTTCAAGTAATCCTGATGCAATACCTACAATTGACAGAACTGCATCTGGCTATTTCATTAACTTTGATACGTTTTCCGAGGATCCGAGTGAGCCTGAAACAACGTCAGCAAAAAGAACTTTAAAAAAACAAGCAACAGAACTTTTTCATCAACTTGAAAAAATGTATCTGCTTTCACCATGGGTTGAACGTTGGAATGTGCTAGGCGTACTTTTTCTCCTACTTTGGCTTATTCTTGTATAAGTTTGGGAATGCTGATAAATGGAAGATATAGTGAAATGGACACAGCAAGTAAGAATATCAACTTACTGTTCAAGCCACATAAATCATCTCATAGTGACTTGACATCAGTGAACATCACAGCCGTTCCTATACCTGGTGGTATAGCTTGGGATAGTACTGATTATGACATCTTTGGCCCGGCAGAGCTGTTGAAGATTCTACACCAATTCAAGGTTTCCTTGAGTGAATTTGTTTCACCCAGCACATTTTCTGATGATTGGGACTTTGAGACTGTTAATAATATGATGTCAGACATAGAGATGTCTGCAAAATTTGCAAAACAGGAATACTTAGAAAGTTCATCAGATTATGAACACATTTATTGTTATAATCACTATGGTCATCATTATTTGCACAAACCCTAGAAATGATTGAAAATGTTTATACTTTCAATCAATGGGAACACTGTCCAATGCCACCAATGGGTAGCTCAAAAACATTCAATGAAAAATGTCCATACTTCTCAGGTTTTAATGTCTCAAATCCAGAAATATTTTACTTTAAAAATGAAAATAAGACAGGAACGAAAAGTAAGTTGACTAATACTAAGCAAATTTATTCTGCAGCCTATTATGCCCAGCTGTCTTCTTTAGGTTTTGACTTTTGGAGCGACAACATTGAAAAAAAACTGTCTGGGGAACAAAAGACTGGCAGGTGCAGGGAATAGAAGCTTTATTTCGAGCCTGCATTATCCCTGAACAAATAATGTTTTTGAACGACACTGTCCAACAGACATCCTGTCTTTTTCCTAGCTAAGATAAAAGATTTGAACAAGCCGTCCATACCTACACCTTCACCTGATAGTAAAAACACTACGGAAGGAGGGGTCGACATAAAACAGTTTTACTTAAAAACAGAACTGATCCTGATTGGAAGAAATGGTTAATCTGGCCCACAGACACAAACAACTGTTAAGATAGATTCCTGAATAAGACCCAAGATATGTCCAGAGACAACATCCAGGGATAGTAACAACATACAGTGTAGGAAAACTGTGCCTTGACTGGCTACAAAAAGCCACACTAACAGAGGTAAAACAACAATATTCTTTACTTAAAGATGGCGTTGATTTAAGGGACTTCTTAAAAGGTCCTGTGAAATGGCGTCATGAACGTTTTATATTCGCTGGTATAAATGCCATTTATAATGAAGCTTGGAAAGCAACACAATCTGAGACTACAGAACGAATACGAGAAATTAATTGTATTAATTTAGAGAAAGCTCTTCGTAGTTGACAATGGGTTAACGACTCCGTCATCCAGAATTTCCTCTTTGGACAGCATAGTATCCTCTGCCATAGACATAATGGAACAGGACTTGCTCATGCTACAGCATGGACAGTACCAATTGCATTCTATAATGCTTTTAGGCTGGATATTACAAAAGCTTTGTTCTGGATATGTGCCATGGCATCTAATCAACACCACGTCATTGTTTTCTGTATTTAACCTTACAGATAAACATATCACTTTGGCACAAAGAGGAGCAGACTATACGGTGCTGAGTATTGAGAAACTGGAAAGATTACCATTAACTGTTTCAGAAAAACCTGCAATAGAATGGCTAATACACGGAACGATCACTCTGCATGTCATAATTTTCCATTTTCAGTATTGTTTGAAACATATACCAGCTGGCGTGTATGAAAGGTTGGGTAAAGAATACATTAAGTCAACCTGGGAATTACCATATACACACAGATGTTGGAGTGTGGGAAGAGTAGTATTTCTTAGTGGTACAAACTGCAAAAGTGGGTATTAATTTACATGGAGCCTGTGACGGTTCTTCGACCAACTTATTCTGCCACCTGCAAGGTTTTCCAGCTGCAGTGATAGATCCAATTTTTAGGCCGCTTTCTAACAGAAGCTATATTATGATGAATGATCACAACTGCCGTGGCATGTTGCCAGGAATAGCCTATCTTGTAACTGTGTCAGCCAGGGTCCCTTGTTGTATGCAAGTATTGTTTACTAAAACTAAGATAGACGGGGAGTCACTGCTATGGCCTTCACTGAACATCTCTTCTATACGAATTGATACTTTAAGCAGAATAAAAGCCATTCTTTTACAAAAAACTGTGCCACTGACCTCGTCTAAAGAGACGTATGAACTACAAGTTGCAAGGTCCTCTGCAGAGATACATGCCCTTTTATCGACAAACTGCCCTGTACATTTTGTAGAGATGTCATGTCGTATCTTAAACATGTCTGATACCAGTGGTATTATACATGTATTTAAGACAGTTTTTTGGGACTGTTAGCACCTTTTGAAGCAGTCCTCGGCATATTTCCAAACTTTGTGTACTCTGTGTTCAGCGGCCTGCCTCTCATTTTGGGACTCGTAGCAGGAATACTATTTTTGTTCCTGCTGCTCCGATATGGCAAGTCCGGTCACCAGGGACACCCAGATTACCATAGAGAACATTCTCCTGGCAATGAAGTGTTGTGAGCGCATGATACAGATTCTGGGCTTGGCTCATTTAAGAGATCTGAATACCACAGGTTTTCTATCATTCCGACCAAACTGGCATGATTGCATCTCACCTGTTCTATGATTCCTGCTATGTGGAGAAGAATGCGTGTTGGACATCTGTCTAACACTCCCATTAGTCCTGCCAATGCATGTTGATGACGGCATTCATTGAGGTCTCACAGACGCAATTTGCTGACAGTGAGATACAAGGATCAACAGGCACTAAAGTACCATCACCATCTCCATTGAACATTGCTAATGCGGCTAACACTGACGGCGATGCTTCACATTTCTGTACAATCTGTCTACTTAATGAAGTTGTCCAACTTTCACCTACTGTGGTAGACAAATTCTTTACCAGCTTAGAAGATTTGATGTTTTCGCCAAACAATGAGACTGACTTTTGAGATTAGCACGCAGCGTTCTATGGGGCTCTGTATTCCACCTTCACTTTGTCAAAAACAAAACTTCTAACTTTAGAGCTCTATTTTTCTACGATTTGACTTTCATCCACATTTGAACTCTGTATTTGGCACAAAGTAATCTGCTTAAAGTAGAACTATTCATAGAGAACAAGAATTCTTTGAATACTTCCAAGAAACAATATTTTGACCTTGTCCGCAACCGAAACAATTCATATAATCTGTCATGGAATGGTCTCGACTTTTTTTCTGTATTTAAGAGCCATTTCATAAATGTAAATTCATGATTCATTCGGATAGCATTTTCAATGTCATACTATATGCTTTGAATGAAAACGTTGCTTTTAAAATGTGTACAGCACAATTGCTAATTTTAGTGTACAACCATTTCGAAAGCATTTTATGTATTTTGTGTGGGGTTTTACACATCATGCTTTAGATATGTTTTAAATGCTTAGAATTTAGTAATGTTGAACATAATAAAGTGGAGTGGGTGTTGTATGGCGTTTTAGGACCCGAGCAAAATTTCCCAATTGATGCCGTTATATAGGTACATTTCACATTGCCCTAATATAGGCATATAAATCATACCCATATTTAGATATAGCCCATGCAGTCCAAATACAGGCATGGCTACTTCCACCCGAACCAGAAAGCCACAATGATTTCTTGGAAAATCAGCTTAAGCAGTCAGGGACTTCACCTTGCTTGAATATTGATTTGTCCAAGAACTCATGAAGTTTTCAGAGAACTACCATTCCCTTGGGGTTCTTTGGTGACGTTATTATGCCCGCCTTTACGTCAAACTAAGCACCTTCAAGGTATAAATATGCCTTTACTTGCTCTAGCAAACACACAGTGGTTCAGAGCAGCTCGACTATCTACTTGCCTGACGCAGCTCTCCACAGCAAGTGCCGAAGGAAGCCGACCCTCCTCCTGACGCACTGATCGAGAAGCTGTCCTTTCTCTCGCTGAGAATCCAGCTCCAGTGTTTCCAACGCTCCCCTCGCGGGGTGTTGGTAAATCAATTCCCGAGACAGAGATACCTGATCTCCTTCATTCCAAACAAAGGTATGGAGCTGATTAGACCCTAAAGAGAAATCTTGGATAGATTCTTGGCAAACAAACTAAACCTATTCTACACCACATTTACTTCTTCCCTTCTACTAAGACTTAGGTTAGGTACATTGGGATAGGGGTATTTTAGAAGCACCAGTTGAGTACTTTTAGCCTTTGCTATTTATGTATGTATTTATCTATGGTTTGGAAACCATACAATGCTTTTACAGTATTATTTTATAATACTCTTCTCGATGTACGCATTATACTTTGCAGCCTGTATTACGATTGTAGCAGTTCACTTTATTTGCATGAGAAAGAAGACTGTTCAATAAATCCTTTTATTGAAAATGCCCATCTCTCTGTTCCTCTGCACCTCTGATGAAACGAAGCATGCACGATTGACTGAGCAAAATATATGTCTATTGTTTCCACGACTCTGAAGATACGTTTATTCTTGGGGAAACGAAGTTTTCATGTTTATGCGGTTGTCAGAAACTAATCCCTTCTTGTTTATTCGAGAAAGTTTCTAGTGACCTCTGAGCTAGCTGGCATTCACAATTAAGTCTAATATATTCGATAGAGACCTAGTAAACATAAGTCCTACGTCAAATCTATAGGATATATTATTCCAATGCGCAGAGCCTATTGGGAATATAGGAACTATACCACAAAAGTGCTTGTGTGAATGTTTATTTGTCTATAGTCTAAGACTATATGATAGGAATACTCTGGTTTAACCCCTTAGCTGCGGCGGCTATTCCGCCGCAGTGCTAAGGGGGAGGGGGAGCCCCGCGGCGCTCCCGTACTCGTGACAGAAGCGGTCCGTAACGAGCCTCGGGTGGGCTGTGCTTGTGACGGAACGGTTCCGTCACGGCCCCGTCCGCTCATCAGAATGCTCAGCGCAGGCGCAGAATTCGCGCCACGCAGGCGCGGCGAGCGGGCCGTGACGGAACCGTTCAGTCACCAGCACAGCCCACCCGAGGCTCGTGATGAACGGTTCCATCACGAGCACGCAACGGGTTAATCACAGGGAAAAATAGGATTATTCATAGGGGAGACACAAGACTCAATCACACTTTGATATTTTAATTGTGATAGAATCCCCCTTACAGGGCATTTCGCTTCATGTTTAATAGGGTACTGTGCTTGCACCTGCAGACTGAACCTTAAAGGTATAACATGATAAGGTGATTCTGATTGTAATATAATGTGGGGGTCTGTACAACAGCCCAATCAGCAGCTTATGCTTTCATTGTGGGACATAACTAACAAACTATGGTGGTCGGCCTCAGTCAAGAAAATTTTGTATTCATTAGTTACATTCTACCAGAATTTTACCTAATAGTACGCAATATGTCACCTTCGATTTGTATGTCTAAATAATCCAATCTATCAAGAGTGCTTAGCCGCTGATCTGAAATGTGTACTCATACATAGTCATTAGTAGGTCTCACCAGCTGAAACTCTTGAAGAGTCTGGTAAACTATTATGACCTTTGCTGCACTGTCGAGCAGAGCTATTTCCATCATCTTATCCAAAGAAGAGTTTTGAGTATTTGTAGCATTTGGAGTGGAAATTCTGTCCATTTTCTTCTTTTTAAATTGATCTTTTTGGTGTGGAACTTTCTCTTCCTTTTTTATGATGAGATCAGAAGTGCGCTGTGAGTCCATTTTCGGTTTCACATACACCTCCTGTCTGCTGTGCCCTCATCCCATTCTATCTTCCAGCTTTTCTGTAGAGTACTAAAAGGAATGAGATGGACATGTAACATAATACTGATACTTATCAGTCCATTAAAATGAATCATGGTAATGTGAATTGTAACACTTTTCAGACTACTCTGGCTGCGGAAAATCAGTTTGTGTTTTAGCTTTAGCTTTGTTTTTATCCCAATGCATTTAAGAAGACTCAGGTTTGTGCTTGGTAATTTCAACATCAGATGTGCTTTTAAGTTGTGACTTATTAGGCCTGGTTCCCAAACTATCATGACTTATATAGGTTTCAGAAATTATTTTAGGAAGCTCACGTTCCTTATTCAGTAGGGGAACTGTAGCGAGCCATTGGCGTATGACCACAGACGTTGCCTCCCTTTAATTATTACTTAAAATATTTTAGTACACTTTGGCAAAGTTGTAAATTAAATACATCCCCAATTCCAGGGTAGGGGCCGCTCCATGTTCAACCTGAATCTCCTTAAGGACTTCAAGTAAAACAGGAATTGGAGGAACACCATGGGAGATGATGTAGATTACCACAAATATAGTACCCCATATATTACACTCCTCAACAGGGGAACCATACCAAGTGGAAAACACATAATCTCATCCCATTTAATAGGGCCTTTACTCATAATTGCATAAATAGTAATAGGACTAATTGCAGGCACAGTTAACTGAGCATGACCAGCTTGAGGAGACCTTCTTGGGGCAGTGATGATTGTATGCATAATAAACTGCATCATACGTCAATACAATCTAACCAAATGGCTTAAAAGAGCGTATCATGCTTTAGGATAAGCAATACAGCCTGCTAAGATTGACTAGGCTGGCCCATCATTATTGAGAGGGCCAGTCTGAACTCTATGTGAGAGGGTGCCTTGGAACCCGTTATGGTGTCCCTGGTAAGTTAAATGTATTTCAAAATATTCATAAAGCCTATATGCAGCTGGAATTGCAGCCTCAGTGTATGTGTGAAATGTCAGTGAATTGGCATCGACAGCAGCAAAATCAACCAAGGAATAAAAAATAAAAAATGTCACATTTATGCACTTTGTGTGCCTCAACCATGAAGATAACTTCTGTACCGCCAATTGCAAGCCCATGTCTATATAAGTGTGCAGTTACCGCTTGTCTACAATTAACAGGAATAATTATGGGTTGTGTCATATTTAATTAATGGAATTCAAAAAAAGGAAAACACTTTAGGGGACAGTCCTTTGAAACAATCAAGCTCGATTAACCAACAGACATAAATAGGTGCTTCTTATTATGCTGAAGGAGGAAAACTCCTTATCACCACGGAAGTCTCAGTTTGGAGATAATAAAGGAGCCTTGGGCACACGCAAGTTAACTACTTAGTAAACCCATTAAGTAAATACTAAACCTAGATCGTTGGTGGCGTCATGTTGTACGGTTCCTACGACGTTAGTAGGACTATGTATTTAGAGCAACAAAAGTTCATAATATAGAGACGGAGATTCCTATATAATCATTAAATGTTTTTTTGTTTTGCTGGCTCACAGTATCACATTGAAACTCCTAACCTTTAAGAGTTATAGATGTTTATGATAACCCTGAACATGAGCACTTGATTCCGAAGGAAATTGTGGAAACAGATCTAACCCTTTCATTTATCACTTTTGGATGCTCACGGTCTCGCAAAGAAAAAATTCAAAAGTGCATTTGCGAACGTATATTGAAAAGCTCTAATCTTTGTAAAGAAAGCATGAACTCTGATTTTCAGGAAAATGTGACACAGCATTGTTAGAATTATTACTAGAATGGTGAAAAGTACAAACAATTCAACCATGTTAATTGTTCATAGTATGCTAAGGTTACTTCACTATATAACTAATTTCGATATGCTATAGAAAATTGGAATTATCTAAACCCATACCTTGGTACTGTCTGCCAGGAAGCCGGCCTTAGTGCATTATTGAAAATGCACTTCCATTTGAGGGTGGAAACCTGCACACTTCTTTTGCTCCTCAGTCACAGTTCATAGCAAACTCCATGATGACTTCTGCAGATAGTGAAGCACTCACCGACTTCAGCATGGACACTGTTTAAATAATGAAACTGCAAGCTTATAACACTGGCAGAGGTCCAGAACACTCCTTTAATTAGACTAGGGAGAAATAGTTGTCTCCAATGAGCAAAAAAGAAATAAGGCTTTGTGCTCTCAGTTGTGGAACCCAGGAACTAAGCATGCAAATTACAGGGTGACAATGTCTATCAGAAATAAATGTGTGCATTGCAGATTCTCGCATTAGGGAAAACAGGTGCAAACCACCATTGGAAAATTATGCTAAGTTAAAATGAAAGCTAAAATGGAAACAAAATGTAAGCTACATAACAATGTGTTTAAAGCACTGCCCAGTCAAAGTTGGGTAGAAAACTTAGAACATCGATAAGCTGCTCTAAAACTTACTTAAGGCAGACCTTAAATGAGCCAAAAAAAAGAGTAATCTAGCTCCTAAACAAGTTAAACACCTAGGTTATTTACGAAAAAGTAACAACAATACTATAGGTTTCCTTCCCTGAGACAAAGAGAGACTTAAGAACTTTCCTTGGATTGGTGGGAAATTACCAAAGATTTATACCAAACGTTTCCACTTGGGTCACTCCCTTAACTGACCTGTGAAAGAAAAACAAGGAAGCTGAAAGAGTGCTTAAATATCCTTCCCGCGGAATTTTTCTATCCTTTAGAACTTAAAAAGGACCTTAACTGCTGATGATGTATTACAACTGCCTGACTTCACCAATAAATTCATAGTATTAGAGTTAAACAAACTGTAGTTAGTGATTACAACCCGCTAGGGCTATCTGTGACTTTATAAGATGACCGTTTTGCAATTCCCACCATGATCTCATCGACACAATGTGTATATTGCGGAGACTTATGTCTCAGGTTTGAAGCAAATTTGACATGCTTGGCCCATGTGTGGATAAAGACTCCCTAGTATTAGCCTTTAAGCAAATTAATACTTGGTGCACCCGAATGAAGCAGGGCTGGTTCAATCAAGCCTGCACACTGGCCTCAAAATAAGTGAGAGCTGCCCTACATCATGGTCCAACATAACAAGCCTCTGTCAAACTTTTAAGGATGCAGTATAATAAGACCTTAGCAGCTAGGAAAGTACAGTTAAGGGAAAATGCATGGCCTAATCTGTTACAGACTCCTGAGACTAATGACATAACTCCATTTTGGTATACTGTAAACAAGTCCTTTTTTGAAGAATGATTCTCATCCTGCTTTACCTTGACTTGGCCCCTCAAAGGAATGGGTTGACCACTTTGAGAGGATTTTTTACCCTCTGGATATTGCATGCCTTCTAGCATGGCTCAACAAGAATCCTTCACCTGAAGTTCAATATAGCCCCAATGGTGAATTGTCACCACCTTTTAGAAATAGGCGGTGTGTAAGATAGGAGTGTGTGTTGGCCCTATTTTATGTCGAGTTATAGATGCACGCATGCGCTGTCTGCAACACATGTTGTTATCGCCACTATCAGCTTCTGGAATGCCCAAGAATTGCCATTTGTTCATTGTTATGCCATTTAGAAATACGGGGTTTGATTCTTCCGCATTTGCGTGCTTGAGTTATGCCCAGGTGATTTCACTCATTGTTTGCTTGCGTTGGTCATCCCAATACGTCCGCGGTTCCTCCTGGTCATCCTCATCTGCCTTTTTATTTTGTAGGCTATCAACATCGTTTTAGGCTTTCAAGCCATTTCAAGGAGGAATGCTCTGTTCGGCACCTACAAAGTGTCAATTTCTATCCAGTAGCTGTTGAGCCATGCCAATAGCTCTAACTCAAAGAAATGTGAGACCTATTGCATTTCTAATACTTGTTAATTTTCCCGATTTGAAAGCAAGGTTGACAATGCCCTTCCGTCCTTGCAGGCCAACGCGCCAATCATTTTCAGTTGCTCAGTACATGTACTTCTCTACACACATGACGCAGTCCTTTTGTCAAGGACTGCAGTTAGGTTGCAGTGATTAACAAATTTCTTCACATGTGTTAGTGATTCTACTAAATTAATGATTAACACATCTAAGACATTCATAATGACTTGTGGGAAGACCCCCAAAAATTTAAGATCATTTGGTGCTCTCTGATAGCTACGGTCAGGTCCTTTTACTACCTGGGTGTCTTCTTTTCTGGTAAGTGTTCTTGGGCTGATCATATCCAAACTACCCAGCAGAAGATTAAAAGAGTGTGTGTGGGAGTGTTCAGATTTGGCTATTGACCCATGAAGGAGATGCTTACCATCTCTAAATCAAGGGCACTATCTGGTGCAAGCCATAGCGGGGTCGTTTGGGGCTTTGTACCTTGTAACCCTTCAGATACTGAGGAAAACACAATTTCAAGGTGTTTGTTATGCACCTCTCCCTAGGCATCATCTTCAATTGTACACTGGGAAGTAGGGTTGAACAATTTTGAGAATACATTTTCATCCAACCCCATTTCTTTGTGGCCCTCTAAATGAGTCAAATCTGTGACCGAATCCACAAAAGTAATCATTTAAGTCTGCTTAACACTAGAGTTTGTCCTCAATATCCTGTGGCTGTCTTAAATAACAGCACTCTTGAGTTAGTGCTTGGTTTTTCTTGTTTGAAAAACCAATAAGATCCTAACACTTGATACATTGGCAATGATGGCTTATTTGCTGGATGCAAGGGCAAGAAAGAGAGCCTCTGTAGATGAGACAAAACAGACTGTAGCAAAATAAATTTTGCATGCTCTACCCAAGGTTTTTCAACCATACCTGGCCTGGGTGACAAACATACAAAATGGATTTGTCCTGACCAGATTGCAGTTGAGTACTGTACACCACCTTGTTTTCTTCCCTAACAATAATCAGTGGGATATAATGACCCTCCCATTCCGTGTGACAGAACCTCCAAACAGAGTAGTTTGCATTTTATGATTTTTGTCAGATGTATATGAATTTAAAGAAGCCCTTTTTAAAACCCATTTTTATTGCATATGATATTAGGGACCGCACAGCTGCTACGCGTCTTTTGTATACTATGCAGTCTCCTGCTAAATGTTTTAAAGTTACATCTTACATCTGTGAAGCAATTTATGATAGGAAAATAATATCATATACATTTTTGGCACCCTATTGTTAACTTTTTTAATTAAGCCTGGTACTTATATCCTAATATATTTTTTTGTTTTTAATACTTTTTACGATGCATTGTATTTTATTGTATATAACATGTTCTTTTATGACCTATGTTGATAGTGCCAAAGTAAAGATATTTTTGACCTTTTGGCTCAAACCCGGAAGTCCTAACTAACAGGAAGAGAGCAAGATGTTTCCAGTCTCTATGGAAAGAAATGGACTGATTAAGAGTTATAGTTAATTATTTGTTGATTGCTTTTAACATTCTCACCTGGGCATTCCTTTATTTTGAGGGCTGTCAGTGGCACCATTCTGCATATGATAAGAAAATGCGCCTAAGAACTCACTAGTTACAAAACCCCGACCTCAACCTGACCCTTGAAAGCAACTTCAAGAATTATTTTTCTCACCCTGTGTACATTGAGAGTTTAGTCTTCTATTGGTGGAAAAGCTCACCCTACTATTTAATTTTAGTGTATCAATGAAACCACCACCATTTGCTAACAAGAACCGCCTCCTGAGCTTTATTTCTGTCTCTCCCTTCACAGTGTACCAACCAATATTTTAGAAAATAAGATACTTCTAAAGACACATATTACCTAGTGCATTTTGTTGGCTAGAATATGCATGACTCATTAAGAGAAAACATTGACATTTTTCTGTAACACAGCAATACAGGGCATTACCTCCCTCTCCTGGGGACTTGTATTTCCGCTCTCTTTCACTCTGGGCTTTCCCGCGCAGCAGACTACTTAGCTGCAGCGGGCTCCAACTTTCTCGCCGCCATCCTCCTGAGGCCACGCCCACCTTCATTAGTCCCCGCCCCCCGCCGAGGGCTTTAAATCGCGCTGATTACAAGCGCCATTTAGAAGCCAACCCTACTCCTGAGGCGGAAACCGGGAGACGCTAGGATCGTAACTTTATTTTAAAAAGTGTGTATTTTGATTGTGCTTTTAATTACATACCTCCCTCTCTTGGGGACTTGTATTTCCGCTCTCTTTCACTCTGGGCTTTCCCGCGCAGCAGACTACTTAGCTGCAGCGGGCTCCAACTTTCTCGTCGCCATCCTCCTGAGGCCACGCCCACCTTCATTAGGCCACGTCCCCCGCCGAGGGCTTTAAATCGCGCTGATTACGAGCGCCATTTAGAAGCCAGCCCTACTCCTGAGGCGGAAGCCGGGAGACGCTAGGATCGTAACTTTATTTTAAAAACTGTGTATTTTGATTGTGCTTTTAATTACATACCTCCATCTCCTGGGGACTTGTATTTCCGCTCTCTTTCACTCTGGGCTTTCCCGCGCAGCAGACTACTTAGCTGCAGCGGGCTCCAACTTTCTCGCCGCCATCCTCCTGAGGCCACGCCCACCTTCATTAGGCCACGCCCCCCGCTGCCCTACAAATAATGTGCTTTCCCCATACGCGCAGTGGACGGGCGCAGCGGGCGCGCCGTCAGCGCGCCGAAGGCGTGCCAAAGGCAAGCCCGTCTGCGCCCGTCCGCGACCGACAGGGACCAGGGGCCTCGGACTCTGGCTCAATCCTTACCTATACCCCAGCCCAACTTCTTCCATTAAATACAGCACAGCCCATCACCCCTTCCTTGTCCATGCACGTTGCGGCCCTGGGTATCTCTGTTCCCTCTACCCCTTCGCCTGAACCCGCACTGCTCTCCCCTCGAGTACAGACTTCCCCTCCCCTTACTCCCCCCTCTTTCTCTACACCTACCATGGCCACTGCCTGCCTGTTAAACACTAGATCAGCAGGCAAGCACCAGTATGAGCCCTTTAACTTACTGGACACCGACGCTCCGGACTTTTTGTTTCTTACTGAGACGTGGTTTTCTGCTGATTCCCTTCCTGATCTGTTGTCCACCCTCCCCGACTCGTACTACGCTCTTAGGGCGGATCGTCCAGCTGGTAGAGCTGGCGGGGGTGTGGCGATGATCATTCGTTATATACCAAAAAAGGGAACACTGTTCCTAATGCAAGGTGCAAAAGTCACCCATGCAAACCTTAAAAAGCTCCTTGGTCCCCCCCCCTCTTTTGTTGAAGCAGTTTAAGCACGGCGGACCAGCTGTGGGACCGTACTGTCCACCCCCACTTTTCTACTTTCCTTACAGACACATGGGACTAGATTCTTTTGTGAGTGGAGATTGCTTCAACTCCACTACAGTTTAAGTTCTGATATGACATCTACTTCATATTCTGTAAAAATACAGCATGCCCTAGCCCTTCTATATCCTACCACCGTAACAGTATAAACAACCTGTTATTTCCAATATCTTCATGTGTAGGCCTCACTAAATGTGACCCCTCTTTTCTAACTAGATTGATAAACAGTACACCATACTCCTTTGAGTATTCCAGACCTACCATATTTATGGTTTAACAGCGTTCTTGACTTTAACACGCTTGTATCATAAGCGCCTCTACCGCGCATGTGTTGGGGAGCACTATCTCTAACATTGCGCATGATTAGCAAGTCTGTTCTCCTGAGCATGCGCGGTTATATTCATGTTCAGACGGGAACTGCGGAAGGGGGTAACGCCCAGCACACCTGACCTCAGTGATCACTTTTTAACTAGTTGCCGTGACTCTCCATCTCACTCTCTCGGCAGACTCATTGGAGGGGTAGGTGCGGAGGCATCAGCACGCGGGGAATACGTGAGTAGCTTTCGCCAAACGGAAACGGGCTATACACCCGCACTGAAAGCTTCACAAGACTTGTCCCGGTCCCCACAGCTAAATTCCCGCTGACTTCCGTTATTTTTACAGCCCGGCATATTGGTGGTGTACAATGCTTGTGCCAGCGTTGGTTTCCTCGACATGACGAGGTAAGCGCGCATCATGAGATTATACCTTAAGGGCACCCACCATTGCTGGAACCATTTGTGTTTCAAGTTTATGAGCGCTTTTTAGGCCTAAATACAGATCAAGCAGAGGTGCAAGCATGTCCCTGGGTGACTCTGCACCTTGATATAAAAGGAGTTACTCTCATTTCTTAGGGAGCCTATACACTTGTACTTAACTATGTTATGTCGGGGCACGGATACTGTTTGGTAGGCAGCTGTATTTGGTTCTCATGTATCTGTAGTTCTTTTTGTTTTAATGTATTGGATGTGCACACAATGGTGGCACACTATGTAGCGTCAAGGTGTTCCTGATGTTAATACATGTGACCTACCCTGTACTGGTTTTCTTTCCTAGGTACTGATCAGGAGCGGTTCCACCATGCAGTTGTAGCCAGAAGCTGGGCATACAGGTTACTGCGCCGCCCTGATTTATGTGAGGGTATTTTTTAGTTTTATTTCACGTGCACCTTACACACTATAGCTCTGGCCCTGAAGAAGCGCCAACGATCCCTACGGCAATACAGGTGCGAAACATGTTGACCTATGTTGTTCTATGCCCGGGCATAGTATGCCAGTGGGGCTAGATTTTAATTAGTAGTTGAGTCTACTCTGGGTAAACCAATTTACCTTCGCTGCATGGTGACCCTATTTTTATATCACACTTGCACGTCAATCTATTACCCTCAATTGAAAATGGAAAACACATTCCCCATACCCCACACACCCACATGCATCAACCGGCAGTCCTATAAAAAGATCTCCGATAAAGAGACCCTTCGGGGGACCCGTAGGGAATTGCAGCGCCGGCCCTACGAGGAGCAACTGCACAATGATGAAGCATGACACCTTTCGGGGTGTGTGAGGGCAACAGAGGACAACAATATGTTTTTCCTATCACTAGTGGGGACGGTTACCTAGGATCCCTGTTCTTTCTCTTTTCTTCCCCTGTTTTTAAACGGGTGACTTTTTGCACCCTTTTGCATGGGTGACTTTTGCACCTTGCATTAGGAACAGTGTTCCCTTTTTTGGTATACATTTATAATTAAGGAGCATGGACACTGGACCTTAAAAAGCTCCTTGGTCCCCCCCCTCTTTTGTTGAAGCAGTTTAAGCACGGCGGACCAGCCGTGGGACCGTACTGTCTCCCCCCCTTTTCTACTTTCCTTACAGACACATGGGACTAGGGGGCATATTACCAACGTTAAGCGATATTTATCGCTAACGATGCTTAGCAACGAATTTTTTACCGCTAAGCATCGTCAGAAATTATCGCAGATAAACCTTGCTATTATCAAGGTTTATCGAAAATGTGATAAAAAACGGCCGCAATGCATGAATATCGCTGAAAAGTCAGCGATATTCATGCATTACCGAGCTAATGCTTTTATCCATGTTATCCACCTCCCATTGGATAACATGGCTAAGAACTGCTCAGGGCAGGTGTTAGTTTTTGGAGATATTCGCGCTTAGCGCGAATATCTCCAAAAGTTGGTAATAGGAAATAGCGATGTTAGCGACTGTTTCCAGTCGCTAACATCTTGGCACGCCCACTTTGCATGTCATTAGTGATAAATATCACTGACATGCAAAGTGGGGCCCAAGATGGTCGCTATCTCCTACTAGCCGTTGCTAACTGGTGTTAGCGACAGCTAGGTAATAGGGAGATAATTTTATCTCCGCTTTCTTGGCTTTTAAAGCCAAAAAAGCGGAGATAAACCCCCTTGATAATATGCCCCTAGATTCTTTTGTGAGTGGAGATTGCTTCAACTCCACTACAGTTTAAGTTCTGATATGACATCTACTTCATATTCTGTAAAAATACAGCATGCCCTAGCCCTTCTACATCCTACCACCGTAACAGTATGAACAACCTGTTATTTCCAATATCTTCATGTGTAGGCCTCACTAAATGTGACCTCTCTGTTCTAACTAGATTGATAAACAGTGCACTATACTCCTTTGAGTATTCCAGACCTACCATAATTATGGTTTAACAGCGTTCTTGACTTTAACACGCTTGTATTATAAGCGCCTCTAAAACGCATGTATTGGGGAGCACTATCTCTAAAATTGCGCATGATTAGCAAGTCTGTTCTCCTGAGAATGCGCGGTTATATTCATGTTCAGACGGGAACTCCGGAAGGGGGTAACGCCCAGCACACCTGACCTCAGTGATCACTTTTTAACTAGTTGCCGTGACTCTCCATCTCACTCTCTCGGCAGACGCATTGGAGGGGTAGGTGCGGAGGCATCAGCACGCGGGGAATACGTGAGTAGCTTTCGCCAAACGGAAACGGGCTATACGCCCGCACTGAAAGCTTCACAAGACTTGTCCCGGTCCCCACAGCTAAATTCCCGCTGACTTCTGTTATTTTTACAGCCCGGCATATTGGTGGTGTACAATGCTTGTGCCAGCGTTGGTTTCCTCGACATGACGAGGTAAGCGCGCATCATGAGATTATACCTTAAGGGCACCCACCATTGCTGGAACCATTTGTGTTTCAAGTTTATGAGCGCTTTTTAGGCCTGATTACAGATCAAGCAGAGGTGCAAGCATGTCCCTGGGTGACTCTGCACCTTGATATAAAAGGAGTTACTCTCATTTCTTAGGGAGCCTATACACTTGTACTTAACTATGTTATGTCGGGGCACGGATACTGTTTGGTAGGCAGCTGTATTTGGTTCTCATGTATCTGTAGTTCTTTTTGTTTTAATGTATTGGATGTGCACACAATGGTGGCACACTATGTAGCGTCAAGGTGTTCCTGATGTTAATACATGTGACCTACCCTGTACTGGTTTTCTTTCCTAGGTACTGATCAGGAGCGGTTCCACCATGCAGTTGTAGCCAGAAGCTGGGCATACAGGTTACTGCGCCGCCCTGATTTATGTGAGGGTATTTTTTAGTTTTCTTTCACGTGCACCTTACACACTATAGCTCTGGTCCTGAAGAAGCGCCAACGATCCTTATGGCAATACAGGTGCGAAACATGTTGACCTATGTTGTTCTATGCCCGGGCATAGTATGCCAGTGGGGCTAGATTTTAATTAGTAGTTGAGTCTACTCTGGGTACACCAATTTACCTTCGCTGCATGGTGACCCTATTTTTATATCACACTTGCACGTCAATCTATTACCCTCAATTGAAAATGGAAAACCCATTCCCCATACCCCACACACCCACATGCATCAACCGGCAGTCCTATAAAAAGATCTCCGATAAAGAGACCCTTCGGGGGACCCGTAGGGAATTGCAGCGCCGGCCCTACGAGGAGCAACTGCACAATGATGAAGCATGACACCTTTCGGGGTGTGTGAGGGCAACAATATGTTTTTCCTATCACTAGTGGGGACTGTTACCTAGGATCCCTGTTCTTTCTCTTTTCTTCCCCTGTTTTTAAACGGGTGACTTTTTGCACCCTTTTGCATGGGTGACTTTTGCACCTTGCATTAGGAACAGTGTTCCCTTTTTTGGTATACATTTATAATTAAGGAGCATGGACACTGGACCTTAAAAAGCTCCTTGGTCCCCCCCCTCTTTTGTTGAAGCGATGATCATTTGTTCCCATCTCCAGTTTCAGATTCTTCCCCATCTTCCTATACCTGATATAGATTTCTTGGTTGCTCGCTCACTTAACCTCTTAGCCCCCATCACAATAGTCTTAATGTATCGTCCCCCTCAGAATATGCCTACTTTTGTACCTGTTTTACAAGAATTACTGGCCACTCTTGTGGTCAACAACTCATCATTACTCCTTCTTGGAGATTTCAACTACTGGCCAGGTGATCCTGGGGAGGACCTGTCCTCCAAAGACTTTTTAGCTACTCTCCAGTGTCTTAATTTTCTTCCTCACCTCCATTCCCCTACCCACATTCACGGCCACACCTTAGATCAGATATGGTCAGCCAGCTGTACTATTACCTCCCCCACAATCATCCCTTGTACCTGGTCCGACCATTTTCTGATCTCATTTCTCATTGAGCTTGGAGCCCAAAAAAAAACCCCTTTGACTAAGAATATCACAGCTCGCAATTGGAATCGGGTTGATCTTAACCTCCTCTGTTCCTCTCTTGCTGCTTCTTCTCCTGACCTAGGTGCTCTCTCTATTGATCTTCAACGGCCCCCACAACGCTAAGGATGCCTGGCCTCCACCTTGGGGGTGCCCAGGAGTGGACACCTCACAGGGAAAGCCAGGATGGGTTCCACAGCGGTATTCGTACAAGCGCCTTGAGACCCTTGCGGGTGAGTAGTGCGCTATACAAGTATCAATTTACAATTTACAAGCAGACACTGTGAATCAGTGGCTATCTTCCACTTGTGATCGCGCTGCCCCTCTTAGAAAAGTTAAGACCTGTCGCCCCCATGACTCCCAAAAATGGTTCACAGACGAACTGAAAGTTCTCAAACTGGACCTTAGGCACTTTGAACGCTATTGGAGATGCAATTACTGTCCTCTTCTGCGATCCAAATATAAGCTTCTTTTGATTAACTACAAAAAGGCTATTCTCTTAGCCAAAACTCTGTATTTTTCGGAAAAAATATCTCAATCAGCTAACAAACCGAAGGAAATCTTTTCCATAGTCCGCAACTTAGTCTCCTCGGACAGAGCCAACTCCAACCCTGTCCCCTCCCAAGCTCTTTGTTTGTCTCTTAATGACTTCTTTTTAGATAAAATCGCAAAGGTCAAATCCAACATTCCTTCAACTAACTCACCCCTTGTCTCCTCTCCCGCCCCCTCACTTCCCCCGCCCTTTTCGTTCCTCGATCAGTTTCCACCCATCGCTCTAAACCCCTTTCTGGCACTACTTCAGAAAGTGAAGTCAGGTTCCCCAGCTGACTGTGCTCCTGCTCACATTCTGAGAGAGCTTTTCACTCACTGTCCTAATCCCCTTCTTTCGCTTCTTAACTCTTCTATTTTCTCAGGCCTAGTTCCGAAATTTTTCAAATCCGCAATAGTTCGCCCCATCTTAAAAAAGCCTGGTGCAGACCCCTCCCTTCCTTCTAATTTTAGACCTATTTCCCTTCTTCCCTACCTTGGTAAGATATTGGAGAGCCATATTACCTCCTGTCTCTCCTCCTTCATTGAGGATAACCATCTCTTGGCCTCCCACCAAGCGGGTTTTCGCCCAGTTCACTCTACTGAGTCAGTGGTCCTGTCCGTCCTAGATGAGCTCAAGAGCAAGGCGGATTCCAACTTGCCTCAAGCTTTGGTGCTGCTTGATCTGCATTTGACACGGTCGACCATTCCATCCTTCTCGACCGGGTCAGCGCAGCGGGCGTTCAGGGTACCGTGCTCTCTTGGCTCGCCTCCTTTCTTAATGGACGGACTCAGGCAGTCCATCTGTCTGGCCACATTGCCCCTACCCGCTTGGTCCCCTGTGGGGTCCCCAAGGTTCCTCCCTGTCCCCCCTTCTCTTTAATCTTTACATTCGTCCCCTTATTCTTTCTCTCCTTGATATGGGGGTCTCCGTATATAACTATGCGGATGACCTCCAGCTTGTTTTTGACCTTTCCTCTCCTTTGCACTCCCTACCTAAATTTCACTCCACTCTTGTTTTCATCTCGGAGTGGATGAATTGCAAACAACTTAAGCTCAATCTGGACAAGACGGAGTTAGTCCTGACTGGCCATTCCATCTCCCCTTGGTCGTCAGCCTTTTGGCCCTCCATCTTTGGCCCCTCGCCCATACCATCGGCCTCTGCAAAGACACTGGGTATTAAAGTCAGTGGGGACCTCTCGATGCATGCCCAGATTAGCTCAGTTGTTTCTTCTTGTTTTCTCTCCCTCCGTATTATTCGGAAAGTGTCCCGCTTCTTCTCCACCGATGCCCTCAAACTTATCATGCTAGCAATGATTCTTTCCCCTCTTGATTACGAGAATAGTCTCTACGCGGGCCTCTCGGCTTACGAACTGCGCCGATTGCAGGCCATCCAAAATCAAGCTGCCCGAATCATTCATCGCCTGCCTAAATCTTCTCACATCAGGCCTGTTCAGAAATCCCTTCACTGGCTTCCCATCTGCCAAAGATCTCTTTTTAAGATGGGCTGCTTGGCTTTCCTGGCCCGCATTCGTATGGCCTCAGTCTTCATCAATTCACTCATCATCCCCTACACTCCCACCCGTGCCCCCCGCTCTTCCAACCAATTCTTCCTCAATGTCCTGCGGTTTTGCAAATCTAAAATGGGAGGCACCAGATTCTCGGTACTGGCTCCCCGTTTCTGGAATAGCCTCCCTTTGTAAATTAGGTCTATCTCAAACTACCCCCAATTCCGTAAAGCCCTCAAGACACATCTGTTCTCCATATCTCCATAGCGTACTCCGGCTGAATTACTTCTCTGCTTTAGCCTTCTACTTCAGCGCCAGGAAGCCGCTTGGTCGTAGTGCGCTTTACTAAGAACCTTTTTCATTTCATTTCATTTGATTTCATTTCATTTCAATACAATGGCTTTGTTTGACCAATGAATGACGAACAGGACAGCTGCAGGCAACCTTGGAAAGTTACAGAAGAATGCAAAATCCTGATCATTGCTTCCTCAAGAAAACGCAGATAATACATGTTTCAGTAAGTTTTTTATTCGTACAGACAGCACAATTGAGGCTTCATTATACATGATTTTCCCGAAACTGAAAAATACACAAGCACAAAGAGAGAAAGCAAGGTACAAAAATTAAATATGCACTATTCTGCAAATATGTAAAGCTGTCAGTGCAAGCTCACTGTGGGACAGTAATACTAACTGAAACACTTTCAAACGTGTGATTTTCTAGAATGTATTAACCTGTCTAAAGTGATCTGTCAGGTAGGCAACAATGTGACAGGCATTCAATAAATAATGTTGCCATTCTAAAAGGTGAGTTTGATGTCTAATAGTTTGTTATCATTCAACGAAAAATTGTACAGGTATGCAAGACAGAAGCTATGTGCTGGGGTTTGATCTGTGACAGGGTCTCAATACCAACGGTCTCCTACACTTGTGATGCACCCGTCCTAAACATAAATGGTCATGTAGTGTTAAAAAGGTGACATATTATAGTAAATTTGGATTCTTTTAGGTACTGAGCGGCTTCCTTGGCTTTGTCTAGCCTACTGTATTGGACCATTTTGTGTAGTAATATGGTAAATGTACTGAACACGGTGGAGAAATTAAGCAGTGGTAGAAGTTTCTGAAGTAGAGCATACTTTGCATTTCATTTACTGTTTTTATGCTTACTAGTCCAAGATGTCCTTGACAATTGTGGGCCTATTTACATTCTGGTGGACCTATGGATATAAGATAGAAAATCTCCATTTGAAACATAGAAACATTTTCCAGTTTAGCGTAGAGATGCACTAGGTGCACTGAGATACTGGGGACATCCCTTAAATGACCTTCTATAGTGCGTTTATATACCAGTATGTTGTTTACATATAAGCAGCATGACAGACACCAATATAATCCTGTACGACTCGACTTCTTTCCTGAAGAACTGAAATCCCAAAAAGCAGTGCATACTTCAGAAGGCATCACAAAGCACTCATGGAATCTAAAAAGGTTCTCGAGACTGTTTTCCGCTTGTCACACTTTTGGACATGTATCAGTTGGTATGTGTTGCAAATGACTAATATGGTATAGATTTTGGCAACACAAACTAATTCCAGCATATCAGGTTCCAACTAGTAGGGATAGCGGTTCTTTACTGTGATCCTGTTCTGAGCCCAATTGTGAGAAATTGGTTGGTTGGTTGAAGGGGTGTTAACGCTGCTCAAGCAACAGCCACAATCCCTTCAGAATGAACCACAACAAGTCACTGTTTGTATCAGTGTGTGCCTGGGTTTGTCACTGGCTATATCAGTGTCTGCCTGGGTCTGTCACTGCCTGTAACAATGTGCACCTTGGTGATTTAGTGTTTGACTGAATGTGTACGTGGCTGTATCGATATGTGACTGAGTGTGTAATGTGCTGTATGAGTTATGCCTGAGTGTGTCAGTTTCTATATTAGAGTGGGGCTGGGTGTGTCAGTCTCTGTATCGGTGTGTGTCTGGATGTGAGTGTTTAACACTGTGTGTCTGGGTGTGATTGATTATGTCAATGTTTTTATTGATGTCCATTTCGGAGTGTCACTGTCAGTATGTCATAGTATGTGTGTGTTTGGGTGGAAATCATATGCTTTCAAAATATATTGCAAAAATCATCCATATTGATTGTCAAACACATTCATGTCTGTCATTTGAGATGTCATCAGTGATGTCACTGACCATTTCATGAGTGACATAATATATGAGGTCAGAAGCAATTCATTGTGTGGGGCATGAGTTATAGTTAGCTCAGCTAACTATAACTGTAACATTTCACTGGTTTTGTAAGAGTGAAATCTGAGCCTAACTATAGGGTCTGTGTAATCTTACTTTTTTTTAATGAATTTCTAAGTTTATATTTATTTAATTTCCGAACTATAATGTTCCTGTAACTTTTGTTTTTTCTGTGAATTTCAAAGGTTTTCTAAATGGTCATTTCGAACTATAATGTTCCTCTAGCATTTGTATTTTTCAGTGAATGTCTATGTTTTGTAACTAGTAGTTGCGTAATCGGTGTGGTGCAAAAAGAAGGCAGAGCCTCTGAACAGCTCTCAACAATCCCGCTGTCTGTGAATTACCGGAGGAAGCAGAAGGAGTTCCTCACCCCCAAGACCCTCAGCATTGAAAGGGACTTCATCCCCCAACCAGCTGTGCACCAGGAAGCGTGTTTGCAGAGTGGTGGAAAAATGGGAAATGGATTCCGACACCCTCTCAGCAATCCCACTGTGTGGGAGTTACTGGAGGTAACAAGAGGAGTAGTTGGCCCCCAATGACCCTCAGAAGCT
The DNA here is from genome assembly GCF_964261635.1 of Lissotriton helveticus. Classification (NCBI taxonomy): domain Eukaryota; kingdom Metazoa; phylum Chordata; class Amphibia; order Caudata; family Salamandridae; genus Lissotriton; species Lissotriton helveticus. Next base: position 784,694,493 of record NC_136057.1, on the reverse strand, counting down.
AAGGGGACTTCATCCCCCAACCAGCGGTGCACCAGGATGCATGTATGCAGGGTGGTGGAGATTGGAGGTATGGGCTTGAAGTCCTCTCCAGAATCCCACCATGTGGGACATACTTGAGGTAACAGGAGAAGTGGTTGGCTCTCGAGGACACTCTGGAGCAAGGCAACTTCATTCCCCAACCAGCAGTGCGCCAGGAGGAACATTTGCAGAGTGGCTGTGAAAGGGCACATGGCCTCAGTAGTCCTCTCATCAATCCCGTTGTTTCAGACTTACTGGAGGTAATAGGAGGGCTTGTTATCCCACAAGAACCTTCTGCATTCAAGGAGATTGTATTCTCCAACCAGCAGCACGCCAGGAGGTGTGTTTGCAGAGTGGGAGAGAAAGGGGCACTGGCTCCAAATACCTCTTATCAAACCCACTGTGGAACAGTGGGTTTGATAAGAGGATAACAATCCTAACAATCCTAACTATATATACCTACTGGCTATCGCCAGTAGGTATATATAGTTAGGATTGTTTTCCATAGGGAAATCGCAACATTCTATTGGGAATAACTTTAGCGCCGGTTGAGGAATCTTCCTGAAATTTTCCTTAACTTTGCCTCGCGGCGCTCTGCTCCTTCCCTGTAAGTTTGGGGGGGGGGTCGTCAAGCGGGGCCGAGATAAAAGGGGGTCCCAAAATGTGTTTTCCCCATGTTAATTTCCATAGGGCGGTTGGACTCACTTTTAGCCCGAACGGCTGAATGGTTTTCCACCAAACTTGGCAAAATTGTAGGGACTGGTAGCCCGATGTGCCTTTGCTATGTCTCAAGATATGTGCTCCAGTGGTTTTTACAAAAAATAACTTTGAAAAAATATATATTGGGCTACATTGGGCTCTATATATGTTAGAGCCCAAATGTAGCCCAATGTAGCCCAATGTAGCCCAATGTAGCCCAAAGATGGCCACCAGAGACAAAAAAAAACAAATGTAGCCCAAATATCAGCCAGATGTAGCCCAACTATAGCCCAATGACAGAATGTCCCAGAGTGCTCTAAAGAACAACTAGAGCGCTAACAGTCTTACTTATGACAAAAGTATGGCACACCTGAAGTCATCTTGATTGGAATAAAGTGTTAACACTTAAAACATTTAATTTGCAAAGGAACAAAATGAGGGGGTTCATTTTGCCATAGAAATTATGATTAGTGCTGAAGAAAGAAAAATTAGGGCACATTTTGAGTGACTTCTCAAATCCTCTTATATTTCATTAAAAAAATTCTGATATGCAATCTCCCAAGATGGCCACCAGAGACAAAAGAGCCCAAATGTAGCCCAAATATCAGCCAGAAGTAGCCCAACTATAGCCCAATGACAGAATGTCCCAGAGTGTTCTAAAGAACAACTAGAACGCTAACAGTCTTACTTATGACAAATGTATGGCACACCTGAAGTCATCTTGATTGGAATAAAGTGGTAACACTTAATACATTTAATTTGAAAAGGAACAAAATGAGGGGTTTCATTTTGCCATATAAATTTTATATATATATATATATATATATATATTCACTGAAAAAAACATAGGTTACACACCAGTTATAGTTAGGAATTAGCATTTAAAAAACCTTTGAAATTCACTGAAAAAACCATAGGTTTCACACCAGTTATAGTTAGCTGGAAATTTTACTCGCATAAAACCATTAAAATTCCCACGTTATAGTTAGTTGGACTCACTATAACTTGCACGTTTGCAATGCACTGCTGATGACGTCACATATTACATCACTCATGCATATATTTAAATATTTAAACATTACTCGCTAATATATGTATTCACTAAGATACACTTAATAAGCCAGTTAACCAATCAATTTTTTTTTAAAACACTGAAAAAACCATAGGTTTCAGGCCTTATATAGTTAGGAATTAGCATTTTAAAAACCTTTGAAATTCACTGAAAAAACCATAGGTTTCAGGCCTTATATAGTTAGGAATCAGCATTTAAAAAACCTTGAAATTCACTGAAAAAACCATAGGTTTCAGGCCTTATATAGTTAGGAATTAGCATTTAAAACAACCTTTGAAATTCACTGAAAAAACCATAGGTTTCGGAGTTGTATAGTTAGGAATTCGTTTTTAAAAAACCTTTGAAATTCACTCAAAAAACTATAAGTTTTAGTGGTGTTATAGTTAGCTGGACATTTTACTCATACAAAACCAATGAAATTGCTCCTATATAGTTAGTTGTACTAACTATATTTCGCGCAACCGCATACCACTGCTGATGATGTCACATATTAGATCATTCATGACATGGTCAGTGACATCACTGATGACATCTCAAATGACATCACTGATGACATCACTGATGACATCATCCAGTGAATGTGGTTTGCTTCGTTATTTAAATATGCATTATATATATAGCAATTTACATTGAAGAATGAGTGGATATATATAAATAAATATTTGGATGGAGGATTTAGTAGCAGTGTAATTGACTGTTTACTTGACCAATTTATAATGTCTCACTAAATATAGTGGATAGTGACTAAACTGTGTGAATATCTGTATCACTTTGTCAGTTGTTGTGTAAACTGATTCTACAGTTGGTTACTAGCTATGTGAAAGTCTATATTAGTTATTGATTAGTTAACTGAGTATTTGTATGGGAGTGTGAAAGTGTGTGTGGTTCGGTGGGGGTGTGTGACTGTCCAAAGATGTGTGAATAGTTGATTCAGTCGATATATGAAGTTAAAACTACATGTTCTAACAGTTTGGGTGAGGGAATCTCTTTATGGGTTTGGTGATGAGCAAATATATTTCTCAAAGGTACAGGTACAACAAACTAGAAAAATAAAAGGCAGTGTATGTGTCAGTTGTTGTATATAAATAAGTATACATAAGACACAATGATTGTGTGAGTGACTGTATGGATAACTGTATACTTGTAATAATGATTTTATAATTCACTAAGTATGACTTACTATCTAAATGAATAGAAGAAGTGGTGTTTGTATAGGTGTTTTGCTAAGTAAATATGTAAGTATGATCCATTGTTTGCATAAGTGAGTAGGATGACTTCATATGTGAATAGGATGCGTGCTGTTGTTTAATGTCGATATAGATGTATAAGTATTTTTGATAGTTTTCTATTGTTCATTGACAGCATGTATGAGTGAATCCATAGGTAAGTGATTAGATGTGTGTATACATCTATGAATCACTGAGTGGATTTTTAGATACTTGTATTGCTGTGACAATGGATTTAAATATGATACTCTGTATTTTACAAACAGTGATGAAAAATTGTAATAGTGTATTAAAAGGTGTATGTGATTGTCACGTGGATGATGTCATCAGTGATGTCATTTGAGATGTCATCAGTGATGTCACTGACCATGTCATGAATGATCTAATATGTGACATCATCAGAAGTGGATTGCGGGTGCGCGAAATATAGTTAGTACAACTAACTATATAGGAGCAATTTCATTGGTTATGTATGAGTAAAATGTCCAGCTAACTATAACACCACTAAAACTTATAGTTTTTTGAGTGAATTTCAAAAGTTTTTTAAAAACTAATTCCTAACTATATAACTCCTGAAACCTATGGTTTTTTCAGTGAATTTCAAAGGTTTTTTTAAATGCTAATTCCTAACTATATAAGGCCTGAAACCTATGGTTTTTTCAGTGAATTTCAAAGGTTTTTTAAATGCTGATTCCTAACTATATAAGGCCTGAAACCTATGGTTTTTTCAGTGAATTTCAAAGGTTTTTTAACTGCTAATTGCTAACTATATAAGGCCTGAAACCTATGGTTTTTTCAGTGAATTTCAAAGGTTTTTTAAATGCTAATTCATAACTATATAAGGCCTGAAACCTATGGTTTTTTCAGTGTTTAAAAAAAAAAAATTGATTGGTTAACTGACTTATTAAGTGTATCTTAGTAAATACATATATTAGCGAGTAATGTTTAAATATTTAAATATATGCATGAGTGATGTAATATGTGACGTCATCAGCAGTGCATTGCAGACGTGCAAGTTATAGTGAGTCCAACTAACTACAACGTGGGAATTTCAATGGTTTTATGCGAGCAAATTTCCAGCTAACTATAAATGGTGTGAAACCTATGGTTTTTTCAGTGAATTTCAAAGGTTTTTTAAATGCTAATTCCTAACTATAACTGGTGTGTAACCTATGGTTTTTTCAGTGAATATATATATATATATATATATATATATAATTTCTATGGCAAAATGAAATCCCTCATTTTGTTCCTTTTCAAATTAAATGTATTAAGTGTTACCACTTTATTCCAATCAAGATGACTTCAGGTGTGCCATACTTTTGTCATAAGTAAGACTGTTAGCGTTCTAGTTGTTGTTTAGAACACTCTGGGACATTCTGTCATTGGGCTATAGTTGGGCTACATCTGGCTGATATTTGGGCTACATTTGTTTTTTGTTTTCTCTGGTGGCCATCTTTGGGCTACATTGGGCTACATTGGGCTACATTTGGGCTCTAACATATATATAGCCCAATGTAGCCCAATATATATTTTTTCAAAGTTAATTTTCGTGAAAACCACTGGAGCACATATCTTGAGACATAGCAAAGGCACATCGGGCTACCAGTCACTACAATTTTGCCAAGTTTGGTGGAAAACCATTCAGCCGTTCGGGCTAAAAGTGAGTCCAACCGCCCTATAGAAATTAACATGGGGAAAACACGTTTTGGGAAACCCCTTTTATCTCGGCCCCCGCTTGACGAATCCCCACCAAACTTTCAGGGAAGGAGCGGAGCGCCGCGAGGCAAAGTTAAGTTTCAGGAAGATTTCTCAACCGGCGCCAAAGTTATTCCCAATAGAATGTTGCGATTTCCCTATGGAAAACAATCCTAACTATATATACCTACTGGCTATTGCCAGTAGGTAATATATATATATATATATATATATATATATATATATATATATATATATATATATATATATATCACTGAAAAAACCATAGGTTATAGACCATATATAGTTAGGAATTAGCATTTACAAAACCTTGAAAATTCACTGAAAAAACCATAGGTTATACACCATATATAGTTAGGAATTAGCATTTAAAAAACCTTATTTTACTCACACAAAACCATTGAAATTCCATATATAGTTAGTTGTACTAACCATATATCGCGCACCCGCAATCCACTGCTGATCATGTCACATATTACATCATTCATGACATGGTCAGTGACATCACTGATGACATCACTGATGACATCTCAAATGACATCACTGATGACATCACTGATGACAACATCCAGTGACTGTATGTTTCTGTAAAGTTAAAATATGTCTCACATATTGAAGAATGAGTGGATGTAGAAGTGTCTGAACAAAGGATTTAGTAGGTGCATGACTGACTGTATGAGTGAGTGATTAAATGTGTCTCACTGAGTGCATGGGTTAGTGACTAAACTGTCTTAATTTGTGCATCATTATGTCTGTTGTTCTGTAAACTGCTGCATGTGTTGATCAGTAGCTATATGATTAACTATATGGGTTATTGATTGGTTGCCCAAGTATTTGTATGGGAGACTGAGAGTGTGTATGGGTGGCTGGGAGGTGTATGACTCTCTGCATAGATGTATGGGTTCAAAAGTGCATGTGGAAACAGCTGTATGGGTGGTTGACTGTGTGCATGACTCTATTGGTGAGTGAATAGATATCTCAGTGCTACATGTCAAAGTAAGTACATATGTAAAATACAGTACATGTGAGAGTTGACATATATAAATAACTGTGCATAAGAGCCAGTGAATGTGTGAGTGGCTGTATGGATCATTGTGAACTTGTATCCAGGATTGTATAAGTGAGTAAATATGTTTTAGTATATGTTTGAATAAGTAAGGTGTGTTTAACTGTATAGATAAGGAAATGGAGGTGTGATTGATTGTTTGCATGACTGACTAGGTGTGTGTGTAACTTCATGGATGAGTGACAATCTGCGAGTCTGTGTTTACACTGAGTGTATCTAAGGTTATATTAGAGTCTGAAGAGGTTCATCGTATTATCACATGAATGATGTCATCAGTGATGTGATCAGTAATGTCAAATGAGATGTCATCAGTGATGTCATTTGAGATGTCATTTGAGATGTTATCAGTGATGTCATCAGTGATGTCATTAGTGATGTCATCAATGATGTCATTTGAGATGTCATCAGTGATGTCATCAGTGATGTCATTTGAGATGTCATCAGTGATGTTATTTGAGATGTCATCAGTGATGTCATCAGTGATGTCATCAGTGATGTCATTTGAGATGTCATCAGTGATGTCATCAGTGATGTCATTTGAGATGTCATCAGTGATGTCATCAGTGATGTCACTGACCATGTCATGAATGATGTAATATGTGACATGATCAGCAGTGGATTGCGGGTGCGCGATATATAGTTAGTACAACTAACTATATATGGAATTTCAATGGTTTTGTGTGAGTAAAATAAGGTTTTTTAAATGCTAATTCCTAACTATATATGGTGTATAACCTATGTTTTTTTCAGTGAATTTTCAAGGTTTTGTAAATGCTAATTCCTAACTATATATGGTCTATAACCTATGGTTTTTTCAGTGAATTTCATTGGTTTTTTAAAAGCTAATATCTATAGCTGTAAAATGTATTCTTCTTTAAATCCAAAAATATATTTTATATGTTTATTAATAATTTTTTTTTAATATTTTTTTTGTTTCGCTCCCGGTCCGCGAACCGGGAAGCTTCCCGTTAGCTCAATTTAAAGCCGCGACCCGGTCCGCGAACCGGTAAGAAATCAACATAGTGACGGTATCGCGTTGCCGCGTAATGCGTCTTATGACGTACTGCGTTAGCGCACCCGGAAGGGGCGCGGACCGAGGCGCGAAACGCAGCTCCCCGGAATCGATCCGCGGCGCGTCGCGAAAACGCGACGTATCGCGTTGCCGCGTAATGCGTCTTGTGACGTACCGCGTTAGCGCACCCGGAAGTGCACCGGGGCGCAGACCGAGGCGCGAAGCGCAGCGACCCGGAAGCTATCCGGGGCGCGGACCGGAGCGCGTAACGTAAGCATAACAGGTGACCTAAAAATAACACTTTTCATTGGTTGAGAAGTATTGTTTTTCCCAAATGATGAAAACCCCTCCTTCTTTCCTCACTCTGACTTTCATCATTGTGAGAGGAAGACCTTTACTACTATATGAGAAATGGCTTCATTGGTAGCTTCAGCTGGTGGACCCCCACCACCACCTCCACCTCCTCATGGGAAGAGAGGACCACCTCCCCAGGTCATTACCAACACTGAGGAGGAAGATGAAGAAATGGATGAGGAGGGAGAAGAACCACAGTTCTTAGAAGAGGTGCCCCGGGTTTCCAGAAAGAAAGCCAGTTTCATCTGGCAGTTTTATTCGATCCCTCGTGGCCAAAAAAAAGTCAATGCGAGGTATGTCACCTGCCGCATATGCAAAGAACAATTATCAAGAGGGACGGACAAGAAATATAGTTACGGAAATCACACAATGCACAGGCACATGACAAGGAAGCATCCACTAAATTACAGCCGGGCGGAAATAAGGGATATGCAGGACAATCCAAGACCAACTCCTGTGGCCAGACCAAGATTACCAATTGCGTTAACACCAGAAGAGGCACGGGAAACAGTGCCAAATATACAAGAGAATTTTGGCCACATGATACACTCTTGTATGCACTGTCGTGCGTTGTTAGCGTGTGGCAACATGAGCATCAATGCTATAAACCTGGCGTATGAACACCATGATTGCCCTAACCGCCCCCAGTAATTTTTTTTTTGCTCCTGTTGAGCCCTTTTCAACGCCTGTTTTTTGTTGTTCCCCCCCCCAAAAAAACCCAAAAAAATATAAAATCGTTCAAAAAATACAAAAAAAACAAAAAATGTTCAAAAAATAAAAAAAAATATAAAACAACAAAAATATAAAAAAAAAAGTTCTTTTCAGAACTACCTTCCCTTTCAAAAAAAATTGCTAGAATGTTTAGCACTCTGGCAAGCTCTATTTTTTTTGGTTCGCTCCCGGGTAAGCTTCCCGGTACGCGGACCGGGAGCTAACCCAAAAAAAAAAAAAAAGAGTAAGTATAAGGAAAGTAAACAGAGAGTGATGTTAAAAGAAAGACAGCTATAGGGAGTAAAGAAGAGATACTGTTTAATAGATCTATTTACCGAAGAAAAGACGGAAGAGGGTATAATTGTGAAAAACAAAATAGATAACGAAGTGAAAGAAAAAAAAAGAGAGTATAACATTAACAAAGAAGAGTTTCTTGGAGAATGTGAGTGAATGTTCAAAATAAGATTAAAACATGAGGAATAACAGAGAGAAAAAATAGAAAACAGAAAACAAAAAATAACAGAAAAAGATTAATTGAAACAGCAAAGAAATGTAAGTAACATAGAGCCATATCATCAACATAGGCAATAAAAGTTTTGCAGCTTTTATTGGCAGAAATGTGTCGCTAAAGCTGCTTTTAGCGGCAGAAAACTGCCGCTAAAACCACTTTTGCACCAGTTTTCTGCCAATAAAAAGAGCAATAATTTTATTGGCTGTATTCATAATATGCCCCTTAGTGTGCTTCAACTACACAGAGAAAGCATTATGAACAAGTAGTGATAGAGTGATCAGTCAAAGACACTAAGAGTAATAGAGACGGAGTGAGTGAACAAGAGTGAGGAACTATGAGAAGAGAGGGACTGAGAAAAAGAGTGGAAGGAGTTGAGTAAGTAGGTAATAGAGAAAGGAATGAGGGAAGTAGCAAAGGCAGGAAACTGAGGGTTAAAGAAATGAAGCAGTGGAACTAATAGTAGGTGAATGTGATAGAAATGTAACGAAAAGAGTACAAAGCATTTACCTTATAATTGTCGTTAAATTACTCACTTTTTATTTTTATACTTTCAATCTGTGAAAGAGAGAACAAACATTTCAAAAATATTAAAACATGTATTTAAAAATTACAAAAGACAAGGGAAAAGATTGAAGGACAAATAGTTTTTCAACAACTTTGACACTTACAGAAGCTTCTGCTTCTCCAGGCCCCCTACACAGTCCTAAAGATATACATTTTAAACTAACAGTATATTGATGCAGATGAAGTGAGGCCTATCTTAAAACATGGTGCATCTTTTGCATTGCTGTTGTCTCAGAAAAGTGTCGCAAGACACTAAAATTTTAAATAATTGCTTCAGGATGCCAATAAGATGTGTCCTATCCAGAGGTTTGTTTGAGGTGAGGCCTACTCAGGGTTGCAGATGAAATTTCGAGTTGTTGAAGAGAATAGAGGACATAATACATGTGAAGGTCTACCAATGAAGTGAGTCATGTCCACTGCACTCTTGAACAAAGTCCATACCTCCTATGTTTCCCTGGACAGACCTAAACTTGATCTGCACAATGTGATTCGTAATGATAGGAAACACAGGTGATGTAATTGAAATACGTGCAATTTATTTTGCTCATTTCACAATCACATCACTTGTGTTTCCTTTGCTTAGGTATCTCATTGTGCAGATGTAGTCTAGCATACGAAAGAATACGCAGAAGTGCAGCACTGCATGCAACAACTTTGACACTTACAGAAGCCTCACCTTCTCCATGCCTCCTACACAGTTCTACATATACATCATAAATGCAAACAGTACAGAATTAATTATACATGTTAAATGGTTTATTTTTGCTGTTCTCAGAATGTATCAAAATTCACTAAAAACAGTGACTTGAAGGTATTCATCATATAACAGCGGGGAAAAAAAAACACAATCAAAATGATTGTGTTTAAAAAACCCATACAACATAAGAAATCAGAATTCAGAACTCCTTAAAGTTAACTTACTTTCCATGACGTCAAAGGATGTCCTATGAACAGCTTACACTCTTTTGTGCTGTTATTACTTTCAGCCCGCCACTTTCTGAAAGAAAATCTCCATCGTTTTTAAAAACATGTTACATGCAATAAATGACTTCTTGCTCTCTACCACAAGTTTCCACAAGGCCAAATCTTGTCAGACCCATTTATAACTCTTGGATTTCTTGTAAGCCAATCCCGTCATTTGGCATTTCCGCAACTTTCAGAATTAAAATGTTGAAGATCATTTTCACAATCCTGGAATAGTAATATCTTCCCCTTCTTGCTCAGTCATGTTCTACATTTCCTATGACACTGATACTGCTTACTATGAAGCAGACTTACACTAACTCTATGACTACTACAATTATTTAATTCTCTACATCACTTTCAATCACAAAGCAATGTAAAACAGTAGACAGCGTTGCAGACTTACATTCCCTCTACTCTATGTTTTGATTGGCTGCTTCAATTAGCTTATAAAAAGAAATAGTTTTTCTGAACTCATTCAAAGTGCATGTATTTCTCCATGACGTCCAGTGTTATGGTAAAAAGTTATGTCTCTGTACTACACTTATCCTCAAGGCCAAATAGTGTAGGAGCCATGAGAACTTCTTGAAATTCCTCAGAGCACATCCCGAGATTCTTTCCCTAAAATTTTGGTTTTAAAAACACCAGGTAAGAGTTTTTAAGGTCATATGGCAATTTTTTTTGAAAATTAAAACAGAATCATTGCAGAATGACCAGCCATTTCTACACTTTAAATAAGCTGTATAATGTCCTGATGTTATTGACGGGCCGTCATGATATATAATTGCTGCAGTTACAAAAGTCCTTCCTGATATTGACAACTGCGAAGCTACAAAATTTTTAATTAAAGTTGTCAATTTTGTTCCATCAGGCCTACATCGTTGGAACATTAAAATGACATACTGGCCATATGTTCGCATAAATAATGTGGACATCATTTCAGATTTACATTGGCTACACTCCATGTTGTGATCAGCTGCTTTTACTAGCTTATTAAAGGAGACTGATTTACTGTCTGGCAAAGTTAAATATATAAATCTTTCTGAGTCTACACTAGTAGTACTTGATACCATACAGTTCTCGCAGTCATGCTGCCATTGATAAGAAAGCCCAAACAGCTGATCTACATCTACACCTTCAGCATGCAATACATCAAGCATATACATTAAAAACTCCTGACAATCTTGCTGAATATTTTGAGAGAATTGTGTTTGGCCTGAACATCTGTCTAACAGATTTCGAATTTCAGACACACTTTCTATGTTTCTTCTATCAGTGCTACATTTCTCTAACACAGAATTTAACAAACTGCAAAATCTTTGATCAGAATTGACCACAATCTCTTCTTTTACATTTTCTAGAGAAAACAAAACATTAACCACTACATTAGCATAGCAGTTGACACCAGAACTGTTTTCAAATTGAAAACCAACAACATCTTCAACAGAATCCTTTTTGTTTCTGCTTGTAATTTTAGGTTCATCGACTTTTCGTCTTTTTGCTACAACCTCCCCAGTATTGGTCACATTTCTTCGTTTCCGGCCTACCACACGTTTCTCAAACAAAGGATACTGAGGCAAATGTGACGCATACTCTCTTCTTAACCTATTGTATTCCTTAACACAATCTAGATCCGCACAAATGTTTGTGACATCACACTCAATCAAGTACAATCCCGATAAAGTTCTAACTCGTGACAATGCCACGTATGCCATACCCTCCTTGAACACAGAACTGCCAATATTCACCAATGCACAGTCTACACTTAAACCTTGCGATTTATGGATTGTCACCGCATATGCCAAGCAAACAGGAAACTGCTTACGGCGAACATATAAGTCTTTTACAAGCAAAAATCTAGCAGAGCAACGACCAATTAGCTGTACTTCCTCAATGCCATCAAATTTAATTTTTAAAAATTCAATTCCATCTCTATTTCTGTATTTTACAAAATCAACAACATTACCCATTGATCCATTTACCAGACCTCTTTCAACATGTAAATTCCTTCTTAAAATTATACGGCAGTTCAAGCACACATTCAGAGTCTTTTCAAAACCTGCAGTTTTAGATATACTCTTCTCTAATGAATCCAATTTTGTTTTCAGATTCTCAGACAAAATAATTGTTGATCCCATATGCTCTACTCTGTCAATAGCTTCCAGTTTCACAATCCCTTGCTTTTCTAAATGCAACATTTTGTTGTTGAATTTGGCACATTCTGCAAGAGTTGGCATCAAACATATTCCAGATTTCTTATCAGTAATTTTCTGAAAAATATTCTCAGGCACAACATCTTGTTCTGGATATAAATTTGACAGTAATCGTGCATGTAAAGCTTCTTTCCCATGCTCGGTCACTTTTCCAATTCTAACATCTTGTAGAATAGTCTTGTAAACTTCATCCTTCGCCTGATGCATATTTTCATGCAGTTCAGCATAATTGAAGTTTAACCATATATTGACGTTGCCAATGCTGCCTAGGCACTTCCTGGTATCTTCATGTGTGAGCATTTTGAACACAGGTTGCCCTTTCACTGGTGTCAGCTGCAGAAGATCTCCGAAAACAATGATGTGTTTGCCACCAAATAACACATCATACTCTGTTTTGAGAACTTCTTGCATTCTCAAATGCACAAAGGCAAGCATGACATTGGAAACCATGCTTACTTCGTCAATGATAAGAAGTTTCATTTTCCTCAAGATTCTTGAAACTTCAAAACAAGCATCTCCAGATAGCTTGTGATATTGTAATTTGTTGTCATGCTCCACTGGCAGCATCAGTAAACGATGTAAAGTAATCCCTTTAATGTTATGTGCTGCCAGTCCAGTTGGAGCGGTGACAACACAAGACAGCGATGACTCTGTCCTTTCCTGCAAATAGCATGAAATTGCTTTAATGAGGAAACTTTTTCCAGTTCCCGCTTCTCCACTCACGTACAGTCGGACAGGCTTCAACGACGTACATGAGCACTCTTTCTTGTCATGACTTAATCCATGATCAATTTGCATGGTAACTTCGTCATATATTTTCCTCTGCTCAACGTTGAGTTGTCTTTCCAACTCTTCTAAGTTAACCGCATCCTCCTGAGCATGTGCCATGGCTCTTTCCACTTCATTCATGGCAGTGGCAGCTTCATTTTCGATAACAGGTCCTCCTAGTGGATCCTGACTCAATGAAGCAGAACTCTGACTGTCCTGAGAACTGTCTCTGGCAATCTCGGCTGCAATCGTTGCTTCCTGCTCAATTTCCGCATTCAACATTTCTACATATTTGGGAAAAGCAGGACATTCTATGGTCTCCTTGGCGGCATTGAAAGAGTCTTCGTAACAGAGGAAATCTCCAAGCAGTTCCTCTTCTGCACGCCAAGGCTTGAAAAGTTGCAAAAGTGCTAAATAGAAAAACTCCTTTTTTTCAGGAGATTCGCCACTCAATTTTCGATGGTTTACCAAGTGGCATTTTCTTTGCTTGACCAGACATCCCTCACTTCCTATTACAGCATACACTCCTTTCTCAGTATCTTCTTTGATGTTCCTCTTGAATATGTAATTTTGAAGAACCTCATACAGACAAACATTGTCGAGGTGACTGCTTCTATTTGGATAATATGTATCCAACATGTTGGTCTTCAAAATGTCGGTACTTTTTGGCTCCTTTTCCGCCAAATACTCAATTTCCCGCACAGGTTTGAGAACTCGATTACGCGTTGCAGCAAGACCAAGACTCGCCCAAATGATACTCCTGGACTTGGCATAGAGACTTGCTGAAGACAACCGGTCAGAACATTCGTACGCTCCGATTTCTCGATGCGACAACATCTTCAGACTGAAACTGTACAACTTCTTGCTGAGGCCCTTTTCATGGGAAATGTCCTCCCACATATCCTTCAATTCTGTCTTCTCTTTTTTGGTGATGTAAGACGTCACATACCGAGCCACAGCCATACAGTTATCAGCCACAAACTGTATATCCATGTTAGCATTCCACATGGACAAAATCACCGGGTTGTAGTCGTTGATGTACTTGGACTCTTCGTTCCTCTTCAAATTGTATGTGTTTTTAGGTGATTTCTTCATGACATTATGTCGCAGCGAAGACATCAAACTGTTTACTCTTCCTTTAGAAATCACCGATCGTGGAAAGCCGAAACGACATTTGGTGTAGAACTTGTCCTTGTTTCGGAATTTACGACGGCAGTACTTTCCACATCGATGGCTTTGGAAACGCAGAACCATTAAAATGACATACTGGCCATATGTTCGCATAAATAATGTGGACATCATTTCAGATTTACATTGGCTACACTCCATGTTGTGATCAGCTGCTTTTACTAGCTTATTAAAGGAGACTGATTTACTGTCTGGCAAAGTTAAATATATAAATCTTTCTGAGTCTACACTAGTAGTACTTGATACCATACAGTTCTCGCAGTCATGCTGCCATTGATAAGAAAGCCCAAACAGCTGATCTACATCTACACCTTCAGCATGCAATACATCAAGCATATACATTAAAAACTCCTGACAATCTTGCTGAATATTTTGAGAGAATTGTGTTTGGCCTGAACATCTGTCTAACAGATTTCGAATTTCAGACACACTTTCTATGTTTCTTCTATCAGTGCTACATTTCTCTAACACAGAATTTAACAAACTGCAAAATCTTTGATCAGAATTGACCACAATCTCTTCTTTTACATTTTCTAGAGAAAACAAAACATTAACCACTACATTAGCATAGCAGTTGACACCAGAACTGTTTTCAAATTGAAAACCAACAACATCTTCAACAGAATCCTTTTTGTTTCTGCTTGTAATTTTAGGTTCATCGACTTTTCGTCTTTTTGCTACAACCTCCCCAGTATTGGTCACATTTCTTCGTTTCCGGCCTACCACACGTTTCTCAAACAAAGGATACTGAGGCAAATGTGACGCATACTCTCTTCTTAACCTATTGTATTCCTTAACACAATCTAATCCGCACAAATGTTTGTGACATCACACTCAATCAAGTACAATCCCGATAAAGTTCTAACTCGTGACAATGCCACGTATGCCATACCCTCCTTGAACACAGAACTGCCAATATTCACCAATGCACAGTCTACACTTAAACCTTGCGATTTATGGATTGTCACCGCATATGCCAAGCAAACAGGAAACTGCTTACGGCGAACATATAAGTCTTTTACAAGCAAAAATCTAGCAGAGCAACGACCAATTAGCTGTACTTCCTCAATGCCATCAAATTTAATTTTTAAAAATTCAATTCCATCTCTATTTCTGTATTTTACAAAATCAACAACATTACCCATTGATCCATTTACCAGACCTCTTTCAACATGTAAATTCCTTCTTAAAATTATACGGCAGTTCAAGCACACATTCAGAGTCTTTTCAAAACCTGCAGTTTTAGATATACTCTTCTCTAATGAATCCAATTTTGTTTTCAGATTCTCAGACAAAATAATTGTTGATCCCATATGCTCTACTCTGTCAATAGCTTCCAGTTTCACAATCCCTTGCTTTTCTAAATGCAACATTTTGTTGTTGAATTTGGCACATTCTGCAAGAGTTGGCATCAAACATATTCCAGATTTCTTATCAGTAATTTTCTGAAAAATATTCTCAGGCACAACATCTTGTTCTGGATATAAATTTGACAGTAATCGTGCATGTAAAGCTTCTTTCCCATGCTCGGTCACTTTTCCAATTCTAACATCTTGTAGAATAGTCTTGTAAACTTCATCCTTCGCCTGACGCATATTTTCATGCAGTTCAGCATAATTGAAGTTTAACCATATATTGACGTTGCCAATGCTGCCTAGGCACTTCCTGGTATCTTCATGCGTGAGCATTTTGAACACAGGTTGCCCTTTCACTGGTGTCAGCTGCAGAAGATCTCCGAAAACAATGATGTGTTTGCCACCAAATAACACATCATACTCTGTTTTGAGAACTTCTTGCATTCTCAAATGCACAAAGGCAAGCATGACATTGGAAACCATGCTTACTTCGTCAATGATAAGAAGTTTCATTTTCCTCAAGATTCTTGAAACTTCAAAACAAGCATCTCCAGATAGCTTGTGATATTGTAATTTGTTGTCATGCTCCACTGGCAGCATCAGTAAACGATGTAAAGTAATCCCTTTAATGTTATGTGCTGCCAGTCCAGTTGGAGCGGTGACAACACAAGACAGCGATGACTCTGTCCTTTCCTGCAAATAGCATGAAATTGCTTTAATGAGGAAACTTTTTCCAGTTCCCGCTTCTCCACTCACGTACAGTCGGACAGGCTTCAACGACGTACATGAGCACTCTTTCTTGTCATGACTTAATCCATGATCAATTTGCATGGTAACTTCGTCATATATTTTCCTCTGCTCAACGTTGAGTTGTCTTTCCAACTCTTCTAAGTTAACCGCATCCTCCTGAGCATGTGCCATGGCTCTTTCCACTTCATTCATGGCAGTGGCAGCTTCATTTTCGATAACAGGTCCTCCTAGTGGATCCTGACTCAATGAAGCAGAACTCTGACTGTCCTGAGAACTGTCTCTGGCAATCTCGGCTGCAATCGTTGCTTCCTGCTCAATTTCCGCATTCAACATTTCTACATATTTGGGAAAAGCAGGACATTCTATGGTCTCCTTGGCGGCATTGAAAGAGTCTTCGTAACAGAGGAAATCTCCAAGCAGTTCCTCTTCTGCACGCCAAGGCTTGAAAAGTTGCAAAAGTGCTAAATAGAAAAACTCCTTTTTTTCAGGAGATTCGCCACTCAATTTTCGATGGTTTACCAAGTGGCATTTTCTTTGCTTGACCAGACATCCCTCACTTCCTATTACAGCATACACTCCTTTCTCAGTATCTTCTTTGATGTTCCTCTTGAATATGTAATTTTGAAGAACCTCATACAGACAAACATTGTCGAGGTGACTGCTTCTATTTGGATAATATGTATCCAACATGTTGGTCTTCAAAATGTCGGTACTTTTTGGCTCCTTTTCCGCCAAATACTCAATTTCCCGCACAGGTTTGAGAACTCGATTACGCGTTGCAGCAAGACCAAGACTTGCCCAAATGATACTCCTGGACTTGGCATAGAGACTTGCTGAAGACAACCGGTCAGAACATTCGTACGCTCCGATTTCTCGATGCGACAACATCTTCAGACTGAAACTGTACAACTTCTTGCTGAGGCCCTTTTCATGGGAAATGTCCTCCCACATATCCTTCAATTCTGTCTTCTCTTTTTTGGTGATGTAAGACGTCACATACCGAGCCACAGCCATACAGTTATCAGCCACAAACTGTATATCCATGTTAGCATTCCACATGGACAAAATCACCGGGTTGTAGTCGTTGATGTACTTGGACTCTTCGTTCCTCTTCAAATTGTATGTGTTTTTAGGTGATTTCTTCATGACATTATGTCGCAGCGAAGACATCAAACTGTTTACTCTTCCTTTAGAAATCACCGATCGTGGAAAGCCGAAACGACATTTGGTGTAGAACTTGTCCTTGTTTCGGAATTTACGACGGCAGTACTTTCCACATCGATGGCTTTGGAAACGCAGAACTTTTTCTCTTAGGCTTTTCTTCTCCTTTGCGTTTGGAACAGCACACGTAGAATACTGTTGGATGAAACTCATCACTGAGTCTTCTGGATCCGTTCCAAATTTAGGTGCATCCTTGATCCACAGCAACATATGTATATAAGGAGCACCTCTTGCTTGGTACTCCTTTCTCCAGAAGAAATCCAACACCTCTCCAAGAGGTGGATTCTTCTTATTTATGATGAAAGACATCATAGCTTCAAATCTATGATTGAAGTACCTACATACATTGACTGGATCTAAAGAGCACAGTTCTCCGGGTGTCTTGAATTCGATGTTATCTACGTTAGCATTTGCCTCTCGTAGAAATTCAAGTAAGTCTTCCCAGCCATACTCGGCACAGCTCAGAGTGAGGAACCATGTGGGAGTACCTAAGTTCCTCAGCATACATTTTAAATCACCATGACGACGGTACCAGTACTCATTAGTACCACGCTGACACGCCATGAGATTAATCAGGTGAGAATCCAAAATACTGTCTTGGACATTGACTTTATCCATAAAGTCACTTGCCGAGATGTTTTGCATGTGTATACCACTTTTCAAGATGTGGTTCACTGCATATGACAGTCCAGACAGATCGCTTTCAAACAGGAGATGAAACAAATAGGGAATGCATTGTCGAAACCTAGCATCTCCTGCATACAATCGCAAAGTCCGGTATTCAGAAGCAGGAATTTGATGAGGTCGCTCATCATATCTTCCTCCCTGACCTGTTGGAAAAAGCTGTGGGAAACACCGAGCTTCCAAACTTTCCTCCCAAACACTAATGGGACTCCCTTTGGCTTGTTTCATTTGAAACAACTCAATAGCATTCCCCATGACTTCCTTGGAATGCAAAGGATGAACACTATAATGTTCATATATTTCTTCACTAGTAGAGGGTTCTACTTTCTCAATTTGACCAGCACACAAATCGCTATCCTCTTCCTCACTTACTTCCTCTTCTGCAACATATACATTCTTATAGTATTTATTATTTTTTTTCAAATACAATGTTGCCTTTTTAACTTTCCTAACATCTACTAAATCTTGCCATATTTTCTTATTCTTTGTCGGAACCCCATGAACTAAGATAACCAGAGGTTCCTCTTCCACTTTTTCTACTCCAATTGTGTTAATGTTTTTCTTCAAATCTAGAGGCAAATAAACAACTCTTCCCTTTAATCCTCTCTGTAAATCTGATGGAGGCAATTTCCCTGTCTTTGGCTCCATTCTTACAATAGCCTGAAAGGGATGGATACTTTGAATCAAAATAGATTCATAAGTATTTAAATCCTTCAATTCAGGAGGAATCTCAACCAATTCCAGATTATTATGAACTGCTCTAGCAGGCATCTGATTTTGATTTAATTTGCAACAACAATAAGTACACATACGTTGATCAAATTCCAAATCAAAACAATTTTCTACCATCAAGTATGTTGCAAAATCCTTCCATTCACTATTATTTTCCCTTTCACTTTTTGCATATAAATCCACTAACTTAGTCTGATTCTTATAATAAGTGCGTCGACAACACACACAAGTGAAATTAGGCCTCTCACTTGATTTCACCTGAAACGTCGCAATTTCCCTCTGGAAATTATCTGTACTGGAAACCTGTACACTATCTTCCACATTACCCTCTTCTTCTGGGTCAATTTCAACATTCTCCTCTTTACTTCCAAAGTAACAAAACTCAATTTCTTCACATATGTTCTTCACATCTATTTCAGAACCATGCAAAAGAGCAGCGCATAATTGTTTAAGCATAATTGCTGGACTCTTAGCATAATACAACATTCTAACTAATTTCCTCACTTTATTATGATGCGCTGCTAGCATCCTGAATTGATGAAAAACACTCTGGCATACTCTCCTGGAAAGACAAGCCAGTGAATGACCATGCAAACCTGTCACTTCTCTCACTCTGCAAGGATCTAATTCTTGCAACAACCTTATTTTCTGCTTCAAACTTTTCTTATTAAATGACCGTACAAAATCACAAAGCAAATTGATGGAATCCTGTCGCACACTGCAAATACTACTACACTTCCAGGTGTACACAGGACCCTTAGCACGTCTTCCTAAAACCTCATTACCTAACACCTCTTCTGTCTCTGTTGTCACAAGTTTTTCTTTTTCAACTGGACAACCATCTTTCACTTCATAAGCACGACCACTGGTGTCAACTGCATGCACCAAATCATTATCCTGGAAATAACTCTCCTCATTAAAAAATGCCTCACAGCTTGAACTATGCATCCATTCTCCAGAAAAAACTTCACGAAAATTACTACGATTAACTATTCTCTTCCATCTACTATTTCTTTTGAAATCATAAATTGCCTTGTTTAGCTTCCTAATTCTATTGATTATCAAAATAAATAACTTACGTTTAATTTCAAATGCCTGATCAATAACTTTGTCAACTTTTTTTTTTCTCTTATAAAAAACCAGTTTCTGTTGACCTTTCTTAATATTTTTTAACAAATTGCCAATTATCCTGTTGCGGAACATTCGTTTACGAATGTCCCTAAACTGTTTTTTCCTTCTACTATCATGCACAGACTTATCTCTTGCTCTAGCAGTAACATTTTTGATTGGCCTTTCCTTTCCATTTGATTTGCTTCTCTTTTTATGGACTGAAACATTTTCTGTAGTAATATTTTTTTTACTACACATATTTCTTATGAAATATTTTGTGCTCTTACCCGGTGCTTTCTTCGTGACTTGACAAATCTTTTTGTTAGAGGACTGCTGCTT
Source organism: Lissotriton helveticus (assembly GCF_964261635.1). Taxonomy (NCBI): domain Eukaryota; kingdom Metazoa; phylum Chordata; class Amphibia; order Caudata; family Salamandridae; genus Lissotriton; species Lissotriton helveticus. The sequence continues at coordinate 784,674,218 of NC_136057.1, read as the reverse complement.
ATTTTGTTTCACCTGCTGTCTTTGACGTTTTGCAGCCTTTCTCTGTCTTTCTATTGTTGGCATGGTGAAATCTTGAAATGATAAACTGAGACCCGAACGAGGCAGAGACGCTACACCGGATCCACGAAGGACATATCCAGTTCCAGTGAGGCCCTTAGACACCGTATGCCCGTTCGAGGAGAGTTTTAGAATACTCTAAGATACATCTATCCAAACGATAAAAAGACGGAGCAAAACTACAAAAATAAGAAACCCCCCCATAAGGAGTCCTGTAAACGAGAATAAGACTACAGCAACAAGAGACTGCAGAGGCTAGAAGTCAGCCCTAGATTGTATCCTTGACCACATCTAGCGAAGGGGAGAACCTCTCCTAGTCAAAGATCGAGCAACTAAAAACTCGAAATCTTCTTGACACAGGAAACCCCTAACAAGAAGTCCTGAGGAAGGTGCCACAATATCAGATGTATTGCACCGAAACGCGTCGACGCATTCTGTAAATCAGGGAATCCAAGGGAAGCCTAGTACACACTGGATGTACATATATGATGTGTCCTGCCACAGTGGTGTACAAAAGTGGAAGTAATTTGAGGCTTTGGATCCAATAATCTAGAGTGGCAAAAATATCCATGAGCCATAGTTACTACAGGGGTTTGTTGAATTGATTGTATAATGTATTCTTTGTGATTTTTTCCGTGTACTGTTAATGATCAAATTGTGTGGGATATATGTACTAGCTTGTTATGTATTTTTTATTAATGAATATGTGAAATATTGATTGTAATGTCTTTTAGCCTTTCAAAGAATATTGCTTTGAAATTTTAAATAATTTTTGTGGTGTATTATTGTATGGTAAATAAATATTGCTTATCATTTTAATAGAGTGTGAACAAATTTTATTTTTCTGTGGAAATTATTATTATTTTGACACTATAGTATTTCTGAGTACAGCATCTTGCTGGACTTATACTCGAGTGTAATCACCGTGGTTGATAAGTTCTTAGCAAATGAGTACACCCCAGGGATTTCCCTTTGACTTGAAATCTTGAAATGATCTGCAGTTGAATCTGTGGTAAAATATAATAAAAAATGTTATTAACCATTATTACCAAACAGTAAATCAATAACAATGATCAAAAACTTAACACACTACTTGACATTTTAAATAGAAGATTTTTTAGTCCTTGGCAAATTTACAATACAGAAATAGCAGAAAAGAAATGACATTTATATTTATGTTACCTGTGCTATTTTATATGTGAATCTGATCTAATTTTATGAGCATATTTTAATATTTTATTGAAGACACTACACATAACCTGTTTTTGAAGGTGTCTTTATTTTTAAATTAAACGGTTTACATTTTTACTTTTCATTAATTATACATTTTAAAAATAAATGTTTATATTTCCATAGGCTCAAGCAGGTCAGCTTCCCACCCTATGTCATATAATTCGGACAAATCTGCATCCTCATCACGCTCTTCTTCATCCTCAGGATTTAAATCATCCAATGGATCAACATCCACTGATGTTTCAATTACAAGTTCAATGATGAGGTCAAAATCAACTGATTGCAGATTGTCACTCATGTTGATGTTGTCTTTATCTTTAAAGAAAGATAACAACAATGAGATGTTGCAGAGTAAGAGACAAATCTCAGAGATTATAATAGTAAAATTGTTTAACAAGAGTAATATTTTGCAGCTATTATTTAGCCATGTCCAGCAATGCTGATCAGGTGAAGACTATGTCTAATTTTTCAGTGAACAGGACTCATCTCTTCTTAACCTTGGATAAGCCTCACCGACTCTGTGTGTCCTGCACATACTTAAATGTAAAGGGGCAGATTTATGTTAAATGGCACATCCCCAGGCATGCACCAGTTAACGTGCACCGCTGCTCTGCCACCCATGGTGTGCCGTATTTACAATCAGATAGGAGAAAGCTGCGTCAAAACCCTGCGCCTGCTTTAAGCAGGCATAGGTCTTGACGCAACATTGTGGAGATGGGGCACCCCTGAGCCTTGCTTGAGCTGCATCGCACTTGCGATACAACTCCAGCAATCACTACCTTTACAGCACAGATACATCACGCATCTGTGCCATTTTTGCCCCATGATGCCCCGCATTGTAAATGCAGCACACCATGGGTGGCGGAACAGCGGCGCAGGATGACTGACACATCCCTGGTGATGCACCAGTCATCATAAATCTATCCCTAATCTTCTTATCTTGTTACAGATGAACCGCCATATGTACCATCAAACTATTTTGCATTTCCTAAATAGCGAATTTTAAGGAATAAATAGCAATTCTTTACCATTCCTAATTTGCAATGAGCAAATTGCTAATTGCAAGTTACCCATTCATTTCCATGGGCTAGGAGCCTCATAGGAATGAAGGTTTAATTTGCGATTAGCAATTTGCTCATCACAAATTAGGAATTTTTCCAAGGGTGCAGGGGTGTCTCAAGAACACCCTGCTGCACCCCTGAAAAAGAAATTTGGGGGCATATGGCACACATACATGCCCTAAGGGCATGTGTTGGCGTCATATGGGACCTTTTGTTTTTTTGAAAAAAAGCTTTTTGAAAAGAATTCACAAATTACCACCAATTTACCACAATAGTTTCCAAATCCTTAATGTCATTTTTTACATATTTTTTGTTTGATACATTGCATTTAAGTAATCTCAAAATTTGCAAATGCTTCAGTGCAATCGCAAAATAAGGAATAGCAAATTTTGCTACTCCTTATTTTGCATCAAACTTGTTTGATACATACCATTTGTCTAATTAACATTCGCAAAGGCCGAAATTCGCAGAATTTTGATGTTTGCGAATGCTAATTAGCTTGATACATATGGCCCCAAGTGAGGCCTGTCTTGCAACATGGTGCATGTTTTGCATCACTGCTGCATCGGTTTCATGTGGTACGTTTTTTTTACACCATGACATATCTGCCTAAATGCATCAATTTGTAATTTTGTCGCCTCATAGCAAATCTTTTGCACCGCCGCTGCATCATAAAAGTGACGCACAGTGGCGCAAAAGAGGCATACACCTATCATAAATCTGTCCCTAGCATTTTAAATGATTAATTCAGGATGACGATAAGGTGTGGCCTATCCAGAGGTTTGTTTAAGGTGAGGCCTACTCAGGATTGCAGATTAAAGTTACGCTTGATGAAGAATACAGAGGAGATAATACATGTAAAGGCCTACCAATGAAGTAAGCAATGTCCACTTCATTGCGCCAGTCATCATAAATGTATCCCTAAGCTTCTTATCTTGTTACAGATGAACCGCCATATGTATCATCAAACTATTTTGCATTTCCTAAATAGCGAATTTTAAGGAATAAATAGCAATTCTTTACCATTCCTAATTTGCAATGAGCAAATTGCTAATTGCAAATTACCCATTCATTTCCATGGGCTAGGAGGCTCATAGGAATGAAGGTTGCAATTTGCGATTAGCAATTACCTCATCACAAAATAGGAATTTTTTCAAGGGTGCAGGGGTATCTCAAGAACACCCTGCTGCACCCCTGAAAAAGAAATTTGGGGGCATATGGCGCACATACATGCCCTAAGGGCATGTATGGGCGTCATATGTCACCTTTTGTTTTTTGGAAAAAAAGCTTTTTGAAAAGAATTCACAAATTACCACCAATTTACCACAATAGTTTCCAAATCCTTAATGTCATTTTTTACATATTTTTTGTTTGATACATTGCATTTAAGTAATCGCAAAATTTGCAAATGCTTCAGTGCAATCGCAAAATAAGGAATAGCAAAATTTGCTACTCCTTATTTTGCATCAAACTTGTTTGATACATACCATTTGTCTAATTAACATTCGCAAAGGCCGAAATTCGCAGAATTTCGATCTTTGCGAATGCTAATTAGCTTGATACATATGGCCCCAAGTGAGGCCTGTCTTGCAACATGGTGCATGTTTTGCATCACTGCTGCATCGGTTTCATGTGGTACGTTTTTTTTACACCATGACATATCTGCCTAAATGCATCAATTTGTAATTTTGTCGCCTCGTAGCAAATCTTTTGCACCGCCGCTGCATCATAAAAGTGACGCACAGTGGCGCAAAAGAGGCATACACCTATCATAAATCTGTCCCTAGCATTTTAAATGATTAATCCAGGATGACGATAAGGTGTGGCCTATCCAGAGGTTTGTTTAAGGTGAGGCCTACTCAGGATTGCAGATTAAAGTTACGCTTGATGAAGAATACAGAAGAGATAATACATGTAAAGGCCTACCAATGAAGTAAGTGATTTGCACTTTATTTTGCCAGTCATCATAAATGTATCCCTAAGCTTCTTATCTTGTTACAGATGAACCACCATATGTACCATCAAAATATTTTGCATTTCCTAAATAGCGCATTTTAAGGAATAAATAGCGATTCTTTACCATTCCTAATTTGCAATGAGCAAATTGCTAATTGCAAATTACCCATTCATTTCCATGGGCTAGGAGGCTCATAGGAATGAAGGTGCAATTTGCGATTAGCAATTAGCTCATCACAAAATAGGAATTTTTCCAAGGGTGCAGGGGTGTCTCAAGAACACCCTGCTGCACCCCCTGAAAAAGAAATTTGGGGGCATATGGCGCACATACATGCCCTAAGGGCATGTATGGGCGTCATATGGCACCTTTTGTTTTTTGGAAAAAAAGCTTTTTGAAAAGAATTCACAAATTACCACCAACTAGAAGTTGGTGGTAGTTTCCAAATCCTTAATGTCATTTTTTTACATATTTTTTGTTTGATACATTGCATTTAAGTAATCGCAAAATTTCCAAATCCTTCAGTGCAATCGCAAAATAAGGAATAGCAAATTTTGCTATTCCTTATTTTGCATCAAACTTGTTTGATACATACCATTTGTCTAATTAGCATTCGCAAAGGCCGAAATTCGCAGAATTTTGATCTTTGCGAATGCCAAATAGCTTGATACATATGGCCCCAAGTGAGGCCTGTCTTGCAACATGGTGCATCTTTTGCATCACTGCTGCATCGGTTTCATGTGGTACGTTTTTTTTACACCATGACATATCTGCCTAAAAGCATCAATTTGTAATTTTGTCGCCTCATAGCAAATCTTTTGCACCGCCGCTGCATCATAAAAGTGACGCACAATGGCGCAAAAGAGGCATACACCTATCATAAATCTGTCCCTAGCATTTTAAATGATTAATCCAGGATGACGATAAGGTGTGGCCTATCCAGAGGTTTGTTTAAGGTGAGGCCTACTCAGGATTGCAGATTAAAGTTACGCTTGATGAAGAATACAGAAGAGATAATACATGTAAAGGCCTACCAATAAAGTAAGTGATTTGCACTTTATTTTGCCAGTCATCATAAATGTATCCCTAAGCTTCTTATCTTGTTACAGATGAACCACCATATGTACCATCAAACTATTTTGCATTTCCTAAATAGCGAATTTTAAAGAATAAATAGCAATTCTTTACCATTCCTAATTTGCAATGAGCAAATTGCTAATTGCAAATTACCCATTCATTTCCATGGGCTAAGAGGCTCATAGGAATGAAGGTTGCAATTTGCGATTAGCAATTACCTCATCACAAAATAGGAATTTTTTCAAGGGTGCAGGGGTATCTCAAGAACACCCTGCTGCACCCCTGAAAAAGAAATTTGGGGGCATATGGCGCACATACATGCCCTAAGGGCATGTATGGGCGTCATATGGCACCTTTTGTTTTTTGGAAAAAAATGCTTTTTGAAAAGAATTCGCAAATTACCACAAACTAGAAGTTGGTGGTAGTTTCCAAATCCTTAATGTCATTTTTTACATATTTTTTGTTTGATACATTGCATTTAAGGAATCGCAAAATTTGCAAATCCTTCAGTGCAATCGCAAAATAAGGAATAGCACATTTTGAACTAAGGACATTTTAAGTCATTTCCACATGTGCAGTGTTTTCAAATTATGATTTGAAAATCGTTTTTGGGGAAAAGTAATGGTTTGCAAATTTATGACAAGGACATAATGGTGTATGCTTCTCTATAAGGCATTTCAGTGTCTCTGTCATTTTTCCCATATTACATTATAAGACCTTTCCCCATGGAGCACATTCCTTGTAAATATGCTCCCACCTGTGCATGGTGAATTTAGATTTTGACTGTTTGAGTCACATAGCCATGTTAAAAGTGACCCAAAGAAATTGCAAACGCTTTAAGCGTTTTTTAATTGCCTTTGCAGCATGTTTGTATCACTTTTAACATGGCTATGTAACACAAACATTAAAAATCAAAATTTTCCTTGCACAGGTTGGAGCATATTTACAAGCAATTTGCGCCACATAATTCATAATTTTCTCCTTAAAGCACACTATTCTCTATCTAAATTAAAGAAATATTTTCTCACCTTAGCAAATACTTTGAGTTTGAAAACAGTCTCAGAAACACACCAATTTGTCTTCAGCAGAGCAAAAGGTATGCACTCCAGAGTCTGCAGCTATCAAAAGCACAGAAATGCTGTAATTCTTCACACATATCTCTCATGTCACCCAATCAAAACTCTTCCCTCACTTTTTTTCAAATGAAAACCCTTCCCCCCTCTGCCCTTTCTGCCTTTTCTGCATGGCAACCACCTCTTGGAAGACTTCTGGTGTTTGCAAGTTCACACAACAATGTTGCAATTGAACTCTGAACTCTCAGTGCACCTGCATATCCAGTGCATTCTTTCATTTAATGATTTTTTATTGACCATTCAAAATACATCTTTCAAATAACTCATCCGTGCACCCTAACTTTCTGTTTTCAGTAATCAAAATCCACCAATCACTGTTACTGCTTCATGAACACAGAAACTCCACAGTTTTTTTTCATTTTAAACTCTCATTTTTTCAACTGCCATTTCATTGCCACACTTCATCTGACTGCAGGAGAACCTTCTCTCACCATGTTTTCTGTCTGGATTGTTGGACATAGTTATATTCACTGGGCTCAAAGGTACACTGAAAACAGGAATTTACCTAACCTCAATTTACAAGATGTGGAAATTAAGTGGTTTGGCCACAGAGGATTAAAATGTCACCAATTGATACCATTGGTGAAAACCTTTATGCATTTGCCCAAACCTGACCTGTTAATTGTGCACTGTGGAGGTAATGACTTGGGCACTTTGACTGGTGTAGGTCTGGAAATGCTTTTAAAGGACACCTTTGAGCAATTAATGGCACTTTTTCCTCAGACTGCCTTGGTATATTCAAATATATGCCAAAGACAGAAATGGAGGTGGTCAAACCAATTTTGTCCACAAATTGAGAAGTCGAGGAAGCATGTAAACAAATCTGTTTCAGCTTACATGAGAGACCATGGAATGGGCTCCCTGTACAACAATAACTTGCGTTACTACATGCAAGATATCTACAGAGGAGATGGAGTTCACTTCTCAGATGAGGGCAACAGAATTTTCACTCTGAATTTAAGAATGTGCATTGGTACCTACTTATAAGTACCTAAATGTACCATAAACCCAAAAGCTCTTCTCAGAGCTACCCTACATCTGATCACTCACAATTATTATTTTACTCTAACATTTTTCAAAAATTTTCAACAAAGAACGCTCCCTGGGGCGCTACCCGGTACGCGAACCGGGAGCTAACCTCGCGAAATTTAAAAAAAAAATGTTTTTTTTTCGCACATATGGGCCTCCTCAGCCACCCTCACAAAACCTAGGGGGTCAAGATAAGTCTACCGTGCCCCCTTCTAACCATTCTGAACATTATTTGCCCTCCATCTTGTATCTTATTTCGACCGAAACACAAAATGGTGGACTCCCGTTACGCTTAAGGTTCGCGAACCGGGGCGCTCAACGGTTCGCGTACCGGGTCGCTCCCTGGGAAGCGCACCATCAAAAAAGGTGGGAAAGTAGTTCACAGAAAAGCCACTGGAGACAATTTCACCAAATATAGACTAGCTCATACTACATACCAATCCCTACCATTTTCACAAATTTGATTGGAATTCCATTTAGCCATTTAGCCTGTAGACCTCTCTAAATACCGTGAGGTAAATTACTTCACAAAACACATCTGAAGTGTTGGAATTGACAACCAATTAAAATGTTACTTTCATTTTCTACTTTTTTTACCTGACTTTTGATTGGTTATATACCTTAATATATATAAAGGAAGAGAAGAAAACACAGCCATTTTGACTACTACTTCTTGGTGTACATTTCAATAGGATTTTCACTAATTCCTTCAACTTCTTTCTAAAGGTAAGTTTTTATTTTTAAAACTGAAGTATATTGTGCACTATAAGTTAATATGGTAAACTTTTTCTGGAGTTAGGCTTCTCTTGTATAATTATGAATTTACTTACGTTAAATCACATACACTTTTTTATATTCCTACTTCCACTCTGATACTATACACTGCCCAAAATTAATCCCAACAGTGCCCTATCTCTACTAATATATATTTTTTTAATCTAAATTTCAGGCAAAATGGAAGGCGAACAGAAAGTTGAATTTCAAATTGTCCTGCAAGAGAGCAGCCAAGAAATCAATGATGAAAATGATATTGAATTTTTCGATGAAACTTTAGACAAAGAACTACTGCAATGTGTACAAGCAGTAGATAACCTCCTTGAAAATGAGGACATTTTACACCCTCAGAGACTACAATGTATATTCAATGATAATTATGAAATTTCTGACAATGAAATGTTAGAAAGTTTAATAAATTATGAAACACAATCACAATAAAAAAAAATGCTTAAAAAATAAAGAAAATAAAAAATAATCAACAAAACCAACAATCAATTAACATACAGCATTTGAAAAGTCTATCATTCATTTTTCATTGCAGTACGCTGCCCAGAACGCTTCCCGGTTCGCGGACCGGGCGCTCCCCACGCAAAAAAAACAAAAAAAATGTTTTGTTTTTTTTGCCCCGCGGGGCCCTTTTAAAACCTCCACATTAAACCTAGGGGGTCAGGGAGGATCTAGTATGCCCCCTTATGGTTATTTCCCCCTTTGTTTTGGCCTCCTCTTGTCTCTCAATCCTACCGAGAGACAAGAGGGCGGCCGCTCCGGACTGTTTAGAATGTTGACAGACACCGGAGAGCCAATCAGCTTAGCTACGCGAAGTTCCGGTACGCTTAAGGTCCGCGGACCGGAGCGCTGCCCGGAGCGCGCTTACAGATATATATCTTTTTTTAAACGTTAATTTCTCAAAATCCACTGGAGCACATATATTGAGACCTACAAAAGGCACATCGGGCTACCAGTCCCTACAATTTTGCCAAGTTTCATGCAAATCCATTCAGCCGTTCGGGCTAAAAGTGAGGCCAACCGCCCTATGGAAAACTCAATGTTAAAAACACGTTTTGGGACCCCCCTTTTTTCTCGACCCCCCCTGGACGAACCCCCCCCAAATTTCCAGGGGCTGCTCAGAAACAAAATGTTCCATTTTCCAGAAAATTTCAGCCAATTCCGTCCACAAACGGCAAAGTTATTAGACATAGAATTTTCAAAAATCCCATAGGGAAAAAATCCTAACTATATATACCTACTGGCGACCGCCAGTAGGTAATATATATATATATATATATCCTACAAAGATGGTTCCTTTACCCCAGCATTAGGCGCTTCTTTGACGGGTGCGTAATCCTCGCGGTCAAACCATACCGCCAATCAATATCAACAACAACTCCACAACGGGAGTAAGTAGGGTCGCACACTAGCAGGATTAAAACACGAAGATGATTTTATTTTCCAATTTCCTTCATTTGTCAAACACAGTGTAGACAAAAGCCCACACGTTCTGGTATATCGCAATACCTTGTTCACGGCCAACAGATTATTTCCTGTGTTCTCATTTTATCATTTTAACATACAGGAAATTTGAATTACATAATTTCCTGTGTTTCCTGCTCAGCCTACCCCAGATAGATTTATGGGAGTTGTAGTCACAATTAACAGCGATATTTACATGGTGATCCACAATAAAAATAAATATGTCCAGCATAACCATATTGATATTCATGAGTTGTGTGTCGGTTTAGCAATATTCCTATCAATTTAAACATATCTGATGAACATAGTTAATTTTGAAAATTAATATCCCTCTAGTGGGAAGTGTCAACATATACTTTTAACCTGGTTCTCCCAACATTGGTATACTAAACTTCAATCATTTCCTGCCCACCAGTGGATTATTTCTCAGGGTTGACAATATTAGATAAACTATATTCTTAACCAAAAAATAATTTAACCAATTGAGTCCTATAAAGTATTTCTTTCAAGCCCTCCAGTGGGCAATACCCAGCACAATTAATCAAAAAACATTAATCAAAAATATTAGCCGGAAAATCATCCTTTTATCTGTCTGTTGCATTATTTGTGGTGCACCATAAAGATAAACCAAACATAAAGTTACAAATGTATATAAAGTTCTTCTGACTGATTCAATCCATGAGGTATCAAGGTTCTAAAATTCAAAATGTGGCATGATTCTCTTTGGCGGAGTTTTTTTATGCAGTTTCCCCCTCTTTCATTTATCGGAATGCTTTTTATTCCGTAAAATTTCAAGGCTTTCCAATTCGCATTGTGATGTGTTTCCATATGTTTGGCAACTACATGGTTTCTGTATTTGTTTTTGGTTGCTCTTACATGTTCAAGTATACGTTTTTTCTAATCACATATGGTGCTACTGATGTATTTTAGCTTGCAAGGGCATTCAATAACATACACCGTGTACTGACTTTTACACGTGATGAGATCTCTGATTTGCCAGGTCTTTTTGTTGGCCATTGCTGCTTCTGCGATTGGTTTTGCAATCTCACAAACTTTACAATTGTGACACTTATTGAAGCCTTTGGTTTTTAGCCACGTAACTTTTGAGGGATTTGCTTTAAAATGACTGTGAACCAGCCAATCTCTTAGATTTCTTGCTCTCTGATATGTTATTACCGGATGGGGCCCCATTTTTTCTCCAATTGTAGTGCCTAGCTGTAGAATTTTCCAATTCTTTTTGATTATATTTGCAATCTGTTTGGACTCCTGACTTTAATCCATAATGAGTCTGATGGGTTCATCTTTACTCTCATTCCTATTGATATTTGTGGTTAAACAGTCTTGTCTTGTCCTCTGCTTTGCTCTGTTCCAGCATTTGTTCACCACATTGTTTCCATACTTTCTTTCCCTGAAACGTTTTATTGTTGAGGCACTGTTCTATTTCCTCTCATTTTCTTCGCTGCAAATTCTTCGCAGCCTTAGGAACTCTCCGTAGGGTATACTGGTGATTAAAGACGGTTGGTGGAAACTCGTCGCTTCCAAAGTAGAGTTTGTGGCAGTTTGTTTTCTGTGTAAAGTTGTTTCCAGTCAACTGTTTTTAATGTAGATTTCAACATCAAGGAATGTAGCCTTCTCTTTACTACTTATTTCATAGGTGAAGTTCAAATTTGGTATGCTTGTATTCAGGATGTTGAAATAATCCTGAAATTCCTCCTTACTGCCATCCCAAATGATGAGAAGATCGTCTATGAACCTCACACATTTTACTATTCGCCTAGTGTATGGTTCATTCCTGATGTGCCACGCTATCTCATTTTCCCACCAACCCATGGCAATGCAGGCGTAACTTCGGCTAAAGACAAAACCCATAGTCGCTCCGTTACACTGTCGAAATAGTTCTTCACCAAATGAGAAAATGTTATTCGTTAAACAGAGAGTGATCATGTCCATCAACATAACGTTATGCTCTTTGAAGTGTATATTTCTCTCTTGTAGAAAGTACTGGCAGGCTTTTAGACAGAAGATGTTATCAATGTTAGTATATAGGGCGACCACATCCATAGTTACCAGGTGATAATTGTCTTTCCATACCACATTTTGAAGTGCCAAAAGGAGATCAGTGGTGTCCTTTATATATGACTTAAGTTGTGCCACATACGGAATCAAAAAATGATCAATGTAATTTGCCATAGGTTTAAGTAATGAGCCTTTGGCTGACAGAATTGGTCTTCCTGGCGGTTCTTTTTGATTTGTACGCAACTTTGGGAGAAAATATATCGTAGCCAAAATCGGGAAATCCACAGTCAAATATTTCCTCTCTTCATCATCAATTAAGTTTTCGGCTACCCATGTCTTGAGTTTTCCATCACTTTTATTTTTAATTTCCTGAGTATTGTTTATGATTATTTTTTCGCAATATTTCCTCCCCAATTTCCGCATTCGTGTTTAGTAGGGTCAAATAAGCTTCTGCTTCTTTTGCCAGTAAAGTTGATGTTATACTGGGTGCTCCTTTGGGTTCTTTTTGGCGATTTTTATTTTCCATAAAATATTTGTCTAGTTTTATTTTTCATATGTATAAGTAGAAATCTATCCTGGTTTGTGCGAGGTCCATTCTCTGTATTTCGCAGTAATTTATGCCTCGTTTGAGGAGTGATGTTTCTGCTATGTTGAGTTCACGTTCTGAGAGGTTTTCAACTTGAAGTTCATCCGATTGACATTCAACCTCAGTTTCTCCTTGAGATTCATCTATCATAGATCCTTTCTCTGTCGCATACTTCTCTTTTTCGTACCAATCCTTTCTTCTGATGTGCTTGCTTCTCTGCCCTCTTCTAGTTGTAGGCTTCTGTTTTTTGTTGTTGTTGTTGCCACTACCTTCCACTTCCTCGTCCACGTGTTTGTCTCTGCGCCATCTGGTTCTGTTCCCATTGTCGTTGCTGGAGAACAAGGCGCATGTCCCCTAAAAAAAACCTTCCTTGCATTGTCCATTGGTAGCTCTTCCTCACTATGTTCAGCTGAGGTTATGGAGGACAGGCTACTTGATGCACTTTCTTCATTTCTCTGCTGACCATGCTGTTTAAATGGGTCAAATTTTCAAGCGAAAGTAAAGATTCGCCCTTCAGAATAATCAATGGGGTCCTGTACGAACTTGTTGTGTTTCCATTGTCTGACCACTTCCTCGTGTTTCTCAATCTGTTTTTCTAGTTCCTCTTTAAATTTTGTCATATCGGGGTTCAATTTCAATGATTCCAATTCTTTTTCTGCCTCTTGTAGTTCCAACTTGATTTTATCCAAGGCAATCTCAATATGTTTCACCAATATCTTTATTAGACCCAAAGACAAGCTTAAAGTATGTTCACCCCATTCTTGCAACAAATCATTTGTTGCGTCCTGGTGACTGGGCATTAACATTATTCTTAGGCCTCTAGGGACCCGTTGTACCTCTAGGTATTTGTATTTGCGTAAAGCTATTAACTCCCAGGATTTGTTGATCTCTTTTTTGCTCAGTCTCTCCCATGACCAACATATTGAGATTGCCTTGGATAAAAGCAAGTTGGAACTACAAGAGGCAGAAAAAGAATTGGAATCATTGAAATTGAACCCCGATATGACAAAAGAGGAACTAGAAAAACAGATTGAGAAACACGAGGAAGTGGTCAGACAACGAAAACACAACAAGTTCGTACGGGACACCATTGATTATTCTGAAGGGCGAATCTTCACTTTTGTTTGAAAATTTAACCCATTTAAACAGCATGGTCAGCAGAGAAATGAAGAAAGTGCACCAAGTAGCCTGTCCTCAATAACCTCAGCTGAACATAGTGAGGAAGAGCTACCAATGGACAATGCAAGGAAGGTTTTTTTAGGGGACATGCGCCTTGTTCTCCAGCAACGACAATGGGAACAGAACCAGATGGCGCAGAGACAAACATGAGGACGAGGAAGATAATTATCGCTAAGCTTGGTTAGCGGGTATTATATTATCGCCGCGCTCCGACGATTTTTACCGCTGAGATACCTTGATATTATCAAGGTTAACTCAAAAGCGGTAAAAATCGTGGGAAATGCATGAATATCGCTGTAAAATCAGCGATATTCATGCATTATCGTGACAATGCTCTTAGACATGTTATAGACCTTCCATTGGATAACATGGCTAAGAACTGCTCTGGGCAGGCGTTAACTTTTGGAAATAATCGCGCTTAGCGTGCTTATTTCCAAAAGTTGGTAATAGGGGATAGCGATGTTAGCGACGCCCACTTTGCATGTCATTAGCGATAATCATCCCTGACATGCATAGTGAGCCCCTAAATGCCCGCTATCGCCTATTAGCTGTCGCTAACTGGTGTTAGCGACAGCTAGGTAATAGGGCGATACAATTATTGCCGCTTTAGCGGGAAAAATTCCAGCTAAATCAGCGATAAGGCCCTTGGTAATATGCCCCAAAGTTTGCTATGGGAGGACGGAAGTCGTGAGAGTCCCGCCCTGTTAAAGCAAACAGCAGTGTCCCGGGGGTAGGCAACCGGAACACTGCAGGAGCCACCCGTCGGGCGTGGATGTACCCAGGGCCCTCGAGGGCACCAGGCGGAGGGCCACGCAGTGTGCCTCCATAATACACAAATTCCCGGGGTGATGGTTCCCGGGGCTTGAGGGTGGTCGTTGAGGCCCACACACTTATAATTTTGTAGGGGGGTTGGACGCGAAAGTGGTGCAAGGGGGTTGTAAATCTTGTACACAGTGTTCTGTTTTACTTTGCTTTCCTTTCTATCATGTAGAGAATCCTGGGTAAATATAACAGTTTCTGTATAGCCAGTACCTTTCAACCCTACTCCCAAACTGCTAACTGCCTGTTACCATAGTAACAGTTCATAGAACACTTAAGTGAGTACAGAGGTTATAAGTTCACCGCACTATGTTGCTAATGGTGTTGTAGTTTTAAAACTTTTCCATAGGAACCGTTAGTTGTAGCAATAGACTCTGGTATAGATCTGGTAAAGAGTTAGCCTCAGAATTATACTTCAAATTATAAATATGATTTCTATTGGGGACTGCTACCCCCACAGAAAAAAAGACGTATATACTTTTTTCTATTAACTTTCATTAAAACAATAAATAATTGGAAACATAACTAAAAGATAACAATACAATAAATAACTACAACCATAACTTTAACAAAACAATATAATATACAACATGTGATATTGTCTCCAATAGAAGTGCGGTAGGTAATCTGCAAAACAATAAAGAAAATTAGTGTTTAAAATTAGATCGATGTGACTAAATGAGGTAAAACATTACAAGCCAAAGTAACACTTGACGATATTTACTTTTTTGTTTAACGTGTGCAGTGTGCCTGATACATTTCACTTATCTCATAGGCTTGCGTTCAAGCGGTGTCTGTATAGAAGTGACTATTGGGGCATGTTTACATTACAGATCAACAGGTCTTTAAAATGTTTCAGAGATTAGACAGAATTAGGTGAGAGATCAAGTCATTATGCAGGACAATATTCTTTAGGGCTTATTTACAAAACTCTTGTGCCTCTTTTGTGTTGTTTTCATTGATTAAAATCCCAAACATAATGGAAATATCTTACTATACTATGTTCAAATTTTAAGCTGTGCCTTTTTATAAAAAAATTCAAAGACAATACAAAGTACCAAGTTATCCGAAGGTTATGACACCACTAGGGTATTTAAACATTTTCTATCATAAAATGTTAAAGACAAACCTGATGACTCCATTAGGTCCATTGCAATTTTCATTCAGCTTCTCACAACTAGTATGTTCCATGTTTGAGACATCGGTATAATGAGCTACAACAGGAGGATATACTTTCTTCAATCTCGGCAATTGGCTGCTGACCTATGTAACATTCTGCAAACTGAAAAAAGAGTTAAAAATGTATATGTTGTACTAATCTCCAAGCTTGATTTTAATGTACATGAAACCAATTGTTCTCAATAGGATTGGTGTTGAAAAGCAATCATCAGAGGTTTCAAACCAACCGCGTTAGGACCATACTAATGGTTAGACAAAATCATATGTGAATACCAATATGCTTCCGATGGGTACTATGGACGCGCTCTGTAGGCGTTCATAAGTGTCATCTCTATAAGCCCTCTTTCCTATTTACAACTATTCTAACAAAAACAGTTATTAACATAAAATAACATACAGTAATGTATCTACAACAAATTAATGTTTTTGGAACTACCATTACCAGCATACAAAAAACACCACAATTATAGCTGTTCTGTTATCTTTGGTTAGATTCTATCACTAACTGCCATTGGTCATATGCGGGACGCTTCAATATCTGTAGAAAAACCTTTTAGAGACATACGAATGGTTATGTTCAATATTTTGCTTTGATTCAACATGTCGAGATTATAAGTTGTATGTAAAGGCATTTTGCTAGCATTATTGACTAATTTTACAAGCTTTTCTTGCCTATCGGCAATACAGTACGGTCCAGTAAACTTATGCTCCAAAATGCCTCCTTTTCTTCTTGTTAGCTTGCAATTTGTCAGAAGTAGTAACTCTCCTTCTCTGAAGGTGTACAGCGTATATATTAGTATGCTCATCTAAATCATTTGTCTGTGGGTGATAGGTTGCACTTGCAGAACGTTCTATTTGTAAAAGCTTAGATAAGTCTCAGTTAGCCTAAAAAAAATTAGGTATAATTATATTTGGCAAGCAATATAGGAAATAGCATTGCATTATACAAATGTTAGACCGAGATTGGTCACTGACTTAATTCACAAACTCTTGGCCTTGATTTGAAAGTACCCTTTTTGGATTTCCATGATCTAGAAATTGAGAAATAAACATCAAGGAAAATTGAAAGACGTCTTAAAAAAAAAAATTCAAAACAACATTTTCAGTTTGTATATAAAGTGCAGCCTGAAAACGTGTAGTGAGCATTTAAATGAGAAACATATGGGTTTCAGAAACAAAATTATAACTCACATTGTTCAATTTCAAATGACATATTTGGCCAATAAAATCGGGAGGACTTGCTTTTTTCATTTTGTTAATTCTAGAATGCCAACTAATTCTACCAAAACATGACAACAGCACAGTTATCTGTCTGCAAACACATGAAATACACAAATGCTTATCTCAGAATGCTTTTCTATCATGAAATGTTAAAGTCAAACCTGATAACTCCAGTAGGTCTGTTGCAATTTTCAGCTGATAGCATATGGAGAGCAGTCAGTGGATCTGGTGTGTCGAGTTGTTGACCACCACCTGGGATAGTCCATGGGCAGGAATAAACAGAATGTGGCGAGCAGTATTTCCCATGGTTGAGACATCTGTATAATGAGGAGGCAAATCAAGTTTAACGTTATTAAAAAACATGGAGAGCGTGCTAAAATACAACATTGACCAATCGATTACATGTGCACTGCATGGGGAGGAAGCAACACGAGGCTCACTACTTAAAAAATTAAAGGCGGCAGGATTAAGTGATTTTCCCAGAAACATCGGCTACCAAGGCAAGTTATTCGACGTATAGGAGCTGGAAACCGTGCTAAAATACACTATTGCCGAAAACATTACTTTTGCAATGCATGGGGCACGTGACGCACTACTTATATGAGAAAAACTACATCGCATTAACTTGAACAGAACGTAGCACACTGCTGCGGGAGCGGCCACTTGGCTCTTGGCAAATTAAAGAAACATGGCAGAATTAAATGATTTGCACAGAACAAAGGATAAGAAATCAAGTTTAACGTTATTAAAAAACATGGAGAGCGTGCTAAAATACAACATTGACCAATCAATTACATGTGCAGTACATGGGATGGAAGCAACACATGGCGCACTACTTAAAAAATGAAAGGCATCAGAATTAAGTGATTTGCCCAGAAACATCAGCTACAAAAGCAAGTTATTCGACGTACAAAAGCTGGAAACTGTGCTAAAATATACTAATGCCGAAAATATTACTTTTGCAATGCATGGGGCACGTGGCGCACTACTTATACGAGAAAAACTACATCGCATTAACTGGAACAGCACGTAACACACTGATGCGGGAACGGCCACGTGGTGCTTGGCAAATTAAAGAAACGCGGCATGATTAAATGATTTGCACAGAAACAAAGTTTACGAAGTCAACTTTAACGATATAAAAAAGCAGGAAAGCGTGCCAAATCGAACAAAAATTAGCATTTACGCGGTACTTAAAGATTGTTCAGATTAATTAACTTAATTATCCTTAAAAAAGTGCTCACCTAGAAGAAGTGGATACAAACACTATCAATGGCTGTGACTGAGGAATAGGGAAAGTTCGAGAAAGTTGGACGGTTAAAAATGGTTTCCAGAACAATGATTGGTTGAGCATGATGTCACTGGGTGTGAGAGCTGTGATTGGGCATGTTGTAATTGAGCATGCGCAAATAAAATGAAATACGTTAGGGGTACATAGCCAGATGGTGGGACGTATTGTGCGCATGCACAACATTAACACGCATGCGCTTTGAAGAGGCCTCAGGAGTGGGGCTATGCAGCCCTCGTCTATAAAAAAACAAAAAAAATTATTGGCCATGCCCCGGGGGATGGGGTCCCTGGTGCCCAGAATTGGCCATTGCAGGGGGGCCACGCGGGTCTCTTCCCATACAAAAATGAATACGGATACTGCGCGCATTGTCATCGTACCATAACGCATCCTTCCGATCATGCGCTGATTGCTAATTGGCTATCAAGTGGTTGTCAACATTCAAAATTAGAAACTGTTCATAGTCATTTTATGCCTCAGTAGAAGGGAGGCTGAAGAAGTCTGTGAAATGTGTGTTTAAAACGTGAAAAGGGGTAGGGTAGACATTCCCTGACCCTCTAGGTCTCCTCAGGGGGTCCCACAAAGACCCTAGGGTCCGAGGCAATTTTTTTTTTCTTCAAAAAATTGCGGGGTGCACGTATGATCCGTGCATTCTAGCGATATTTAAAAAAAAGAAACATTAGATTCTGCGCCTCTTTCATAATTTTCATTCATTCAACTGTTTAGAGGAGATGCAGCAGTGCTGGATCGGGGATCCACCACTGAGTAAGAAAAGGTAACAATAACACTACTTACCTGCTAAGTGAATTTCCTTCCACAGGCTAACATTGACTGGTTTCACTTAGAAATTCTTCTAAGTGTGGAGTTTTGGACCTTTAAAATATTCACCTAAAAACATCCGAACAACGAATTCCAATTTACTCACCTGTTATCAGGAGAGAACCCAGTGCTGCATCTTTAAGCCCAGCACTGACCCTGAAAAGTAATTCTAAGCATACTTACAAGCAACTTGTATTTCCTTCCATAGGAATCCCCATCCTACGAAAAAAAACTGAACACATTTAGAAATTTAGATTTGCGGGTCAGGCCCTGGGGCATGGGGTCCCCAAGGCCCAAAAAAAGTAAATGGAAGGGGGGCGACACAACGTAATGTTATTTTAAAAATAAAATATCTAAAAATAAATAGTTAAAACATTTTTAGTGAATCAGTAGCAAAAAAATAAAAAGAAGAATAAATACATTTAAAAATGGACATTTACAAAACCTTTGAGACTCACTGAAAAAAACATAGGTTTCAGACATGTTATAGTTAGGAATTAGCATTTAAAAAATGTTTGAAATTCTCTGAAAAAAACATTGGTTTCAGACAAGTTATAGTAAGGAATTAGCATTTTAAAAAACCTCAGAAGTGATGTCATTTGAGATATCATCAGTGATGTCATCAGTGATGTCACTGACCATGTCATGAATGTTGTAATATGTGACATAATCAGCTGTGGTTTGTGGGCCCACGAGTTATAGTTAGTACAACTAACTATAACGGGGGAATTTCAAAGGTTTTGTACGAGTGAAATGTCCTACTAACTATAACACTCCTGAAACCTGTGCTTTTTTCAGTGAATTTCAAAGGTTCTTTAAATGCAAATTCCTAACTATAACATGTCTGAAACCTATGTTTTTTTTCAGTGACTATATTTTTTACCTCCTCCGAAAATGTCGGAACTCTTCGGGTCTCGGTGCACTGCAGGGTCAGAGGTTACCCTGTGTCAACATCTACTTTTCACCAAGTGCAAAACTGTACGAGTGCACTCCTTCCAGGACAAAACACCTGGCCCTTATGCTATGAATAAATGATATTTCCAACTGGAATCGATGGTGGTGTGATTTGTGCTGGAAGGAGTGCAGTTGTGCAGTTTGGCGCATGGTGTAAAGCACCAGTAGGTAGTTATAGTTAGGACCTATTATGCATTGGAAATCCGCAACATTCTATTCCTAATATCTTTGGCACCGATTGATGAATCTTAGCAACATTTTCCAAACTTATGGCCAGCTTTGGTCCGCTCCTATCCTGAAAGGTTTTGGGTAATTCTTCAAGAAGGGGCCGAGAAAAAAGGGGGTCCCAAAACGTGTTTTCCCCATCCAATTATCCGTAGAACCTTTAGCCACAGCTAGAGCTCGAACGGCTGAACGGAATTACACCAAATTTGCAAAGAGGTAGTCCTCGGTTCAGACTTGTGCCTTTCGCTTAAATGGTGTCAATCTGTTGAGTAGTTCCTGAAAAAATTACAGTTAAAGTCATTTATATAGCTATGGGCGCGGTTTATCCGTGGATTGTGAGAGGATTGTCATCGTACTAAAAGTGCACCCTTCCGATCATGTGCTGAATGCTGATTGGCTGTCAAGTGGTTGTCAACATTCAAAACCAGGAACTGTTGGCAGTAATTTTGTGCCTCGGTAGAAGCGAGTCTGAGGAAGTCAGTGGAATATGTGTGCAAAACGTAGAAAGGGGGCAGGGTAGAAATCATTTTACCCTTTAGACCTTCTTAGGGGGTCCCAGAAGGACACCCAGGGCCCACAATTTGCTTTATTTTATTTATTTTTTTAAACCGGCAGGTGCGTGTATGGTGAGCGGACTCTGCCGTAAAAAATAAATTAAATAAAATGGAGCTTCTTCTATTATTAGCCCACGGGTGGGGGCAAATCCCGGGGGCAAAATTAATAAATTTAAATGGCCACCCCGGGGCTATAAATAAATTGTTGGGAGGGGCTCTAAAGCCCCTCCTAGTATAATAAGGGGAGGGGCCCAATGGTCCCTCAAGCCCCGGGGACCACCACCCCCTGGGGCTTTCTGTATTGTGAGAGGGGGCTGCATGGCCTTCATCCTGGAGTCCTCAAGAGTCCTGGGGAGCGCCACCCCCCAGGGCGGCTCCTGCAGTGTCCTGGGGTGTCACCCTCGGGACACTGTTGTTTGCTATAACAGGGCAGGAGTGTTTGGTGTACGATTGCTAAGCATTTAGTGTACGACTCTAACGCGTTGGGTGCGTGACTCTAATGAAAAAACTAATTTTTTTTCAGATATACTTCAAGTTTATGTGTTTAGTTCTTAGGTGGCTCTAAAAAGACCCCTTTTGTTTATTGAGAGATGTTGGTACCTACAAGTACGTACCTATGCATAGTCTAAACTTTATGAGGAAGACTCTGTTTCCCTCATCTGCAAAATGTACACCATATTTCCAATAGATGCCATCTACATTGAAACAGAGATTGTTCTGGTAAATGGACTCCATTCTATAGTCTCAGAGAAAAGCAGAAACAGATTTATTCACATGTTTCCTAGCTTTCTCAATCTCTGGAAAAAATTGATTGGACCAGTTCCATTTCTGCCTTTGCCATATGTTAGAATAGACAAAGGCAGTGTTGGGGAAAAGTGACATCAATTCTCCAAAGGTGTCCTTTATAAACATTTCCAGACCTACCCCAGTCAAAGTGCCTAGGTCATTGCCACCACAGTGCACAATTATGAGGTCAGGGTGTTGAGGATGCAAAAAGGATTTAACCAATGGCATCAATTGGTGCCACTTTAACCCTCTCTGTCCAATCCATTTAATGCCTACATTTGGTAAACCTAGGACTTTGTGAATTCCTTTGTTTTCAGCGTACCTTTGGCTCCAGAAAATATAGCTGTGTCCCAAAATCCACGCTCTAAGCATCTTGAAGGGATGTCTGGATACACTCAGATGGTCTCTGTAAATGAAATGACAGTTTGAAAACTAAAATTTTTTCTAAAATGGTGGAAAAGATGCAGTTTTGAAAAAAGAAAATAAATCATTGGTTGTTTGACAACTTTCCACACTGACAAGTAGGGTGCATGTTTCCGTTTTTTAAATGGATGATTCTTATTGGTTAACAAAATCTGATTGAAAGGAACATTACATAGGATAAGCTGATATGTTGAAAAGTCAAGCACACTTGCTGTTTTGATTAGCAACATTGTGTGATAAACTTTTGACCTGTTTGCTCAGTTAAGTGTTCCATGAACTGTTTCTATGATAACAGGCAGAAGGCAGATTGGGCGTAGTGTTCGAATTTATGTCAATTGGAAAGGGTTCAAATGTGTAACCAATAGCAATGTGTGTTTGCTTTTGAATTAATGTGGGAAGCAATGTTATTTGATGTTCAGGTGTATATGTTTTCAAAATGGGAAGGAAACTTTGCCATACTTTGGTTCTGGTGAGAGGTGTGCAGAAGAGATATTCTGTATAAGAAAATCTGGTTTTTGACTGAAATACTTCTTATTCTACAAAACAATTTTAAAGGTGAGTTATTAATTTGTGAGGGGATGTATGTGCTGCATTTTGATTCTAATCAGACTAATATGTTTCTCCTGCTAAAGTGCAGTGAGTCCTTTTTTTCTGTAGAACTTTATTGTGAGTGTGTGTGCATTTAGAAACCATTCTGAGATAAGCATTTGTGTATTTCATGTGTTTGCAGACAGATAACTATACTGTTTTCATGTTTTAGTAGAATTAGAAACCAGTCATTTTTTATGTATTTGCAAAATGAGTCAAGTTTCTACACTAAAATGCAGTACTCATTCTAGACTATGAAATGAGTTTTGGTAAAATGCAAGGGATAGTGCTGTTTGTCTAGAATCACACAGTGAGTTTTGTGTGCATTTAGGAATCGTTCTGATATAAGCACTCTATACTAATGTTTAGTAGAATATTTTGTGTAATGTGTATAGTCATCTTAAGTGTTGTAAACTAGTAAATATGTTTTGGTAAAATGTAAGGGATAGTGTTGCTTGTCTAGACGCATTGTAGTACTTCATGTGTTTCCTGACATGTAATTGATTAAAAATGTATTGCGTTTTCAAATTTTTGTAGAATTAGAAAATAGCCATTGGTTATGTGTTTCCAAAATGAGTTTATCTTTTATAGTAAAATGCAGTTTTGAAATATATGTAGATAGGATGCTTGATGTGTTTGAAGACAAATAAGTACATGTACGGTTGCAGTGAAACAGGCTTTAGGGTATGCAGTTCTTGAAACTCTTATGCACTATGCATGTAGTAGTCTAACCACCACCCAGCCAGCTCTGGCCCGCTCCTATCCTGAAAGTTTCATGGTGATTCATCAAGTGGGAGCTGAGAAAAAAGGGGGGTCCCAAAACATGTTTTCTCCTTGCAATTTCCCATTAGGACCTTTAGCCACAGCTACAGCCTGAACTGCTGAATGGAATGACACAAAATTTGGCAAAGAGGTAGCCCTCAGTTCAGACTTGTGCCCTTTGCTTGAATGGTGTCAATGTGTTCAGTAGTTCCTGGGAAAATTACAGTAAAAGCTATTTAAATAGCTATGGGTGCAGTGGATCAGCGGAGTGTGCGAGGATCGTCATCGTACCATAAGCGCACCCATCTGAACATGCACTGAATGCTAATTGGCTGTCAAGTGGTTGTGAACATTCAAATCCAGGAACTGTTAGCAGCCATTTTGTGCCTCGGTAGAAGCGAGGCTGAGGGAGTCCGTGGAATATGTGTGCAGATTGTAGAAAGGGGTAGGGTAGAAATACATGTACCCTCTAGACCTGCTTATGGGGTCCCAGAAGGGCCCCCAGGGCACACCATTTAAAAAAAATGTTTTTAGACCGGCAGGTGCGTGTAGGGTGGGCAGACTCTGCTGTAAAACAAATAAAACAGAGCTTTTTTTAAATTAGCCCCCGGGGGGCTAAATACCGGGGACAAAATTATTAAATTTTATGGGGGGCCCAGAGGGGCCCCCCAGCCCCAGGGATCGTCATCCCCCGGGGCTAAAAAAAAATTATGGGGGAGGGGTCCAAGGTCCCCAAAGCCACGGGGATCCTCACCCCCAGGGCTTTATGTATTGTTGGAGGGGGATTGCGTGGCCCCCCTCCTGGAGCACTCGAGGGCCCCGTCACTCCCGGGGCTATAAAAATACCATCACCTTTACATTTGTGTTTCAGGCCTATATTTCCCAAGACAATATTCATGTACTCTACACTACTCAGACACTACTGCACTACCCTAAAACACTATCAGAGTCCCACCCCCTACACTACACAATCAGCACTGCACTGCCCTAAACTCTAAAATACAATCCCAGCACGACTCTCTACACTACCCAAATACCATTGCACTACCCTAAACCTTAAACTTACCCCGGCATGACCCCTTACACTACCCAAACACCACTGTACTACCCTAGAAGAGTACTTCAGCATGATCCCCTACACTATATAAACAACACTGCACTACCCTAAATCTACCCCAGCACGTCTCCCTACACTACCCATTCACCACTGCACAACCCTAAACCCTAAAACACTACCTCAGCTCGACTCCCTACACTACCCAAACACCATTGCAGTACTTTAAACCTCAAAACTACTCCAGTACGACTTCCTACACTTCACCAAGTTCACAGCACTTTCTTAAAGTTTAAATTTACTCCCAGCATGACCCCCTAAACTACCTATACACCACTGCACTACCCTAAACCTTAAAACAATACCCCAGCTCGACCCCTACACTACCCAAACACTATTGCACTACCCTAAACCTTAAACCTTCCGTAGCACGACCCCTTGCAGTACCCAAACACCACTATACTACCCTAAAAGAGTACCTCAGTATGAACCCCTACACTACACAATCACCAGGGGACTACCTTAAACTCTAAATCTACCCCTGTATGACCCCATACACTACATAAACACCACTGCACTACTCTAAACACTAAAACAGTACCCGAGCATGACCCTCTACACTACTCAAACACCATTTCACTACCCTAAACCCTAGATCTACCCAAGCATGACCCCCTACACCCCCGGGGCTATAAAAAAAATACCACTACCTTTACATTTGTGTTTCAGGCCTATATTTCCCCAGTCAATATCCATGCACTGTACACTACTCAAACACTACTGCACTACCCTAAACACTATCAGAGCATGACCCTCTACACTACACAAACACCACTGTGTACCCTAAACTGTAAAAGACTACCCCAGCACGACCCCCTACACTACCCAAATACCATCGCTTTACTGTAAACCTTAAACTTACCCCATTATGACCCCTTACACTATGCAAATAACACTGTACTACCCTATAAGAGTAGTTTAGCATGATTCCCTACACTACATAAACACCACTTCACTACCCTAAACCTTAAATCTATCCCCAGCACGACTCACTACACTACCCATTCATCACTGCACTACCCTAAACCCTGAAACACTACCTCAGCACGACTCCCTACACTACCCAAACACCATTGCAGTACTGTAAACCTTAAATCTACTCCAGTACGACCTCCTACACTACACCAACTTCTTTGCACTATCCTAAAGTCTAAATGTACTCCCAGTACGACCCCATACACTACTCATTCACCACTGCACTACCCTAAACCGTAAACCACTACCCCAGCTCGATTCCTACACTACCCAAACACTATTGCACTACCCTAAACCCTAAATCTTCCCCAGCATGACACCCTACACTAATGCACTACCGTAAAACACTGTCACAGCTCGAGCCTCTACACCATACAAACACCAGGGCACTATCCTAAATTTACATCTACTCCTAGTATGACTCCCTACTAAGCATGGGCGGATTTTGCGGATTGGCAATCCGCGAACTTGCGTATTTACGGATTCGCAATCCGCGAAGATCCGCGAACTCTAGCGGATTTGCGGATTTTTCCGTTTTTTGTGTTGGCGCGTGTTCGCGCCGATTTTGGGACAAGTTCGCAATTGCGAACTTACTTTTCGGCTTGCAACGGCCGCGACTATGTTGTTTCTACGTCTGGTTTATCATCACAGGTTCACAGCACCCTCTGTTTCTCCACTGCCACCCTCTGGGACACCCATGCCACCCTCTAGTACATCCTCACTGGCACCTATTAGGTTTATTTATCACTGTAGATTATGGTGGTTGAAAAAAGCAAGCACACCTGCCCTTCTTCAACTGCCATCAATTAATTTGTGTTTCATTAATGTGTCAGTAATTTTGAAAGTTCCAGTCTGGCTGGCACCTGCTTCCTTCCTTATCTGTAATTTGCTTTTTGTTGCAGTGAATTTTTTTTTTCACAGGACCTTTATGGTGCTATTCTATGAGCCTGCTATTTGGGTCATAGCAGGGTCATAGAATAGTTGCAAACTCTGGAGGGGCCCATCAGGAAGCACTACCTTGAATGTTACTAATGTTAAGTTTGAACTTTTGCACCTGCTCATTGCTTTCAGTTTAGCTAAAATCGTTTTTTCTGCAATTTCGCGCGTTTTTTGGGGCGCGAATCCGTGCGAGATCGATTTCGGAAGCCGCGAATACGTGCGAATACAAAATTGTTTTTGTTGCGACGTGTATGTTCGCGTGATCTTGCGCGTGTTCGCGAGGCGCTTCTAGCTATACGTTTGCCAAGTTACCCTATCGGTCGTACACGGGCGCGGCCATCTTGTTGGCGTGACGTAATTCCGTTTCCGCCCGCTATGTGTAATCTCGCAAAGTGTGCTGCTCGCTAGTACAATTTCGCGCGTACTCGCAAGGAAAATCTCGCGCGAACTTACCCACGCGGTCGTGAACGGGCGCGGCCATCTTGTTTCTCATTCATTGCTATGGTTCTGGGCATGCTTTCTCTATCCTCTCTCAATCTCTGCCATCCTTTGCTTGTTTGAAGTTTTTTTGATCTAATTTTACTTATTATCTAACCCTCTATTTTTCTAGCTCTATATTTTTGTGTTTTCTGCAGCTTTTAGTTACTTTTAAACTACTTTTTTAAACTCTTTTCTTTTCTTCTTCACTATTCTATTTCTTCTTTATCATTTAAGTTTATTTCTGCCCAGACCATGGTAAAGGGAGCCGGGAAGCACCCTGAGAAGGGGAAGGGTCCCGCACCCCGTGCCCGGCTCCCGTGCGGGCGTTTAAGGGGGGAGCAAGTGGTCCCGAGGGAGATCTTCAGCGCGGAGGAAGTGGCGGCACTGATCTTCCACGTCCAGCGCCGCCTCCCCAAGACGATCCTGGGAGGCGGCAAGATCGCGACCGGCTATGGCATCCGGGAGCGCCGCCAGCGGTGGGAGAAGGTGTGCCGGGCCATGTACAAGATCTCTGGGGTCCGGCGCACATATAACCAGGCCACCCACCGCTGGACCGATGTCATGGACCGGGAGCGGGACTTGCTGGACGCGCTCGGCGTAGAGGTCCCCGGGCTTGGTGAGTAGTAGTAGTAGTACATTTACTACTCTGTTTTATCCTGCTCTGTTATTTGCAAATCTTTGTTCTTTACCAAGAGCAATAATGCTGCCGATTACATTGAGGTAAATTATATTTCAAAATCTTCTATGCATTTCATTTTCAGGTGCACTGCTCTCCTTCTCAGTAGCCTTGCTTGCTACTATGCTTCTTTGTTTTGTATGTTGTGTTCAGAAGCATTTCATTGGCCTGAGAAATTATGTATGAGTGTACTGTAAAGAAAAGAACTGCGTAATGCTAGACAGTAAGGGTCATATTTTCAATTACCGGCGCATCCCTGCAAAGTAGCAGGGATGCGGCAGTAATTGTGTGCCATGCCACCACCACCCATTGGCCCAAAACGTCACAGAAGCCTTACGCATCTGTGCCGTAAAGGCAGCGCATTGCTGGAGTTGCGTGCCAACGATGGCGCAGCTCCAGCAATGCTCTGGGGTACCCTATCTCCCCAATGCTGCATCAAGCCGTACGTCGGCTTCAAGCGCGCAGGGTTTGAGTCATGCATCATTGTCCTAAAAGTGACTGATTGACATCTTGTAGATTTCCCTCAGCCACTTTTAGGATTCGTTCCTGCGCAGGTACGCCCTCCCTTGCGCCGGAACGCCCCCTGATGGCGCAGGGCTTTACAACGTGATGCATCGCCCATATGCCCATATGTGGTTTTTTTTTTAATATATACGCCGCACCAACACCATGGCGAGTCTTTTGTTCTGCCGCTGCGTCAGAAAAGGCACGCAACAATGGAGGAAAATCAGCCGCAACTTCCGCAAGGGACTTATAAATCAGCCCCAACAGACTGAAGTCCAGTCCTTCCTTTAGACAGTCACATGGCTATCAGAAGAAATAGTGGCGGTGGTGGCGGGTGGATTGATAGTTTGAGTATTCACTGATCTGCAAGCAGGATGGACTTTGTCTGTCACGTGTTGCGCACTGCTGCCTGCAGTGCCAGGCCTAGGCAAACCTCTTTAGTAGTCTGTTTTTTGAGTTACATAGGAACTTTCTAAGTCAACGTTCCGCAAATCAGGCAATACGAATAACGTAGTATACCACATGAGATAGATCCCGTGGAATAGTTGTCTATCTATTTGCTATTTTTCCAAAATATGTTGTTATTGTTCTTTTCAAATGTTTGATTTGGTTGAAAAATCTCATCCATGTTTTCTGGTTTTTCTTTCTTTCATGTTGTACATCAGCTCCCCCCAAGGGCAAGAGGACACAGGAGGAGGGTGCTGAGGATGCAGGCCAGGATCGGGCAGGCGAGGGCTCCTTTGCTGGCCCCAGTAAGTTTACATTTTAATAAACAGTACCTATTTTTTCCTAGCGTTCCTCATTCGATTTTTTCTAAATCGTCTTTGATCTTCTTGTAGACTGGATATAAATTCTTATCCTGCCTCGAATATGACTCCCTGTGGTATTACTAGACTATTCTTATTAGTCTGTCTGTGTAGCTAAATAAGATTGGACATTTGGCAATTCCATTGGACTCCCATTATATTCAGCAATACCTCTATGCACTGTCTCCTTACTGACTAGATAGTGTGGCAGAGTCATTCAGCTCCCGAAGTCACCGATTATAGATCCCCAATGATCTCTAGATTATCGTACGCAGGACAAGAGAGTAGTACGGAGTCACAGCACAGTCAAGAAGTGTCAGAGGCACTCATGCTTGCAAAAATTCCAAAACCTTTAGCTCATCCACTCTAGTCTAGAGGAACAAAAACCACAGAGTCTATTTAAGTGTAAAAGCTTTATTAAAAGTAAACACATTTATTAAAATCTACTTTGTCATAAAACTATTTAACTGTAAACGGAAAAGTGGTTAGTGCTGACGATTAATTGGACACATTTCTTGTGGTCGAGCCGAACTCTCACCTAGTTTGAACTTGATCCTGGTCGTGTTCTTAGGACTCAGGAGTCAAGCTTCTGTCTGTTAGGAGAAAAAGTGGTGCGTGTTAAAAATCAAAAGCAAGCATTCATCAGTTGTGCATAAAAGTGCAGCAAGACAACAGCCTTCCCTGGAAAATGGGACATTTTTACTATGGAGTAGACAGTCACAAATTATTACATTGTATTCTGTTTTTTAACATTTCTCCTAGACCAAATATTATATAGTAGTGAGTGGTGTATTCTAACATTCTTAAATGTACTTTGTAGGTGTAACATCTGGTGACGGGGCCAGCGCGGAGGTGGCTGTGTTGGACTTGGACTCGGAGGCCTCTGGGGAGGAGGCGGCGTTAGAAGAGCTGGTGGCCGTTCCTGTGGGGGATCAAACGGTGGTGGCGGAAACAGGTAAGCTATATATTCCTTACTTATTGAGATTGAAGACTGCATAGTGTGCTTTCTGCACGGGTGTATTACAATTACAAATCAACCAGGTAGTAGCCCCCTCGAAATGTACTTCGACTTAGCTGTGAAGTTTTTGGTGAGAAGAATCCCAATAAGTTCTTAGACGAACGTGATGGATGGGATGAACGAAAAGCGAAAGAAGGGTGTAAGTAAGTGGGACGCGAACTTGTATGATGGCTGGCAAAGAAGAACGATATGTGTTTGCTTGGACCCAGAGGTGGCTGGGAAGGAAAGAATATGGTATGGTGCATGGCTGGGTCAATGATGAAGCAAGGATGGGTGGAAGGACAGCAGCCTGGGTGGGTGAAACAGAAACTGTATGTGTGCGTATACTTTGACTGAATGGATGCCTGGAGCATGGTATTCTCTGACTCTTACATAGCACATGTGTATCTAGAGAGAGTAGATGGTCGCCAGGTGAAGTAAGTGTTACCTTGAAGAGCATGTACCACCGCACCCGCACGTCCGTCCCAGTGCAGGGAAGGCAAGGAAAAGAAATTGTAAATGTGTCCAATACTACCATGAATAGTAGCAGTACTTTGTATTGCGTTTGCATTCACAGCATATATCTGGTTATTACGGTGGACACTCCGTACCTCTCTTAATAACTTTAGTTTACTTGTAGTACGTCATTCATGTGTGGGTGTATCACTGTTCACTCAATATTAAGCAAAGCACCTAAAGTCATCTCATCTGTCATTAAATACGTCCCATGTGAAGTGATAGATAATCAAATTAGTTAGCTTCTTCAGTTTCCTTTTCTAGTACTCATTTGCACTGTAGGGTGAAAGGTAAATTAATTAAGCAGTAGCCCTTGTAACAGAGTATTCTCAGTGCCACCCGTAATAGAAAAGTAATAGCTTCACCACCTGCATGTACTGGACCGGTACAGTAACGCAAGTCTGTCTCCATCATCATGGTGTGCAACTTTTTTTCTCGGGTGCAACTTCACTGTGCTGTGTCCATGTCATTCTGCCGGCTTGCATAAGATAACGTACCCATTTCCCTAAACAAGAGAGAAGAAGAAGAATAAGACTGGTGTACTGTCATAGTCGACTGTAATGGAAGTCCATAGTGGTCGTAGAATTAGTTCATTAAACTACCACTACTGTTAGAGCAAGGATGCAGAAGTGGGAGGTTACATAGATACTGTCCTCAATAGTTATGTACTGTGCTTTCAATTTGCTACTTGTACTCTGTGACCCAACTTTCGGCTCAATCACTTTGTGTTATTAATAAGGAGCATTGGTTACAGACTATGTCTTTCTTTCTTCATATAGTTGCTCCTTCCAAATCAACAACAAGGAGGGAGCAGGCTAGATTGGCCCGGCAACGGAGGCTGGAGGCCACAGTCGCCGAGTATCGGCGGCTGGTGGCCCTGGAGGAGGAGGAGGACACGCAGTCGAGCGGGGCAACATCTTCGACTGTGACCACTGCATCCTCCTCCGTGACTAAGCCAGCGGGACCGAGCCGGGCTAAGAAAGCCGACCGCCACCGCCAAGCAACCGAAATACCAGCTGCCCCCCACAGGAGCTGCAAGGAACGCCAACGCCGCCTACGAGTCCGCATGTCCAACCTGGAGCAGGAGGTCCTGAGGTATAAGACCTTGGTTAAGGGCCTCCGCTCCGAGCTTGCCACCCTCCGCAAGGAGTATGATGCCCATGCCGCATCATGCACCAGCACCAGCACCCTCCAGTAGTGGAGTGTCCCTTGCCCTTTTTTTATAGACTTTTGGGGGGTGGGATTTGGGAGTTGGGATCGTTTTGGGACGTTTCAGAGACAATCGTTGGGGTTAGGGTGGGTGAGGGAGATTATTTTGTTAGGGATAAATAAATATATTTTTCAACTTTATCTGACCATACCTGTTTTTTACTGCTTTTCAGTCTGGTGGGTGGGGGGCGGGGGTGTAACAGTAACTTTGTTTTCCTGAACAGTCGTAGGACTTTAGTAGTACAACCGTCAATCTCTTGTCTACTCCGAAATAATACTCCATTATACTACCTCCCACCAAACGCTTATCTTACCTGTAATTTGTGTTAGAAATTAGGGCTAGGCCCAGGGCTGGCTCCAGGTGAAATGGGGATTAACGTTGTCATTCCTGGGCGGGTGACATTTCCTCATTGCGGTGGTACTAGTGGTGTGACACAGTGGCAGTTGCATGCCTATGGAAAAAAAGAAAACGAAACCTTGTTTGTACTCCTTACTGTAGCATTACAACGGTTACGGTACGATCGAGAAAATAGCAGGTGACAGTACACTAGAACAGTGCCATAATGTAGCCTAACAAATGGTAAAGTATTGCAAGTATAACTAGTACTTGCGTTGAATTTATTTGACATTGGCTACTACTACTAGAAGATATAGTACTGAAGCTGAGTAAGTCTAGAAGATATCCTCGTATTCCTTCACCAGCCTGTTGCTGCTATCACCTTATCCTCCCCAGCAAGTGTGTGGAATTATTGATGTCATTTTAGTCAGACATCAAGCAAAACAACACAGCCCGGGGGAAGAGGGTTAGGGTTTGTAAAATGGATGGGAATGGGGGTTTCTTTTTGGGTAGGTTTTGTTGAGAGAAGAAAAAAAAAGCAGAGCATGGACAAACAATAATTGAAGATACAGAGTTTACAGACAATCTTTGGTTACAAACTAAAGGTAAGCACATGCAGTCACACTCATAGAATAAAAGACAACAATGGATACTGTATCTGTATTGCGTATGTTGTTGGAGTTGTCCTGTTGAAATTGGTAAGTAAGTTGCATGCAGCAAACAATTCCTCTTATTGGCGGCACTCCTCCATTCCAGCTGACGCTTCGTCCATCAATGTGGTGGTGACCACTGACAGAAGAGACACCCTGTCCACTGCCTGCCTGGCGGATGTTGACTGAAACCCGGCCTGTAATTATTGAACGGAAAACAGGAAGTGCTATTACAATACCACTGATAAATAAATAAAAGGTATGTACGCTGTGTGGTTCAAAAAGTGACACTTTGATTTCCCTAATAGACAGTACAATATTTTTGAAATTGCGTGCTCTGTCTGAGTCACCTTTTTAAGGATCAATAAGTATGGCCAAAATATTATAGCGGATCTTTCCCCTCAAGGTGGGTGTACTACTGTGTTTTAGAACAAAATTTGACCTTCCCAGCAATGCTCCCACCAAGACCCTTACTAAAGCCAGTCGCAAAAATGTAGAAGAACCCAATCATATCTCCAAAAACGATGCCTAGCAGAAAAATGGTTACAAAACGTACTTTGAAAGTAACAGTAGACCCAAATACAGACCGTGGATTGTATTCAAACCACTTGCCTGCAAGCAAAAGTATCCATAGCCAGCATCGCTCCAACAGTGCTCTACAACAACAGAACCGCGTTGCAATAGAACCCCCCTAAACACATGCAATCCTGCTGCTAGGGCTAACCCTAACGAACCCTAACTTACAAAAAGTGCCAAAACTGGTGTTTCCTTATGGATTTTGTCCAACAAACTTCTAGCCGGTATTAGACCTTCCCAGGAATGCCCCAGGCAAGACCCGCCAACCCACCCGCAAAAAAACACGCAACAACACCCCCAAACAGCGAAAAAGCTAAATCTCATACTTACAATATCTCTCGGCCTTCGGTCCAAAGTAACGCGCTGTGCAGCTAGGTCATCATCAATCATCATAACTCCTGTTTTCCACCACGGATTTCCTGAAAAGCAAATGCAATCAAGATTAGACTGTCGCAGCAGTGCTTCGACAGAGACCCCGGCCGCAACCCACCCACGAACAGCAGGAAGCCCCCCAAAACGCTACATTGAGCAAGATGTCTGAAGAAATGGCAAAAAAAAGGCTTTTCCTTAAGGATTTTGTCCAAAACACTTCTATCCGGCATTAGACCTTCCCAGGAATGCCCCAGCCAAGACCCGCCAACCCACCCGCAAAAAAACACGCGACAACACCCCCAAACAGCGAAAAAGCTAAATCTCATAGTTACAATATCTCTCGGCCTTCGGTCCAAAGTAACGCGCTGTGCAGCTAGGTCATCATCAATCATCATAACTCCTGTTTTCCACCACGGATTTCCTGAAAAGCAAATGCAATCAAGATTAGACTGTCGCAGCAGTGCTTCGACAGAGACCCCGGCCGCAACCCACCCACGAACAGCAGGAAGCCCCCCAAAACGCTACATTGAGCAAGATGTCTGAAGAAATGGCAAAAAAAAGGCTGTTCCTTATGGATTTTGTCCAAAACACCTGTATCCGGTATTAGACCTTCCCAGGAATGCCCCAGGCAAGACCCGCCAACCCACCCGCAAAAAAACACCCGACACAACACCCCCAAACAGCGGAAAAGCTAAATCTCATACTTACAATGTCTCTCGGCCTTCGGTCCAAACGCGGCGCTGTGCAGCTAGGTCGTCATCATCATCAATCATCATAACTCCTGTTTTCCACCACGGATTTCCTGAAAAGCAAATGCAATCAAGATTAGACTGTCGCAGCAGTGCTTCGACAGACACCAAAAATTACACACAAACCCCCGGAACCCCGCCAAAGAGCACCTCAAAGGCAAGCAAGTCAGCAAAAACGGCAAGAAATTTCCACCTCATATTTGGTCCAAAACACTTTTGTCCATTATTAGAGCTTCACAGCAATGGGCCCAAAACCGTCAACTCACCCGCAAAGAAGTACAACACCCCCACAAGTGCTGAGTCTTTCTTCATTGGGCGTAATCCAGCACTCTGCTTGGAGGGAAATCGCAGTCTGGAGGAGGAGGATAGAGGAGCATGTTCTTCAGAACTTGTGAACCTGAGGAATGTAGACTGCGGCACCTTCAAATCAATAAGCAAACAAGTGAAGACAGTTCTGATGATGGTCTTGTTTTTGGGATTAGGTGATTAAAGTTTGAATTAAATTAACTGTGCAAAACAAAGAAAGAGAGACACAAAGCACACAGGAATAAAAGTGAATAAGGACGAAAAAGAAAGTTCTTGATTGATTGTCTCATTTTCAGGGCTTGGTGTCAGGGAATAAGAACAAGATTTCGTCATCATACTCTGCGAATTCAGGCTGGATGAGGTCAGTGGCACCGAACAGAGAAAAAATCCCCTCATCTACGTTGCTGTCCTCCTCGTCTTCATGCGGCGTGCTTTCTCGTACTTTGTAATCTGGTGGTATGAGGTGCTGATTCATCTTGATCATTGTCAGCCGCTCCACATTTTTGGGCGAGAGGCGGCTCCGTTTGGGAGTTACAATGCCACCAGCAGCACTGAAAACACGTTCAGAAGACACACTTGCGAGTGGGCAAGACAAATAGTTTATAGCCAGGTTGTAGAGCTGTGGCCACAATTGTTTTTTGCCATGCCAATACTGCAATGGCTCCTCATTAAGAAAGACCACTGTTGAGTCATTCAGATAGTCCTGCACCATCGACTCAAGGTCATCAACTGTTCCTCCACTTTGCTTACTTTTTGCTGTGCTGGCTGTGACATTTTTTCGAGAACCATACCCCATCAAACTTAGCCAATCCTCCTCCCCAGCCACTGTTAGTGTTGTCATTGTGTGTGGTGCAGATGATCCAGTTGCCGGTGTCTTTAACGGCTGAGAGGTCACTTGTGCCCCAGCCACAGGTGCAGAAGTGGATTCTTGTGACTGCGGATGGCCTGCTGATGCTGATGCTGATGTACTGGCTTCTCCTTCAATAACCTGCCGTTCTTTTTCAAACCTCTTGGCTGACCAGGCTAACCAATGTTTGTACTTTTGAACATCTGCATCAGCGAAAGGAAAGAATGCGTTGTCTGCCAGCGCCTTTTTGTAGCGTGGATCCAGAATAGTAGCACAAATGTAATGCTGATCTGAGTTGATGTTTTTAAGACGTTCATCACCACGTAGGCGATGTAATAATTTCTCAGACAAAATGAAATGTTTTTTTTTTTTTTCATCTTTTTGAAACTCAGAAGAAACCGCCATCAGTTGGTGCTCCAGTATGCACAACAATGGGATAGCTTTTCCCAAATTACAGTCCTCCTGGCTGACTGCACGCGTGAAGAACTCAAAAGGACGAAGCATGTCTGTCAGGCTTTTAACTATGGCCCATTGCGCCTTACTCATCCGCAGGTCCTCCTTCTGAGATGTAGCCTCTGTCAAGAAATAGTGATCGAGTACCGTATACTGCTCATACAGACGCTCAAGCATGTAGAAGGTTGAGTTCCAACGTGTTGCCACCTCCTGGATGAGTGCTTTCACTGGCATTCCACGTTCAAGTAGCAGTCTCCGCAGATGCTTCCGGGCCTTAAAAGAATGGCTGAAATGGTTGCACATTTTGCGGCAGGTGGCCATTACCTCGAACGCTGGACTCTCTTTATCACTCAAGAATTTTTGAACTACCAGGTTGATACAGTGCGCCAAACACGGCACTCTAACATGGTCACCCTTCGACATGGCCTTAACTACATTGGCGCCATTATCCGTGGAAACATAACCAATCTTGCGTTTTAGGGGGGATAGCATTGTCAAGACCTTTTTGTCAAACTCTTCCAAAAGGTTTTCTGCTGTGTGACTTTTCTCCAAGCCAAACATGGCTAGTGTTGCATGTTTCCGAGCAGCTTTGAAAACTTGGTCCGGGTCAACACCTGCGTTTAGCTTTGCTATAACACCTGAAAAAGAGACCCAGTGTGCAGTGATGCACATGTAATCATCGCCTGGGCCACTGGTCCACATGTCTGTTGTCAGATGTATTGTGTGAACAGCACTCTTCTGCAAAGCTGCCCCAATCGCCTGCAGCACATCTTCATGTAGTGCTGGAACCGCAACTCTGGCAAAATAGAACCGGCTCGGAACCTTCCATTTAGGGCAGAGCGTTGCCACTAATTCAAGAAAACCTACCGCTTCTACAAAAGAAAAAGGTAGAAGGTCCACAGCTAGCATTTTAGCCAGCTTAGTGTTATACAGACGCGTCAGTGGGTGGTTGCGTTCATATGGCACGTCTGAAGTAAGCATTGTTCTAATGTTGCCCTGGACCAAGCATTTACGGGCTGATAATGACTTCGTTGACCCAATTTTGCTCGCTGGTGAACTTTTGTGCGTTGGTGTCTCACTCGCTCCAACACTCTTAGTGTGCCTCACATTGGGTGTGCTGCTGACAGGGGTACTGGGTGTAAGGGAAGTGTTTGACACGTCTTCTTCCTGCTCGTCATCATCAGATGAAACATCAACGTTTCCTTGAATTTGGCCTTTCTTGATCGCATCTAGGTGCGCAAACCATTTGACAGTGTGCTTTCTCTCAAGATGACCTCTCTGGCCGCCGGTACCATAGTTGGTACCTGACTTACCACGACTAACTGCAAGCTTACAAAGGGTACAAATGGCAAACTTTGGATTTTTTGGACAAACAGTAAAGAAGTCCCAAACTGGGGACTTGAAGTGTCTGTGGGACATGGAGGAGGCGGCGATACTGGTGGTGGTGGTCATGAAGCTAATGCCAGATGAAGTGGAGGATGTGGATTGCCCAACTTTTGTACGTTTTGCACTTTCACCGCCACTAATTAAGGTCGAGGTTGACGGAGGTCTCTTCTTGCCAGAAAGAAATATGGAAGCGGGACGAGTTGGTGTACTACTTAACTCCAATGATTGTGGTGTTTCCACTGCCTCCTCATCGACAACATCATCATCACGCTCAGCAGCTCTTCGGGCTAGGGTCAAAATGTCTGTTTGCTGCATGCCCGCTGGGGCTGCAGTGACCTTTATGATGACTGGGTCGTCGTTGGCAGAGTCTTCATCAGCAGCAGTATCCGCCACTTCTTGTTGAGACTCATCACACTCCATAACTATGAGACTTTGGACGAGCTTCCTTTTACGCTTAACTACCTTTGTTTGTTCCCAAGTTTGATCCGTATCATCAGAAGGAGGTGTGCTTGAAGAGGATGTAGACACCACCCTTGATCTCTTCCTTGCTAGGGGTGTGGAAGACAATGAAGGATCATCAGGAGGAGTGGCTTCCTCAAATGATACCTCGCCTTGATTGTCGATTTCCTGATGTGCCCCTACTTCGGGAGGAACAACTATTGTGGGCACTTGTTGTGACCCTCCATGCACCTCTGCTTGCGCATCTCCTTGCGCTGCCTCTCCTTCCACATGTACTTGGGCTTGTACTTGCACATGTGATTGTTGTTGCCGCTGTGGTTGTTCAACACTCGTCAGATGAGCTACAACAACCTGTGTTGATTGAGGGACATTGCTGCTGCTTTCTTGCGATGAGCCAACATCACTGGTCGATGGTGATTGAAGAAGTATACTGGCTGCCTCTGCAGCACTCAAGGGCTTGGACTTAAGTTGGCGTGGTGGTGGTGGTGGCACTGAGCCCAATGGAGCGGGGGTGCTGCTGCCAGCTTGGTCCCCAGCAGATCCCGCTGCAGCTGCTGCAGGCATACTTTTTTTTTTACTCACAAAAAAAGGGGCGGGCGGCACACCAGTGTCCTTGGTAACTTGCTTCTTCTGCTCCTTACTGGCACCTTTCTTGCTAGAGGAGCTACGGGTTACTTTTTTTGGGGCCATCTTCTTCAGAGCAGGTCAGCAGGCAGCAGTTGCACGAGTT
The DNA here is from genome assembly GCF_964261635.1 of Lissotriton helveticus. NCBI lineage: Eukaryota > Metazoa > Chordata > Amphibia > Caudata > Salamandridae > Lissotriton > Lissotriton helveticus. The sequence goes on along the minus strand of NC_136057.1, from coordinate 784,635,947 downwards.
GCAGAGGGTTCTGTGTCCAGACGTGACGTCGCGTGACGTTATGCTGCACACACCGCTGCAGGACTTCTTCCTGGCACTGGTGGTTCTATTGAGTCTTCTTGTGCACCTAAAAGCAATGGAAGACAGAGGAACATCAGTTCAGTTATACACCCCAAAAAATCGACAAAACACAGAAAAATGAGCACAATCCCATGCCATCCATGATGTTTACATTGAAGACACCCCACAGAAAGACTAGGGACATGCAAGTATGCAACACTTGGGCATAAGGGATGAAAAGTAGGCAAAATAAGTGCAGGCCTCAGACACTGCCTCTCCTCAAAATGGCCCCCTTACACCCCAAGCACATGTTGCCTGTACCAGCCAGCACTCAAGATGGCCACCACCACCACCCACATGGCCAGTCCACATCAACAGTACACCCCCAAAAAACAGAAAAACAGCCAGAAATCACCACAATCCAATGCCATCCATGATGTTTACATCAAAGAGAGTGAGACAACACCACAGGCACACTCAGTCCATGCACCACCACCACCCCTGGGCAAGCAAAAGGCCACACCAGCAGCCCCCCAAAAACGACAAAAAACAATAAAATAAGCACAATCCCAGCCCATCCATGGCCTCAATTATGTTTAAATTCAAGAAGACATCCCACAGAAAGACTAGGCCCATGCAACACTCACCACCCCTGGGCAAAGGGCCACACCAGCAGGCCCAAAAAAACGACAAAAACCAATAAAATCTGCACAATCCCAGCCCATCCATGGCCTCAATGGTGTTTAAATTCAAGAAGACACCCCACAGAAAGACTAGGCCCATGCAACACTCACCACCCCTGGGCAAAGGGCCACACCAGCAGGCCCAAAAAAACGACAAAAAACAATAAAATCTGCACAATCCCAGCCCATCCATGGCCTCAATGGTGTTTAAATTCAAGAAGACACCCATCAGAAACACTAGGCCCATGCAACACTCACTACCCCTGGGCATAAGGGATGAAAAGTAGGCAAAATAAGTGCAGGCCTCAGACACTGCCTCTCCTCAAAATGGCCCCCTTACACCCCAAGCACATGTTGCCTGTACCAGCCAGCACTCAAGATGGCCACCACCACCACCCACATGGCCAGTCCACATCAACAGTACACCCCCAAAAAACAGAAAAACAGCCAGAAATCACCACAATCCAATGCCATCCATGATGTTTACATCAAAGAGAGTGAGACCACACCACAGGCACACTCAGTCCATGCACCACCACCACCCCTGGGCAAGCAAAAGGCCACACCAGCAGCCCCCCAAAAACGACAAAAAACAATAAAATAAGCACAATCCCAGCCCATCCATGGCCTCAATTATGTTTAAATTCAAGAAGACACCCCACAGAAAGACTAGGCCCATGCAACACTCACCACCCCTGGGCAAAGGGCCACACCAGCAGGCCCAAAAAAACGACAAAAACCAATAAAATCTGCACAATCCCAGCCCATCCATGGCCTCAATGGTGTTTAAATTCAAGAAGACACCCCACAGAAAGACTAGGCCCATGCAACACTCACCACCCCTGGGCAAAGGGCCACACCAGCAGGCCCAAAAAAACGACAAAAAACAATAAAATCTGCACAATCCCAGCCCATCCATGGCCTCAATGGTGTTTAAATTCAAGAAGACACCCCTCAGAAACACTAGGCCCATGCAACACTCAGTACCCCTGGGCATAAGGGATGAAAAGTAGGCAAAATAAGTGCAGGCCTCAGACACTGCCTCTCCTCAAAATGGCCCCCTTACACCCCAAGCACATGTTGCCTGTACCAGCCAGCACTCAAGATGGCCACCACCACCACCCACATGGCCAGACCACATCAACAGTACACCCCCAAAAAACAGAAAAACAGCCAGAAATCACCACAATCCAATGCCATCCATGATGTTTACATCAAAGAGAGTGAGACAACACCACAGGCACACTCAGTCCATGCACCACCACCACCCCTGGGCAAGCAAAAGGCCACACCAGCAGCCCCCCAAAAACGACAAAAAACAATAAAATAAGCACAATCCCAGCCCATCCATGGCCTCAATTATGTTTAAATTCAAGAAGACACCCCACAGAAAGACTAGGCCCATGCAACACTCACCACCCCTGGGCAAAGGGCCACACCAGCAGGCCCAAAAAAACGACAAAAAACAATAAAATCTGCACAATCCCAGCCCATCCATGGCCTCAATGGTGTTTAAATTCAACAAAACAGTTGTATCATGCACCCATAACCAACCCTGGTCCTACTGGATACTGTGGCTACCCACAATATAATTTATTTAATTTTCTGAAAAAGTTCCAAAATTGTACTTGCAGCAACTGTAATGCCCCAAACAAACTTACTTGTGAAAGTTGATTTCTAATCCAAAAGTGATCCAAAGACAGTCAAAAAGGCCTCAAATCCAAATATCCAGCAGCACCCACAAAAAGTAATCCTTCCAGCTCCAGATCCAAATGAAAGTGACCAGGAGATGGACAAAGCACTGGGAGGAGCCTGCTGGACAGGAACAGGAAGTTGGAGACTGTGGGGCACTTCCTTCCTCCCCCCCCCAAAATGGACTCCTTGCAAAAAAAAAAAGCCATGCAAATGTCAACCTGAGGAGTGATTCTGATAAAAATCATAATTTTCTGAAGGTTTATCCTGTTTGCTGGTGATTTTCTTGTGCGAAATTGCAAAATCTCTATTTCGCAAGTGCGAGATTGTTCCTTTCCGCCGCAACTACGTGTTCGCAATTGCGAACTCTCGCGAGGTGTGCTGTGCAAGGTGGCAAGCCGCGAGTACGTATTCACGGGCGACAAACTCCCGCGGGAACACGCAGCAAGATCTAAAATGGCGCGTCACTCGCAAAGAAAAACAACTCGGCAAACGCTAAAATGACGGAAAGTGAACGCCGTGCACCACGCCGCGCGCCGCAACCAAGCAAAAAATCCGCCGCGAGCGGATTCACGGATTTTCGACAAATTCGCGAGCGTTCGCGGATTGCGGATTTGCCGAAAATCCGAAAAATCCGCGAGCGGAGCGGATTTTACGCCCATGCTTACTCCCTACATTATATAAACACTACTGTACTACCCTAAACACTAAAACAGTGCCCAGCACGTCCCTCTACACTACCCAAACACCATTGCAGTACCCTAAACCTTAAATGTACCCCAGCATGACACCCTACCCTACTCGAACACTTCTGCACTATCCTAAAACACTATTACAGCACGACCCCCTACACTACACAAACACCACTGCTGTATCTTAAACCATAAAACACTACCCCAGGCCAATCCTCTATACTACCCAAATACCATTGCACTACCTAAACCTTAAATTTACCCCAGCATGACCCCTTACAGTAGCCAAACACCACTGTAGTACCCTAAAAGAGCAATTCAGCATGATTCACTACACTACATAAACACCATTGCACAACCCTACCCAACTCTACCCTCAGCACGACCCCTACACTTTCCCAAACCCTAAATCACTACCCCAGCATGACCTCTACACTACCCAAACAGTACCCTCTAGACCTGCTTATGGGGTCCCAGAAGGGCCCCCAGGGCACACCATTTAAAAAAAAAATGTTTTTAGACCGGCAGGTGCGTGTAGGGTGGGCAGACTCTGCTGTAAAACAAATACAACAGAGCTTTTTTTTAATTAGCCCCCGGGGGGCTAAATACCGGGGACAAAATTATTAAATTTTATGGGGGGCCCAGAGGGGCCCCCCAGCCCCAGGGATCGTCATCCCCCGGGGCTAAAAAAAATTATGGGGGAGGGGTCCAAGGTCCCCAAAGCCACGGGGATCCTCACCCCCAGGGCTTTATGTATTGTTGGAGGGGGATTGCGTGGCCCCCCTCCTGGAGCACTCGAGGGCCCCGTCACTCCCGGGGCTATAAAAATACCATCACCTTTACATTTGTGTTTCAGGCCTATATTTCCCAAGACAATATTCATGTACTCTACACTACTCAGACACTACTGCACTACCCTAAAACACTATCAGAGTCCCACCCCCTACACTACACAATCAGCACTGCACTGCCCTAAACTCTAAAATACAATCCCAGCACGACTCTCTACACTACCCAAATACCATTGCACTACCCTAAACCTTAAACTTACCCCGGCATGACCCCTTACACTACCCAAACACCACTGTACTACCCTAGAAGAGTACTTCAGCATGATCCCCTACACTATATAAACAACACTGCACTACCCTAAATCTACCCCAGCACGTCTCCCTACACTACCCATTCACCACTGCACAACCCTAAACCCTAAAACACTACCTCAGCTCGACTCCCTACACTACCCAAACACCATTGCAGTACTTTAAACCTCAAAACTACTCCAGTACGACTTCCTACACTTCACCAAGTTCACAGCACTTTCTTAAAGTTTAAATTTACTCCCAGCATGACCCCCTAAACTACCTATACACCACTGCACTACCCTAAACCTTAAAACAATACCCCAGCTCGACCCCTACACTACCCAAACACTATTGCACTACCCTAAACCTTAAACCTTCCGTAGCACGACCCCTTGCAGTACCCAAACACCACTATACTACCCTAAAAGAGTACCTCAGTATGAACCCCTACACTACACAATCACCAGGGGACTACCTTAAACTCTAAATCTACCCCTGTATGACCCCATACACTACATAAACACCACTGCACTACTCTAAACACTAAAACAGTACCCGAGCATGACCCTCTACACTACTCAAACACCATTTCACTACCCTAAACCCTAGATCTACCCAAGCATGACACCCTACACCCCCGGGGCTATAAAAAAAATACCACTACCTTTACATTTGTGTTTCAGGCCTATATTTCCCCAGTCAATATCCATGCACTGTACACTACTCAAACACTACTGCACTACCCTAAACACTATCAGAGCATGACCCTCTACACTACACAAACACCACTGCGTACCCTAAACTGTAAAAGACTACCCCAGCACGACCCCCTACACTACCCAAATACCATCGCTTTACTGTAAACCTTAAACTTACCCCATTATGACCCCTTACACTATGCAAATAACACTGTACTACCCTATAAGAGTAGTTTAGCATGATTCCCTACACTACATAAACACCACTTCACTACCCTAAACCTTAAATCTATCCCCAGCACGACTCACTACACTACCCATTCATCACTGCACTACCCTAAACCCTGAAACACTACCTCAGCACGACTCCCTACACTACCCAAACACCATTGCAGTACTGTAAACCTTAAATCTACTCCAGTACGACCTCCTACACTACACCAACTTCTTTGCACTATCCTAAAGTCTAAATGTACTCCCAGTACGACCCCATACACTACTCATTCACCACTGCACTACCCTAAACCGTAAACCACTACCCCAGCTCGATTCCTACACTACCCAAACACTATTGCACTACCCTAAACCCTAAATCTTCCCCAGCATGACACCCTACACTAATGCACTACCGTAAAAAACTGTCACAGCTCGAGCCTCTACACCATACAAACACCAGGGCACTATCCTAAATTTACATCTACTCCTAGTATGACTCCCTACATTATATAAACACTACTGTACTACCCTAAACACTAAAACAGTGCCCAGCACGTCCCTCTACACTACCCAAACACCATTGCAGTACCCTAAACCTTAAATGTACCCCAGCATGACACCCTACCCTACTCGAACACTTCTGCACTATCCTAAAACACTATTACAGCACGACCCCCTACACTACACAAACACCACTGCTGTATCTTAAACCATAAAACACTACCCCAGGACAATCCTCTATACTACCCAAATACCATTGCACTACCTAAACCTTAAATTTACCCCAGCATGACCCCTTACAGTAGCCAAACACCACTGTAGTACCCTAAAAGAGCAATTCAGCATGATTCACTACACTACATAAACACCATTGCACAACCCTACCCAACTCTACCCTCAGCACGACCCCTACACTTTCCCAAACCCTAAATCACTACCCCAGCATGACCTCTACACTACCCAAACAGCATTGCAGTACTCTAAACCCTAAATCTATCCCAGCATGACACCTTACACTACTCAAACACTACAGCACTACCATAAACCACTATGACAGCACAACCCCTACACTACACAAACACCACTATACTACTCTAAACCCTAAAACACTATCCTAGTACGACCCTCTACACTACCCAAATTCCATTGCACTACCCTAAACCTTAAACCTACCCTAGCACGACCCTTTACACTACCCAAACACCACTGTACTACCCTAAAATAGTAATTCAGCACGATCCCCTACACTACATAAACACCATTGCACAACCCTAAACCCTAAATCTACCCCCAGCATGACCCCCTACACTACCCATTCACCACTGTACTACCCTAAACCTTAAAATACTTCCCCAGCACAAGTGCTACAGAATCCAAACATTACAGTACTCTAAACCTTAAATCTACTCCAGTACAACCTCTTATACTACACAAACACCACTGCAGTACCCTGAACTCTAAATCTACCCCCAGCACGAGCCCCTACAGTACCCAGTCAACATTGCACTACTCTAAACCTTAAATCTATCCCAGCATGACCCCCTACACTACCTAAACACTACTGCAGTACCGTAAAACACTAGCACAGCACGACCCTCTACACTACACAAACACCAGTGCACTATCCTCAACTCTAAATCTACTCCTAGTACGACCCACTACACTACATAAACAGTACTGCATACTGTGAGGCCCTTGCGGTGTTCTTTCAGGATAAGGTCCAAAACATCTACAAGACCTTTCCATCGACAGGACCCCCAGTAGAGTCTCCGATTATCAGCTCTGGAGATACTGCCCTGCACGCGCTGCCCCTGTTGACATCTGAAGGGTTTGACATCTTGGCAAAGCAGGTGAAATCTGGGTCCCCCGCTGACCCTCTTAGTTCGGCTCTCTTTAGAGATGAGTCCTTCTTGGGTCGGACCGTGGTTCACTCCTTGATCAACATCTCGCTGGAGTCGGGCACGGTCCCCCTTAGCTGGAAGCGGGCGGTGGTTTCTCCGATTCTAAAGAAACCCTCATTAGACCCAGATAAGCCTGAAAACTATCGGCCTATCTCTCTGCTTCCCTGGCCTACCAAAGTAATGGAGGCCCATGTCAACAAAGTTCTCTCGGCCCACCTTACCCAGGTTAACATCTTGGATCCCACCCAAAACGGCTTCCGTGCTGGGCACAGCACGGAGACCGCCCTTCTCTCCATGGCTGAACACCTTCGCACAGTGATGGATGCGGGGCAGACAGCGGCGCTCGTTTTATTAGATCTGAGCGCCGCGTTCGATACCGTGTCCCATCCTATCCTGTTGCATCGCCTGGAGGAGATTGGGCTGGGTGGCTTTGCCCTCCAGTGGTTTCGCTCCTTCCTGAACGATCGTTTCTTTAGCGTTGCCCTGCCACCGTTCCAGTCCCAATTCCTTCCTCTGAGACAGGGGGTCCCGCAAGGCTCCTCGCTGAGTCCCACGTTGTTCAATCTATACGTGAGACCGCTGGCTGAGATCGTTAAGCAATGGGACATGACCATGGTCTCGTATGCTGACGATACTCAGCTAGCGGTTACTATCAGCGGGGATGCGGACCGGGATGCCCCCAGGTTTCAGAGTGGACTTAGGGCGGTGGCAAGCTGGATGAAGAACAACTGTCTCCAGCTCAACGCGAAGAAAACCGAGATCATGATCGTCGGCAGGAGGGCGGATCTGTGGGGGGACAAGTGGTGGCCCGTTGAACTGGGGCCGGTCCCTCTCCCGGTCACTGAACTTAAGAATTTGGGTGTTTGGATGGACCCTGCTCTTTGTTATGAGGGCCATTCGAAGAAAATCGCGGCCTGCTGTTTTGGTATCTTGCGGTCGCTGAGGCCCATTCTGAAGTTCTTTGACCGTGGCACCAGGCAGCTGATAGTCCAGGCCACGGTATTATCTCGCCTGGACTATGCTAGCTCGCTTTTGGCAGGGACCAATGTGGCTTAGACCACCAATGCGTGCAGAACGCCGCGGCGAGAGCCATTGTTGGCCTGCCCCGAACGAGTTCTGTCTCGGGAGTCTTGAGATCTTTGCACTGGCTCCCCATCAAATCACGCATCCAGTTCAAGGTGTTGTGTTTGGCGTTTAAGATCCTGAGGGGAGTAGGTCCGCCAATTCTTGCTGATCTCCTGTCGTGGTATGTTCCTTCCCGCGCTCTGAGATCTGGAAGTCAAGCCCTCGCTGTGGTCCCCCGATACAGGCTGTGTCGGGTTGGTGGCCGCTCTTTCCGGGTCAGGGCGGCTGAACTTTGGAATTCCCTCCCAGCGGACTTGCGGCTATTGGATGACCTTTTGGCCTTTCGCAAAGCATTGAAAACTTTCCTTTTTAAATAAATTCCCTTTTATCTGTGTTGTGTTTCTGCTAATTGTTGCACATTGCCTGCCATGCGCCAGGACGCCCCTTAGCTGGGGCAGCTGTGCGCAATACAAATGTGCATAACATAACATAACATAACATACTGTACTACTCTAAACACTTAAACACTAGTATTGTGATCATTTAGTTAATATGCATGTACTCATACAGTGCTTTAGGTTTTAGTGTTATGGAGTGCCTCAAAGTGCTATGTACTCTGTATGTACTGCTCTTAGCACCTTCACAATTGTGCTTCAGGCCTACAATTTCTTAGTCAGAATTTATATGGAATGTATCATTTTAAAGTTATTAATAAATATTTATTTATGATTATTTTTTACAGATACTGTTTATCATCATTAAAACAAGTTATCATGCCGGTGAAAGAAAGAAGAAAAAAGGTCAGAAGAAGGATACTTACTTGAAAAAAACTCAACCACAAGTATTGGAAGACCAACATAATGTGACTAAAAAGAGAAACATTTCTGGTAAGACCACAAAGGACTTCATACAAAATATTACTAGATTCAGAACAAAAAATGGAAATGTGCAAAGCAGTGAAAATGTTCCAAGCACAAAAAAAGTGCAAAGAATAGGGGAGTAAAAAAAGACAATGTACATACAAACGATACAACTTATAGTAAAAGAAGAGAAATTCAATATAAAGAAATCAGCAACAAAATATTTTACAACAGAGTAGTCCATAATTGGATGAAAGATACAAAGAAATATAGAGAGAGAACAGTATTTTATACAAAAAAAGAAGAATATCGAATCCATTGTTGGAAAGGCTTTTGAAGTAAAGAGGAAACTTTTTATTTTAGTATTAAACGGAACTCGATCACTAGATAAACCAATGCATTATTGAAGGACAAAAGTAAGAGGAAAAGAGTAATTAACAAAAGTAATTTTTTTGATATTTTCTTAGTGCAATGGAAACACAGTTCAAGTTCTGAGCCTTTTTTTAATGAAGAGAGTTATTTACAGACCAATGATTTGTTTCATGCAGTTGACACCAGTGGTCGAGCTTATGAGGTTAGAAATGGTTGTCCAATTGACAAAGAGCAAATGGTTCAGAGAAATGCAGAAGAAGTGATAGCTGATGAAGTTCTAGGCAGACGTCCTAAAGCCCCAGTGTACACTTGGGATTGTAGTAGTATTTGTAGTGTACGACAAGAATCTTGTGATAAATTATGTAATTTCCTACAAGCATATTGTAAAAAAAGTGTTAAACAAAAGATTAAGGTGTTGCAAGGACTAGACCCTTGAAGAGTGAGAAAACATACAGGTTTGCAAGGTTATTCTCTGGCTTTTTTTCTAGGAAAGTATGTCAAAGTGTTTTTCACCATTTCAGGATGTTGGCAGTACATCATACTCAAATGCGGAAGTTAGTGAGAAGATTGTATTACGCAAAAAATCCAGCACTAAAGGTAAATGAGTTGAACAATGCTCTTTTGCGTGAGTCAGTATCAGATGTGAAAAAGGTCCCTAAGAAGAGAGTGAAGAAACTCAGACATTAATAGAAGAAAATGTTGTAGAGAATGTTGAATTTGGTTGTACAGCAAATTTTGAAAATGAAATTACAAAATTTAAGGTGATTTCAGGTGAAAGGCCACATTTTTCTTGTATTTGTTGTCGGCGAACTCACTATAAAAATCAGACTAAGAGTGTTGATCTGTATTTGAAAAGTGAAAAAGAAAGTAATGATAAGTGGAAGGAATTTACAACTTATTTGTTGGTAGCGAATTGTTTTGATTTGGGTTCTGATCAGTGTATTTGTAAATATTGTTATAAAAAATTAGATGAGAATAAAATGTCCTTTAGAGCTGTGTATAATAATTTAGAGTTAGTTGCTATTCCTCCAGAATTGATAGATTTAAACACCTACGAGTCTATTCTCATTCTATGTGTGCATCCGTTTCAGGCTATTGTTCGTATGGAGCCTAAAACAGGTAAATTGCCTCTTTCAGATTTACAAAGAGGATTAAAAAGAAGAGTTGTGTATTTACCGTCAGATTTAAAGAAAAATATTGAAACTATTGGTGTACAGAGTGTAGAAAGTGAACCACTAGTTATTCTTGTTAACGGTGTGCCGACTAAGAATGAGAAAATCTGGCAGGAGTTAGTGGATGTTAGGAAAGTGCAAAAGACAACATTATATCTGATAAAAAAATGCTAGCAGCCATCTAATGCCTCGCATCAAGTGAAAATATAAAAGAAAGGTCCAGGGGGTAATTTAATATACCAGAGCTCTGTGTAATGATGATATGGATGCAGTGAAGATTTAAGAATTTTTAACAATTTTTAACAATAAAGGATAAACAGGTGAGTGCCAGGCAGCACGGCTTCCACTCCAGGACACCAGCAGGAAGATAACTCTGTCACGCTCCCTCTGCCACCACTTCACAGTTATGCCTTCAGAAGCCAGTCCGTCGGCACGCAGCTCTTTACCTTTGTGAGCTAGTACGCTCCTCTGTCTCTACGTCTGTAAGCTACTATGCTGCTGTTCCTTTGGGAGCGGACGGCCCATAGTTTTGCCTCTGTGAGTCGAGCCCACGGGCCGCAGTTGTCCCTCTGCGAGCCTATATGACCATTGAAAATCCAGTTTGTGATTAATTCCGTCAGCTGGCGTCTGTCCGAGGCATTTCTAAAAACATACCGGAGCTCTGTCTGTGAGAGATACTCCTTTCACGTTGTGTCTCCCCAATTAGCATATTAGCAGGTTATGCTCCCTCTTCCCACATCACCAGCATACCCTCAACAACCTTCTAGGGCCCCCAAGTGTCCCTCTGCGAACCATTACTAAGAAGATACTTGTGAGGTTGGACAAATAAGAATCTTAGTCATGTATGGATTTACATATAAAACATTTTATTAAAACAAAACAACAGCAAATAAAACTATGTACAGCCAATGCATGTCATCGCTGGACCATTTGTGAATCATAGCCTGCAAGACCAAAAGAAAGATAAGATGGTGTGTTATGTGTCCAACAAAGGAGAAAGAGAACGAAAGAAAGAGTGAGAGAGAGGGAGAAAGAAAGAAAGAGTCAGAGAGAGAGGAAGACAGAGAAAGATATAAAGAGTGAGAAAAAGAGAAGGAGTGAGATATAAGGAAGAAAGAAAGAGAGAAACAGTGTGAGAGAGAGGAAGAGAGAGAGAGAAAGAGTGAGAGAGAGGAAGAGAAAAAGAGTGAGAGAGGAATAGAAAAAGAGTGAGAGAGAGAGGAAGACAAAGAGAGAAAGAGTGAGAGAGAAAGAGTAAGATACAAGGAAGAGAGAAAGAGAGAAACAATGTGATAGAGAGAAAGTGAGAGAGATAAAGATTGAGACAGAGGGAGAGAGAGAGAACGAGTGAGAGAGAGGAAGAGAGAAAGAAAGAATTCGAGAGAGAGGAAGAGATGGAGATGGAGAAAAAGTGTGAGAGAGAGAAAGAAAGCGATGGAGAGGGAGAGGGAGTGCTGAGACTGGAGAAAATCTTCACAGCTCACATTTGTGCCACCGGAGTTGCTCCAACCAAGTGCCGGGACCTTGTGGAACTCTCCAGTTTAGGTATCTGAAAGATAGTATGAATTAGTAATTGCAGAGAACATACAAATGCGCACGCATGATTCTCTTTTTTGCCAATGAGCAATCAGGCTGCTGCACCCCATCCACTCCGACTGTTCGGAATTGTCTGTGCGCTCTTGTGCGCCCAGGCTGCTGCACACTATCCACTCCTACCGCCCAGAGGTGACTGCCCTCTGCTGCGGAAAGAAGTCTCTCTGCTCACCTTCCGCCACCGGTGTGTGTGTAAGAGGGTCCACCACATCCTGAAGCAACTTTTTCAGGCATTGAGGATGGCCACGCATCATCGTAGATTCTATGTACATTCAGCTCTGGTAGTGTTGGGGGGAACGATGATTCGTGAATCACAGCCTGTTAGATATAAAATAAGATAAGAGTGTGCATCTTGTGTCCATCAAAGGAAAGAGGAAGAGAGAGAGAGAGAAAGAAAGAGTGAGCAGAAGATAGAGAGAAAGACGAGTAACAGTGAGAGTGAGAGGAATTGAGAGAGAAAAAGAAAGAAAGTGAAAAGAAGACGGAGAGAAAGAGTGAGAAAGACGAAGAGAGAGAAACAGCTAAAAAGAGGAAGAGAGAAAGAGGGAAAGAGCTTGAGTAAGAGAAACAGAGGAAGAGTGAGAGAGAGAGAGAGAAAGAGAGAGAGAAGAAGAGAGGAATCGACAAATAGTGTAAGAGGAAGAGGGAGAGAGAAACAGTGTGAGGGAGAGAAAGGAAGAGATGAGGAGGGACACTGAGTGCCCACACTGTGGACAAAACTGTCACAGCTCACTTTTACGCCACCGCTATGTGTCCAACCAGGTGCCGGGACCTTGTGGAACTCTCAAGCTCCCAAATCTGAAAGATAGTACAGAATTAGTAATGGCAGAGTATATACGACTGCATACGCCTAAATCGCTGTGCCGTCTTTCTTCATGCAGGCTGCTGTACCCCATCCAGTCCCGCTGCCCAGAAGTATCTGCCCGACGCTGCACACCCAGGCCTCACTGCTCACCTTTTTATGGACAGGGCACCCTCCACATCATGCAGCTCCACTCTGCAAGCAAAGAGGTCTTACATTTGGTATGGTGTCTTGATATCGCCATGGCAAAGGACATACTAATGCACCTATCATCATGGAAGGTTGTACACCCGCTCAGTGCTTGCAGTGCTACTAACTCATTGATAAGTGAGGCCACGCATGTGGCAGAAGGCCCTCGCTGTTGCTCTCAGGCCTACACTGCGGTGCAGCAGAGCACACAAAACATGAGGTGTCCGGACCACCGAGACGGGCCATCACTGTGGCGGTGTAACTGTGCCGGCCGCAGTGCGAGCAACTCTAAAATGGCGTACAGCACGGTCTTTGTTATTAGTAGGATCACGTGTCCTGTGACGCCTGTGCTGGATGGGTGTGGTGTGGGTGTATACCAGCCATAAGGGAGTGGCAGTGGCATCAGTGATGTACAGTAAAAATAACATAAAGGGCTATACCTACCACATAGCCCCAATATCATTACCAAATTATCAGTCAGTTAGCAGTGAAGAAGGGTCAATAATTTATTAAGCAAATACTCAATAGAAGAGCCTCTCCAACCTGCACCCATCAGGCATGCACAGAAAACTGCTGGCTCACAGTCAAAACCAAACCAATATACTTTCAGTTCAACACATGAATTCACCGTAAATGGAAAAACACCACTCGGCCCTTGGGCCCCAATGAAGGACCATATATGGCACACATGATTGGTTCAAAGCTTTACTATTTATTACTGTAAAGGTCAGGAGGGGTGACTCCCTTTCGTCCTGGTGCCCGGAAGTGTAGGCACGGTGCCTCCAGGAATGCGCTTATCGCACCCAAAGCCAGATGCGACCTTGAGTCTCAGGAGAGAGGGAAAAAGTTACTTTCAGCTGCTCTCAGTAACTCACAGTTATTCTGATACAGAGGAAAGAAAATGGTGTCTGTATGGTTTTTGGCCTACTCTATTAGTATGAAAGAAACAAAACAAATAAACCTTTCCATACCAGCTAAAACATATATGGGTTATGTTGTGTGCATATTAAGCAAAGAGGATATATAGATACATCATGCTAACATATATGTATATGCCCAGTACTCCTCGTGTACTAACAACTAGACCTGGGACCAGCAGATCACTACAATGAAAATGTGGGCCATGTAGCGTTGTTGTCCTACTTGTAAGCGTAAGTGGAGAAGGATGGCCTGGCAATCCAGCGTAAGGCTGAGGAGAATGACTGCGGAGCTATGGGTGTGGTTCCGTCATGAGGTCTATGAGGAATCAACTGATGCGGGCAGAGTTGCCAGATTGGGCTAGATCATGCACAATTGGGCTCTTTTTTTCCCGGTTGTGCTGTAAAAGTTTGGTTTGTGCTTGTTGCCATATTATAAATATACATACAGCGCTCCAGCAAAGTAGTATGTTAGAGTGCTTTATTAGACAAATATTTACTTCTGCAACATCACTTATAATGCATTCACTGCCTGCTTGACGCTATCCCTGCCTCTCCTTCCTTAAAGTAGCAATTTTGGGCTACTTTGGGCAACTTTTTGGTTGGCTTTGGGATATAGAAAGCTTAAAAAAATCTGACAACACTGGTTGCGGTTGTCCCTGTTGGAGTAGTGCCATCACCCGAGTTGCAGAAGCCAAAGTGTCACTCTGTGAGCCAAGTCCTGCAACATGGCGAACATGGAAGGAACCCTACATTCATCCATAGGTCCAAACAAGAAAGATGGTGAACATGAGACAGATGTGTGGATATGAATGTTTATTGTACATTCAGTGGAGTGTTGCAGCTGTGGCAATACAGAGATATGGAAAGTTGAAGTTTCAGTTTTTGGCACAATCAGGGCAGCCAATTAGAGACAAGCTTGTTGTCGGAGTTAGGCTGCACCAACATATGTACTTATACAATCACTCCGCCAATTCCCACACACTTATATATTCACTATACACACTCCTTGCAGTACTCTAATGATCCAGTCTCTACATATGTACTTGTACAATGACCAAGACAAAGATACATAACTAACGTTTTCCCCCACTGTCAAAGGTAAGATGGTTGCATACGCTGTCCAGAGCACTATGTAATGTGGTAGGGCCCAGGGGCAACATGTTGCATACATAATGAACACAGGGACACAGATAGATAGTGGAACTGGGTACGGGCACGTGCACTCAACTCCTTTTTATTACCAGGGTCACATGTCCAGTGACGTCTGCTGGATGCGTGTGGGGTGATTTTAGGCCAACCGTCCGGGAATGGTTGCCGCTGACAGCAAGTACAACAGTAATCATTTGATCAGACACAGAGATTAAATCAGAAAGGGTCAATGATTTGTGTTGCACTAAGGTACGGGCACCAGATGTGTAATAATACAGAAATATTCTATTGTAAAGGGTTCATGACTTGTGGTACACTGAGGTAGAACAGCAAATGTGAAATTATACACAACATATTGTTTCATAAAGGGTCCATGAGTTGTGCTGCACTGAGATAGGGGCATCAGAAGCATTTAGCGTGTGCGTAGCCAGCGATGATGTGTGGTGTGGGCGAGCCACACTTGAAGCAATGCCTGTTGCCAACTGGACTGCGTTATCTGCAATCGCGACTAGATGTGAATTGTGAGCCTTGCTGTCGGTAGTGTACATCGAAGGCAGTAGTCAGCACAGACATCGAGGAATGTTTTTAGTCACTTCCTCTTGACAAACTTCAAGGACATAGAGTACAATTCTCTCTGTAATAAATAAATAATGTCTGAATTTAAATTGTGAGCTCTTCTAACCGCAGTGTAGGTGTATAGAACAAAAGATGAAACATTTATGGAATACACTAAGGAACTCTTGGTTCTTCTGAGTACAGTTGTAAAGTATGGTATTCTGAAGCTGGAATCTGAACTGGTCGTTCATCATATCGTCCACCTTTTCCAGGTGGACGATATGAAACAGCTGTGGAAAACAACGAGCTTCCAAATTTGTTTCCCACGCACTCATGTGTGTTCCTTTTGCTTTTTTCATCGGGAACAATTCAATAGTATCTCCTATCAGTTCTTTTGAATGTATAGGGGATATAGTATAGTGCTCATAAATGTCTTCTTTTCTTGAATTGTCCACTTTTTCTATTTGTCCACTTGAAATATGTGTTTCATCTTCTAAAGTCATTTCTTTTTCTTCTACATTTACAACGTTATAGGAAATATTTTTTTGCACCAGATATAATGTAGCCTTTTGGACTTTCGTAAGATGTACTAACTCTTGCCATATTTTACGACTCTTCGTTGGTACACCATTAACAAGAATGACAACAGGTTCAGTATCCTCTCTTTCTACACCAACAGTTTCAACATTTTTCTTAAAATCTAAAGGTAAATACACAACTCTTCCTTTTAAACCTCTTTGTAGATCTGTTGGAGGCACCTTACCTGTTTTAGGCTGCATATGAATTATAGCCTGAAAAGGGTGCACAGATTGTATAAGGATGGCCTCATATGTATTTAAATCTGTAAGTTTAGGAGGTATAGCAACTAATTCTAAGTCATTATGGACAACTCTAGCTGGCATTTTGTTTTCTTCTAATTTAGTGTAATAATATTTACAAATACATTGTACTCTACATAACTCAAAATGACCTTCCACCAACAGAAATGCAGCAAATTCTTTCTAATTATCGTTGTTATCCTTTTCACTTTTTAAAAACGCATCTAAATTCATGGTTTGAATTTCATAATGAGTACGTCGAGTACAAATACAAACATAGTTGGGATTTTCACCAGAAACTACTTTAAACTTTGTTATTTGTTTTTTAAACTTCACATCAGTACTATCTTCCATCTCTTCTTCAACACATACACTTATCAAACTCTTATTTTCTGTACACTCCTCTTGACTAGCAAATAAACATAACTCTATCTCATCACAAACTTGTTTTACATCCAAGACTGAACCATGCAAAAGAGCTGTAGTAATTTCATTTGACAAAATGCAGGAGTTTTCACGTAGTATAATCTTCGAACTAACTTTTGCATTTCGGAATGATGCACTGCTAACATTGTTAAATTATGACACACTTTCCTAGAAAGACAAGCCAGAGAATGACCTTGCAACCCTGTTTTTATTCTCACTTTGGAAGGATCTAGTTCTTGTAATATCTTAATCTTCTGTTTCACAGTTCTTTTTCTATATTGTCTTAGGAAATTTAGTAAAATATCAATAGATTGTTGACGTATACTACAAATACTACTACAATCCCATGTAAACACAGGAGCCTGCGTGCCTCTCCCTTGAAGTTCTTCAGCTATTACTTGTTCAACATTTCTAGGAACCATCTTTTCTTTTTCAATTGGAGAGAATTTTTTCACTTCATAAGAACGACCACAGGTATGAACTGAATGCAGTAATGTATTTTGTTGAAAATAACAAAATATTGTATCATAAAGGGTCCATGAGGTGTGCTGCAGTGAGTTAGTGGTCTCTGAAGCACTCAGTTTATGTGCATCCTGCGATTATACTATATTTGATATCAAAAAGTTCTTGATTCAAGGATACTAAAAGGATATTATGTAGGTTTTAGGGATGTTGTAGTTAGTTGCCTACTCCACTCCGTAATTACAGACTGAAAATTTAATTTGAATTGTGAGCCCTGATGACCACAGGTAGACAAGAGGCAGTGGTGAGCTAGGGTGCACAGCCACGTGGCGTTGAGTAGAGCTGCACAGTATTAGATATTCAGCATATGTTCAACCAGCGATGATAACTGGTGCACTGAGTTAGTGGCACCTGAAGCAACCAGCGTATGGGCAGCGCCCTTCGATGATGAGTGGTCCAGATGGGCTGCACTGGGAGCAATGTCTTTTGTCTGTTGAATTCTGCCTCAGTAAGGCCACGTGGGGATGACTTATGGTGCACTGAGTTAGTAGTACCTTTGGCGCTCACAGTGTCCGTTCCCTGCAATGATGCATAGTCAGGGGAGCCGCACTCGAAGCAATGTCTTTTGTCTATTGAATTCTGCCTTAATAAGGCCATGTGGTGATGACTTATGGTGCACTGAGTTAGTAGTACTTTTGGTATTCAGCGTGTACGTACCCTGCAATGATGCATGGTCCGGGGGGGCCGCGCTGGGAGCAATATCTTTTGTCTAATGAATTTTGCCTGAATAAGGCCACGTGGCAATGACTTATGGTGCAGTGAGTTAGTTGCACCTGAAGCACCCAGCATGTGTGCACCCTGCGATGATGCGTAGTCCGGGGGGCTGCACTGGGAGCAATGTGTCATGCGTATTGGACTTCTTCATCTGCAATCACTACTCCATCTGAATTGTGAGGCCTGCTGTCCGCAGTGTAGATTGAAGGTAGTAGTTTGTACAGACATAAGTCTGCGGTGCTGTGCCGCTGGGTTTGCAGGGGGACTGTGTCAAGGAGGCCCACGGTTATGGCGGTAGCCACATGGCACGGTGAGGCCTGCCACTCTGCCAGACTCGTTGGCCTTCACACAAGTGAACCACACCCAGAGCCCTGGCTTATTCATTCATACTCCTACGCTGGAGTGGCGTACGTTGGACCACCTCACTGCGCTTCCGCTTCCAGGGGGGGACAACACAGCTACATGACTGAGATCTTCCCCACTGCCTGAGGTAAATTGGTTGTGTCTATTGTCCACAACACTACAAGCAACAGCAGTATATGTACACAAGGAGAGATATGTGCTCTGCATAATGAGGTTTGTCCAGCACATCACTGCTACACTTGGTATTGTGTGCATTATTACTATTGATGGGTGAGTTGCGTCCTTCGCAAATACTTGGTTGCCATATCTGCCAACATTCAAGTATTATGTGGCTGAGGGACCATGCCGTTTTTGGAAGGTTCGCTGTCCTGTTCTGCGCTGCCTCGGTGGTAGTAGGGAGGGGGGTGGACCACGGGGGACGTCATGAGACTGGTGGCAGTGGGTGTTGTGGCCTTCAT
Source organism: Lissotriton helveticus (assembly GCF_964261635.1). Lineage (NCBI taxonomy): Eukaryota > Metazoa > Chordata > Amphibia > Caudata > Salamandridae > Lissotriton > Lissotriton helveticus. The sequence continues at coordinate 784,616,963 of NC_136057.1, read as the reverse complement.
GGGTGTCTGAGCTGCATGATCAGTAACTTTATGACATATATTGGCCTTCTTCAGATGTGATTCTGGGCTGGGCTCCCTTTCACATTGTAGGTAGTCATCCTGGTTTACACCAGTAAAAGGAAAATGTTAGATTCCTACTGCTAATATGGCTTTTTGCCTGTTTTTGGATCACACTCCACATTTGGCTGCTTGTTGAAAATATCGGGAAGTGGTGTTTTTGTGTTATTTTTGCACTCATTTGTGGCAAAAAAAAAATTGGGGAAGCTATTGCTGGAAAACTGGGGATATCAGCTGTTTTCACTAGGTTGAGAATAGAGTGATAGCTTAAAATCACTGAAAAACTATAGGTTTAGAACTGAGAGGCAAGATGGCCGCCGAGGCGCTGTGGGAGTAAGTCGCACTCAGACCCCTCTCCTGCCGATAAGTAAAAACCTTGGGCGCTAATGGAGAACTGTAAGCAGTATGCAATCCGCAGCTTCGATGCACCACGGTGGAATTATTAACCTTGCAAGCATATTCAAGAAAGCGAAATTGTGGTACTCCAGACTCCTGAAAGTATTGATGGCAGAAATGGGCACTCGGGGAAAGGAGAAACAAACACCCATGCCTGGCGCTACAAGTAAGGAGACATCACAGAAGGAAGCGGGCAGATTGGGCGCTATCCCGAAAACAAAAATGCCACCTAACAGTAAAAAGACAACCCCCACGGTCTCCACCTTAACAAAAACACAGCTACGCAAATTGGAGAGAGCCGGCGAAAAGGAGAAATCGCTGAATCAAAACAAAAACGCGAGAGGCGCTAGTACTGCACCAACGGTCGGGGATGCAGCAGAAAAGAAGAGAAACGATACCGTATATCGGCAACCCTCAGTATCCGAGGTCTTCGGCGCCAAAACTCAAGCGGAGGCATCAGGAGCTTCAGGGCCATCAGGAACCCTGCAAAACACGGCAATCGTGCCGCCCGTAGGCTCTGCTCAGAGCGTCCTCGAGGACGCAAGCCAAAGCGTTGCTAAGCAACTGGGGGTTACGGAGCGCACGCTTCCCGCGGAGCATCTAGCAGAGCGTCAGACAGCGGCTCAGACCCAGGCAGACGGCGTCGCACTGGAACAAGAACAGACGCAGGGGTTACAGGATGGAAACCAAGAACCGGATAAAGAGGTGAGAGAGGCCAACGGTGGGGGGGTGATGTCGAATACAGGGCAAATGCTTGAGGCCCTTAAAGAGGTGGAAGCTGAAATACGGGAGGAACAGCTACAAACCAAGGATAAAGAGAATGTTGTGCTGGGGACACACAATGATAATCTGGCAGGGATGGCTTGCGCAGAAGGGGCTGAAGGGGTTGATGGAGATGGGTTCTTTTCTATCCCTGAGGAAACAGAGTCAGAATCAACATTGGCAAGCAGTGAGGAAGAGAGAGACTTCTCAGACTCACTCTCGAGCTCTGAAGCTAGCGATAGTTCTAGGGGGAGAGGCACGCAAAAAAAGCGCAAAACAACATCCAGAAGAACAGGCTCCCCCCAGAACATGCATAAGGGAACAAATAAAAGGCTAGTCTGGGACTATTCCGCTACCTCTAGTATATACAAAGAAGATGAAAAAGAGACACAAAATGATGGAGGGAAGCTGGATTTAATGTTTGCCACGCTGAAACAGATACAAATGGAGGCAAGGGTTGAAAGTCGGAGGGCCAGGCATGACACGAAAAAAATCCAAGCCTCAATCAGGAAAATAAATAAAAAGTTTGAAGAAGTGGAGGAAAAAATCATTGAAGTTGAAGAAAGAACTGGTCGTCTAGAAGACGAAGTAACTGAGTGGCAGTCATCTAGAGAGGGACAGTCTAAGATCATGGAAGATTTACAGTGGAAGGTGGAGGATTTGGAGAATCGCCAGAGGCGCAATAATGCCAGACTCCTTGGAATAGAGGAAGGGATTGAAGGCCAAGACCCCAGAGGCTTTGTCGTCAAGTTGCTAAAGGGAGCATTCCCAGAGGTACCATGGAACTGGGAACAAGAAGTGCAGAGAGCCCATAGATATCCAATTTTTGTAAGAAAAACTCACAAGGAAGGCTCAGGAACGCTACCCAGGGCTATGTTAGTTTTTTTCGGAAACTTTCTGGCAAGGCAAGAACTAATGGAGAGAGCCAGACCTGATGCCAAAAAAACGGTGGAAGGGATAACTTTTTTTGCGAGACCTGACTTTTGTCACATAACAGTGGAGAGGCGCTGGAGACTAAGACAGTTGATTAATGCGTTTCAGTCCCAAGGAGCAGAGGCATTTCTAATGTTTCCAGCAAAACTGAAGGTTATTGTAGCAGGTCGCACTAGAATGTTTTTCTCTGAAATAAAAGCGGGGGAATTTCTGACGGAACTAAAAGAGCAAGGGGGAGCTCGAAGGAAATAATCAAGGATAACTTACTAAGCCCGACAGGCTAAAGTAGTAGATGATAAGAGGGGAGGAGAGGGGGAGCGACGCTACAGCGTTAAGCGGACACGCATAGGTCAGGGATGACCTATCTGCCTGTCACAGGGGGGGAGCAATCAGGGTGGGGGGGTTAAAGGGGGGGGAGAAGGAAGGGAAGAAGTCACGGGTGAAAGGTGGTGGTGTAAAATAATACAGATTTGTAAAGTTTGTAGTGAAGCAGATAAAGAATGCACAGAAAAAGATAAAAAAGTAGGTGTGGGGTCGGCAAATGCTAAACTAGAATTATGGCAGTTAGGATAATGACGATTAATATTTGTGGGCTAAATAACATGGAGAAAAGGCAGAAGCTCTCTTCACTGCTGCGATTCTGGAAAATCGATATAACTTGTCTACAGGAAACACACGTAGCAGCTGAAGATAAATTCTTGCTTGGCCAGATGGGATTTGAGGTTCTTGCTAGCACAGGTCAAGAGGGAAGAAATAAGGGGGTGGCAGTTCTGGCCAGAAAAGGCGTTGTCAAAATTAAAAAGAAAAAAGAGGATTCTGAAGGGAGATGGGTGATGCTAGACATAGAAACAGCTGCGGGAAGATGCACTTTGGTCTCACTATATGGCCCAAACGAAGATGAACCGGAATTATTAGATTTTATTGATAGTGAGTTAGCCTTGTGGCCAGAGCCTGTGATCTGCTGTGGTGATTTTAATATCAATGGATTGAATGGAGTAATAGATGCAAGTGGAGGCATATACCAAGGAAGGAAAAAAAAGGTGCATAAAGCAGTACAAAACCTTGCTAGACATAATGCGTTGGTGGATATATGGTTGGAATTTAATCCCCTAGGTGTTGGTAGCACTTTTTATTCAGCGCCACATCAAACAGTAGCCCGACTGGACTATTTCTTTATTTCTAGTTCATTAGTCAGCAGGGCCAAAATAGAATGTCTCCCAAGAATAATGTCGGACCACAACCCGCTGGTGTTAAGTCTAGCAATGACACAAAAAGCAGAAAAAATAAAGTCGACATGGACGTTTGAGAGAGGTTTGCTGAAGGAGGAGGAATATATTATAAGGATGCAAGAATGGATCGCCCAATTTTGGGACATGAATAGATACTCAGCCTCAGCAGATATGGTGTGGGACAGTTTTAAAGCAGGAGTAAGGGGGGAGACACTAAGCTATACCCTGGGAAGAAGTAAAAAGGAAAAGGAAAAGGTGGAAGAGGAGATTAGAAATCTGAATGCGCTGGAAAAAATGCTATTGGACGCAATAGAAAGACAAGATCCTATCGAACAGATTTTAGTGGCTATAGAGGTGCAGAAGTCGGAAACAGGGACCACCTTGGCACAAAAAACAGCAAGAAGATACTTAGTAAATAAAGAAAAATGCTATGAATGTAACGAGAGGGTGGGACATCTGCTTGCAATTAGAACTAGGCAAATGCTAGCTGCAGGCGAGATTAAAGAAATTAAGGACTGCAATGGGATAATCGTCAATAAAGTGGAAGAGGTGCAGGAGGTGTTCAGAAGATTTTATGAGAGGCTATATGAGCAAGATAAAAATGATGAAGAGATAGAGACGAAAAGTCTGGAATACTTAAGGCAAGGCCTACAAGAGGGGTTGAGCATAGAAGAAAGGGATAAACTAGATATGCAGCTAACGGTACAGGAGATAAGGGATGCAATATTCAACTTACCATCTGGCAAAGCAACGGGACAAGACCAGATCCCGGTAGAATTCTACAAAACCTTTTGGGAGGTACTAGCTAAAGATATTTGGTCAATTTGCTGTTTGGCACAGGGAGGCAGAATAGTTCCTCAATCTTGGGCGGGCGCTGATATAATTGTGATCCTGAAAAAAGATAAACCCCCCACTGAGCCGGGTTCTTATAGACCCATTACATTGCTTAATGCTGATGCAAAGATATTTTCTAAGGCACTGGCCAACAGACTGAGTAAGGTGATAGAGAGGGTGGTCTCCCCTACACAACATGGATTTATACCAGGTAAAGGAACTACTGAACACACTAGACAGCTGATTACTATATTGGATGCTGCAGCGGTCTTAGGTGATCCTGTCGCGGCTATCTTTTTGGATGCCGAGAAGGCTTTCGACAGGGTCTCATGGGTGTACCTATGGAAGGCTATGGAGTGGGCTGGTATAGGGCAAGGATATATAACTGCAGTCCAGGCACTATATAAACATCCTAGCGCTAGGATACGTATTAACAGATCATATTCCAACGCAGTACAGATCAGACGGGGGACTAGGCAGGGATGCCCAGCTTCACCTCTACTATTCGCAATATATCTAGATCCCTACCTGAGAAGGCTTACAAAAAATAGGGGGATTAATCCAGTCTTATTACACGGAAAAGAGTATAAACTATTTGCCTATGCGGATGATGTGGCTGTTATAACACCGACACCAGAGGAGTCACTGGTTGAAATAGAACAGGAGGCAAGAAAATTTGGAGAGGTGTCTGGATATTTAATAAATAGGGGGAAAACACAGGTAGTTCAGAATAGACACACAACATTTGTAGACGTAAGAGTTGTCTCAGACACAAAATATTTGGGTGTTAAGGTGACGGCAGATTTAGAAAAATTAGTAGAGATAAATCTGGAACCATTGCTAGCCAAGGTCAAAAGTAACCTGGAGAGGGTCAATAACTTACACTTGACTCTTATGGGCAGAATCAACTTTATTAAAATGGTTACTTTTCCGAAATGTTTATATTTGTTCAGGGCAATTCCACTCTTTATTGAAGGTATATGGTTTAACAAAATAGAATCAGTAATAAATAAATTAATTTGGGCACAGGGGAAGACACGTAGGGCGTACCGGTTTTTAACTCTTCCACGAGAGAGGGGAGGCTGGGGAGCACCTGATTTTAGATTCTATTACTGGGCAACAGCTCTACAATACTCCAAAGGATTATTAGGCGGAAGTGCTCAGGAGGAGGAGGGGAGAAAGTGTCCGGCGAATGTATATGAAGCCCTCCTAGGTAAAGCGGCAGAAAACGCTTTAGTAACAACTGTGGACTTCGTATACTTTAAACATACAAGATTTAAGACCCTGAGTGCGATTTATAAAGTTTGGAAAGCAATAAAGAAAAAACTGGGACTGGGAAGGTATAATAGGTACTTAAGGCTCTATATGAATAATGATCTCCCCATGGAAATTTTCTGCGACACAGCTATGAAGGAATGGGATGAGAAAGGAATTAAGAAATTGGGGGACCTAATGGATGCAGGGGGAGTAATCTTAACGTTCCAAGACATACAGCATAGGTATAATATAGCTGGGAACAGCTTCTTTAAATATCTACAAGTGAGGAGCTACTTTCATACAAAAACAGGGGGTGCAGGAGGGATGGAGAGCTGTAGGATAATGGATTACCTGGGAAGTAGCCTCTTATGTTCAATAAGACAGTTGTATGCAGAGCTACAAGTTTACAAAATAGATGACAGAGAGAAATATAGCAATAAATGGAGAGAACAGGTAAAGGCACGACCGGAAGACCTACAAAGTTCCTTAGATTTTGGTCGAACTATTTTATGCTCAGCTACACTCCAAACCCAACACTATAAAACAGTTTACTCACTATATTTCACACCGGCCAGAATAGCCAGCTGGGGAGGCTCTACTGGAATAACGTGTCCAAGGTGTAATTCAACACAGGCTAATATAACACATATGTTTGCAAATTGTCCGCAATTATACACTTTAAAATTGGCAATAGAAGAGTTTCTGGAGAAATCACTGGGAATAAAAACTAAATTAACTGAGGAGCTGATAATTCTTGGGGTAAGCTTAGAGGAAAATACAACTTATCCAGAATTCTTATTCATGGTTACAGCAATATATAGGATAGTTGTCGCAAAAGCGTGGAAGGAGAAGTCAGCACCGTCATTCCAGACTTGGGTAGCAAGACTATTATCTACATACAACTTAGAGAGGGCCATATATGACAGAAAAGGAAGGAAGGCAAAAGCTCTGGGGGGCAAGATATGGTTTCCCATTGAGCAATGGAAAAGTAGGAAAATTATCTGTGGCAGTAATTGAGAAATTTGTTAGATCTATAAGATTAATAGATAGGATGTAGGATGTACTATACTTATGCCCAGTGTTTTTGTGTTTTAAATCTGCATTTTTTCTTCTTTTTTTATTTATTAATACAAATCTGTATTCGTTGTAAAAAACTGTGTAACGTTGTAAATACACCGGATGTAAAAGAAAAAAGTGGGGGGGGGGGAAAAAACTTTTGAATAAAGATATTTAAAAAAAAAAAAAAGAAAAACTATAGGTTTAAACAAGATTATAATTGGAAATTAGCATTTAAAAATTCACTGAAAAAAACCATAGGTTTCAGGGACGTTATAGTTGCAAATTAGCATTTAAAAAACCTTTGAAATTCACTGGAAAAAACAAAGGTTCCAGGGACATTATAGTTAGTTGGACATTTCACTCGTACAAAACCATTGAAATTCTGCTGTTATAGTTAGTTGAGCTAACTATAACTCGCGCCCCCGCAATGCTCTGCTGATGATGTCACTGATTACATCATTCATGACATGGTCAGTGGCATCACTGATGATATCACTGATGACATCACTGAAAACATCACTGATAACATCATCCACATGAAAATCTGATGCACCTCCTCATACCTTTGATACACCCACTCTAAAATACAGACTACAATTTTCGAAAGAATAGAGACACCAATAACAGTTACTACGTACGCATTCATGGATTCCTAGGTCTATACACACATCATCTCATTCATCCATACAGTCACTCATAGATGCAGTGACTCATCGATACAACACTATAATAGGCACTCATACGTCTATACAAACACTCACACACCACCACTCATCCAGAGTTACTCAAACACCTAGTCAGTCATGCAAAGCATCAATCATACTTCTGTTTACTCACCTATACAGTTATACACACAAACTACCTCAGCTATTCATACAGATACTAACATATACTTACTCTGTTATACAATTTCTGATACAAGTACACACTAATCTCAAATACAGTCGCTCTCACAATCACTGGCTCTCATGTATTGTCATTTATATAGTCCAGCTCTCACATGCACTGTGTTTGATATATGTCTTTACTTGGACATGTAGCACTGAGCTATGCATTCACCCACCAACACACCCATACACCCACTCAACCACTCATACAGGTGTTTCCACATGCACTCTTGAACCCGTACACCATGTGAATGAAGCACTCACACATCTATGCACGGAGTCACACACCTCCCATCCACTCACACATAAACTTAGACACCCATACAAATACTCATGCAACTAATCAATAATTCATATAGACACTCATGTAGCTTCTCTCCAACCAATGCAGCAGCTTACACAGCAATAGATAGACTGATACAGACATTCACACAGTTTAGTCACTAACCAATGCATTCAGTATGATACATTTAATCTTTCACTTGTACAGTCAGTCATGCACCTACTAAATCCTCCATCCAGACACTTATACACGCACTCCTTCTTCAATACATTTTGGTATATATATATATATATATATATATATATATATATATATATATATATATATATATATATATATATATATATTACCTACTGGCGGACGCCAGTAGGTATATATAGTTAGGATTTTTTCTCTATGGGATTTTTGAAAATTCTATGTCTAATAACTTTGGCGTTTGTGGACGGAATTGGCTGAAATTTTCAGGAAAATGGCACATTTTTTTTCTGAGCAGCCCTTGAAAATTTGGGGGGGGTTCGTCAAGGGGGGGCCCGAGAAAAAAGGGGGGTCCCAAAACGTGTTTTTAACATTGAGTTTTCCATAGGGCGGTTGGCCTCACTTTTAGCCCGAACGGCTGAATGGATTTGCACGAAACTTGGCAAAATTGTAGGGACTGGTAGCCCGATGTGCCTTTTGTAGGTCTCAATATATGTGCTCCAGTGGATTTTGAGAAATTAACGTTTAAAAAAAGATATATATCTGTAACAGCGGACCTGGCAGCGTCCCAGGACGCGTACTTTTCACGCAACGGAGCTTTGTGAAGCGAAGCTGATTGGTTCTCCGGCGTCTGTCAACATTCCAAAAAGTCCGTAGCGGCCGCCATCTTGTCTCTCGGTAGGATCGAGAGACAAGAGGAGGTCAAAACAAAGGGGGAAATAACTATAAGGGGGCATAGTAGATCCTCGCTGACCCCCTAGGTTTGATGTGGAGGTTTTAAAAGGGCCCCGCGGGGCAAAAAAAAATAATAATAATAATAATCGAACGGCTGAATGGATTTGCACGAAACTTGGCAAAATATTAGGGACTGGTAGCCCGATGTGCCTTTGCTAGGTCTCAATATATGTGCTCCAGTGGATTTTGAGAAATTAACGTTCAAAAAAAGATATATATCTGTAACAGCGCTCCGCTTCGCGTAACGGAGGTTTGCGAAGCTGATTGGTCATTCTGTCACTGGGCTATAGTTGGGCTACATCTGGCTGATATTTGGGCTACATTTGTTTTTTTGTGTGTCTGGCGGCCATCTTTGGGCTACATTGGGCTACATTGGGCTTCATTGGGCTACATTGGGCTACATTTGGGCTCCAACATATATATAGGCCAATGTAGCCCAATATATATTTTTCAAAGTTAATTTTCGTAAAAACCACTGGAGCATATATCTTGAGACATAGCAAAGGCACATCGGGCTACCAGTCCCTACAATTTTGCCAAGTTTCGTGGAAATCCATTCAGCCGTTCGAGCTAAAAGTGAGTCCAACCGCCCTATGGAAATGAAGGAAATGAATGGGTAATTTGTAATTAGCAAATAGCTAATCGCAAACTAGGAATGGTAAAGAATCGCTATTTATTCCTTAAAGTTTGCTATTTAGGAAATGCAAAAAACTTTGATGATACATATGGCGGTTCATCTCTAACAAGATAAGAAGCATAGGGATACATTTATGATGACTGGCGCATCACCAGGGATGTGTTAGTCATTCTGTGCCGCTGTTCCGTCACCTATGGTGTGCTGCATTTACAATGCGGCGCATCATGGGGCAAAAACAGCACAGATGCGTGATGTATCTGTGCCGTAAAGGTGGCGCATTGCTGGAGTTGTATCGCAAGTGTGATGAAGCTCCAGCAAGGGTCGGGGGTGCCCCTGTCGCAGGGTTTCTGTTCTCACACAGAACTGTGGACAGAGGATTGGAACCTCGGCGAATTAGGGTGTCCCAAAACTCACGTTAGTAATCAAAAACTCCTTAGTAAGCTAGGTACAGTGTCACATTGGATATAACAAACTCTCAATGTTTAGACAATCCAGAATATGAACTTATAGTACCTCAGGATACGTGGAACTCATGAACAGTCGGTCGTTATATATTTCTTAGAAACCAGAACATGGAGTTAAGAAGAACACATGTGTATTTGAAATGTTTATTTACTAATGCCGTCTTCTCAGGCGTAGTATCTTAGATAATACAAGTACACATATTATCAGTAGCAAAATTACCAGCATAGTTACTAGTACATAAAAAGCGAATGGTGATAGTATGTTAACATGCTGTAAATTAATAAGAGTTAGCAACACTTATAAGCAGCCGCGGGCCGTGGAGGGAGTTACGGTGAGGCAGGGAGGCGGGGAGGGGGAGAAGCAGGGTGGAGAATACAAGTACACATATTATCAGTAGCAAAATTACCAGCATAGTTACTAGTACATAAAAAGCGAATGGTGACAGTATGTTAACATGCTGTAAATGAATAAGAGTTAGCAACACTTATAAGCAGCCGCGGGCCGTGGAGGGAGTTACGGTGGGGCAGGGAGGGGGGGAGGGGGAGGGGCAAGGTAGAGAGGGCTCCACCCTGCTTCTCCCCCTCCCCGCCTCCCTGCCTCACCGTAACTCCCTCCACGGCCCGCGGCTGCTTATATCTCAACCTCCCTAATACACATATTATATTATTTGCTAAGAAGGTCTCTTTGTGTTGGTTTAGGGCGTGCCCATACTTTAGTGTCTTAGATTTGAAGGAATCACATCAGCATACACCAGCTCTCTCTTCATGTGAACCGCATCAACTGTTGTGTATGTGTGTTCAGCAAAGCAATATAAAACCCGCCTCATGCCCAGAATTGGCAGAAGTTGCACTTATGTTATGAGTATGAAGTCGTGGAGATCAGACCTCATAACAATTCTGTATCGTGTTGTTCTTGAAACTTTAGCACTCGCTGTACAGATATAGTTTAACAAGCAAAGCAGATAGTAGAGCAATAACATATTATTCTCATGTAAACCACGATGAACTACTAGGTGGAAAGCTAAAGCAACAACTAAGTGTCGTGCGCAGAAGTTGCAAAAAAGGAAAAATGGCGTTTAAACCGGTAATGAGCCCATGCTAACTTAACACGGTGTAAAGATATCCAGGACCTAGATGACGCCTCCCCATGATCCGGAAACGAACTGAATAAGATAATAGAAGTGCCATCTCATGAGAGCAGATTGCAAGTTTATATGTGGACGGTCCGCAAGGTAAAGCATTAAAAACTAGGAAAATGTAATGCTAAAGAAAAATAAAACAGCCAAGTACTTTATCGAGTCTTAAGCCAATAGGCAAGGTAAATAATAAAAACTTGACAAATAAGTCAATGAATTGTCAATGAAATGCTAGTACTCAGCATATCAAACATGAAAAAGGTCTATGACATAACTGTGTATGCAAAATAAGCTGCAACAGCCTCCAATAGGAAGTCACCGTCTTCATCCGAAAACAGTTCAGCCATCCAATTTAAAAGCGGAAAAGAACATACGTGCTCTCCCAGCACCGGATCCTCTATCACCATCAGACGACAGCTCGGTGGGTTTTCAAGAAAGCTCTGTTCCAAGAAAGACTGTGCTGCCGCCAGTAAATTCCAGGGACCAAGTAGTCCATGCATCAATGCCACAGCCATAATCCTTTCGCCAGGACAAACCAACTCGTGAGTAATGATAGGAGTCATCAGCTGATTAAAGTCGACGTCAGGAGAAACCGGTCCGCAGAGACACAAATCAATGGCCCAATCGAAATCACAGGTCAGGCAGTGAAATACAGGCTGGACACAGGTGAAGTAGGAGAATCGAAAAGATAATCCATATGCCGTGCTTAATATCGCCAACGGCATTGTGCCATAATATTCTAGCATGCGATTGCGGAACAGTGTCAGCAGCTGCAGGGTGGGAGGTTGCATAGGAGGGACATCCATATTTAAAAATGTAAAAAAGCACAAGAGCGTCCGCTGGTAATGCAAGTAAAAATGCCAATCCACGAACCAGAGTGGAGAAAATAGAATGAAAGGAAGCAGGGATGACTCCAAAGATTTTCTCAAATGAAGTCACGAGACCACTGGTAACAACTTTAAAAAAGTGCGCCAGGGCCTTTGTGGAGGATGCGTTAAAGATAGTCGGAACCATCTTGCTGAAATTGAAAGGCAAATCTGAATTGAAAAGGGTCTGCACCTCTGTACGGGTGTTCGCTATGTGAAGCACGAAAGTTTCACGGGCCGAACTCAAGGCCACCTCTCTCTGAGACAAAAGAGCTCTTATTCTTGCCATGCCGTTGAAATCTGTCCCAAGGTTGGTATTTGTGGCCAGATTGAAAACTCCCTATGTTCATGTGTGGGAGGAAATAGAACATTTCTGCAGCAAATAACCCGTTCACTTACTGTTACGATAAAAGGAATACTTTTAATTAACTCAGAACAATCTTCATTATTGAGCATCAAATAACTACCATTTTCCAACAACTTGAACGTGGGGATGATAGCAGGAACTGGCGTGCCTTGCAACACGCAAGCCATATTTGGTCGGTGTTTGTTGCATGAACCGTGTAACTGTATGTGCCTACACATTAGTGAATGATGTGGCGTCTCAGTGCATTCCTCTCCATTCAGATAAACTTCTTGATCATCTTTGAAACATCTGTATGTGTATGGAAGCGACCAGACCTCATGAAGAAAAGCACTACCTAAAGGTTCATAACGACCTATTGGTATATATTTCATACAATTTGAAAACTTATATAAAGCAAAAGGCAGCGTTATTAAACCGTGGATAAGGCACGTTGCCAAAAAACCCGCAATCCTCTGCTGATGATGTCACTGAGCATGTCATGAATGATGTAATATGTGACATCATCAGCAGTGGATTACGGGTAATAGTATCTCTAGTTTACTCCCCTATAGCTGTCTTTCTTTTAACATAAGTGTCTGTTTCCTTCCCTTATACTTACTGTTTTTGGTTCGCTTCCGGTTCGCGTACCGGCGAGCGAACTGGGAAGCGAACTAAGAGAAATAGAGGTTGGCACAGTTCCAAATATTGTACCAATTTTTTAATAACGGGGAGGTAGTTCTGAAAAGAACTTTTTTTTTTATTGTTTTTGTTGTTTTATATTTTTTTTATTATTTTTCGGAACATTTTTTTACTTTTTTTGAATTTTTCTGAACAGTTTTATATTTTTTGGGGTTTTTCTTGGAGGGGGCAATGAAAACGATTCATTGTAAAGGGCTCAACAGGAGCAACAAAACAAAAAAAGAAGTATTTATTATTTTGGGCGTTTCGTACAAACTTGCATATGATAGTCAATAGCTCTGTTGATCAGAGTGATGCTTCTTTCTCCGTAGGAAATGAATCCATCGCAAAATACGCAGATGTGTTTTACTTCACCAAATTTACATTTGTATATTTAGCACCATCTCCCTGCCCTCTGGTCCCGTTACTTCCGGTACAACAGATCTTCTGGCCATAATAGGGAGATTATCTAGGTCGTTCCGAAACTGTGCAGCACTGTAGTTGTTAGGATGCCACCTAGTCATATGGCGATGCATTGTGTAGTTTCCGAAACTGTATTTTTTCTCGGTTCCTCTGGACAGTCTATCTTGACATATAAGGCAAGTTACGTATCTTGCATTTACTTTTTTCTGACCCTTGGGAATTTAAAAAAATTGCCAAATGAAGTTTTCTTTCCGGTGAGACGTCCTGGGCTGCTCAGGCAAAAACTGCCTCTCTTCGTGCTCGTCGTCCTGTTCCTCTTCTTCCTCTTCTTGTTGAATTATAACTTGAGCAGGTGGTCCACTCTTCCTTGGATGTGGTGGAGGTGGTGGGGAAGCACCAGCTGAAGCTACTAAAGAAGCCATTGCTCAGTGATCACAAAGGGTCTTTCTCTCACAATGATGAAAGTCAGAGTGAGGAAAGAAGGAGGGATTTTCATCATTTGGGAAAAACAAGAGTTCTCAACCAATCAAAAGTGTTCATTTTAGATTATATGACCTAGTCTTACATCATTAGGAAACCAAAAGTGAAATGAACCAATGAAAAGTGTTATTACCAAGTCACATGACTTGCTGTGTTTACGTTAAGCGCTTTGCAGGGCCTCCCGGTTTGCTTCCAGAAACCTGCGCTTTGCGACTCGCTTCGCGTACCAGTTTGCTAACGTAGCACGTCATATGACGTATCACGCGACAACGTGAAACGTCATGCGGACGGGAGGCGTCACGATGTTGTTTTCTAACGCGGCACTTGCGGTAAAGAAACGTTTACCGGCTCGCGGTCTATTTCGCGGCATCAAGGTCAGCTAACGGGAAGCTTCCCGATTCGCGAAGCGGGAACGAAGAAAAAAAAATATTTAAAAAAAAAATTATTCATAAACATATAAAATATATTTTTGGATTTAAAGAAGAATACATTTTACAGCTAGAGATATTAGCTGTTAAAAAACCAATGAAATTCACAGAAAAAACCATAGGTTATAGACCATATATAGTTAGGAATTAGCATTTACAAAACCTTGAAAATTCACTGAAAAAAACATAGGTTATAGACCATATATAGTTAGGAATTAGCATTTAGAAAACCTTATTTTACTCACACAAAACCATTGAAATTCCATATATAGTTAGTTGCACTAACTATATATCGCGCACCCGCAATCCACTGCTGATGATGTCACATATTACATCATTCATGACATGGTCAGTGACATCACTGATGACATCACTGATGACATCTCAAATGACATCACTGATGACATCATCTAGTGTCTGTGTGTTTTTGTAAAGTTTAAATACGTTTTACATATTGAAGAATGAGTGGATGTATGGAAGACTGAGTGTGTGTGTGGCTGGCTGGGAGGTGTGTGACTCTGTGCATATCAATGTGTACTTGTATCAGTGATTGTATAAGAGAGTAAGTATGTGTTAGTATATGTGTGAAAAGTATGGTGTTCTGTGTTTAACTATAGATGAGGAAATCGAAGTGTGATTGATTCTTCACAGGACTGACTAGGTGTATGAGTGCATATGATAGTGTTCTAATAATAACTGACTGTATGTATGAGTAATTGTATGGGTGAATGAGTGAATGTGTGTGTAGACGTACGAATCAGTGAGTGCGTATGTAGTAACTGGTATTGGTGTGTCATGATGTCATCAGTGATGTCATTTGAGATGTCATCAGTGATGTCATTTCAGATGTCATTAGTGATGTCATCAGTGATGTCACTGAAGTATGGTGTTCTGTGTTTAACTGTATAGATGAAGAAATTGAAGTGTGATTGATTCTTTACAGGACTGACTTGGTGTGTGAGTAACTCCATGGATGAGTGGCAGTGTGTGACTGTCTGCATAGGTGTATGAGTGCATATGATAGTGTTGTAATAATGAGTGACTGTATGTATGAGTGATTGTATGGGTGAATGAGTGAATGTGTGTGTAGACGTAGGAATCAGTGAGTGTGTATGTAGTAACTGGTATTGGTGTGTCATGATGTCATCAGTGATGTCATTTGAGATGTCATCAGTGATGTCATCAGTGATGTCATTTGAGATGTCATCAGTGATGTCATCAGTGATGTCACTGACCATGTCATGAATGATGTAATATGTGACATCATCAGCAGTGGATTGCGGGTGCGCGATATATAGTTAGTGCAACTAACTATATATGGAATTTCAATGGTTTTGTGTGAGTAAAATAAGGTTTTCTAAATGCTAATTCCTAACTATATATGGTCTATAACCTATGTTTTTTTCAGTGAATATATATATATATATATATATATATATATATATATTTCTGAATTCTCCTTGCCCCCCACTCGTTGGCGGTCGCCAGTAGGTAGTTATAGTTAGGATTGTTTTCCATAGGAAATCCGCAACATTCTATTGGGAATAACTTTGGCGCCGGTGGACGAATCTTTGCGAATTTCTCAAAGAAGATGGCCCGCTCTGCTCCTTCCCTGAAAGTTGGGGGGGGATTCGTCAAGCGGGGGCCAAGATAAAAGGGGGTCCCAAAACGTGTTTTCCCCATGTTAATTTCCATAGGGCGGTTGGACTCACTTTTAGCCCGAACGGCTGAATGGATTCCCACCAAACTTGGCAAAATTGTAGGGACTGGTAGCCCGATGTGCCTTTGCTATGTCTCAAGATATGTGCTCCAGAGGATTTTGAGTAATTTAGGTAAAAAAAAAAGATATATATCTATATGCGCGCCCCGGTACGCGCACCGGGGCGCGCACCCGGCAAGCTATGCAAGTACGCGAGCGGAAAGATGATTGGCTCTCAGGTGTCTGTCAACATTCCAAACAGTCCGGAGCGGCCGCCATCTTGTGTCTCTGTAGGATCGAGACACAAGAGGTGGCAAAAACAAAGGGGGAAATGACCATAAGGGGGCAGGGTAGACCCCCCTGACCCCTAGGTTTGATGTGGGGGCTATAAAAGGGCCCCGCGGGGGAAAAAAAAAAATTCGATTTTTAGCGGGGGGAGCGCCCGGTACGCGCACCGGGGAGCGTACCAGGGAGCGTACCATGGGTCTGCATGATTAAATAAATATATTTTTTCAGAACACAGCTCTTTGATGAGAATTGGAGGTAGTTCTGAAAATAACTTATTTTTTTCTTCTTTTTTTCTTTTTTTACAACAAAAACAAAAACAGGGAATGGGAAACTGCTCAACAGGAGCAAAAAATCAAAACAAAATTAGGGCTGGAAACGGCAGCGATAGTTATCCAATACTCGAACCATGAGCAGAACACTTTGTTCCCCATATCAAAGTAACTTATCGCAATATCTGCATTTAATAACGCCTTTATTAAAAGCAGGCTGGATGTTGGGAATCTGCTCTTGTGATTGCTTCCTCCCTGATGCAGTTTGTCCTCCGGTTGAAGTAGAGGCCCTATCACTGGGAGCCTCTCGTGCCAGAGCCGTGACACTTTCCCGGGCAAAATTCTGGGGGTGCCTCCTCTCCACATGGCGAATCATTGTGAAGTTACCAAATGAATATTTCTTAGTGGGGTCACCCCGTGACAGGACAGTGTGACAAATCCTGCACTCCACTTTTGGAGCATTTACTTTCTTCTTGTCATCAGGAATAGAAAAAAACTTCCAAATAAAGTGTTCTTTTACTTTCGGCTGAGGAGTCTCTTCATCAAGAAATTCATTGGAGTCATCTTCACTGCTGGATGGTCTGGCAGCCATGATAATCCAAGATTTTATTCCCACAAAGATCCGACAGCAAAAAGGCAGGTCTTGCAGTCACAAAAATGAAAGAAGAAGTGAAGGAAATGGGTGGGGATTTCATTCTTTGTAAAAAAAAAATGTTAGCAACCAATGAAAAGTGTTATGTTCAGGTCACATGACCCGACGCGCTTACGCTCCGCGCCCCGGTGCGCGCCCGGGTGTGCGCCCCGGGGCGCGCCCGGCGGCGCTTACGTTGCGCGATCGTAAGTACTCGGGCGCTTCCGGGTGCGCTTACGCTGTGCGTCATAAGACGCATCTCGCGGCTACACGATACGTCACGATGATGTTTTCGTTCGCGGCAATGGCGCTAACGGGCCGCTCACCGGTACACGCACCGGGGCACGCCATAACACTGTGCTTACCGGTGCGTTCACCGGTACGCGCACCGGGAGCGCACCAAAGCAAAAAAAAATTTAAAAAGGGAAAAATAGGCATAAAAAAAATAGTATTACATAAATATACAATATAGGATTTATTATAAAAAATATTATATTTCATAGCTATAGAAATTAGCTATTAAAAAACCTTTGAAATTCACTGAAAAAAACATAGGTTTGAGGCCCTATATATAGTTAGGAATTAGCATTTACAAAACCTATGAAATTCACTGAAAAAACCATAGGTTTCACACTAGTTATAGTTAGGAATTAGCATTTAAAAAACCTATTAAATTCAGTGAAAAAAACCATAGGTTTCACACCAGTTATAGTTAGCTGGAAGTTTTACTCGCATAAAACCATTGAAATTCCCACGTTATAGTTAGTTGGACTCACTATAACTTGCGCGTGCAATGCACTGCTGATGACCTCACATATTACATCACTCAGACATGGTCAGTGACATCACTCATGACATCACTGATGACACCATCCTTGTGACAGAGTTACATACCTCCTTTCACTGTAATGTAACCCTTGAAACACATATTCAATAATAGAAACTACAATTTTCAAAAAAATGGAGATACCCATACCAGTTAAAACAACCAATTCAATAATTCCACCATCTATATACACATCCACTCATTCACCAACAGTTCTATATAGTCACTCATACATATACTCACTCATCATATGTAGTGATACACCTATACATCCTGTTACACACCGACAGTCATCCAAAAGATACTCTCACACATACTCACACATGCAAATAAACTATTGAACATCCATTTATTTGCATATACAGCTATACACACACTACCACCTTACTTCTAAGGAAACTTACACATACTTACTCTCTTAAACAATCACTTATAGAAACACATACTTATTTAAACAGGAACTCTTACAATCCCTCACTCTCACATATACTCACTTATATACATCAATATTCACATATACTACATTAAAACATATGTAGTTACAGATAAAGACACTAGTGAGACAGTCATTCACTCACTAACACACACATATACACACTCATCCACCCATACAGTCCTGCACATATGCTGTCTTCAAAACAGATACAAAGAGAGAGTCAGTCATTCATGCATCTATCTGCTAAGTAATACCCCCACCAAACCATACAAACACTCATACTGATACTAAGAAAAACATCTAATAATCCATATACATACACATGTAGCTACTCACCAACCCATGCAGCCACTTATACACAAAGTGAAACACTAATACATATATTTAAATATTTAAACATTACTCTCTAATATATGTATTCACTAAGATACACTTAATAAACCAGTTAAAGAATCAATTTTTTTTTTTAAAACATCCAAGTAAACACTTATTTAAACATTTATTCTTCCATCATCTTTTACATATATAACACATATTTATTTTTTAAAAAGACACACATTCACTGGATGGTGTCATCAGTGATGTCATGAGTGAAATTACTGACCATGTCATGAGTGATGTAATATGTGACGTCATCAGCAGTGCATTGCACACGCAAGTTATAGTGAGTCTGATGTCATCAGTGATGTCACTGACCATGTCATGAATGATGTAATATGTGACATCATCAGCAGTGGATTGCGGGTGCGCGATATATAGTTAGTGCAACTAACTATATATGGAATTTCAATGGTTTTGTGTGAGTAAAATAAGGTTTTCTAAATGCTAATTCCTAACTATATATGGTCTATAACCTATGGTTTTTTCAGTGAATATATATATATATATATATATATATATATATATATTTCTGAATTCTCCTTGCCCCCCACTCGTTGGCGGTCGCCAGTAGGTAGTTATAGTTAGGATTGTTTTCCATAGGAAATCCGCAACATTCTATTGGGAATAACTTTGGCGCCGGTGGACGAATCTTTGCGAATTTCTCAAAGAAGATGGCCCGCTCTGCTCCTTCCCTGAAAGTTGGGGGGGGATTCGTCAAGCGGGGGCCAAGATAAAAGGGGGTCCCAAAACGTGTTTTCCCCATGTTAATTTCCATAGGGCGGTTGGACTCACTTTTAGCCCGAACGGCTGAATGGATTCCCACCAAACTTGGCAAAATTGTAGGGACTGGTAGCCCGATGTGCCTTTGCTATGTCTCAAGATATGTGCTCCAGAGGATTTTGAGTAATTTAGGTAAAAAAAAAAGATATATATCTATATGCGCGCCCCGGTACGCGCACCGGGGCGCGCACCCGGCAAGCTATGCAAGTACGCGAGCGGAAAGATGATTGGCTCTCAGGTGTCTGTCAACATTCCAAACAGTCCGGAGCGGCCGCCATCTTGTGTCTCTGTAGGATCGAGACACAAGAGGTGGCAAAAACAAAGGGGGAAATGACCATAAGGGGGCAGGGTAGACCCCCCTGACCCCTAGGTTTGATGTGGGGGCTATAAAAGGGCCCCGCGGGGAAAAAAAAAAATTCGATTTTTAGCGGGGGGAGCGCCCGGTACGCGCACCGGGGAGCGTACCAGGGAGCGTACCATGGGTCTGCATGATTAAATAAATATATTTTTTCAGAACACAGCTCTTTGATGAGAATTGGAGGTAGTTCTGAAAATAACTTATTTTTTTCTTCTTTTTTTCTTTTTTTACAACAAAAACAAAAACAGGGAATGGGAAACTGCTCAACAGGAGCAAAAAATCAAAACAAAATTAGGGCTGGAAACGGCAGCGATAGTTATCCAATACTCGAACCATGAGCAGAACACTTTGTTCCCCATATCAAAGTAACTTATCGCAATATCTGCATTTAATAACGCCTTTATTAAAAGCAGGCTGGATGTTGGGAATCTGCTCTTGTGATTGCTTCCTCCCTGATGCAGTTTGTCCTCCGGTTGAAGTAGAGGCCCTATCACTGGGAGCCTCTCGTGCCAGAGCCGTGACACTTTCCCGGGCAAAATTCTGGGGGTGCCTCCTCTCCACATGGCGAATCATTGTGAAGTTACCAAATGAATATTTCTTAGTGGGGTCACCCCGTGACAGGACAGTGTGACAAATCCTGCACTCCACTTTTGGAGCATTTACTTTCTTCTTGTCATCAGGAATAGAAAAAAACTTCCAAATAAAGTGTTCTTTTACTTTCGGCTGAGGAGTCTCTTCATCAAGAAATTCATTGGAGTCATCTTCACTGCTGGATGGTCTGGCAGCCATGATAATCCAAGATTTTATTCCCACAAAGATCCGACAGCAAAAAGGCAGGTCTTGCAGTCACAAAAATGAAAGAAGAAGTGAAGGAAATGGGTGGGGATTTCATTCTTTGTAAAAAAAAAATGTTAGCAACCAATGAAAAGTGTTATGTTCAGGTCACATGACCCGACGCGCTTACGCTCCGCGCCCCGGTGCGCGCCCGGGTGTGCGCCCCGGGGCGCGCCCGGCGGCGCTTACGTTGCGCGATCGTAAGTACTCGGGCGCTTCCGGGTGCGCTTACGCTGTGCGTCATAAGACGCATCTCGCGGCTACACGATACGTCACGATGATGTTTTCGTTCGCGGCAATGGCGCTAACGGGCCGCTCACCGGTACACGCACCGGGGCACGCCATAACACTGTGCTTACCGGTGCGTTCACCGGTACGCGCACCGGGAGCGCACCAAAGCAAAAAAAAATTTAAAAAGGGAAAAATAGGCATAAAAAAAATAGTATTACATAAATATACAATATAGGATTTATTATAAAAAATATTATATTTCATAGCTATAGAAATTAGCTATTAAAAAACCTTTGAAATTCACTGAAAAAAACATAGGTTTGAGGCCCTATATATAGTTAGGAATTAGCATTTACAAAACCTATGAAATTCACTGAAAAAACCATAGGTTTCACACTAGTTATAGTTAGGAATTAGCATTTAAAAAACCTATTAAATTCAGTGAAAAAAACCATAGGTTTCACACCAGTTATAGTTAGCTGGAAGTTTTACTCGCATAAAACCATTGAAATTCCCACGTTATAGTTAGTTGGACTCACTATAACTTGCGCGTGCAATGCACTGCTGATGACCTCACATATTACATCACTCATGACATGGTCAGTGACATCACTCATGACATCACTGATGACACCATCCTTGTGACAGAGTTACATACCTCCTTTCACTGTAATGTAACCCTTGAAACACATATTCAATAATAGAAACTACAATTTTCAAAAAAATGGAGATACCCATACCAGTTAAAACAACCAATTCAATAATTCCACCATCTATATACACATCCACTCATTCACCAACAGTTCTATATAGTCACTCATACATATACTCACTCATCATATGTAGTGATACACCTATACATCCTGTTACACACCGACAGTCATCCAAAAGATACTCTCACACATACTCACACATGCAAATAAACTATTGAACATCCATTTATTTGCATATACAGCTATACACACACTACCACCTTACTTCTAAGGAAACTTACACATACTTACTCTCTTAAACAATCACTTATAGAAACACATACTTATTTAAACAGGAACTCTTACAATCCCTCACTCTCACATATACTCACTTATATACATCAATATTCACATATACTACATTAAAACATATGTAGTTACAGATAAAGACACTAGTGAGACAGTCATTCACTCACTAACACACACATATACACACTCATCCACCCATACAGTCCTGCACATATGCTGTCTTCAAAACAGATACAAAGAGAGAGTCAGTCATTCATGCATCTATCTGCTAAGTAATACCCCCACCAAACCATACAAACACTCATACTGATACTAAGAAAAACATCTAATAATCCATATACATACACATGTAGCTACTCACCAACCCATGCAGCCACTTATACACAAAGTGAAACACTAATACATATATTTAAATATTTAAACATTACTCTCTAATATATGTATTCACTAAGATACACTTAATAAACCAGTTAAAGAATCAATTTTTTTTTTTTTAAACATCCAAGTAAACACTTATTTAAACATTTATTCTTCCATCATCTTTTACATATATAACACATATTTATTTTTTAAAAAGACACACATTCACTGGATGGTGTCATCAGTGATGTCATGAGTGAAATTACTGACCATGTCATGAGTGATGTAATATGTGACGTCATCAGCAGTGCATTGCACACGCAAGTTATAGTGAGTCTAACTAACTATAACGGGGGAATTTCAATGGTTTTATGCGAGTAAAACTTCCAGCTAACTATAACTGGTGTGAAACCTATGGTTTTTTCAGTGAATATATATATATTTGCCGAGACAGTGCATGCTGGGACTTGGAGTCCGCAACATTCATCACGGATAAGCATGGGCGGATTTTGCAAATTGGCAATCCGCGAAATTGCGTATTTACGGATTCGCAATCCGCAAAATCCGCGAACTCTCGCGAATTTGCGGATTTTGTTTTTTTGTGTTCGCAAGGATTTCTGCCAGTTCGCGAGGATTTTGTACCAGTTCGCAAACGCGAACTTACTTTTCGGGTAGCAACGGTCGCGAACATGTTGTTTCTACATCTGGTTCATCACAGCACCCTCTGTTTCACCACTGCCACCCTCTGTTTCAACACTGCCACCCTCTGGCTCACCCATGCCACCCTCTGGCTCACCCATGCCACCCTCTAGTTCATCACTGTAGATTATGGGTGGAAAAGCACACCTGCCCTGCCTCAACTGACATAAATAATTTAGGGGCTGATTAATGTGTTACTGAATTTGAACTTCCTGGCTGGAACCTGCTTCCTTATCTGTAATTGCTTTCTCTGAGCCTTCTGTGAGGGTCAGAGCAGGGTCATAGAATAGTTGCAAGTAGGCAACTGAACTCTGAAGGGGCCCCTCAGGAAGCACCACAGGGAATGGTTACTAATGATAAGATTGAACTTTTGCACCTGCTGAGTGCTTTCAGTTATGTCTGTAATTGCTTTCTGTTGCAGTGTAATGTTTTTAACAGGACCTTTGTTGTATACTTGTAGCTATTCTCTGAGCCTGCTGTGAGGGTCAGAGCAGGGTCATAGAATAGTTGCAAGTAGCCAAATTAACTCTGAAGGGGCCCCTCAGGAAGCACTACAGGGAATGGTTACTAATGATAAGATTGAACTTTTGCACCTGCTGAGTGCTTTCAGTTTTGGAAAAATCCAAATATCCAGCAGCATCCACAAAAAGTAATCCTTCCAGGTCAAGATCAAAATCAAAGTGAGCAGCACATGAAGAAAGCACTCAGAGGAGCCTGCTGGACAGGAACAGGAAGTTGGAGACTGTGGGGCACTTCCTTCCTCCCACCCCACCCCCCCCCCCAAAATGGACTCCTTGCAAAAAAAAAGTGCAGGCAAATGTCAACCTGAGGAGTTATTCTGATAAAAATCATAATTTTCAAGGTTTATGCTGCCTGCTGGTGGATTTCTTGTGCGAAATTGCAAATTTTGCAATCTCGCAATTGCGAGATTGTCGCTGCCCGCCGCATCTACGTTTTCGCAAGTGTTTACTCTCGCGAAATTGCATAGTATTGTAGTTGGCAAGTGCGACCAAGCAAAAAAATCCGCTTCGCACGGATTTACGAATTTTCGGTAAGTTCGCGAGAGTTCGCGGATTGCGAATTTACCGAAAATCCGCAAAATCCGCGAGCGGAACGGATTTTACGCCCATGCTTAATCACGGACTGTCATTGCTGTGCAGAACACATTAGGGGGAGGGAACTCAGTGCCTACAGACATTTATTCACAGGAGGAGTTCATTTGGGAATGGTTCGTTAAGGAGGAAGGCGCTGAAGAAGGCTCTTAGGCCGAAATGCATTCACCATTTCCTGGACCTCTGAAATAAACGGCTGCCTGTTCCCTACTCCCCTTGTGGCCTCTCATCTTTTCTTTGGAAAGTGTGCAAGTGATGTATATATATATATCACTGAAAAAACCATAGGTTTCAAAATCGTTATAGTTAGGAATTAGGATTTAAAAAACCTTTGAAATTCACAAAAAAAAACATAGGTTTCACAATCGTTATAGTTAGGAATTAGCATTTAAAAAACCTTTGAAATTCACTGAAAAAAACATAGGTTTCACACCAGTTATAGTTAGCTGAACATTTTACTCATACAAAACCATTGAAATTCCCACGTTATAGTTAGTTGGGCTCACTATAACTCGCGCGCCCGCAATCCACTGCTGATGATGTCACATAATTACATCATTCATGACTTGGTCAGTGACATCACTGATGACATCTCAAATGACATCACTGATGACATCTGATGATGACACTGATGAGAAAATGGGAGTGTGATTTATTCTTTGCATGACTGACTAGGTGTGTGAGTAACTCCATGGATGAGTGGCAGTGTGTGAGTGTCTGTATAGGTGTATGAGTGCATATGATAGTGTTGTATTGATGAGTGTCGGTATGTATGAGGGATTGTATGTGTGAATGAGTGGAGTAGACCTAGGAATCAGTGAGTGCGTATGTAGTTACTGATATTGGTGTGTCAATAATTTCAGGAATGGTAGTTTGTATTTATCACTTGGTGTATCAAAGGTTAGATTAGAGTGTGAGCAGGTGCATCGTATTATCACATGGATGATGTCATCAGTGATGTCATCAGTGATGTCATTTGAGATGTCATCAGTGATGTCATTTGAGATGTCATCAGTGATGTCATTAGTAATGCCACTGACTATGTCATGAATGATGTAATATGTGACATCATCAGCAGTGGATTGCGGGCACGCGAGTTATAGTGAGTCCAACTAACTATAACGTGGGAATTTCAAAGGCTTTGTATGAGTAAAATGTTCAGCTACATATAACTGGTGTGAAACCTATGGTTTTTTCAGTGAATTTCAAAGGTTTTTTAAATGCTAATTCCTAACCATAACGATTGTCAAACCTATGTTTTTTTTAGTGAATTTCAAAGGTTTTTTAAATGCTAATTCCTAACTATAACGATTGTGAAACCTATGGTTTTTTCAGTGAATTTCAAAGGTTTTTTAAAAGCTAATTCCTTGCTATATCGAGTTTGTAACCTACGATTTTTAAAGTGAATTATTACGTTTTTTTAGTAGCTGTTTTTTATAACTATTAAGTATTATATTTTTTATATATATATTTTTTTTCTAAAATTAATTTTTCAATGTATTTTTCATGTGTTTTTTTTATCATTTTACCTCGGAGCACTCAGGGTGCGCGCACCGGTAAGCGCACCCGTAAACGTAGCGAGAGCGCTATTCCCACGTGCTGAAAAAAAAAGTATGTATTTAAAGTAAATAATAATGCAAGACATTCAGTGGCATACTTATAAAAGTAGTATTTTTGATTTTAAATAACCGTATTTTAACTGTAAACGTATTTCCTAAAATCTAACAAAACGTCATTCAGGCGCGCCGTGTCAGGGCCCCTGGAAGCGCCTACGTACGTGCCGCGTAAGCGCTCCCGGAAGCGCTCCGGTGCGCGCAGCGTAAGCGCGTCAAGTCATGTGACCTTAAAATAACACTTTTCATTGGTAGTTAACAGTTTTTTTTACAACTAATGAAAACCCTACCCATTTCCTTCACTACCTCTTTCACTTTGAAGAGAGCAAGACCTGTTTCCTTTGTCTCCTATTCAATTGTTTTGAAAGAATGGCTGCAAGACCACCAAGCAGCAGTGATGACTCTGATGAGTTTCTTCATGAGGACCCTCCTCAACCAAAAACGAAGGAGCACTTCATCTGGAAGTTTTTTAGCATTCCAGAAGGGGAGAAGAAGGTAAATGCTCCTAATGTGGAATGCAAAATATGCCACACTATTCTTTCTTTCGACTTCCACCGGAGGAGCAACATCATCGGGGAGAGGAAGATCAGTGGAGTTGATCCCAAACATTCAACCTGTTTTTTCGGACATTACAATTAGGTGTAAGCAGTGTGACGAACTGCTTTGCTATGGGGAGCAGAGCATTCTATTAATTGTTCGTAAAAGGGAAGAACACCGCTGCCCTCCCCAGCCCTAATTTGTCCCCTTTTTTTGCTCCTGTTGAGCAGTTTGGCATTCCCTATTTTTGTTTTTGTTCTGAAAAAAATACCAAAAAAATTTAAAAACGTTCGGAAAAAGTAAAAAAAAAAAAAAAAAACTAAAAAAGAAGAAAAAAACCAGTTCTTTTTAGAACTACCCCCAATTCTCCGAAAAGAGCTATATTCTTTAAAAATTCTAAAAGAGTGAGTGAAATGGAGTACAGTGAGAGAGGAAAGGAAAATGTGTGAGAGAGCAAAGAAAGGGGCAAGAGGGGAAGGGAAGTGAAGTAAGGGGACTGAAAGAAGGTGAGTGTGGGAGGTGAGTGAGGGGAAGGGGAGTGAACATGGGGAATGAGGATAAGTGAGGAAAGCGGAGTAAAGGAACGGGGTGAAGAAGGGTAAGAGAAGAACAGTGAGGTTGAGGAAAGAGTGGTGATAGAGAGTGGATAAAGTCAAGTGAGCGCGAGAGAAGGGGAGTGAGGGAGTGAGGAGACAGAGGAAGTGAAGGAAAGAGTGAGAAAAGAGGACTGAGTGAGGGAGCAAAGACAGATAAGTGAGGGAGTGTAGGTGAGTTATAGGGAGTAAGTGTGACGGAAGAGGAGTGAGAGAGTGAGGGGACGGAGGTAGTGAAGCTAAGAGAGAGCTAGTGAGGGAAGGAGAATGAGGATATGACAGAACAGAGGTAGTGAAAGAAAGAGTGAGTGAAGTGGAGTAAGGTGAGTAAGGTAAGGGGAATGAGTGAGTGAGCGAAGGAAGGGAAGAGAGGGAAAGAGGACTGAAGCATAGGTACTGAGAGAAGGTGAGTAGGGGATGAAAGTAAAGGGAAAAGGAGAGAAAGATATAGAATGAGGGGTAGTGAGGGAACCAGACTAAGAGAATGGGAGTGAAAGAACGGCAGAGAGCATGAGTAAAGAGGGGTGAAAGAGGGTAGATAAAAGTGAGTGTGGGTAAGACAAAGGGAGTGAGGAAGTGAGGGGATAGAGGTACTGAAGGAAAGAGTGAGAGAAAGGGACTGAGTGAGAGAGCAAAGAAAGATAAGTGAGGGAGTGTGGCTGAGATATAGGGAGTGAGCGTGACAGAAGAGGAGTGAGAGACTAAGAGGACGGAGAGAATGAGGCTAACAGAGAGAGAATGAGGGAAGGGGAGTGTAGAAGTAAGAGGGCAGAGGGAGTAAGAGAAGGAGTTAGTCAAATGGAGTAAAGAGAGTAAGGGAAGGGAAAAGAGTGAGGGAGCGAAGGAAGGGAAGAGAGAGGAAGGGAAGTAAAACAGGAGATGTGAAAGAAAGTGAGTGTGGGAGTGTGGCTGAGTTATAGGGAGTGAGCGTGACAGAAGAGGAATGAGAGACTAAGAGGACGGAGAGAATGAGGCTAACAGAGAGAGAACGAAGGAAGGGGAGTGTAGAAGTAAGAGGACAGAGGGAGTAAGAGAAGGAGTTAGTGAAGTGGAGTAAGGAGAGTAAGGGAAGGGAAAAGAGTGAAGGAGCGAAGGAAGGGAAGAGAGAGGAAGGGAAGTAAAACAGGAGATCTGAAAAAAAGTGAGTGTCGGAGTGTGGCTGAGTTATAGGGAGTGAGCGTGACAGAAGAGGAGTGAGAGACTAAGAGGACGGAGAGAATGAGGCTAACAGACAGAGAATGAGGGAAGGGGATTGTAGAAGTAAGAGGACAGAGGGAGTAAGAGAAGGAGTTAGTGAAGTGGAGTAAGGAGAGTAAGGGAAGGGAAAAGAGTGAAGGAGCGAAAGAAGGGAAGAGAGAGGAAGGGAAGTAAAACAGGAGATCTGATAGAAAGTGAGTTTGGGAATGTGGCTGAGTTATAGGGAGTGAGCGTGACAGAAGAGGAGTGAGAGACTAAGAGGATGGAGAGAATGAGGCTAACAGAGAGAGAATGAGGGAAGGGGAGTGTAGAAGTAAGAGGACAGAGGGAGTAAGAGAAGGAGTTAGTGAAATGGAGTAAGGAGAGGAAGGGAAAAGAGTGAAGGAGCGAAAGAAGGGAAGAGAGAGGAAGGGAAGTAAAACTGCCATTTCATTTCCACAACTCATCTGAATACAACCACATCTACCTTCAAGATGCCAAAAGTCTGGTTTGTGGGTCATAGCTTTGTCTACTGGAGTTATAAATTTGCAAGTCACAGAGGTATTTACAGCCTTGATTTTCCAAATGTGGACATTGTGTGGATTTGGACAGAGAGGAATCGAGAAGTCAACAATTGATACCATTGATAAATCCTTTATGCATCTACCACACCCTGACCTCATAATTGTTCACTGTGGTGGCAATGACCTGGGCACTTTGACTGGGGTGAGTCTGGAAATGCTTTTAAAGGACATCTTTGGGCAATTGATGTCACTTTTTCCAAAAACTGCCTTGGTATTTTCTAATATATGCCAAAGGCAAAAATGGAACTGGTCCAACCAATGTTGTCCACAGATTGAGAAAGCAAGGAAACATGTGAATAAATCTGTTTCTGCTTCCCTCAGAGACTATGGTATGGGTTCCATTTACCACAACAACTTGTGTTACAACATGCAAGGCATCTATAGGAGAGATGGTGTACATTTTACAGATGAGGGGAATAGAGTCTTCCTCTTGAATTTTGCATTGGTACCTACTTGTAGGTACAAAAATCACCCACATAACCCAACAGCTCTTTTCAGAGCTACCCTACCTCTAAGCACTCTAAATTATATTTTTTACTCTAATTTTTTACACTGTTTTTCCCCGTGGTGCGCGCACTGGTGAGCGTACATGGGAACGCACCCAGCGCTTACCCCGCGAATTTTTTTTAAAAAAAAAAAGGTTTTTTGCCCTTCAGGGTCTTTCGAAGCCCCCCTCAGAAAACCTAGAGGGTCAGGGGGTGTCTACCCTGCTCCATTTTAATCATTTCCCCCTTTTTATTTTTACCTCTTGTGTCTCGATTCTACCGAGACACAAGATGGCGGACTCTCCGGACTGTTTAGAATGTTGACAGACATCCGACAGCCAATCAGCTTTCCGCTCGCGCACTCCCGTAGCGCGCCGGGTGCGCTCCCCGGTGCGCGTACCGGTGAGCGCTCGGAGCGCGCCTATAGATATATATGTGTTTTTGGAGTTAATTTTCGAAAAAACCACTGGAGCAATTTTCACCAAATATAGCAAAGGCACTTCTGCGTACCAGTCCCTACAATTTTGCAAAGTTTGGCGTAATTCCGTTCAGCGGTTCGGGCTGTAGCCTTGTCAATTCGTCCTATGGAAATTAACATGGGGAAAACACATTTTGGGACCCCCTTTTTTCTCGGCCCCCACTTCACGAACCCCCCCGAAACTTGCAGGGAAGGATCGGAGCGGAGCTGGCCTAAATTTTGGAACATTACACGCAAATTCCTCAACCGGTGCCAAAGTTATTCCCAAAAGAATGTTGTGGATTTCCTATGGTAGCTAGGTCCTAACTATAACTACCTACTGGCGACCGCCAGTAGGTAATATATATATATATATATATATATGTATATATATATATATATATATATTCACTGAAAAAACCATAGGTTTCACACCAGTTATAGTTAGCTGGAAATTTTACTCGCATAAAACCATTGAAATTCCCACGTTATAGTTAGTTGGACTCACTATAACTTGCGCGTGCAATGCACTGCTGATGACGTCACATATTACATCACTCATGACATGGTCAGTGACATCACTCATGACATCACTGATGACACCATCCAGTGAATGTGTGTCTTTCTGAAAAATAATTATGTTTTATATATGTATATGTAAAAGTTGATGGAAGAATAAATGGGTAAATAAGTGTCTAAATGGATGTTTTTTTATAAAAAATTGATTGGTTAAGTGGCTTATTAAGTGTATCGTAGTGAATACATATATTAGTGAGTAATGTTTAAATATTTAAATATAAGGATTAGCGTTTCAGTTTGTGTATAAGTGGCTGCATGGGTTGGTGAGTAGCGACATGTGTATGTATATGGGTTATTAGATGGTTTTTTTTAATATCAATATGAGTGTCTATATGTTTGGTGGGGTTATTACTTAGAACATAGATGCATGAGTGACTGACTCTCTGTTTGTATGTGTTTTGAAGACTGCATATGTGCAGGACTGCATGGGTGGATGAGTGTGTATATGTGTGTGTTACTGACTGAATGACTGTCTCACTAGTGTCTTTATCAGTAAGTACATATGTTTTAATCTAGTATATGTGAATATTGATGTATATAAGTGAGTATATGTGAGAGTGAGGAATTGTAAGAGTTCCTGTTTAAATTATTATGTGTTTCTATAAGTGATTGTTTAAGGGAGTAAGTATGTGTAAGTTTTCTTAGAAGTAAAGTGCTAGTGTGTGTATAGCTGTATATGCAAATACATGGATGTTCAATAGTTTATTAGCATGTGTGAGTATGTGTGAGAGTATCTTTTGGATGACTGTCGGTGTGTAACAGGATGTATAGGTGTATCACTACATATGATGAGTTAGTATATGTATGAGTGACTATATAGAACTGTTGGTGAATGAGTGGATGTGTACATAGATGGTCGTATTATTTAATTGGTTGTTATAACTGGTATGGGTATCTATATTTTTTTGAAAATGTTAGTTTCTATTTTTGAACATGTGTTTCAAGGGTTACATTACAGTGAAAGGAGGTCTGTCACACATTCACTGGATGGTGTCATCAGTGATGTCATGAGTGATGTCACTGACTATGTCATGAGTGATGTAATATGTGACGTCATCAGCAGTGCATTGCACGCGCAAGTTATAGTGAGTCCAACTAACTATAACGTGGGAATTTCAATGGTTTTATGCGAGTACAATTTCCAGCTAACTATAACTGGTGTGAAACCTATGGTTTTTTCAGTGAATTTAATAGGTTTTTTAAATGCTAATTCCTAACTATAACTGGTGTGAAACCTATGGTTTTTTCAGTGAATTTCATAGGTTTTTTAATAGCAAATATCCATAGGTATGAATAGTAATAATTTTTATACCAAATTTTAAATTGTGTACATTTTTTTTTTTTTTTATTGTTTGCCCCGGGGCGCTCCCGGGGCGCGTACTGGTGAACGTACGGGTGAGCGCAATGTTACGAAGCGCCCTGGGGCGCGTACCGGGGAGTGTCCCGAGAGCGCTATTCTCGCAAATGAAAACAACATCATGACGTTTCGCGTAGTCGCGTGATACGTCATATGACACACTGCGTAAGCGCACCCAGAAGCACGCGATCGCATACGATCGAGCAACGTCTCTACTCGCTTACGCGACATGCCCCGAGGCGCGCCCCGGGGCGCATAGCGTAAGTGCGTCGGGTCATGTGATCTGAAAATAACACTTTTCATTGGTGCAGATCAGTTTTGGTTTCCAAATGATGAAAGCTTGGATCATGTGACTTGAAAATAACACTTTTCATTGGTCCAGAACACTTTTGTTTTCCAAATGATGAAAGCCCCCACCTTTTTTCCTTATTCTGACTTTGACCTTTGACTGAGGAAGACCTGTTTCGAGTTCTATCTCAGAAAATAGCTACAGTAGTATCAGCAGCTGGAGCATCTGGCCCACCATCACCACCACCACCATCTAAAAGACCACCAGAAGATTACGTTGGTGGTGAACAGGAAGAGGAGGAGGATGAGGAAGAGGAGGCACAGAGAAGGGAGTTCCTGCCAGAAGATAAACAGCCCTACAAACCCAAAGAGCACTTTATATGGCAGTTCTACAAACTCCCAAGGGGTTTTAAAAAAGTCAACGCAGCAAAGGTGACTTGCTTAATTTGTGGTGCTCAGCTATCCAGGGGGAACCCTAACAAAAAGTACTCCTTTGGGAATCACACGATGATTCGCCACATGACGCGTGCGCATCCAAACAACTACTCTAATGCAGAGTTAAGGGACCTCTGCAGTAAACTACCCCCATCAACGTCTGGACGCTCAACATCAAAACAACCCACTCCATCGGGTCCGGGGGCAAGAGACACATTGGCTACTATCCAACCAAAGTTTAATGATAACAAAATGTAATGCAAATATTGTAACAAGTTACTTGCTTATGGTGAGCAAAGCATTGAACTTATCATGGTTTCTGGTGATAACCATAAGTGTCCAAAAAAACCCTAATTTTTCCTGATTTTTTTCATGCTCCAGTTGAGCCATTTACAATTCCCTGTTTTTTGTTTCTCCCCATAAAAAATACAAAAAAAATATAAAAGTGTTCAGAAAAGCCAAAAAAAGTACAAAATGTTCAAAAAAACAAAACAAAAAAATATAAAACAACAAAAAGAAGAAACAAACAGTTCTTTTTAGAACTACCTTTACTTTATAAAAATAAACCTATATTTTTAAAGAATCTGTGTCAAATTTTTTTCTGCAGGGTACGCTCCCCGGGTCGCTCCCCGGGGCGCGTACCGGGGAGCGCACCAAAAAAAAAAAGAAAAAAAACTTAATGAAGGAGTTACCATAAGGGAAGAACACAAAGAGAGTAATGTTAAGAGAAAGAGAGCTAGAGGGAGAAACACAGAGGGATTGTTTATTACATAGTTAAAAACAGAGAAAGTGTAATAGGGTTAAAGTGAGAAAAGTAAAATCACTAAAGGAGCGAAAGAAGTGAAGAGAGAGGAAGAACACTAAACTAGAGATAGTGGGAGAATGTGAGTGGGTGTTGAAAGAAAAAGATAGGACAGAAAAAAATTGAGAATGAACGGTAGTGGCTTAACTGGGATAAATGAAGAACGGTGAGGGAGGGTAAGAAAAGACCAGTTAGTATAAGTAAACAGGGGTGAAAGAGAGTAAAAAATTGAATTAGGATAAGAGATGGGGAGTGACAAAGACAAAGGACAGAGAAAATAAAGGTAACAGTACCTGAATGGGTTTGAGTGAAATAGCAAACAAAGATAAGTAATGCAGTTTGTGTGAGTTATAGGGAGTCAGTGGGTGTAGGTCGGGGTGTGGGTGTGTAAGGTGTTTCTGTGGGTGTGGCTGTGTAGGGTGTTTTGGTGTGGGTGGAGGTGAGGGTGTGTGAAGTATGTGTGAGGAGTGTATGGATATGGGGTGTATATGTGTGTGATGTATGTGTGTGTATGGAATGTGTGTGTATATGTGAAGAGTGTGTGGGGGGGATTTTTTGTGTGTATGAGGTGTGTGTGTGCTGTGTATGTGTGGGGTGTATGTTAGAGGTGTGTGTATGTGTTGAGAGGGGGATGAGGTGTGTGTGTAGGAGTAAGGTAAAAAATGAAGAAAAACAAAATGAATGAAAAAGTAAAGGAAGGGAACAGAGAGTAAGTGAAGTAAAGAATAGGGATTGAAAGAAGTTGAATATGAGAGGAGAAATAGGGAAATTGGAGTAAACATGGAGAATAAGAATAAGTGAGGGAAGCAGAGTAAAGACACAGGAGTGAGGTTGTTTGAGAAAATATTAGTAAGCTTTAAGCAAAGGGTGATGACAAACCACATTTTTTTAGTCATACTTACCATATAATAAATGTAACTTTAATTATTCTTTTTTTACTACACTTTGTATCTGTGAAAGAGAGAAGAAAAAATAAGTTATAATTAGTAAAATGTATATTTTAAATTAAAATATACAAATGAAGAGGTTAAAAATCAAAACACTGTATTTAGAAATAAAGTAAGAGTGAAGGACACAGAAAGGGAAATAAAGTAAGGTAGAAGGATAAAAAGAGGAAAAAAGAAATAGAATGAGAGCAAATTACTAAGAGTAAGGCATATAGATTCACTGACACAGAGGAAGAGAAGAACAGAGAAATGAACTGAAGGGAAAAAAGATACTAAAACAATGTGAGTTAGCAAAACTAAATCAGGAAACAGTAGTAAGTAAAAAGATAATGACTGAGACAGAAAACAGTCTAATTAAGGATGCATTTAGAAGAATGAGGAATAGAAGATAACTGAGAGTAAGTGAAGAACAGTCATAGAGTGAAAGGATGAAGGGAGAGAGGATAATATACAACGATTGAGGGAAATGGACTGAGGAAGTTAGTAGGCAGACACACTAAGAGAAAAACTGAGTGAGGTGGAGTACAATGAGTGAGAAAAGGAAATGAGTAAGGGAGCAAAAATAGGAAAGAGAGGAGAAGACGACTAAAACAGTGGTACTGAGAGAAAATAATTTGGTGATGAAAGTAAAGAGAAGGACATTGAAAGAAAGGAAATGAGGGATAGTAATGGAACCAGAGTAAAAGAAATGGTATGAAGAACGATGAGAGAGGAGCAGTGAAGTTGTTGTAAAAGAAATTATAGAAGGTAGATAAACACAAGTGAACATAACACAAGGAGAGTGAGGCACTGAGGACATAGAGATAGTGAATGAAAAATAGAGAGAAGAGGTCAAAAGAAAGGAGCAAACAAAGTTAAGCGAGGGAGAGTGGGTGATTTATAGTGATAGAGTGCGACAATACTGCTGAGTGAGTAAACAGGAATTACTAAAAGAGCAAAGGAGGAAAATACGGAAAAGGGAAGTAAAGCAGAGAGACTGGAAGCTGAAAAGTTATGCAAGGGAGAGAGGGGATGTAGACAGTTGAAATGAGAATGAGGGGTTGTCAAAGAAGTGGAGTAAAGGAACGGGGGTTACAGAGAGTGAGAGAAAGACATTATAAGTGAGTAAAAAGAGCTGAGAGAGGATGGAAAAAGGAAAGTGAGTGTCAGACAATGGGAATACAATTTAATTTACACAATCCAAAGTATAGAATAACTTCTACAACATGTTACATAGTTTATTTTTGCTGTTCTCAGAATATATTGAATTTCACTTAAAACAGTGAGTTCAAATTACTCATCATATGACAGCGGGAAAAAAAACCCACAATCTAAAAGATTGTGTTTTTAAAAAAAACTTAAATACTGACAAATGACAAATGTACGCTAATCTTAGATTGACTTACTTTTCCTTGAGGCCAAATACTGTATCATGGAGGTCCTTTTCTCGTTGCAAAGTACTTGGCTGTTCACTTAAAAATCCATTTCATCGACTTTCTAGAAGAAAAGCTCCAAGAACATCTGAAATATTTTCTATATTTTCATATACTCCTTTTTTTCAATCATGACTCTTTACTCATTCCTGCACCTTTCCATTTGGCCAAATAGTGTCAGATGTATGAGTATATATGAGTACTCCTCCCGTCTTCATAGGCCAATTACCTTTACCTAAATTTTGGCTGTAAAAACACTAGGTATGAATTTATAAAGCCAAAAGGCAAATGTTGTTTGAAAGTCAAATGAGTGTCGTTACATTGGGTCCAACCTTTAGAAGTTTTTAAATAGCATGTGTAATGCCCTGATGTTGTAGAAGGACCGTCATGAAAAATAATAGCTACAGTTGTAAAGGTTCTTCCTGATATCGATAACTGAGAACCCACGAAATTCTTAATAGAAGTTGTCAATTTAGTTCCATCAGGTCTACATCGTTGGAACATTAAAATGACATAGTGACCATAATTTTGTAGAAATAATGTGGACAGCATTGCAGACTTACATTGGCTACACACCATATTGTGATCCACTGCTTTAACTAGATTATTAAAAGGCACTGATTTGCAGTCTGGTAAAGTCAAATATATAAATCTTTCAGAGTCTATTCTAGTAGTACTTGATGAAGCACAGTTATCACAGTCATGTTGCCATTGATAAGAAAGGTTAAAAAGATTTTTTATATCTACTCCTTCATCTTGCAATACATCAAACATATACATTAAAAATTCCTGACAATCCTGCTGAATATTCTGTGAAAATTGATTTTGACTTGAACATATGTCTAGAAGATTTCTAATTTCTGAAACACTTTCTATTTTTGCTCTATCACTACTACATTTCTCTAACACAGAATTCAATAAACAGCACAATGTTTGTTCCCGATTCTCGACAATCTGTTTTTGTAAATTTTGAAGAAAAAAACAACATTAACTACTACATTAGCATAGCAGTTGACACCAGAACTGTTTTCAAACTGAAATCCAACAACATCTTCAACAGAATCCTTTTTCTCATTTCTTCTTTTTCGGCCTACGACACGTTTTTCAATCAGAGGATATTGAGGCAAATGTGGAGCATACTCTCTTCTTAACCTATTGTATTTTTTAACACAATCTAGATCTACACAAATCTTTGTTTTATCACACTCAATCAAGTACAATCCTGATAAAGTTCTGACTCGTGATAATGCCACATATGCCATACCCTCTTTAAACACAGAACTTCCAATGTTCACCAAAGCGCTATCTATACTTAAACCTTGAGACATATGAATTGTCACCGCATATGCCAAACAAATAGGAAACTGTTTTCGGCGAACATATAAGTCTTTCACGAGCACAAATCTAGCTGAACAACGACAAATTTGTTCTATTTCATCAATGCCATCAAATTAAATTTTTTAAATTTCAATTCCATCTCTATTTTTGTAATTCACAAAACCAACAACATGACCCATTGCTCCATTTACCAGACCTCTTTCAACATTTAAATTCCTTCTCAAAATTATACGACAATTTAAACACACATTCAGAGTCTTTTCAAAACCAGCAGTTTTAGATATAGTCTTCTCTAATGAATCCAAATTTGATTTCAAATTTTCAGACAAAA
Organism: Lissotriton helveticus; assembly: GCF_964261635.1. Taxonomy (NCBI): domain Eukaryota; kingdom Metazoa; phylum Chordata; class Amphibia; order Caudata; family Salamandridae; genus Lissotriton; species Lissotriton helveticus. The sequence goes on along the minus strand of NC_136057.1, from coordinate 784,580,039 downwards.
CAATTGTTGCTCCCATATGCTCTATTTTATCTGTAGCTTCCAGTTTCACTATCTCTTCATTTTCTAACTGTAACATTTTGTTGTTGAACATGGAACATTCTTTCAGAGTTGGCATCAAACATATGCCAGATTTCTTCTCGTTAATTTTCTTAACCACTTGCATGCTAATGACAAGGTGAACTCGTCATGGTGCACAGCTAAGCTGTGCTCATGACAAGGTCAACTCGTCATGTATAATGGGATTTACAAATATGCCGCACAGCACGGGAAAACCCCTTAGCAGCCAAGTGGTTAAAAATATTCTCTGGAAGAATGTTTTTATTTGGGTACAAATTTGAAATTAATCGTCCATGTAAAGCGCCTTTCCCTTGCTGACTTACTTTTCCGATTCTTACATCTTGTAAAATATTTTTATAATCTTCATCCTTTGCCTGCCGCATATTTTGAAGCAGTTCTGCATATTTGAAATTTAACCATATATTAACGTTTCCAATGCTTCCTAAGCACTTCCTGGTATCTTCATGCGTGAGCATTTCGAACACAGGTTGTCCTTTCACTGGAGTCAACTGCAGAAGATCTCCAAAAACAATAATATGTTTTCCTCCAAATAAGACATCATAGTCTGTTCTAAGAATTTCTTGCATTCTCAAATGCACAAAAGCAAGCATTATATTTGACACCATGCTTACTTCATCAATGATAAGAAGTTTCATTTTCTTCAGGACTCTCGAAACTTCGGAACACGCATCTCCAGATAGCTTGTGATACTCCAATTTGTTATCATGCTCCACTGGCAGCATCAGTAAACGATGTAAAGTAATCCCTTTAATGTTATGTGCAGCCAGCCCAGTTGGAGCGGTAACAACACAAGACAGCGATGATTCAGTCCTTTTCTGCAGATAAGTTGCAATTGCTTTAATCAGAAAACTTTTTCCAGTTCCCGCTTCTCCACTCACTTACAGTTGGACAGGCCTAAATGACGTACATGAGCACTCTTTTTTCTCATGACTGAATCCATGTTCAATCTGTTCTGTGACTTGGTCATATATCTGTTTCTGCTCAAGGTTTAGTTGTTTCACCAAATCTTCTAAGTTAACTTCATCATCTTGAGCTTGTTCCATAGCTCTTTCCACCTCATCCATGGCAGTGGCAGCTTCATTTTGGATAATTGGTCCTCCAAGTGGATCCTGACTCAATGAAGCAGAACTCTGACTGTCTTGGGAACTGTCTCTAGCAATCTATGCAGCAATTGTGGCTTCTTGCTCTATTTCTTCGTTCAACATTTGCAGATAATTTGGAAAAACAGGACATTCTATGGTATCCTTGGTTGCATTAAAAGAATCTTCGTAACAGAGAAAATCTCCAAGTAGTTCCTCTTCTGTACGCCATGGCTTAAAGAGTTGCAAAAGATCTAAATAGTAAAATTCCCTTTTCTCTGGATTTTCGCAACTCAATTTTCGATGATTAATCAAATGGCCTTTTTTCTGTCTCACTAGACATCCTTCACACCCAATGATAGCATATATTCCATTGTTAATATCTTCTCTGATGGTTCTCTTATAAATATAGTTTTGCAGAACTTCATACAAACAAACGTTCTCAAGATCACTACTTCTATTTGGATAGTATGTATCCAACATGTTGGTCTTCAAAATATCTGTACTTTCTGGTTCTTTCTCCGCCAAATACTCTATTTCTTGTACAGATTTCAAAACTCGATTTCGCGTTGCAGCAAGACCTAGACTCACCCAAATGATGGTTCTAGATTTGGCATAGAGACTTGCTGATGACAATCGATCAGAACATTCATATGCTCCAAATTCTCGATGCGACAACATCTTCAGACTGTAACTGTATAATTTCTTGCTTAGACTCTTTTCATGTGAAATCTCCTCCCACATTTCCTTCAGTTCTGTCTTTTCTTTTTTTGTGATGTAAGACGTCACATATCAAGCCACAGTAATAGAGTTGTCAGCAACGAATTGAATATCCACGTTAGCATTCCACATGGACAAAATCACTGGGTTGTAGTCGTTGATGTACTTGGACTCTTCGTTTCTTTTTAAATTATATGTATTTTTTGGTGATTTCCTCGTAACACTATGTCGTAGAGAAGACATCAAATTATTTACTCTTCCTTTAGAAATCACTGGTCGTGGAAAGCCGAAACGACATTTTGTGTAGAACTTGTCCTTGTTTCTGAATTTTCGACGACAGTACTTTCCACAAAGATGTGATTGAAAGCGTAAAACTTGTTGCCTTAAACTGTTTTCTTCGGTAGTTTTCGGAACAGCACATGTTGAATACTCTTCAATGAAGCTCATCACTGTCTCATACGAATCTGTTCCAAATTTGGGTGCATCTTTAATCCATAACAACATATGTATGTGAGGAGCACCTCTCGCTTGATACTCCTTTCTCCAAAAGAAATCCAAAACCTCTCCAAGGGGAGGATTTTTTTTGTTGGTAATAAAAGACATCATAGCTTCAAATCTATGATTGAAATATCTGCATACATTCACTGGATCCAAAGAACACAATTCTCCAGGTGTTTTGAATTCTATATTTTGTATATTTGCATTTGCCTCTCGTAGAAATTGAAGTAAGTCGTCCCATGCATACTCGGCACAGCTAAGAGTGAGGAACCATGTAGGAGTTCCTAAGTTTCTTAGCATACATTTCGATTCCCCATGACGACGGTACCAATACTCGTTTGTACCACGCTGACATGCCATGAGATTGATTAGATGAGATTCCAAAATATTATCTTGCAGATTCACTTTCTCCATAAAGTCCCTCGCGGAAACATTTTGCAGATGTGCTCCACTTTTCAGTATATGGTTTACTGCATAAGAAAGCCCAGACAAGTCACTTTCATACAGTAGATGAAACAAATAGGGAATGCATTGACGAAACCTTGGATCTTCAGCATATAATCTTACAGTTCGATATTCAGATGCAGGAATTTGAAGTGATCGATCGTCATAACGTCCACCTCGACCTGTTGGAAATAGCTGTGGAAAACAACGAGCTTCCAAACTTTCTTCCCATACACTAACGGGACTTCCTTTTGCTGCTTTCATTTGAAACAATTCAATTGCATTCCCCATTACTTCTTTGGAATGCAAAGGATGAACAGTATAATGTTCATATATTTCTTCACTTCTAAAGACATCAACTTTTTCAATTTGGCCGCCTGAACAATCACTGTCTTCATCTGCAGCTGTTTCCTCTGCTGCAACACATACATGTTTGTAATACTCATTGTTTTTGACTAAATACAACGTTGCCTTTTTGACTTTCCTAACATCCACTAAATCTTGCCAGATTTTTTTACTCTTTGTCGGAACCCCATTAACTAGAATAACTAAAGGTTCCTCTTCTACTTTTTCTATACCAATTGTATCAATATTTTTTTTAAATCTAGAGGCAAATAAACAACTCTTCCCTTTAATCCTCTCTGCAAATCTGTAGGAGGCAATTTCCCTATCTTAGGCTCCATGCGAACAATTGCCTGAAAAGGGTGGACACATTGAATCAAAATAGACTCATATGTATTAAAATCCATCAATTCAGGGGGAATGTCTACCAACTCCAGATTATTATGAACAGCTCTAGCAGGCATTCTGTTTTGATTTAATTTATCATAACAATATTTACAAATACGCTGATCAGAACTCAAATCAAAACAATTCTCCACCCATAAATAAGTTGCAAAATCCTTCCACTCATAATTATTCATCTTTTCACTTTTTACGTATAAATCAACTAATCTAGTTTGATGCTTATAATGACTTAGTCGATAACACACACAAGTAAAATTCGGCCTTTCACTTGATTTCACCTTAAACCTGGTAATTTCCTGCTCAAACCTTTCTGTATTTGAAATCTGTACATTGTCTTCCACATTACCTTGAATTGCTGTGTCAATTTCTACACTATCCTCTTTTTTATCAAAATAACAAATCTCAATTTCTTCACAAATCTTCTTCACATCTAATTCAGTTCCATGCAAAAGAGCACTGTTTAATTGTTTAAGCTTAAGTGCTGGACTTTTTGCATAATACAACATTCTCACTAATTTCCTCATTTTGGTATGATGCACTGCTGACATCCTAAAATGATGAAAAACACTCTGACAGACTTTTCTAGAAAGACAAGCCAGTGAATGGCCTTGCAAACCTGTGATTTCTCTCACTCTGCAAGGATCTAAGTCTTTCAACAACTTCACTTTCTGCATTAGACTTTTCTTACTATATGTACGTAAGAAATTACAAAACAAATCAATTGATTCCTGTCGCACACTACAAATACGACTACACTTCCAAGTGTACACTGGACCCTTAGTACGTCTCCCTAAAACTTCATCAGTTAACACCTCTTCTGGTTCTCTAGGCACAAGTTTCTCTTTTTCAATCGGACAACCGTCTTTCACTTCATACGCTCGACCACTGGTGTCAACTGCATGCACTAAATCATTCTCCTGGAAGTAACTCTCCTCATTAAAAATGGCTCACAACTTGAACTGTGCATCCATTCTCCAGAAAAAACTTTACAAAAATTAGACCGATTAATTACTCTTTTCCATCTACTGTTTGATTTGAAAACATCAATTGTCTTGTTAAGTGTCCTAATTCTATTGATTATTAAAATAAAAAAAAATTCTTAACTTCAAAAGCCTGATCAACAATCTTCTCTACACTTATAAAAAGCAGCTCTCTGTTTACCTTTCCTAATGTTTTTTAACAAATTTAAAACCACCCTATTGCGAAACATTCGTCTACGAATGTCTCTAAACTGATTCTGCCTTCTATTCCTATACATATTATTCTCTCCTGCTCCAGTTGTAGGATTCTTTGACGTTCTCTCCTTCCTTTTCAAATTTACTCTCTCATTCTCTTTTTCTACATGCTGTCCATCATTTTTTTTTAAAGTACATATGTTCCGTATAAAAGACTTAGTTGTCTTACCAGGAGCTTGGTTCCTGTTTTTTGAAGTATTTGTTGTGGAAGAGTGCTGTAATTCCGTTGCTGTTTTTGATTTTTCTCGGTTACGTTGTTTTCTTGTCCTGTCCCTTGTGGGCATGTTTGCTTACTCTTCAAATCTGGATTTCAATCGGTGTTAAAGAAAAAAATAGCACATTATAGACCACTATTACCAAACAACAAAGCAATGACAAAAAGCAAACGATCTATTCAGGGTTACAGATCAGGTGAGGATTCTCCAGGGATGCACAAAAGGTGAGGCCTGTATTGAAGAGTATAGTGGAAAACAGCTCTGTCCACAGGTACAAATAAGATGAGACCTGTGTCTAAGTCCACTGTACTCTTATACACAGGCTTCACCACCTATGCTTCCCGGGAAATCCCTCTCTCCCACTACAGTCTTGATCATAAACCTCACCTCCTCTGTCCCTCTGGACATGTCTCACCACATCTGCACAATCTACTTCCTAATCTCAGGTAACACAGATGACATAATTGATCCTCATTTATAAAGCCATGCGTCAGTTTTGCGCTACTGAAGCGTCACTTTTTGTGACGCTTTGGCGTCATAAAACATGTGCCTTGTTGCACCATATTTAAAAAGTGACGCATGTAGGTAGATGCGTCATTTTTAAAACCTTTTGCACCACATTATACCTCTGTCAAGTGTAATGTACAGAGACGGGTCATTTCTCTGCAAAGAGCCTCGTAATAATGACACAGTGAAATCTATGAAATTTCACAGCAGGGATAAGACTGAGGCAAACGCTTTCACATGGGGCTTTCCCCATGTGATACGATTCTCACACCTAAGCAGGAGTGCAGATGAGATGAAGACTGTCCAGGGGAGCACAAAAGGTGAGGCTTGTGTTCAAGAGTGCAGTGGAGAGGACTAAACTGGAGTAGTGTGCAAAAAAAAAAAGAACCTCATTTATGAGGCCCTGCGTCAGTTTTGCACTGCTGATGCATCACTTTTTGTGACGCATCGGCGGCATAAAACATGTACCTTTTTGCGCCATATTTAAAAAGTAACGCATGTAGGTAGATGCGTCACTTTTTAAAACTCTGCGCCACATTATACTCAAAAATGTAAAAGCCATTCATTTTCCCCAAAATCGTTTTTGACATCACATTTAGGAAACACAGCACAGTTCCTATGTACAAGCATTCCATGTCATTACTGAAATCTCACTATTTTACAAAATACAATTCCTCTATGCAAACAAACTCAATATGCTTCCTATAGTGAGTTAACACAGGTAACATCATTGTAAAGAGTCAAATTGACACCTGTGTCTAAGAGTGCAGTCCGGGATAGGCTTCACGAAGCCTAGTCCACTGCACTCTTAGACACAAGCCTCACCACCTATGCTCCCCAGGAAAGCCCAAACATGTACCTTTTTGCGCCATATTTAAAAAGTGACGCATGTAGGTAGATGCATCACTTTTTAAACCTCTGCGCCACATTATACTAAAAAATGTAAAAGCCATTGATTTTCCCCAAAATCGTTTTTGACATCACATTTAGGAAACACAGCACAGATCCTATGTACAAGCATTTGCCTCACAGCAGGGATAAGACTGAGGCAAACGCTTTCACATGGAGCTTTCCCCATGTGATAGGATTCTGACACCTAAGCAGGAGTGCAGATGAGATGAAGACTGTCCAGGGGAGCACAAAAGGTGAGGCTTGTGTCCAACAGTGCAGTAGACACGACTAAACTGGAGTAGTGTGCAAAAAAAAAAGAACCTCATTTATGAGGCCCTGTGTCAGTTTTGCACTGCTGATGCGTCACTTTTTGTGACGCATCGGCGGCATAAAACATGTACCTTTTTGCGCCATATTTAAAAAGTGACGCATGTAGGTAGATGCTTCACATTTAAACCTCTGCGCCACATTATACTGAAAAATGTAAAAGCCATTCATTTTCCCCAAAATCGTTTTTAACATCACATTTAGGAAACACAGTACAGTTTCTATGTACAAGCATTCCATGTCATTACTGAAACCTCACTATTTTACAAAATACAATTCCTCTATGCAAACAAACCCAATATGCTTCCTACACTGAGTTAACACAGGTAACATCATTGTAAAGAGTCAAATTGACACCTGTGTCTAAGAGTGCAGTCGGGGATAGGCTTCATGAAGCCTAGTCCACTGCACTCTTAGACACAAGCCTCACCACCTATGCTCCCCAGGAAAGCCTAAACATGTACCTTTTTGCGCCATATTTAAAAAGTGACGCATGTAGGTAGATGCGTCACTTTTTAAACCTCTGCGCCACATTATACTCAAAAATGTAAAAGCCATTAATTTTCCCCAAAATCGTTTTTGACATCACATTTAGGAAACACAGCACAGATCCTATGTACACGCATTTGCCTCACAGCAGGGATAAGACTGAGGCAAACGCTTTCACATGGAGCTTTCCCCATGTGATAGGATTCTGACACCTAAGCAGGAGTGCAGATGAGATGAAGACTGTCCAGGGGAGCACAAAAGGTGAGGCTTGTGTCCAAGAGTGCACTGGACACGACTAAACTGTAGTAGTGTGCAAAAACAAAAAGAACCTCATTTATGAGGCCCTGCGTCAGTTTTGCACTGCTGATGCGTCACTTTTTGTGACACATCGGCGGCATAAAACATGTACCTTTTTGCTCCATATTTAAAAAGTGACGCATGTAGGTAGATGCGTCACTTTTTAAACCTCTGCGCCACATTATACTCAAAAATGTAAAAGCCATTCATTTTCCCCAAAATCTTTTTTGACAACACATTCAGTAAACACAGCACAGTCACTATGTATAAGCATTCCATGTCATTACTGAAACCTCACTATTTTACAAAATACAATTCCTCTATGCAAACAAACTCAATATGCTTCCTACACTGAGTTAACACAGGTAACATCATTGTAAAGAGTCAAATTTCTTTCTTTAAACATGCACACATTCTTTATTCCTTTAAAAAAATGTAAAAGCCATTCATATTTCCCAAAATCGTTTTTGACATCACATTTAAAAAACACAGCACAGGTCCTATGTACAAGCATTCCATGTCACTACTAAAACTTCACAATTTTACAAAATACAATTCCTCTATGCAGTAAAAACTTTTTACCAAGCATTATCAAAAATCATGACACAAAGCAACATTAAAAAAACACAATGTGCTTCCAAATCTTCTCCATAGAGTATACACGTCTCTATGTATATTAAATGAATCATAACTCACCTTTACAAATGCTTTAGGAGATTCAGAACAGTGTCAGATACACACACCAATATTTCTTTAGCAGAGCAAAAGGTATGTTCTCCAGGCACTGCAAACCTTAATGGCACAGAAAACCTCTAATTCTACACACATATTGCTCATGGTAACCAATCAAAACTCTTCCCTCTCTATTTTCAAACCAACACCCTTCCCCCCTCAGCCCTTTCTACCTGTTACCATAGCAACTCCCTCCTCACTGAACTCTCAGGTTTAAAAGTTTATTCTACAATGTTGCAAATCACCTCAGCAAGGATGTTTGACCTGCGAATACACCAGCTTATCTGGTGCAAGGTTTATTTAAATGACTTTTTTTTAACCATTCAAATTACTTCTTACACAGAACACAACCATGCACCCTAACTTTCAGTTTTCAACTATCTCAATCTACCAATCATTGCTTGTGATTCAAGAGCACTGAAAGTCTACAGTTTTTTTGCAAACTCCTATTGTTCCAACTGCCATTTCTTTCCCACACTTCATCTGACAGCACCAGAATCTCCTCTCACCATGTATTCTGTCTGGATTATTGGACATAGCTATATCCACTGGGCTCAAAGGTATGCAGCTACCAGAAATTTTCACAACCTTGATTTATTAAATGTGAACATCAAATGGATTGGCCAGAGAGGAGTAAGATGTCACCAATTGATTCCATTGGTGAAAACCTTTTTGCATTTGCCACACCCTGACCTCTTAATTGTGCACTGTGGAGGAAATGACTTGGGCACTTTGACTGGGGTAGGTCTGGAAATGCTTTTAAAGGACACCTTTGATCATTTGATGTCACTTTTTCCACAAACTGCCTTGGTATATTCCAATATTTGCCAAAGACAGAAATGGAAGTGGTCCAACCAATTTTGTCCACAATTTGAGAAAGCACGGAAACATGTGAATAAATCTGTTTCTGCTTACATGGGAGACTATGGAATGGGTTCAATATACAACAATAACTTGCGTTACAACATGCAAGATATTTACAGAGAAGATGGTGTGCACTTCTCAGATGAAGGGAATAGAATATTCCTCCTAAATTTAAGACTGTGCATTAGTACCTACTTGTAGGTACCTAAATCAGCCACAGAACCCAAAAGCTCTTTTCAGAGCTACCCTACCTCTGATCACTCAAAATGATTATGTTTTTCTTACTTTTTTCACTATTTTTCACTAAAGTACGCTCCCCGGTACGCTCCCCGGTGCGCGTCCTGGGCGCTCCCCCCGCGATTTTTTTTTTTTGTGTCCTATATGTGCCTCCTAAGACCCCCTCAGAAAACCTAGAGGGTCGGGAGTGCCTACTGTGCCCCCTTATACCTATTCCCAACGTTGTTTGTCTGCCATTTTCTGTCTCAAATCTACCGAAACACAAAATGGAGGACTCCCGTAGCGCTTACCGGTACGCGTACCGGGGCGCGCACCGGGAAGCGCTCCAAAAAAATGTTAAAAGTTAATTTACATAAAAACCACTGGAGACACTTTCACCAAATATAGAATAGGCCATACTACATCCCAGTCCCCACCATTTTCCCAAATTTGGTGGAATTCCATTGAGCCATTTGAGCTGTAGCACTGTCTAAATATCCTGAGGTAAATTACATGACAAAAACACATCTGAAGTGTTAGAATTTACAACCAATTAAAATGTTACTTTCATTTTCTACTTTTTTTCCTGACATTTGATTGGTTATGTACATGAATATAAATGAAAAATGAGAGGGAAACACGGCCATTTTGACTACAACTACCTGAGGTACATCTTGAAAGGATTTTCGCATTTTTTCTTCTCCACCTCTCTCTAAAGTAAGTTGATAATTTGTAAGGGGCACTTTAAGTTAATTTGTAAAAACGTTTTCTAATAATTATTTACTGTCCCTCTACTATAGTTATAGATAGAGAGAGGCTCCTCTGTTATATTTATTGATTGACTTAGGCTTCTCTGCTATTATTATGAATTTACTTACGCTTCTTCACAGGCACTTTTTTATATTTCTACTTCCTGCCTGTTATCATACACTACCCAAAGTTAACCTAACTGTTAAAAAAACAGAACTACCTGTCTGAACTTAAACACAACAGTGCCCTAAATCTACTGATATAGTTATTGTTTATGCAATTTACAGCAAAAAAATGGAAGGGGAGCAAGAAAATATCAATATTTCCTTCGAGATTACATCTGAGGACATTCTAAATGAAGATTATTTGGATGAAGATTTTATGGATCAGTCTTTGTATGAACAATTTATTGAATGTTTACAAGACATAGAAACATGCATGTTTGAGGAGATTCCAGATGGTGTAATGCTGGAAGTTTTATTGAACTATGAAAATTCTGACCAATACATTTTTATTTAATAATTAAAAAGTGTTTGAGACATTATTCATTTTTATATCTAATTCATGAAGTACTACCAAAATAATTATGTTTATATTATAGTATAAACTGAAAGTTACAATATACCGTGCAATTTTAAAACATCATAAGGGAGCAGGGTAGACTACCCATGATCCCGTAGGTCTTCTCAGGGAGTACTTAAAGGATCTGTTTCGCCTTTCCTGACAGACTATGGTATGGATTCCATATACCACAATAACTTCTATAACAACATGCTAGATATCTACATAAAAAAAGGTGTACATTGAATTTAAAACTCTACATTGGTACCTACATGTTGGTACTTAAAACACCCAAACAACACAACAACTCTATGCAGAACTACCCTACCTCTAATCACTTTAAATTATTATTTTCCTGTTTCACTGTGTTTTCCCAGTGGTACGCTCCCCGGTACGCTCCCCGGTGCGCGTACCCCCGCGAAAACCGAAAAAAAATAAAAAAAATGTTTTTACCAGAGGGACCCTTTTATGGCCCCCACATCAAACCTAGGAGGTCAGGGGGGTCTAACCGGCCCCCTTTTGGTTATTTCCCCTTTGTTTTTACCACCCCTTGTGTCTCGATCCTACCGAGACACAAGATGGCGGCCGCTCCGGACTGTTTCGAATGTTTACAGACACCCGAAAGCCAATCAGCTTTCCGTGCGCATGTCGCGTGGCGCGCCCGGAGCGCTCCCCGGTGCGCGTACCGGGGCGCGCTTACAGATATATAAATGTTTTTGAACCTAAATTACTCAAAATCCTCTGGAGCACATATCTTGAGACATAGCAAAGGCACATCGGGCTACCAGTCCCTACAATTTTGACAAGTTTGGTGAAAATCCATTCAGCCGTTCGGGCTAAAAGTGCGACCGACCGCCCTATGGAAATTAACATGGAGAAAACACGTTTTGGGACCCCCTTTTATCTCGGCCCCTGCTTGACGAATCCCCCCCAAACTTTCAGGGAAGGAGCGGAGAGCCGCGAGGCAAAGTTGCTAAAAAATTCAGGCTGATTCCTCAACCGGCGCCAAAGTTATTCCAAATAGAATGTTGCGATTTCCCTATGGAAATCAATCCTAACTATAACTACCTACTGGTTACCGCCAGTAGGTAATATATATATATATATATATATATATATATATATACATGTATATAAAACATATTTAAACTTTAAAGAAACACACAGTCACTGGATGATGTAATCAGTGATGTCATCAGTTATGTCATTTGAGATGTCATCAGTGATGTCGTCAGTGATGTCAGTGACCATGTCATGAATTATGTAATATGTGACATTGCGGGAGCGTGAGTTATAGTTAGCGCAACTAACTATAACAGTGGAATTTTTATGGTTTTGTATGAGTGAAATGTCCAACTAACTATAACATCCCTGAAACCTATGGCTTTTTTAGTGGATATAATATATATATATATATATTTGATAGCTCATTTCTTCGCCAGTTTTTGAAGGAATAACGGAACGGACTCCTCTTGACTTAGTGCAGCATTATTTTATTTCGTGCTTTTTCTCGGCCGCCATGACGCGTTTTGGGCTTCACTAAGCCCTTGATCACATGATATCATGGGATAGTCACAGGAGCATTATTTACTTATAATGTGGTGATCACTTTTTTGACGGGGAGTGCTTTATCTTTAGAGCAAATATTGTATATTGGAGGAGGGGGTTGAAAAAGAAAGTGCGCTGTTGTGGTCTTTATTTAAATAAGGTTTTGAGTAACCTACTTCTCTGGAGCAATGTTTACTTATAATGTATAGTTATAGTGCGGTGCTTACTCCTGTAGTGGGTAGTGCTATTTCCTTGCAACAAAATAGTAGGTGTGGTTACGCTACAAAAAATTAAGTCTAGGTTTGAAACAGTTTTAAATAAGCAATCACAAATAAAAACGCAATTCATAAAATATCCCTTAAGCGTGGACACACCCTCCTTTTCTTTGTTTCCTGTAGTTTGTAAAAGTGTTGCCCCATATTCTTGTTAATATAAGAGGTCATTAGTTACTTTTAGATAAAATAGAGAAGAAGTGCTACAAGAAACACTCCTGCACTACATTATCTCAGGTCAGAAGAACAATAACAAGTAAAAAACAGTTAAACATAAATTATGCCTTATTATCTAGAAATGTACGCTTCATCAAAACACTAAATAAAGCACTATGTATGCAGATTTTTTTAGGGACTACTATTTTGTAAAATATTAGCAGTGTTACAAACTGTGAGGTAGTAAGTTATCAATGGAAATAACTGTAGTAAATGTTCTTAATATCTCGCAAAGATAGATCTCTAACCCCTCTGAAGTACTATAAGTTCACAGTATTAAAATATACACAGTGACTTTATAGTATTCCACAGGAGAAGAAGAATAAGGAGCACAACAAAAAAACTAAATGTTTGCAATCTCACTTCTGTATGAGTTAGGAAAGTTTTGTCATAGTGCGAAGAGGTCGCTCACTGCTGTGCTAACAAATCACGTACTCCATTAAGAATATATAGAAAAGTAGTAGTATATACACTACTATTCCTATATACTCTATAGGGAGAATGAGAATAGGAACCACAACAAAGAACAAGAGAAATACGAAAATATCAATTAAGAAATGTAGGCATTCAGTATAAAAGTGTCTATGTAAATAATCTTTTTTAAACTGCAATTTCGAATAATATTCTCACTGTGAAAATATCTGATGAAGTAAGCTATAAAGGTAAGTAAGCTGTATTTGAGATAGTTTACTCCTGGCGGCAACAAATCTCCAATTCCTCTTATGTGAAAATATGACACTCTACTACCATATTGAGAGTTTCACTGATGCCACGCAAAAAAAGGAAAAGGAAAGTAAAATCATAAACACAAAACAAGATCAATAACAAAATATTTTTCAGCAGTGAATATATTCAAAGCTCTTTTTTCCGGAACTTCGAAATCTTTTGTCTTCATGGTGACGGCTCAAAAACTCCTCTCAGATCATAATGACTGTGAATCTTATAATATACATATTCAAGGTATGTGATCAAAGGGGTGAACAAGAATAAGTAAGAAGGAAAAGCTGTTCATGTTACATATGAATCTTTAGTCTTGGCGTCAACGGGTCACTAACACCTCTGAAGTTCGCCATACTCTGATTATTACAATGTACATAGTCACAGTATATAACCTCAAAGAAGCCATATAAAGAAAAGTATATCCTCTATTCTGGGTGTTTCTCAATACAAGCTGCTACCGTTAAATATAAATGATAAAAACAAACAATAACACTTTTTTCATGATACAAATCTTTAACTATTCACAAATATCTATGCATTATAAATATCTACTATGCCATAATCAAATAACTTAAAACTCATTAATATGTTTTGTCATCGCAAAACAATAATCCGACGCCTGAAAAGGGAACCTGCATCACAGACCGGACACGCGAAAATAACTCGCAAAAACAAAAGTAATCAAACAACAGGTGTGGTTTATATACTTTTTGGTCATTCAGGTTTATGGAAGGAAGTAGCGGCTCTTACAGTTGACATGTTATCCTGTTTTCACTGTTTCACTTGTGCACGTGTTGGGAACATTTACTAAATGAGAAGCGGTAAAGGATTCATTTTCGATCCTCATAAGTATAAATTCCTTAATATGTACATATGTTGGAAAGCTTAAAAAACTGTTATCCAGCGAACCGTGTCATTTCCTTTCTTGTGACTTATAACATCTATTAATTGCCGTAATTCTAAATAGAAGATATAAAAAATATATTTTTCAGAATAGAAGAAAAAAAAAGTATGTGCTAATGTTTCTCATGACTATGGTTTTAAATTAAAAAAATACCAGAATTTGTAAAGCGTACCGGTACCCCGAGAGCGGCGTGCCGGCGCTCAGGGTGTTGGGAAGATTAAGCAAGGTGTTGCCCACAGTTACATAGTGGTGGGCTAACATGCCGCTGGAGCTGGGAATCGAACTGTAAACACTGTTGTTCGAAGTAAGGTATCAGTGCTGCTGCGTCACACTTTTTCCACAATTATATATTAATTAGTGCTAATTAAGTTTTAAAAAACAATGTTAAATTATAACTTATAACAGACTACTGTTACTGTTACAGTTCGTTTTTCACTACAAAAAATATGCACGTCTTTTTAAAATTTACCTAAAACCAATATTTGTTTCAGGGACATTGTAGTTAGAAATTAGCCTTTATAAAAACCTTGGAAATTCACTGAAAAAACATAGTTTTCAGGGACGGTAGAGTTAGCTGGACATTTCACTCTTACAAAACCATAGAAATTGCACTGTTATAGTTAGTTCAGCTACCTATAACTCGCACACCCGCAATGTACTGCTCATGACATCACATTTTACATCATTCATGACAGGTCAGTGACATCACTGATGACATCTCAAATGAGATCACTGATGGCATCATCCTCATGTAAATATGATGCACCTCCACACACCCTAATATAACCTTTGATACACCCACTGAAAAAATAAAGACTAGGATTATCTAAATCATTGACACACCAATACCAGTTACTACATACGCACTCACTGATTCCTAGGTCTATACCCACATCCACTCATTCATCCATACAATCACTCATACATGCAGTCACTCATTAATACAACACAATCATATGCATTCATACACCTATACAGACACTCACACACTCCCACTCATCCATGCAGTTACTCACATACCTAGTTAGTCATGCTAATAATCAATCACACTCCCATTTACTCACCACACCACCTCACGTATTCATACAGATACTAACCCATACTTACTCTCTTATAGAATCAGTAATACAAGTACACACTCATCCATACTGCCAGTCTCACAATCACTGACCATCATGTAAAGTCATTTATATACTTCAACTTCCACACACACTGCCTTTTACATATGTAGTTACTCGGATCAATACCACTGAGAGATCCATTCACTCACTAACACACTAATACACACACTCACACACACAGACAGCTGTTTTCACTTGCACTCTTGAACCCACACAACCAGTGACTCAACCACTCACACATCTATGCTCAGAGTCACACACCTCCCACGCACCCACACACATGCTCAATCTCCCAAAAAAGTACCCAGACAACCAATCAATAACCTACATAGATACTCATGTATCTGCTGACCAACTCATGCAGCAGCTTGCACAACAACAGACAGACTGATACACACATTCACACAGTTTAGTCTCTACCCATACATTAAGTAAGACACCTTTAATCACTCACTTATGCAGTCAGTCATGCACTTACTAAATCTTCCATCCAGACACTTATACACCCACTCATTCTTTAATATACCTTGGAATTTATATAAAACATAATTAACCTTTACAGAAACAAACAGTCACTGGATGATGTCCTCAGTGATGTCATCAGTGATACAATTTGAGATGTCATCAGTGATGTCACTGTGCATGTCATAAATGATGTAATATGTGACATAATGAGCAGTGCATTGTGGGTGCAGTGAGTTATAGTTAACTGAACTAACTGTTATGGTGGAATATATATACATATATATATATATATATATATATATTACCTACTGGCGGTCGCCAGTAGGTATATATAGTTAGGATTTTTTCCCTATGGGATTTTTGAAAATTCTATGTCTAATAACTTTGGCGTTTGTGGACGGAATTGGCTGAAATTTTCAGGATAATGGAACATTTTGTTTCTGAGCAGCCCCTGAAAATTTGGGGGGGGTTCGTCAAGGGGGGGCTGAGAAAAAAGGGGGGTCCCAAAACATGTTTTTCCAATGTTAATTTCCATAGGGCGGTTGGCCTCACTTTTAGCCCGAATGGCTGAATGGATTTGCACGAAACTTGGCAAAATTGTAGGGACTGTTAGCCCAATGTGCCTTTGCTAGGTCTCAATATATGTGCTCCAGTGGATTTTGAGAAATTAACGTTTAAAAAAAGATATATATCTGTAAGCGCGCTCTGGGCAGCGCTCCGGTTCGCGTACTTTACGCGTAACGGAACTTCGCGAAGCGAAGCTGATTGGCTCTTCGGTGTCTGTCAACATTCTAAACAGTCCGGAGCGGCCGCCATCTTGTCTCTCGGTAGGATCGAGAGACAAGAGGAGGCCAAAACAAAGGGGGAAATGACCATAAGGGGCATAGTAGATCCTCCCTAACCCCCTAGGTTTGATGTGGAGGCTTTAAAAGGGCCCCGCAGGGCAAAAAAAAAAATATATTTTTTTTTTTGCGTGGGGAGCGCCCGGTTCGCGAACCGGGAAGCGTACTGGGGAGCGTACTATAAGGAAAAAAGAATGATAGACTTTTCAAATACTGTATGTTAATTGATTGTTGGTTTTGTTGATTATTTTTTAATTTCTTTATTTTCTAAGCAATTATTTATTATTGTGATTGTGTTTCAAAATTTAATAACATTTCTAACATTTCACTGTCTGAAATGTCGTCATTTTCCATGAACATAGTTTGTAATCTCTGAGGGTGTAAAATGTCCTCATTTTGAAGGAGGTCATCTACTGCTTGCACACATTGCAGTAGTTCTTGGTCCCAAGTTTCATCCATAAATTCTATATCATTTGGATCAATTAATTCTTGGCTGCTCTCTTGCAGGACAATTTGAAATGAAACTTTCTGTTCGCCTTCCATGTTGCCTGAAATTTGGATAAAAAAAAAATATATTAGTAGAGATAGGGCACTGTTGGGATTAATTTTAGATAGGCAGTTTTTATCAGTGAATTTATCTTTGGGCAGTGTATAGTATCAGAGTGGAAGTAGGAATATAAAAAAGTGTATGTGATTTAACGTAAGTAATTTCATAATTATACAAGAGAAGCCTAACTCCATCCATAACTATAACAGAGAAGTCTATCTAAATCTATAACTACTACAGAGGGATAGTATATAACTATCAGAAAAAGTTTACCATATTAACTTTTGGTGCACAATTTACTTCAGTTTTAAAAATAACAACTTACCTTTACAAAGAAGTTGAAGTGATTAGTGAAAATCCAATTGAAATGTACAACAAGAAGTAGTAGTCAAAATGGCTGTGTTTCCTTCTCTTCCTTTATATATATTCAGGTATATAACCAATCAAATGTCAGGTAATAAAAATAGAAAATGAAAGTAACATTTTCATTGGTTGTCAATTCCAACACTTCAGATGTGTTTTGAGAAGTAATTTACCTCACGGTATTTAGAGAGGTCTACAGGCTAAATGGCTAAATGGAATTTCAATCAAATTTGTGAAAATGATAGGGATTGGTATGTAGTATGAGCTAATCTATATTTGGTGAGAGTGTCTCCAGTCGTTTTTCTGTAAATTACTTTCCCACCTTGTTTGATGGTGCGCTTCCCGGGGAGCGCCCCGGTACGCGAACTGGCGAGCGCCCCGGTACGCGAACCTTAAGCGTTACGGGAGTCCACCATTTTGTGTTTCGGTCGACTTAAGATACAAGATGGAGGGCAAATAATGTTCAGAATGGGTAGAAGGGGGCACGGTAGACTTATCTTGACCCCCTAGGTTTTCTGAGGGTGGCTGAGGAGGCTTATATGTGCGAAAAAAAAAAAAAATTAAATAATTTCGCGAGGTTAGCTTCCGGTTCGCGTACCGGGTAGCGCCCCGGGGAGCGTACTTTGTTGAAAATTAGTGAAAAAAGTTAGAGAAAAATAATAATTGTGAGTGATCAGATGTAGGGTAGCTCTGAGAAGAGCTTTTGGGTTTATGGTACATTTAGGTACTTATAAGTAGGTACCAATGCACAGTCTTAAATTCAGAATGAAAACTCTGTTGCCCTCATCTGAGAAGTGAACTCCATCTCCTCTGTAGATATCTTGCATGTAGTAACGCAAGTTATTGTTGTACACGGAGCCCATTCCATGGTCTCTCATGTAAGCTGAAACAGATTTGTTTACATGCTTCCTCGACTTCTCAATTTGTGGACAAAATTGGTTTGACCACCTCCATTTCTGTCTTTGGCATATATTTGAATATACCAATGCAGTCTGAGGAAAAAGTGCCATTAATTGCTCAAAGGTGTCCTTTAAAAGCATTTCCAGACCTACCCCAGTCAAAGTGCCCAAATCATTACCTCCACAGTGCACAATTAACAGGTCAGGTTTTGGCAAATGCATAAAGGTTTTCACCAATGGTATCAATTGGTGACATTTTAATCCTCTGTTTATTTATTTATTTGTTTATTTGCTGGTTTTTATAGCGCTTGAATCGACTCCAGATGGAGTATCTCTGCGCTTTTGGTGCCGGCTAAACAGAAGATGAGAATTTGGAGCAGATGCTAGATCTCATTTTTAAATAAAACAGTTTTCAGTTGCCTTCTGAATTTTAAGTGCTCAGTACACTGTCTTAAGGACAGAGGAAGTCTGTTCCATAATGTGGGTCCTGCAATTGACAACGCTTTATTCCCATGCCTCGCTTTCTTGGCGCGAGGCACCACTAGGAGCAGATTGTTGCTTGATCTTAGTGTTCGAGATGGCACGTAGGGAATAAATTTGTTTCCAAGATATGCAGGCCCTTGTCCATGAAGACATTTGTGGATCAGGCAAGCTATCTTAAATTTTGTTCTTTGCCGGATCGAGAGCCAATGTAATTGCTCAAGGAGGGGTTTGGATGGAGTTCTTGGCGGGGCATTCAGAACTAAGCGGGCCGCTGTATTTTGAATGACCTGGAGCTTAGCCAGCACGCCTTCATTGGCAGAAAGCAGCAGGCCATTACAATAGTCGATCCGACTTAGCACGAGTGCCTGAACTAGCGTCCTCCTAAAGGAATCCGGCAGTAGAGGGAAGACCTTACGCAACAGGCTGATGGTATGGAAGCAAGAACCCGAGATGAAGTTGGAATGCTGTTTTAGAGATAGTTCTTGGTCCAGACGGACCCCCAGGTTTTTCACTATCTGCTTGGGTTCTGGGGCTGCTCCCAAATCCTGTGGCCACCAATCCGGGGCCCATAGCATCCTGGCTTCTCCAAACAGCATGACTTCCGTCTTACTGACGTTGCACTGAAGGCAGTTGGAGGACATCCAGTGCGCCACCGCCTTCATGCCTGATGAGAAGGAGTTTCTTACTTCAGCGGAGAGGGTTTTAAAGGGGAAGAGGAGCTGGGTGTCATCAGCGTAGGATACTGGGATAAACCCGTACCTACGCATCACTCTAGCCAGGGGTGCCACATAAATGTTGAAGAGGGTCGGGCTTAGACACGAACCCTGGGGCACCCCTTTTGATATCTCCATCTCCTCTGAACGATATGCACCCATGGTGACAGTCTGGGTGCGATCGGATAAAAAACTCCTTAACCAGGCAAGGGCTTTGTTCTTAATGCCAGCGTTCGACAACCTCTCAGTCAGGATGGAATGTGACACGGTGTCGAACGCTGCAGACAGATCTAAAAGAACCAAGATGACTGAGATGCCCTTGTCCTGGTACATGTGCAGGTCATCAGTGACTGACAGAAGGGTGGATTCAGTGCTATGTTTGGGTCTGAAACCTGACTGAGAGTAGTCCAGAGCCCCAGCAAGTTCGATATAGCTGGAGAGATGGTGGTTGGCATGCTTCTCAGTCAGTTTCCCTAGGAAAGGTAGTAAGGAGATGGGCCTCAGATTAGCCAATTCGGTCCACGGAGTCGCAGTGTTTTTCCTGATTGGTCTAACAATGGCTCGTTTCCATTCTCTAGGGACATTGCCTGTGCTCAGAGAGAGGTTTACCATGTCTCCAATCATGGGGCAGAGTTGGTTCGCTAGGGCGGGCATTATCCTCGCTGGGATAGTATCGTCTGGGCTACCACTTTTGATCTGTGAGATCAAAGAGAGGATATTCTCAGACGAAATAGGAGGGAAGGTATCAAGCGAGTAAGTACTCTGCTTCAGGTCGGCGTCTATTTGGAGAGGCGCTGTATCTGTAGTGATGGTTTTGCTGGCACAAATTATTTTCTCATAGATTTTGTCTATTTTTTCTGTAAAAAATTGAGATATTTCATTGCACAACTGCTGTGATGCTACCTCAGCTGTTTCACATGCTATAGGTTTGACAAATGTTTGAAGAATTTGATAGAGGACCCTGGGTGAATTCCCTGCAGCTGTGATTTGTGCCGTAATATGGGTTTTTCGTGCTACCCGGATGGCTTTGTGATAGATGGACAGTGAATCCCAATATTTGTTCTTGTCCTCTACCAAATGAGAAGTTCTCCACTTCTTCTCCAGCTTCCTGGCGGTTAACTTTAACGTCCTTAGACGGTCCGAGAACCAGACTTCCTGTTTTTTAGCAGGTCGGGGTTTAAATTGCTTCATGGGAGCAATTTTATCTATCGCATCCCTAGTTGCGCGTTCAAATTTCCCAAGTGCAATTTCAGCATTATCAGTGGGGAGGATGGCAAAGGGCTTGAATTTTTCCTTGAAGGAGTCAGCAGTAACTTTGTGCCGTTGTCTGCGTACACTAGGTAGGGAGATAGTGCTTGCAGGGGTAGGGTTAAAATACGGGGTGTAGAATTCCATTAAGAAGTGATCAGTCCAGTTAACCTGAACTCCAGGTAGACATGAAACTGACAGGAAGTTAGATAAAATCAGGTCAAGAGTGTGTCCAGCCTGATGGGTGGGCCCAGAATTTCGTTTTATAAGTCCTAGTAAGGATAAATCTGTCAGTAAGGTCTGTGCCTCATTACAATCCAGCCTTTCGCTGTGTACATTAAAATCCCCTACTAGTATGAAGTTACTCTCATTATTTATATGAGGGGCCAGTAACTCAATCAGCCTGTTAGAGAAGTTTGTGCCGGGCCCCGGAGGACCCGGCACAAACCACTTAATTTCCACATTTTGTAAATTGAGGTTAGGTAAATTTCTGTTCTCAGCATTCCTCTGAGCCCAAAAGATGTAACTATGTCCAACAATCCAGACAGAAAACATGGTGAGAGAAGGTTCTCCTGCAGTCAGATGAAGTGTGGCAATGAAATGGCAGTTGAAAAAATAAGAGTTTAAAATGAAAAAAACTGTGGAGTTTCTGTGTTAATGAAGCAGTAACAGTGATTGGTGGATTTTGATTGCTGAAAACAGAAAGTTAGGGTGCATGGATGAGTTCTTTGAAAGATGTATTTTGAGTGGTCAAGAAAAAATCATTAAATGAAAGAATGCACTGGATATGCAGGTGCACTGAGAGTTCAGAGTTCAATTGCAACATTGTTGTGTGAACTTGCAAACACCAGAGGTCTTCCAAGAGGTGGTTGCTATGCAAAAAAAGCAGAGAGGGCAGAGGGGGGAAGGGTTTTGATTTGAAAAAAAGTGAGGGAAGAGTTTTGATTGGGTGACATGAGAGATATGTGTGAAGAATTACAGCATTTCTGTGCTTTTGATAGCTGCAGACTCTGGAGTGCATACCTTTTGCTCTGCTGAAGACAAATTGGTGTGTTTCTGAGACTGTTTTGAAACTCAAAGTATTTGCTAAGGTGAGAAAAGATTTCTTTTATTTAGATAGAGAATAGTGTGCTTTAAGGAGAAAATTATGAAGAAAGTTGTGTTTTTCAAATGTTGCTTTGTCTCAAGTGTTTTACAAATAGATTTTGTTTCTTTGAGAAATTGTAATTGGAGAAAATGTGAAGTATTAGTACTGACAGGGTTTTCATGTGCATAGGAGCTGTGGAGTGTTTTCAAATTATGACTTGAAAATCGTTTTTGAGGAAAAGGAATGGTTTTAAAATGTATGACAAGGACATAATGGTGTATGCTTCTTTATAAGGCAATTGAGTGTCTCTGATGTTATTTTTCCCATTTTAATGTAAGACCTTTCCCTGTGGAGCAAATTGCTTGTAAATATGCTCCCACCTGTGCATGGCAAATTTAGATTTTGAATGTTTGCGTTACATAGCCATGTTAAAAGTGACCCAAACATGCTGCAAAGGCAATCAAAAAACGCTTTCATGTGTCTTAAGGACATTTTAAGTCATTTCCCCATGTGGAGTGTTTTCAAATTATGATTTGAAAATCGTTTTTGGGGAAAAGGAATGGTTTTAAAATTTATGACAAGGACATAATGGTGTATGCTTCTTTATAAGGCAATTGAGTGTCTCTGATGTTATTTTTCCCATTTTAATGTAAGACCTTTCCCTGTGGACAAATTGCTTGTAAATATGCTCCCACCTGTGCATGGCAAATTTAGATTTTGAATGTTTGCGTTACATAGCCATGTTAAAAGTGACCCAAACATGCTGCAAAGGCAATCAAAAACGCTTTCATGTGTCTTAAGGACATTTTAAGTCATTTCCCCATGTGAAGTGTTTTCAAATTATGATTTGAAAATCGTTTTTGGGGAAAAGGAATGGTTTTAAAATTTATGACAAGGACATAATGGTGTATGCCTCTTTATAAGGCAATTGAGTGTCTCTGATGTTATTTTTCCCATTGTAATGTAAGACCTTTCCCTGTGGAGCAAATTGCTTGTAAATATGCTCCCACCTGTGCATGGCAAATTTAGATTTTGAATGTTTGCGTTACATAGCCATGTTAAAAGTGACCCAAAAAAGTTGCAAAGGCTTTAAAAAAACACTTTCATGTGTCTTAAGGACATTTTAAGTCATTTCCCTGTGGGCAGTGTTTTCAAATTATGACTTGAAAATCGTTTTTGAGGTAAAGGAATGTTTTTAAAATTTATGTGCGCCATATGCCCCCAAATTTCTTTTTCAGGGGTGCAGCAGGGTGTTCTTGAGACACCCCTGCACTTTTGGAAAAATTCCTAATTTGCGATGAGCTAATTGCTAATCGCAAATTGCACCTTCATTCCTATGGGCCTCCTGGCCCATGGAAATGAATGGGTAATTTGCAATTAGCAATTTGCTCATCGCAAATTAGGAATGGTAAAGAATCGCTATTTATTCCTTAAAATTCGCTATTTAGGAAATGCAAAATAGTTTGATGATACATATGGCGGTTCATCTCTAACAAGATAAGAAGCTTAGGGATACATTTATGATGACTGGCGCAATGAAGTGGACATCACTTACTTCATTGGTAGGCCTTTACATGTATTATCTCCTCTGTATTCTTCATCAAGCGTAACTTTGATCTGCAATCCTGAGTAGGCCTCACCTTAAACAAACCTCTGGATAGGCCACACCTTATCGTCATCCTGAATTAATCATTTAAAATGCTAGGGACAGATTTATGATAGGTGTATGCCTCTTTTGCGCCACTGTGCGTCACTTTTGTGATGCAGCGGCGGTGCAAAAGATTTGCTATGAGGCGACAAAATTACAAATTGATACATTTAGGCAGATGTGTCATGGTGTAAAAAACACCGTGCCACATGAAACCGATGCAGCAGTGATGCAAAAGATGCACCATGTTGCAAGACAGGCCTCACTTGGGGCCATATGTATCAAGCTAATTAGCATTCGCAAAGGCCGAAATTCTGTGAATTTCGGCCTTTGCGAATGCTAATTAGACAAATGGTATGTATCAAACAAGTTTGATGCAAAATAAGGAATAGCAAAATTTGCTATTCCTTATTTTGCGATTGCACTGAAGGATTTGCAAATTTTGCGATTTCTTAAATGCAATGTATCAAACAAAAAATATGCAAAAAATGCCATTAAGGATTTGCAAATTACCACCAACTTCTAGTTGGTGGTAATATGCGAATTCTTTTCAAAAAGCTTTTTTTCCAAAAAATAAAAGGTGCCATATGACGCCCATACATACCATTAGGGAATGTATGTGCGCCATATGTCCCAAATTTCTTTTTCAGGGGTGCAGCAGGGTGTTCTTGAGACACCCCTGCACTCTTGGAAAAATTCCTAATTTGCGATGAGCTAATTGCTAATCGCAAATTGCACCTTCATTCCTATGGGCCTCCTGGCCCATGGAAATGAATGGGTAATTTGCAATTAGCAATTTGCTCATCGCAAATTAGGAATGGTAAAGAATCGCTATTTATTCCTTAAAATTCGCTATTTAGGAAATGCAAAATAGTTTGATGATACATATGGCGGTTCATCTCTAACAAGATAAGAAGCTTAGGGATACATTTATGATGACTGGCGCAATGAAGTGGACATCACTTACTTCATTGGTAGGCCTTTACATGTATTATCTCCTCTGTATTCTTCATCAAGCGTAACTTTGATCTGCAATCCTGAGTAGGCCTCACCTTAAACAAACCTCTGGATAGGCCACACCTTATCGTCATCCTGAATTAATCATTTAAAATGCTAGGGACAGATTTATGATAGGTGTATGCCTCTTTTGCGCCACTGTGCGTCACTTTTGTGATGCAGCGGCGGTGCAAAAGATTTGCTATGAGGCGACAAAATTACAAATTGATGCATTTAGGCAGATGTGTCATGGTGTAAAAAACACCGTGCCACATGAAACCGATGCAGCAGTGATGCAAAAGATGCACCATGTTGCAAGACAGGCCTCACTTGGGGCCAAATGAATGGGTAATTTGCAATTAGCAATTTGCTCATCGCAAATTAGGAATGGTAAAGAATCGCTATTTATTCCTTAAAATTCGCTATTTAGGAAATGCAAAATAGTTTGATGATACATATGGCAGTTCATCTCTAACAAGATAAGAAGCTTAGGGATAGATTTATGATGACTGGCGCATCACCAGGGATGTGCCAGTCATCCTGCGCCACTGTTCCGCCACCCATGGTGTGCTGCATTTACAATACGGCGCACCATGGGGCAAAAACGGCACAGATGCGTGACGCATCTGTGCCGTAAAAGTGGCGCATTGCTGGAGTTGTATTGCAAGTGCGATGCAGCTCCAGCAAGGCTCAGGGGTGCTCCATCTCCACAATGCTGCGTCAAGACCTATGCCTGCTTCAAGCAGGCGCAGGGTTTTGACGCAGCTTTGCGCTATCTGATTGTAAATGCGGCACACCATGGGTGGCAGAGCAGCGGTGCACGTTAACTGGTGCATCCCTGGGGATGTGCCAGTTAACATAAATCTGCCCCTTTACATTTAAGTATGTGCAGGGGATACAGAGTCGGTGAGGCTTATCCAAGGTTAAGAAGAGATGAGTCCTGTTCACTGAAAAATTGGACATAGGCTTCACCTCCTCAGCATCGCTAGACATGGCTAAATAATAGGTGCAAAATGTTACTCTTGTTAAACAATTTTACTATTATAATCTCTGAGATTTGTCTCTTACTCTGCAACATCTCATTGTTGTTATCTTTCTTTAAAGATAAAGACAACATCAACATGAGCGACAATCAGCAATCAGTTGATTTCGACCTCATCATTGAACTCGTAATTGAAACATCAGTGGATGTTGATCCCTTGGATGATTTAAATCCTGAGGATGAAGAAGAACGTGATGAGGATGCAGATTTGTCAGAATTGTATGACATAGGATGGGAAGCTGACGTGCTTGAGCCTATGGAACTATAAACATTTATTTTAAAAATGTATAATAAATAAAAAGTAAAAATGTAAACCGTTTAATTTAAAAATAAAGACACCTTCAAAAACAGGTTATGTGTAGTGTCTTCAATAAAATATTAAAATATGCTCATAAAATTAGATCAGATTCACATATAAAACAGCACAGGTAAAATGAATATAAATTCCATTTCTTTTCTGCTATTTCTGTATTCTAAATTTGCCAAGCACTAAAAAATCTTCTATGTAAAAATGTCAAGTAGTGTTTTAAGTTTTTGATTACTGTTATTGATTTACTGTTGGGTAATAGTGGTTAATAAAAATTTTTAATATATTTTACCACAGATTCAACTGCAGATCATTTCAAGATTTCAGCATGCCAACCAAAGAAAGACTGAGAAAGGCTGCAAAACGTCAAAGACAGCAGGTCAATGAAAAAAAGCAGCAGTCCTCTAATAAAAAGATTTGTCAAGTCACCAAGAAAGCACCGGGTAAGAGTACAAAAACATTCATAAGAAATATCTGCAGTAAAAAAAATATTACTACAGAAAATGTTTCAGTCCAGAAAAAGAGAAGCAATTCAAACGGAAAGGAAAGGCCAATGAAAAATGTTACTGCTAGAGCAAGAGATAACTCTGTGCATGATAGTAGAAGGAAACAACAGTTTAGGGACATTCGTAAACGAATGTTCCGCAACAGGATAATTGGCAATTTGTTAAAAAATATTAAGAAAGGTCAACAGAAAGTGGTTTTTTATAAGAGAAAAAAAATAGTTGAGAAAGTTATTGATCAGGCATTTGAAATTAAACGTAAGTTATTTATTTTGATAATCAATAGAATTAGGAAGCTAAACAAGGCAATTTATGATTTCAAAAGAAATAGTAGATGGAAGAGAATAGTTAATCGTAGTAATTTTTGTGAAGTTTTTTCTGGAGAATGGATGCATAGTTCAAGCTGTGAGGCATTTTTTAATGAGGAGAGTTATTTCCAGGATAATGATTTGGTGCATGCAGTTGACACCAGTGGTCGAGCTTATGAAGTGAAAGATGGTTGTCCAGTTGAAAAAGAAAAACTTGTGACAACAGAGGCAGAAGAGGTGTTAGGTAATGAGGTTTTAGGAAGACGTCCTAAGGGTCCTGTGTATACCTGGAAGTGTAGTAGTATTTGCAGTGTGCGACAGGATTCCATCAATTTGCTTTGTGATTTTGTACGGTCATTTAATAAGAAAAGTTTGAAGCAGAAAATGAAGTTGTTGCAAGAATTAGATCCTTGCAGAGTGAGAGAAGTGACAGGTTTGCATGGTCATTTACTGGCTTGTCTTTCCAGGAGAGTATGCCAGAGTGTTTTTCATCATTTCAGGATGCTAGCAGTGCATCATAATAAAGTGAGGAAATTAGTTAGAATGTTGTATTATGCTAAGAGTCCAGCAATTATGCTTAAACAATTATGCGCTGCTCTTTTGCATGGTTCTGAAATAGATGTGAAGAATATATGTGAAGAAATTGAGTTTTGTTACTTTGGAAGTAAAGAGGAGAATGTTGAAATTGACCAAGAAGAAGCGGGTAATGTGGAAGATAGTGTACAGGTTTCCAGTACACATAATTTCCAGAGGGAAATTGCGACGTTTCAGGTGAAATCAAGTGAGAGGCCAAATTTCACTTGTGTGTGTTGTCGACGCACTTATTATAAGAATCAGACTAAGTTAGTGGATTTATATGCAAAAAGTGAAAGGGAAAATAATAGTGAATGGAAGGATTTCACAACATACTTGATGGTAGAAAATTGTTTTGATTTGGGATTGGATCAACGTGTGTGTACTTATTGTTGTAACAAATTAAATCAAAACCAGATGCCTGCTAGAGCAGTTCATAATAATCTGGAATTGGTTGAGATTCCTTCTGAATTGAAGGATTTAAATACTTATGAATCTATTTTGATTCAAAGTATCCATCCCTTTCAGGCTATTGTAAGAATGGAGCCAAAGACAGGGAAATTGCCCCCATCAGATTTACAGAGAGGATTAAAGGGAAGAGTTGTTTATTTGCCTCTAGATTTGAAGAAAAACATTAACACAATTGGAGTAGAAAAAGTGGAAGAGGAACCTCTGGTTATCTTAGTTAATGGGGTTCCGACAAAGAATAAGAAAATATGGCAAGATTTAGTGGATGTTAGGAAAGTTAAAAAGGCAACATTGTATTTGAAAAAAAATAATAAATACTATAAGAATGTATATGTTGCAGAAGAGGAAGTAAGTGAGGAAGAGGATAGCGATTTGTGTGCTGGTCAAATTGAGAAAGTAGAACCCTCTACTAGTGAAGAAATATATGAACATTATAGTGTTCATCCTTTGCATTCCAAGGAAGTCATGGGGAATGCTATTGAGTTGTTTCAAATGAAACAAGCCAAAGGGAGTCCCATTAGTGTTTGGGAGGAAAGTTTGGAAGCTCGGTGTTTCCCACAGCTTTTTCCAACAGGTCAGGGAGGAAGATATGATGATCGACCTCATCAAATTCCTGCTTCTGAATACCGGACTTTGCGATTGTATGCAGGAGATGCTAGGTTTCGACAATGCATTCCCTATTTGTTTCATCTCCTGTTTGAAAGCGATCTGTCTGGACTGTCATATGCAGTGAACCACATCTTGAAAAGTGGTATACACATGCAAAACATCTCGGCAAGTGACTTTATGGATAAAGTCAATGTCCAAGACAGTATTTTGGATTCTCACCTGATTAATCTCATGGCGTGTCAGCGTGGTACTAATGAGTACTGGTACCGTCGTCATGGTGATTTAAAATGTATGCTGAGGAACTTAGGAACTCCCACATGGTTCCTCACTCTGAGCTGTGCCGAGTATGGCTGGGAAGACTTACTTGAATTTCTACGAGAGGCAAATGGAAACATCGAAAACATCGAATTCAAGACACCCGGAGAACTGTGCTCTTTGGATCCCGTCAATGTATGTAGGTACTTCAATCATAGATTTGAAGCTATGATGTCTTTCATCATGAATAAGAAGAATCCACCTCTTGGAGAGGTGTTGGATTTCTTCTGGAGAAAGGAGTACCAAGCAAGAGGTGCTCCTCATATACATATGTTGCTGTGGATCAAGGATGCACCTAAATTTAGAACGGATCCAGAAGACTCAGTGATGAGTTTCATACAACAGTATTCTACGTGTGCTGTTCCAAACGCAAAGGAGAAGAAAAGCCTAAGAGAAAAAGTTCTACGTTTCCAAAGCCATCGATGTGGAAAGTACTGTCGTCGTAAATTTCGAAACAAGGACAAGTTCTACACCAAATGTCGTTTCGGCTTTCCACGACCGGTGATTTCTAAAGGAAGAGTAAACAGTTTGATGTCTTCGCTGCGACATAATGTGATGAAGAAATCACCTAAAAACACATACAATTTGAAGAGGAACGAAGAGTCTAAGTACATCAACGACTACAACCCGGTGATTTTGTCCATGTGGAATGCTAACATGGATATACAGTTTGTGGCTGATAACTGTATGGCTGTGGCTCGGTATGTGACATCTTACATCACCAAAAAAGAGAAGACAGAATTGAAGGATATGTGGGAGGATATTTCCCATGAAAAGAGCCTCAGCAAGAAGTTGTACAGTTTCAGTCTGAAGATGTTGTCGCATCGAGAAATCGGAGCTTACGAATGTTCTGACCGGTTGTCTTCAGCAAGTCTCTATGCCAAGTCCAGGAGTATCGTTTGGGCGAGTCTTGGTCTTGCTGCAACGCGTAATCGAGTTCTCAAACCTGTGCGGGAAATTGAGTATTTGGCGGAAAAGGAGCCAAACAGTACCGACATTTTGAAGACCAACATGTTGGATACATATTATCCAAATCGAAGCAGTCACCTCGAGAATGTTTGTCTGTATGAGGTTCTTCAAAATTACATATTCAAGAGGAACATCAAAGAAGATACTGAGAAAGGAGTGTATGCTGTAATAGGAAGTGAGGGATGTCTGGTCAAGCAAAGAAAATGCCACTTGGTAAACCATCGAAAATTGAGTGGCGAATCTCCTGAAAAAAAGGAGTTTTTCTATTTAGCACTTTTGCAACTTTTCAAGCCTTGGCGTGCAGAAGAGGAACTGCTTGGAGATTTCCTCTGTTACGAAGACTCTTTCAATGCTGCCAAGGAGACCATAGAATGTCCTGCTTTTCCCAAATATGTAGAAATGTTGAATGCGGAAATTGAGCAGGAAGCAACGATTGCAGCCGAGATTGCCAGAGACAGTTCTCAGGACAGTCAGAGTTCTGCTTCATTGAGTCAGGATCCACTAGGAGGACCTGTTATCGAAAATGAAGCTGCCACTGCTATGAATGAAGTGGAAAGAGCCATGGCACATGCTCAGGAGGATGCGGTTAACTTAGAAGAGTTGGAAAGACAACTCAACGTTGAGCAGAGGAAAATATATGACGAAGTTACCATGCAAATTGATCATGGATTAAGTCATGACAAGAAAGAGTGCTCATGTACGTCGTTGAAGCCTGTCCGACTGTACGTGAGTGGAGAAGCGGGAACTGGAAAAAGTTTCCTTATTAAAGCAATTTCATGTTATTTGCAGGAAAGGACAGAGTCATCGCTGTCTTGTGTTGTCACTGCTCCAACTGGACTAGCAGCACATAACATTAAAGGGATTACTTTACATCGTTTACTGATGCTGCCAGTGGAGCATGACAACAAATTACAATATCACAAGCTATCTGGAGATGCTTGTTGTGAAGTTTCAAGAATCTTGAGGAAAATTAAACTTCTTATCATTGACGAAGTAAGCATGGTTTCCAATGTCATGCTTGCCTTTGTGCATTTGAGAATGCAAGAAGTTCTCAAAACAGAGTATGATGTGTTATTTGGTGGCAAACACATCATTGTTTTCGGAGATCTTCTGCAGCTGACACCAGTGAAAGGGCAACCTGTGTTCAAAATGCTCACGCATGAAGATACCAGGAAGTGCCTAGAGAGCATTGGCAACGTCAATATATGGTTAAACTTCAATTATGCTGAACTGCATGAAAATATGCGTCAGGCGAAGGATGAAGTTTACAACACTATTCTACAAGATGTTAGAATTGGAAAAGTGACCGAGCATGGGAAAGAAGCTTTACATGCACGATTACTGTCAAATTTATATCCAGAACAAGATGTTGTGCCTGAGAATATTTTTCAGAAAATTACTGAAAAGAAATCTGGAATATGTTTGATGCCAACTCTTGCAGAATGTGCCAAATTCAACAACAAAATGTTGCATTTAGAAAAGCAAGAGATTGTGAAACTGGAAGCTATTGACAGAGTAGAGCATATGGGATCAACAATTATTTTGTCTGAGAATTTGAAAACAAAATTGGATTCATTAGAGAAGACTATATCTAAAACTGCAGGTTTTGAAAAGACTCTGAATGTGTGCTTGAACTGCCGTATAATTTTAAGAAGGAATTTACATGTTGAAAGAGGTCTGGTAAATGGATCAATGGGTAATGTTGTTGATTTTGTAAAATACAGAAATAGAGATGGAATTGAATTTTTAAAAATTAAATTTGATGGCATTGAGGAAGTACAGCTAATTGGTCGTTGTTCTGCTAGATTTTTGCTTGTAAAAGACTTATATGTTCGCCGTAAGCAGTTTCCTGTTTGCTTGGCATATGCGGTGACAATCCATAAATCGCAAGGTTTAAGTGTAGACAGTGCATTGGTGAATATTGGCAGTTCTGTGTTCAAGGAGGGTATGGCATATGTGGCATTGTCACGAGTTAGAACTTTATCGGGATTGTACTTGATTGAGTGTGATGTCACAAACATTTGTGCGGATCTAGATTGTGTTAAGGAATACAATAGGTTAAGAAGAGAGTATGCGCCACATTTGCCTCAATATCCTTTGTTTGAGAAACGTGTGGTAGGCCGGAAACGAAGAAATGTGACCAATACTGGGGAGGTTGTAGCAAAAAGACGAAAAGTCGATGAACCTGAAATTATAAGCAGAAACAAAAAGGATTCTGTTGAAGATGTTGTTGGTTTTCAATTTGAAAACAGTTCTGGTGTCAACTGCTATGCTAATGTAGTGGTTAATGTTTTGTTTTCTCTAGAAAATGTAAAAGAAGAGATTGTGGTCAATTCTGATCAAAGATTTTGCAGTTTGTTAAATTCTGTGTTAGAGAAATGTAGCACTGATAGAACAAAAATAGAAAGTGTGTCTGAAATTCGAAATCTGTTAGACAGATGTTCAGGCCAAACACAATTCTCTCAAAATATTCAGCAAGATTGTCAGGAGTTTTTAATGTATATGCTTGATGTATTGCATGCTGAAGGTGTAGATGTAGATCACCTGTTTGGGCTTTCTTATCAATGGCAGCATGACTGCGAGAACTGTAGGGTATCAAGTACTACTAGTGTAGACTCAGAAAGATTTATATATTTAACTTTGCCAGACAGTAAATCAGTCTCTTTTAATAAACTAGTAAAAGCAGCTGATCACAACATGGAGTGTAGCCAATGTAAATCTGAAATGATGTCCACATTATTTATACGAACATATGGCCAGTATGTTATTTTAATGTTCCAACGATGTAGGCCTGATGGAACAAAATTGACAACTTTAATTAAACATTTTGTGGCTTCACAGTTGTCAATATCAGGAAGGACTTTTGTAACTGCAGCAATTATATATCATGACGGTCCTTTAATAACATCAGGACATTACACAGCTTATTTAAAGTCTAGAAATGGCTGGTCATTCTGCAATGATTCTGTTTTAATTTTTTTTAAAAATTGCCGTATGACCTTAAAAACTCTTACCTGGTGTTTTTAAAACCAAAATTTTAGGGAAAGAATCTCGGGATGTGCTCTGAGGAATTTCAAGAAGTTCTAATGGCTCCTACACGATTTGGCCTTGAGGATAAGTGTAGTACAGAGACATAACTTCTTACCATAACACTGGACGTCATGGAGAAATAAGTGCACTTTGAATGAGTTCAGAAAAACTGTTTCTTTTTATAAGCTAATTGAAGCAGCCAATCAAAACATGGAGTAGAGGGAATGTAAGTCTGCAATGCTGTCTACTGTTTTACATTGCTTTGTGATTAAAAGTGATGTAGAGAATTAAATAATTGTAGTAGTCATAGAGGTAGTGTAAGTCTGCTTCATAGTAAGCAGTATCAGTGTCATAGGAAATGTAGAACATGACTGAGCAAGAAGGGGAAGATATTAGTAATCCAGGATTGTGAAAATGATCTTCAACATTTTAATTCTGAAAGTTGCGGAAATACAACATGACGGGATTGGCTTACAAGAATTCCAAGAGTTATAAATGGCTCTGACAATGATTTGGCCTTGTGGAAACGTGTGGTAGAGAGCGAGAAGTCATTTATTGTATGTAACATATTTTTCAAAATGATGGAGGTTTTCTTTCAGAAAGTGGCGGGCTGAAAGTAATAACAGCACAACAGAGTGTAAGCTGTTCATAGGACATCCTTCGACGTCATGGAAAGTAAGTTAACTTTAAGGAGTTCTGAATTCTGATTTGTTATGTTGTATGGGTTTTTTAAACACAATCATTTTGATTGTGTTTTTTTTTTCCCCGCTGTTATATGATGAATACCTTCAAGTCACTGTTTTTAGTGAAATTTGATACATTCTGAGAACAGCAAAAATAAACCATTTAACATGTATAATTAATTCTGTACTGTTTGCATTTATGATGTACATGTAGAACTGTGTAGGAGGCATGGAGAAGGTGAGGCTTCTGTAAGTGTCAAAGTTGTTGCATACAGTGCTCATATTCTACGTAGTCTTTCATATGATAGACTACATTTCCACAATGAGATACCTAAGCAAAGGAAACACAGGTGATATGATTGTGGAATGAGCAAAAAAAATTGCACGTTTTTCAATTATATTACCTGTGTTTCCTAACATTACACATCACATTGTGTAGATGAGGTTTAGGCCTGTTCCTGGAGACAGAGGAGGTCTGACATTTGTTCAAGAGTGCAGTGGACATGACACACTTGGTTGGTAGGCCTGCACATGTATTTTCTCCTCTGTATTCTTCAACAAACCTAAATTTCATCTGCAACTCTGAGTAGGACTTACCTGAAACAAATCTGTGAATAGGTTACAGCTTATCGGCATCTTGAAACAATGATTTAAAATGTTAGGGTCAGATTTATGATGGCTGTGCGCCTCTTTTGCTCCGCTGTGGGTCACTTTTGTGTAAAAGATGCACCATGTTGCAAGATAGGTTTCAGTTCATCTCCAGCAAGATACCATCAGTTTAAAATGTATATAATTAGCACTGTGTAGGGGGCATGCAGAAGCTGAAGCTTTTCTAAGTGTCAAAATTGTTGTATACACTGTTCAACTTCTGTGTACTGTTTGATATGCTAGACTCCATCTGCACTATGAGATACCTAAGCAAAGGCAACACAGGTGATGTGATTGTGAAATGAGGAAAATAAACTCCAAATTTTTCAATTACATCACCTGTGTTTCCTAATTTTACGAATGACATTGTGCAGATGAAGTTTAGGTCTGTCCACGGACACAGAAGAGGTCTGGCCTTTGTTCAAGAGTGAAGTGGACATGACTTACTTCATTAGTAGGCCTTCACATGTATTATCTCCTCTGTATTTTTCAACAAATGTAAATTTGATCTGCAACCCTGAGAAGGACTCACCTTAAACAAACCTCTGGATAGGCCACACCTTATTGTCATCCTGAATCAATCATTTAACATGTTAGGGACAGATTTATGATAGGTGTATGCCTCTTTTGCGCCACTGTGCGTCACTTTTGTGACGCAGTGGCGGTTGAAAAGATTTGCTATGAGGCAACAAAATTATAAAATGATGCATCTAGGCAGATGTGTCATGCTCTAAAAAAACAATGCCACATGAAACCGATGCAGCAGTCATGCAAAAGATGCACCATGTTGCAAGATAGGACTCACTTCATCTGCATCAAGATACTGTTAGTTTAAAATGTATATTTTTAGGACTGTGTAGAGGCATGGAGAAGCAGAGGCTTCTGTAAGTGTCAAAGTTGTTCAAAAACTGTTTGTCCTTCTATTTTTTCCCTTGTCTTTTCTAATTTATTAAAAACATGTTTTAATATTTTTCAAATGTTTGTTCTCTCTTTCACAGATTGAAAGTATAAAAATAACAAATGACTAACTTAACGACAATTATAAGGTAAATGTTTTGTACTCTTTTCGTTATATTTCTATCACATTTAACTTCTATTAGTTCCATTGCTTAATTTCTTTAAGCATCACTTTCCTGCCTTTGCTACTTCCCTCATTCCTTTCTCTATTACTTAATTACTCTACTCCTTCCACTATTTTTCTTAGTCCCTCTCTTCTCATACTTCTTCACTCTTGGTCACTCACTCTGTCTCTATTACTGTTACTGTTTCTGACTGATCAAAATTTTTTTAAAAAAAAAGAACAGTAAGTATAAGGGAAGGAAACAGACAGTTATGTTAAAAGAAAGACAGCTATAGGGAGTAAACTAGGGATACTGTTACCCGCAATCCTCTGCTGATGATGTCACTGACCATGTCATGAATGATGTAATATGTGACATCATCAGCAGTGGATTGCGGGTAACAGTATCTCTAGTTTACTCCCCTATAGCTGTCTTTCTTTTAACATAACTGTCTGTTTCCTTCCCTTATACTTACTGTTCTTTTTTTTTTTTTAATTTTTTGGGTTCGCTCCCGGTTCGCGTACCGGCGAGCGAACCGGGAAGCGAACCAAGAGAAATAGAGGTTGGCAGAGTTCCAAATATTCTACCAATTTTTTTATAACGGGGAGGTAGTTCTGAAAAGAACTTTTTTTTTAATTGTTTTTGTTGTTTTATATTTTTTTTATTATTTTTCTGAACATTTTTTTACTTTTTTTTTATTTTCTGAACAGTTTTATATTTTTTTTTGGTTTTTGATGGAGGGGAAACAACAAAAAACAGGCATTGAAAAGGGCTCAACAGGAGCAAAAAAAAAAATTACTGTCTGGGGCGGTTAGGGCTATTGTGATTGTTATAAGCTAGGTTAATTAAATTAATGCTCATGTTACCACAAGACAGCAATGCACCGCAGTACATACAAGTAAATTTCATATGTACAAAATTCTCCTGAATGTTTGGCACGGTTTCCCGTGCCTCTGCTCCTGTCAACGATATTAGTGATGTTGACCTGGCCACAGGAGTTGTTGTTGGGTTATCTTGCATGTCACGTATCTCCGCCTGGCTGTAGTTCAATGGATGCCACCTGGTCATGTGACGATGCATTGTATAGTTTCCGTAGCTATATTTTTTATCAGTGCCTCTAGATAACCGGTCTTTACAAATCAGGCAGGTGACATACCTAGCATTTACTTTTTTTTGCCCTCGAGGGAGTGAAAAAAACTGCCAAATAAAGCTGGCTTTCCGACGGGAAACCCGGGGCACCTCCTGTAAGAACTGTGGTCCTTCGGTCTCCTCTTCCTCTAGTTCATCCTCTTCCTCCTCTGTCTGGCTGATAAACTGGGGAGGTGGTCCTCTCTTCCCATGAGGAGGTGGAGGTGGTGGTGGGGGTGCACCAGCTGAAGCAACTATTGAAGCCATTGCTCAACTATCAAAATGGTCTTCCTCTCACAAAGATGAAAGTCAGAGTGAGGAAAGAAGGAGGGGTTTTCATCATTTGGGATAAACAATAGTTCTAAACCAATGAAAAGTGTTATTTTTAGGTCACCTGACCTAGCCTTACATCATTATGAAACCAAAAGTGAAATGAACGAATGAAAAGTTTTATCAACAAGTCACATGACCTCTTACGCTTAAGTTACGCGCTGCGGAACGCGCCCCGGATCGCTTCCGGGTCGCTGCGCTTCGCGCCTCGGTTCGCGCTCCGGAGCGCTTCCGGGTGCGCTAACGCGGCGCGTCATAAGACGCATTACGCGGCAACGCGATACGTCGCGCTTTCGCGACGTGCCGCGGATCGCTTCCGGGGAGCTGCGCTTCGCGTCTCAGTTTGCGTACCGGAGCACTTCCGGGTGCGCTAACGCAGCGCGTCATAAGACGCATTACGCGACAACGTGATACGTCGCGCTTCCGCGACGCGTCACGATGTTGATTTCTAACGCGGCAGTTGCGCTAACGGAACGTTTACCGGTTCGCGGACTGGGTCGCGGCATCAAGATGAGCTAACGGGAAGCTTCCCGGTTCGCGAACCGGGAGCGAACAAAAAAAAAGTTTTAAAAAAAATTATTAATAAACATATAAAATATATTTTTGGATTTAAAGAAGAATACATTTTACAGCTACAGATATTAGCTTTTAAAAAACCAATGAAATTCACTGAAAAAACCATAGGTTATAGACCATATATAGTTAGGAATTAGCATTTACAAAACCTTGAAAATTCACTGAAAAAACCATAGGTTATAGACCATATATAGTTAGGAATTAGCATTTAAAAAACCTTATTTTACTCACACAAAACCATTGTAATTCCATATATAGTTAGTTGTACTAACTATATATCGCGCACCCGCAATCCACTGCTGATGATGTCACATATTACATCATTCATGACATGGTCAGTGACATCACTGATGACATCACTGATGACATCTCAAAGGACATCACTGATGACATCTCAAATGACATCACTGATGACATCACTGATGACATCACTGATGACTAAATTCAGTGACTGTATAATTCTGTAAATTTAAAATATGTCTTACATATTGAAGAATGAGTGGATGTATAAGTGTCTTGATGAAGGATTTAGTAGGGGCATGACTGACTGTATGAGTGACTGATTAAATGTGTCTCACTGAGTGCATGGGTTAGTGACTAAACTGTCTTAATTTGTGCATCATTATGTCTGTTGTTCTGTAAACTGCTGCATGTGTTGATCAGTAGCTATATGATTAACTGTATGGGTTATTGATTGGTTGCCCAAGCATTTGTATGGGAGACTGAGTGTGTGTTTGGGTGGCTGGGAGGTGTATGACTCTTTGCATAGATGTGTGAGCAGTTGATTGACTAGATGTATGGGTTCAAAAGTGCATGTGGAAACAGCTGTATGGGCGGTTGACTGTGTGCATGAGTGTATTGGTGAGTGAATGGATATCTCAGTGCTACATGTTAAAGTAAGTACATATGTAAAATACAGTACATGTGAGAGTTGACATATATAAATAACTGTGCATAAGAGCCAGTGAATGTGTGAGTGGCTGTATGGATCATTGTGAACTTGTATCCAGGATTGTATAAGTCAGTAAATATGTTTTAGTATATGTTTGAATAAGTAAGGTGTGTATAACTGTATAGTTGAGGAAATGGAGGTGTGATTGATTCTTTGCATGACTGACTAAGTGTCTGAGTAACTCCATGGATGAGTGACAGTCTATGAGTGTCTGTTTACACTGAGTGTATCTAAGGTTATATTAGAGTCTGAAGAGGTTCATCGTATTATCACATGAATGATGTCATCAGTGATGTGATCAGTAATGTCAAATGAGATGTCATCAGTGATGTCATCAGTGATCTCATTTGAGATGTCATCAGTGATGTCATCAGTGATGTCATTTGAGATGTCATCAGTGATGTCATCAGTGATGTCATTTGAGATGTCATCAGTGATGTCATCAGTGATGTCACTGACCATGTCATGAATGATGTAATATGTGACATCATCAGCAGTGGATTGCGGGTGCGCGATATATAGTTAGTACAACTAACTATATATGGAATTTCAATGGTTTTGTGTGAGTAAAATAAGGTTTTTTAAATGCTAATTCCTAACTATATATGGTCTATAACATATGGTTTTTTCAGTGAATTTTCAAGGTTTTGTAAATGCTAATTCCTAACTATATATGGTCTATAACCTATGGTTTTTTCAGTGAATATATATATATATTACCTACTGGCGGTCGCCAGTAGGTATATATAGTTAGGATTTTTTCTCTATGGGTTTTTTGAAAATTCTATGTCTAATAACTTTGCCGTTTGTGGACGGAATTGGCTGAAATTTTCAGGAAAATGGCACATTTTGTTTCTGGGCAGCCTTTGAAAATTTGGGGGGGGTTCGTCAAGGGGGGGCCGAGAAAAAAGGGGGGTCCCAAAACGCGTTTTTCCCATGTTAATTTCCATAGGGCGGTTGGCCTCACTTTTAGCCCGAACGGCTGAATGGATTTGCACGAAACTTGGCAAAATTGTAGGGACTGGTAGCCCGATGTGCCTTTTGTAGGTCTCAATATATGTGCTCCAGTGGATTTTGAGAAATTAACGTTTAAAAAAAGATATATATCTGTAAGCGCGGACCAGGCAGCGCACTGGTTCGCGGACTTTTCGCGCAACGGAGCTTTGTGAAGCGAAGCTGATTGGTTCTCCGGCGTCTGTCAACATTCCAAACAGTCCGTAGCGGCCGCCATCTTGTCTCTCGGTAGGATCGAGAGACAAGAGGAGGTCAAAACAAAGGGGGAAATAACTATAAGGGGGCATAGTAGATCCTCGCTGACCCCCTAGGTTTGATGTGGAGGTTTTAAAAGGGCCCCGCGGGGCAAAAAAAAATAATAATAATAATAATCGAACGGCTGAATGGATTTGCACGAAACTTGGCAAAATTGTAGGGACTGGTAGCCCGATGTGCCTTTGCTAGGTCTCAATATATGTGCTCCAGTGGATTTTGAGAAATTAACGTTAAAAAAAAGTATATATCTGTAACAGCGCACCGCTTCGCGTACTTTTCGCGTTACGGAGCTTTGCGAAGCGAAGCTGATTGGCTCTCCGGTGTCTGTAAACATTCCAAACAGTCCGTAGCGGCCGCCATCTTGTCTCTCGGTAGGATCGAACAGCTGAATGGATTTGCACGAAACTTGGAAAAATTGTAGGGACTGGTAGCCCGATGTGCCTTTGCTAGGTCTCAATATATGTGCTTCAGTGCATTT
Organism: Lissotriton helveticus; assembly: GCF_964261635.1. Lineage (NCBI taxonomy): Eukaryota > Metazoa > Chordata > Amphibia > Caudata > Salamandridae > Lissotriton > Lissotriton helveticus. The sequence goes on along the minus strand of NC_136057.1, from coordinate 784,540,068 downwards.
TGAGAAATTAACGTTCAGAAACAAGATATATATCTGTAACAGCACTCCGCTTCGCGGAGATAAAATTATATGTGTATTACCTAGCTGTTGCTTTTGTTGATTATTTTTTTATTTTTTTTATTTTTTAAGGATTGTTTATTGTGTTTCATAATTTATTAAACTTTCTAACGCGGCGCGTCATATGACGCATTACGCGACAACGCAGGTCCAGAATATAGTCAAAATGTCTCCACCAACCAGCGGACGGCACACAACCCCTTTCAGCAGGCTAAATAGTTCTGTTAAATGACAACAGAAGGGACAGGCAACAAGAACCATCAGTCAAAGAGGGGAGGGCAAGTTCTTCTCTACCGGGTGACGTTGGAGCGCTACCGGAACTGATCGAATTGGTAGTCTACAGTGTTTCTGGATGTTTCAGACTGAAGCTGGCGTTAGCATGAGAGCACCACCATTTCGTAGCTCCGTCGTGGCCATTCCACGAGCAATCATGCTAGGCGCTCCCCACCAGAAGCCTGCGGGAGTCGGGGGCCCCCAAGACTTTTGTAGAATCTTCAAGGATGAGGGGACGCTTTCGAGAATGGAGCCCAAGCTCTAGCAGACAAGCGTCCGAGTTCCAAGGTGTCGCAGGCCCATTTAGTGGACCACGCCCAAATCTGAAGAGATGGCCGCCATTTTGAGAGTCCTGTGGCAGCCGCCTATCGCTGCACCGCAAGAGCGGGAGCAACTCAAGTACATGGTGAGCGAGACGCTGTAGTCGAAAGAGCGGGCGGTAAACAGCTGAATAGCGGAAGAGGCACAGTGTAGCAAAAGCGGGCTGAATGGCAAATGAAACGGAAAAGGGGTGCCCCACTACAGCGTGTCTTTAGGTGAAACGGATTGTGGGACAAGGTGAAGAATGGAAGAGTCACCAAAAGGAAAAAAGTTCCGCTTGACCCCGGGAGCCGGCCACCTATGTCGGGGGCGATCTCAGGCAAAACCAGGGCAACACGACTTGGGGAGGGGGCCGGAGCCAAGCGCCCCCTCCGAGTCCGCGACATGACACCGTCCCTCGGGGGCCTCCGTCAAGCGGTTCAGGGTGGCACCGCATCACAACAGCCCCCACTTACTTTAAGAATAGTGAAGATGAAGCAATTGCAAATAGGCTTCAGACAATGTTACAAGCACTCCTCAAAACTTTGAACTTTCAGAGTGCATGAGTTGGGACAGCGAGGGGTGATTTGGTTTCTCGGACTGTTTTTCTGGTCTCTCACCACTGGCATACTTTAACGTTTTCTTGTTTCTAGGACATTAATAGGTTTTATCATTACGTTATGTTATCGTTTCTTTGTTTGTTGTTTAATAAAAGTTCATGTTCATCAGTGGCCTACTGATTTTCGTTTTCCTATTTTTTTCTTTCCAGGTTGTTTCATGGTAAAGTTTCTGTTAACAGGATACAGTGATCACTTCGTTATTATTGCATATGTCCTTTTCACTAGGGGTGCTCTCTGGTCGGGCCAGATGACGTATCTCTAGTAAATGGTCCGGGTGAAAAAGGTGCATCAATCAGTGGGGAGTAGATAGGCATGACAGATTACAACGGGGGAGAAAGGTCCGCATTACGTACCCTTTCACTACTTGCAAAGATTTTCCTACGTTTATTTGCAAACAGGGAATACCTCCAAAAAGAACTAATTCCCAAACAGTCAATGTTCGGACAATCAATCAATCAATGAGGAATGAAATAGGTACGACGTGTTAAAGGCTTGCGTTACCTACCCTTCACTATCTGCAAAGGGAGATAGAATATTCCTATTCTTCCTCGTTTGCAGGTAGAGAAGATCGTTAAGAGAATTAACTTCGAACAATTCAATGCTCGATTGAAACAATCAACAAGGGGTACTGTGAACACAAATGAACGCCGCTTATATACATACGCATTGCTATTTTCAACAGGTTGTTCCTAATGTTTCTATTTTAGCGAGGTCAAAAGAGATCCCATTAGTGGCCTACTGATTTTGCTCGATTCCTTTTGTTTTTTTACACGATTTTTCGCTATCTGCAAAGACTAAACAGAGTATTGCGACTCTGTGCTTGTTTGTAAATAGAGAATGAACCAAAGAGAACAATCAATCAAATGGAGAGAGAAGCAGGCACGACGGATTACAAAGGGGGAAAGGGCTGCGTTAACTACCCTTCACTATCTGCAAAGAGAGAGTACTCCTAATAGAAATGAGGGGTGGGGGGCAGCAATCAAAGCAGATCAGTGTGCATAAACACGAAGAAAAAAATTTCTTACCACGTACTTGACATTCGACAGCTTATGATATTTGCTATTAAAAAACCATTGAAATTCACTGAAAAAACCATAGGTTATAGACCATATATAGTTAGGAATTAGCATTTACAAAACCTTGAAAATTCACTGAAAAAACCATAGGTTATAGACCATATATAGTTAGGAATTAGCATTTAAAAAACCTTATTTTACTCACACAAAACCATTGAAATTCCATATATAGTTAGTTGCACTAACTATATATTGCGCACCCGCAATCCACTGCTGATGATGTCACATATTACATCATTCATGACATGGTCAGTGACATCACTGATGACATCACTGATGACATCTCAAATGACATCACTGATGACATCACTGATGACATCTCATTTGACATCAATGACCACATCACTGATGATATCATTCATGTGATAATACAATGCATCTCCTCACATTTTAATATAACCTCTGTTTCACCCAGTGTTAAAAACAGAGTATAATTTTTGAAACCATTGACACACCAATACTAGTTACTACATACGTACTCACTGATTCCTACGTCTACACACACATTCACTCATTCACCCATACAATCATTCATACATACAATCACTCATCTTTACAACACTATCATATGCACTCATAAACCTATACAGACACTCACACTCTGCCACTCATCCATGGAGTTACTCACACACCTAGTCAGTCCTGTAAAGAATCAATCACACTTCCATTTTCTTGTCTATACAGTTAAACATAGAGCACCTTACATTTTCAAACATATAGTAACACATACTTACTTTCTTATACAATCATTGATACTGATCTGCACAGAGTCACACACCTCCCAGCCAGCCACACACACACTCAGTCTCCCATACAAATACTTGGACAATCAATCAATAACCCATATAGTTAATCATATAGCTACTGATCAACACATGCAGTAGTTTACAGAACAACAGACATAATGATGCACAAATTAAGACAGTTTAGTCACTAACCCATGCACTCAGTGAGACACATTTAATCACTCACTCATACAGTCAGTCACGCACCTACTAAATCCTTCATCCAGACACTTCTACATCTACTCATTCTTCAATATGTAAAACATATTTAAACTTTACAGAAACACACAGTCACTGGATGATGTCATCAGTGATGTCATCAGTGATGTCATTTGAGATGTCATCAGTGATGTCATCAGTGATGTCACTGACCATGTCATGAATGATGTAATATGTGACATCATCAGCAGTGGATTGCGGGTGCGCAATATATAGTTAGTGCAACTAACTATATATGGAATTTCAATGGTTTTGTGTGAGTAAAATAAGGTTTTTTAAATGCTAATTCCTAACTATATATGGTCTATAACCTATGGTTTTTTCAGTGAATATATATATATATATATAGTGGCAGACTGGTGTTGGGTGCAATAAATCTCTAGAAACACCACGAATTGGGTCTCGTCTCGTCTTTGTCAGAATTTGGCTGTTGGCGCTACGTACCGCATATATTACCTACTGGCGGTCGCCAGTAGGTATATATAGTTAGGATTTTTTCTCTATGGGATTTTTGAAAATTCTATGTCTAATAACTTTGGCGTTTGTGGACGGAATTGGCTGAAATTTTCAGGAAAATGGCACATTTTGTTTCTGAGCAGCCCCTGAAAATTTTGGGGGGGTTCGTCAAGGGGGGGCCGAGAAAAAAGGGGGGTCCCAAAACGCGTTTTTCCCATGTTAATTTCCATAGGGCGGTTGGCCTCACTTTTAGCCCGAACGGCTGAATGGATTTGCACGAAACTTGGCAAAATTGTAGGGACTGGTAGCCCGATGTGCCTTTTGTAGGTCTCAATATATGTGCTCCAGTGGATTTTGAGAAATTAACGTTTAAAAAAAGATATATATCTGTAACAGCGGACCGGGCAGCGTCCTAGGACGCGTACTTTTCGCGCAACGGAGCTTTGTGAAGCGAAGCTGATTGGTTCTCCGGCGTCTGTCAACATTCCAAACAGTCCGTAGCGGCCGCCATCTTGTCTCTCGGTAGGATCGAGAGACAAGAGGAGGCGAAAGCGAAGGGGCAAATGACCATAAGGGGGAATAGTAGATCCTCGCTGACCCCCTAGGTTTGATGTGGAGGTTTTAAAAGGGCCCCGCGGGGCAAAAAAAAATAAAATAATAATAATCGAACGGCTGAATGGATTTGCACGAAACTTGGCAAAATTGTAGGGACTGGTAGCCCGATGTGCCTTTGCTAGGTCTCAATATATGTGCTCCAGTGGATTTTGAGAAATTAACGTTCAAAAAAAGATATATATCTGTAACAGCGCTCCGCTTCGCGTACTTTTCGCGTTACGGAGGTTTGCGAAGCTGATTGGTTTTTCGGCGTCTGTAAACATTCCAAACAGTCCGTAGCGGCCGCCATCTTGTCTCTCGGTAGGATCGAGAGACAAGAGGAGGCCAAAGCGAAGGGGCAAATGACCATAAGGGGGCATAGTAGATCGTCCCTGACCCCCTAGGTTTGATGTGGAGGCTTTGAAGGGGTCTCGCAGGGCAAAAAAAAAAATACAGTTTTTTTAGTTTTTTTGCGTGGAGTGCGCCCGGTTCGCGAACCGGGAAGCGTTCTGGGGAGCGTACTTTCTTGAAAATTAGTGAAAAAAGTTAGAGTAAAATAATAATTGTGAGTGATCAGATGTAGGGTAGCTCTGAGAAGAGCTTTTGGGTTTATGGTACATTTAGGTACTTATAAGTAGGTACCAATGCACATTCTTAAATTCAGAGTGAAAACTCTATTGCCCTCATCTGAGAAGTGAACTCCATCTCCTCTGTAGATATCTTGCATGTAGTAACGCAAGTTATTGTTGTACAGGGAGCCCATTCCATGGTCTCTCATGTAAGCTGAAACAGATTTGTTTACATGCTTCCTCGACTTCTCAATTTGTGGACAAAATTGGTTCGACCACCTCCATTTCTGTCTTTGGCATATATTTGAATATACCAAGGCAGTCTGAGGAAAAAGTGCCATCAATTGCTCAAAGGTGTCCTTTAAAAGCATTTCCAGACCTACCCCAGTCAAAGTGCCCAAATCATTACCTCCACAGTGCACAATTAACAGGTCAGGTTTTGGCAAATGCATAAAGGTTTTCACCAATGGTATCAATTGGTGACATTTTAATCCTCTGTGGCCAAACCACTTAATTTCCACATCTTGTAAATTGAGGTTAGGTAAATTCCTGTTTTCAGCGTACGTTTGAGCCCAATAGATGTAACTATGTCCAACAATCCAGACAGAAAACATGGTGAGAGAAGGTTCTGCTGCAGTCAGATGAAGTGTGGCAATGAAATGGCAGTTGAAAAAATGAGAGTGTAAAATGAAAAAAACTGAGGAGTTTCTGTGTTAATGATGCAGTAAGAGTGATTGGTGGATTTTGATTGCTGATACAGAAAGTTAGTGTGCATGGATGAGTTCGTTGAAAGATGTATTTTGAGTGGCGAAGAAAAAATCATTAAATGAAAGAATGCTCTGGATATGCAGGTGCACTGAGAGTTTAGAGTTCAATTGCAACATTGTTGTGTGAGAGGTCTTGCAAGAGGTGGTTGCTATGCAGAAAAAGCAGAGAGGGGGCAGAGGGGGGAAGGGTTTTGCTTTGAAAAAAAGTGAGGGAAGAGTTTTGATTGGGTGACATGAGAGATATGTGTGAGGAATTACAGCATTTCTGTGCTTTTGATAGCTGCAGACTCTGGAGTGCATACCTTTTGCTCTGCTGAAGACAAATTGGTGTGTTTCTGAGACTGTTTTGAAACTCAAAGTATTTGCTAAGGTGAGAAAAGATTTCTTTAATTTAGATAGAAAATAGTGTGCTTTAAGGAGAAAATTATGAAGAAAGTTGTGTTTTTCAAATGTTGCTTTGTCTCAAGTGTTTCACAAATAGATTTTGTTTCTTTGAGAAATTGTAATTGGAGAAAATGTGAAGTATTAGTACTGACAGGGCTTTTATGTGCATAGGAGCTGTGGAGTGTTTTCAAATTATGACTTGTAAATCGTTTTTGAGAAAAAGCAATGGTGTTAATATTGATGAGAAGGACATAATGGTGTCTGCTTCTTTATAAGGTAATTGAGAGTCTCTGATGTTATTTTTCCCATTTCAATGTAAGAAGTTTGTCTGTGGAGCAAATTGCTTGTAAATATGCTCCCACCTGTGCATGGCAAATTTAGATTTTGAATGTTTCCGTTACATAGGCATGTTAAAGGTGACTGAAACATGCTGCAAAGGCAATCAAAAAATGCTTTTATGTGTCTTAAGGACATTTTAAGTCATTTCCCCATGTGCAGTGTTTTCAAATTATGAGTTGAAAATCGTTTTTGAGGTAAAGGAATGTTTTCAAAATGTATGTGCGCCATATGACCCCAAATTTCTTTTTCAGGGGTGCAGCAGGGTGTTCTTGAGACACCCCTGCACCGTCGGAAAAATTCGTAATTTGCGATGAGGTAATTGCTAATCGCAAATTGCACCTTCATTCCTATGGGCCTCCTGCTGCATGGAAATGAATGGGTAATTTGTAATTAGCAAATAGGTCATCGCAAACTAGGAATGGTAAAGAATCGCTATTTATTCCTTAAAGTTCGCTATTTAGGAAGTGCAAAAAACTTTGATGATACATATGGCGGTTTATCTCTAACAAGATAAGAAGCATAGGGATAGATTTATGATGACTGGCGCATCACCAGGGATGTGTTAGTCATTCTTTGCCGCTGTTCCGTCACCTATGGTGTGCTGCATTTACAATGCGGCGCATCATGGGGCAAAAACAGCACAGATGCGTGACGTATTTGTGCCGTAAAGTTGGCGCATTGCTGGAGTTGTATCGCAAGTGTGATGAAGCTCCAGTAAGGTTGAGGGGTGCCCCTGTCGCAGGGTTTCTGTTCTGACACAGAACTGTGGACAGAGGATTGGAACCTCGGCGAATTAGGGTGTCCCAAAACTCACCTTAGTAATCAAAACCCCTTAGCAAGCTAGGTACAGTGTCACATTGGATATAACAAACTCTCAATGTTTAGACAATCCAGAATATGAACTTATAGTACCTCAGGATACGTGGAACTCATGAACAGTCGGTCGTTATATATTTCTTAGAAACGAGAACATGGAGTTAAGAAGAACACATGTGTATTTGAAATGTTTATTTACTAATGCCGTCTTCTCAGGCGTAGTATCTTAGATTATACAAGTACACATATTATCAGTAGCAAAATTACCAGCATAGTCAATAGTACATAAAAAGCGAATGGTGACAGTATGTTAACATGCTGTAAATGAATAAGAGTTAGCAACACTTATAAGCAGCCGCGGGCCGTGGAGGGAGTTACGGTGGGCAGGGAGGCGGGGAGGGGGAGGGGCAGGGTGGAGAGGGCTCCACCCTGCCCCTCCCCCTCCCCGCATCCCTGCCCCTCCGTAACTCCCTCCACGGCCCGCGGCTGCTTATATCTCACCCTCCCTAATACACATAATATATTATTTGCTAAGAAGGTCTCTTTGTGTTGGTTTAGGGCGTGCCGATACTTTAGTGTCTTAGATTTGAAGGAATCACATCAGCATAGAAAAGATAATCCATATGCCGTGCTTAATATCGCCAACGGCATTGTGCCATAATATTCTAGCATGCGATTGCGGAACAGTGTCAGCAGCTGCAGGGCGGGAGCTTGCACAGGAGGGACATCCATATTTAAAAATGTAAAAAAGCACAAGAGCGTCCGCTGGTAATGCAAGTAAAAATGGGAATCCACGAAGCAGAGTGGAAAAAATAGAATGTAAGAAAGCAGGGATGACTCCAAAGATTTTCTCAAATGAAGTCACGAGACCACTGGTAACAATTTTAAAAAAGTGCGCCAGGCCCTTTGTGGAGGACGCGTTAGAGATAGTCCGAACCATCTTGCTGAAATGGAAAGGCGAATCTGTATTTAAAAGGGTCTGCACCTCTGTACGGGTGTTCGCTGTGTGAAGCACGAAAGTTTCACGGGCCGAACTCAAGGCCACCTCTCTCTGAGACAAAATAGCTCTTATTCTTGCCATGCCGTTGAAATGTGCTGCCAAGGTTGGTATTTGTGGCCAGATTGAAAACTCCCTATGTTCATGTGTGGGAGGAAATAGAATATTTCTGCAGCAAATAACCCGTTCATTTACTGTTACGATAAAATTAATACTTTTAATTAACCCAGAACAATCTTCATTATTGAGCATCAAATAACTACCATTTTCCAAGAACTTGAACGTGGGGATGATAGCAGGAACTGGTGTGCCTTGCAACACGCAAGCCATATTTGGTCGGTGTTTGTTGCATGAACCGTGTAACTGTATGTGCCTACACATTAGTGAATGATCTGGCGTCTCAGTGCATTCCTCTCCATTCAGATAAAGTTCTTGATCATCTTTGAAAATCTGTATGTGTATGGAAGCGACCAGACTTCATGAAGAAAACCACTACCTAAAGGTTAATAACGACCTATTGGTATATATTTCATACAATTTGAAAACTTATATAAAGCAAAAGGCAGCGTTATTAAACCGTGGATAAGGCACGTTGCCAAAGCAGTCAACCTTTTGGATTTATACTGGAAATGTTAAAGGAAGAATTACGGAGTAGGGCCTGTAAATCTTTAATAGACAACGAGTAAAATTACTCCAACCATCATATTCCTCTAACTCCGGGATAGTAGGGGTGTTTAATTTTTTAGAAGTAGCCAATCCAAAGCATTTGGTCTGGGAAATTGTTTCATTCACAAACAACATATGTTTTGGGATGAGACATGCACGGTGGAAAGCCTCAGTGCCTTGTACCTGCCAGGTTCGTGAACCCCAAACTGATGTAGATCCTGGATATTTTTACTCTGTATTACGTTAGCATGGTCTCATTACTGGTTTAAACGCCATTTTTCCTTTTTTGTAACTTCTGCACACGACACTTAGTTGTTGCTTTAGCTTTCAGCCTACCTGCGTCAAGATCTATGCCTGCTTCAAGCAGGCGCAGGGTTTTGATGTAGCTTTGTCCTATCTGATTGTAAATGCGGCACACCGTGGGTGGCAGAGCAGCGGTGCACGTTAACTGGTGCATCCCTGGGGATGTGCTAGTTAATATAAATCTGCCCCTTTACATTTAATTATGTGCAGGGGACACAGAGTAGGTGAGGTTTATCCAAGGTTAAGAAGAGATGAGTCCTGTTCAGTGAAAAATTGGAGATAGGCTTCAGTATATTATATACTTAAGTAGTGTGTTAAGTTTTTGATGACTGTTATTAATTTACTGTTGGGTAATAGTGGTTAATAACATTTTTTATTATATTTTACCACAGATTCAACTGCAGATTATTTCAAGATTTTAGGATGCCTAGCAAAGAAAGAGTAAGAAAGGCTGCAAAACATCAAAGACAGCAGGACCATGGAATAATGCAGCAGTCCTCTAACAAAAAGATTTGTCAAGTCACCAAGAAAGCACCGGGTAAGAGTCGAAAAACAGTCATAAGAAATATGTGTAGTAAAAAAAATATTATACAGAAAATGTTTCAGTCCAGAAAAGGAGAAAGAATTCAAATGGTAAGGAAAGGCCAATGAGAAATGTTACTGCTAGAGTAAGAGATAACTCTATGCATGAAAGTAGAAGGAAACAACAGTTTAGGGATATTCGTAAACGAATGTTCCGCAACAGGATAATTGGGAATTTGTTAAAAAATATTAAGAAAGGTCAGCAGAAAGTGTTTTTTTATAAGAGAAAAAAAATAGTTGAGAAAGTTATTGATCAGGCATTTGAAATTAAACGTAAGTTATTTATTTTGACAATCAATAGAATTAGGAAGCCAAACAAGGTAATTTATGATTTCAAAAGAAATAGTAGATGGAAGAGAATAGTTAATCGTTGTAATTTTTGTGAAGTTTTTTCTGGAGAATGGATGCATAGTTCAAGCTCTGAGGCATTTTTTAATGAGGAGAGTTATTTCCAGGATAATGATTTGGTGCATGCAGTTGACACCAGTGGTCGAGCTTATGAAGTGAAAGATGGTTGTCCAGTTGAAAAAGAAAAACTTGTGAGAACAGAGATAGAAGAGGTGTTAGGTAATGAGGTTTTAGGGAGACGTCCTAAGGGTCCTGTGTACACCTGGAAGTGTAGTAGTATTTGCAGTGTACGACAGGATTCCATCAATTTGCTTTGTGATTTTATACGGTCATTTAGTAAGAAAAGTTTGAAGCAGAAAATGAAGTTGTTGCAAGAATTAGATCCTTGCAGAGTGAGAGAAGTGATAGGTTTGCATGGTCATTCACTGGCTTGTCTTTCCAGGAGAGTATGCCAGAGTGTTTTTCATCATTTCAGGATGCTAGCAGTGCATCATAATAAAGTGAGGAAATTAGTTAGAATGTTGTATTATGCTAAGAGTCCAGCAATTATGCTTAAACAATTATGCGCTGCTCTTTTGCATGGTTCTGAAATAGATGTGAAGAATATATGTGAAGAAATTGAGTTTTGTTACTTTGGAAGTAAAGAGGAGAATGTTGAAATTGACCAAGAAGAAGAGAGTAATGTGGAAGATAGTGTACAGGTTTCCAGTACAGATAATTTCCAGAGGGAAATTGCGACGTTTGAGGTGAAATCAAGTGAGAGGCCAAATTTCACTTGTGTGTGTTGTCGACGTACTTATTATAAGAATCAGACTAAGTTAGTGGATTTATATGGAAAAAGTGAAAGGGAAAATAATAGTGAATGGAAGGATTTTACAACATACTTGATGGTAGAAAATTGTTTTGATTTGGGATTGGATCAACGTGTGTGTACTTATTGTTGTAACAAATTAAATCAAAACCAGATGCCTGCTAGAGCAGTTCATAATAATCTGGAATTGGTTGAGATTCCTTCTGAATTGAAGGATTTAAATACTTATGAATCTATTTTGATTCAAAGTATCCATCCCTTTCAGGCTATTGTAAGAATGGAGCCAAAGACAGGGAAATTGCCTCCATCAGATTTACAGAGAGGATTAAAGGGAAGAGTTGTTTATTTGCCTCTAGATTTGAAGAAAAACATTAACACAATTGGAGTAGAAAAAGTGGAAGAGGAACCTCTTGTTATCTTAGTTAATGGGGTTCCGACAAAGAATAAGAAAATATGGCAAGATTTAGTAGATGTTAGGAAAGTCAAAAGGGCAACATTGTATTTGAAAAAATATAATAAATACTATAAAAATGTATATGTTGCAGAAGAGGAAGTAAGTGAGGAAGAGGATAGCGATTTGTGTGCTGGTCAAATTGAGAAAGTAGAACCCTGTACTAGTGAAGAAATATATGAACATTATAGTGTTCATCCTTTGCATTCCAAGGAAGTCATGGGGAATGCTATTGAGTTGTTTCAAATGAAACAAGCGAAAGGGAGTCCCATTAGTGTTTGGGAGGAAAGTTTGGAAGCTCGGTGTTTCCCACAGCTTTTTCCAACAGGTCAGGGAGGAAGATATGATGAGCGACCTCATCAAATTCCTGCTTCTGAATACCGGACTTTGCGATTGTATGCAGGAGATCCTAGGTTTCGACAATGCATTCCTTATTTGTTTCATCTCCTGTTTGAAAGCGATCTGTCTGGACTGTCATATGCAGTGAACCACATCTTGAAAAGTGGTATACACATGCAAAACATCTCGGCAAGTGACTTTCTGGATAAAGTCAATGTCCAAGACAGTATTTTGGATTCTCACCTGATTAATCTCATGGCGTGTCAGCGTGGTACTAATGAGTACTGGTACCGTCGTCATGGTGATTTAAAATGTATGCTGAGGAACTTAGGAACTCCCACATGGTTCCTCACTTTGAGCTGTGCTGAGTATGGCTGGGAAGACTTACTTGAATTTCTACGAGAGGCAAATGCTAACGTAGAAAACATCGAATTCAAGACACCCGGAGAACTGTGCTCTTTGGATCCAGTCAATGTATGTAGGTACTTCAATCATAGATTTGAAGGTATGATGTCTTTCATCATGAATAAGAAGAATCCACCTCTTGGAGAGGTGTTGGATTTCTTCTGGAGGAAGGAGTACCAAGCAAGAGGTGCTCCTCATATACATATGTTGCTGTGGATCAAGGATGCACCTAAATTTGGAACGGATGCAGACGACTCAGTGATGAGTTTCATAGAACAGTATTCTACGTGTGCTGTTCCAAACGCAAAGGAGAAAAAAAGCGTAAGAGAAAAAGTTCTACGTTTCCAAAGCCATCGATGTGGAAAGTACTGTCGTCGTAAATTCCGGAACAAAGACAAGTTCTACACCAAATGTCGTTTCGGCTTTCCACGATCGGTGATTTCTAAAGGAAGAGTGAACAGTTTGATGTCTTCGCTGCGACATAATGTGATGAAGAAATCACCTAAAAACACATACAATTTGAAGAGGAACGAAGAGTCTAAGTACATCAACGACTACAACCCGGTGATTTTGTCCATGTGGAATGCTAACATGGATATACAGTTTGTGGCTGATAACTGTATGGCTGTGGCTCGGTATGTGACATCTTACATCACCAAAAAAGAGAAGACAGAATTGAAGGATATGTGGGAGGACATTTCCCATGAAAAGAGCCTCAGCAAGAAGTTGTACAGTTTCAGTCTGAAGATGTTGTCGCATCGAGAAATCGGAGCTTACGAATGTTCTGACCGGTTGTCTTCAGCAAGTCTCTATGCCAAGTCCAGGAGTATTGTTTGGGCGAGTGTTGGTCTTGCTGCAACGCGTAATCGAGTTCTGAAACCTGTGCGGGAAATTGAGTATTTGGCGGAAAAGGAGCCAAACAGTACCGACATTTTGAAGAGCAACATGTTGGATACATATTATCCAAATCGAAGCAGTCACCTCGAGAATGTTTGTCTGTATGAGGTTCTGCAAAATTACATATTCAAGAGGAACATCAAAGAAGATACTGAGAAAGGAGTGTATGCTGTAATAGGAAGTGAGGGATGTCTGGTCAAGCAAAGAAAATGCCACTTGATAAACCATCGAAAATTGAGTGGCGAATCTCCTGAAAAAAAGGAGTTTTTCTATTTAGCACTTTTGCAACTTTTTAAGCCTTGGCGTGCAGAAGAGGAACTGCTTGGAGATTTCCTTTGTTACGAAGACTCATTCAATGCTGCCAAGGAGACCATAGAATGTCCTGCTTTTCCCAAATATGTAGAAATGTTGAATGTGGAAATTGAGCAGGAAGCAACGATTGCAGCTGAGATTGCCAGAGACAGTTCTCAGGACAGTCAGAGTTCTGCTTCATTGAGTCAGGATCCACTAGGAGGACCTCTTATCGAAAATGAAGCTGCCACTGCTATGAATGAAGTGGAAAGAGCCATGGCACATGCTCAGGAGGATGTGGTTAACTTAGAAGAGTTGGAAAAACAACTCAACGTTGAGCAGAGGAAAATATATGACGAACTTACCATGCAAATTGATCATGGATTAAGTCATGACAAGAAAGAGTGCTCATGTACGTCGTTGAAGCCTGTCCGACTGTACGTGAGTGGAGAAGCGGGAACTGGAAAAAGTTTCCTTATTAAAGCAATTTCATGTTATTTGCAGGAAAGGACAGAGTCATCGCTGTCTTGTGTTGTCACCGCTCCAACTGGACTGGCAGCACATAACATTAAAGGGATTACTTTACATCGTTTACTGATGCTGCCAGTGGAGCATGACAACAAATTAGAATATCACAAGCTATCTGGAGATGCTTGTTTTGAAGTTTCAAGAGTCTTGAGGAAAATGAAACTTCTTATCATTGACGTAGTAAGCATGGTTTCCAATGTCATGCTTGCCTTTGTGCATTTGAGAATGCAAGAAGTTCTCAAAACAGAGTATGATGTGTTATTTGGTGGCAAACACATCATTGTTTTCGGAGATCTTCTGCAGCTGACACCAGTGAAAGGGCAACCTGTGTTCAAAATGCTCACGCATGAAGATACCAGGAAGTGCTTAGGGAGTATTGGCAACGTCAATATATGGTTAAACTTCAATTATGCTGAACTGCATGAAAATATGCGTCAGGCAAAGGATGAAGTTTACAAGACTATTCTACAAGATGTTAGAATTGGAAAAGTGACCGAGCATGGGAAAGAAGCTTTACATGCACGATTACTGACAAATTTATATCCAGACGAAGATGTTGTGCCTGAGAATATTTTTCAGAAAGTTACTGAGAAAAAATCTGGAATATGTTTGATGCCAACTCTTGCAGAATGTGCCAAATTCAACAACAAAATGTTGCATTTAGAAAAGCAAGAGATTGTGAAATTGGAAGCTATTGACAGGGTAGAGCATATGGGATCAACAATTATTTTGTCTGAGAATCTGAAAGCAAAATTGGATTCATTAGAGAAGAGTATATCTAAAACTGCGGGTTTTGAAAAGACTCTGAATGTGTGCTTGAACTGCCGTATAATTTTAAGAAGGAATTTACATGTTGAAAGAGGTCTGGTAAATGGATCAATGGGTAATGTTGTTGATTTTGTGAAATACAGAAATAGAGATGGAATTGAATTTTTAAAAATTAAATTTGATGGCATTGAGGAAGTACAGCTAATTGCTCGTTGTTCTGCTAGATTTTTGCTTGTAAAAGACTTATATGTTCGTCGTAAGCAGTTTCCTGTTTGCTTGGCATATGCGGTGACAATCCATAAATCGCAAGGTTTAAGTGTAGACTGTGCATTGGTGAATATTGGCAGTTCTGTGTTCAAGGAGGGTATGGCATATGTGGCATTGTCACGAGTTAGGACTTTATCGGGATTGTACTTGATTGAGTGTGATGTCACAAACATTTGTGCGGATCTAGATTGTGTTAAGGAATACAATAGGTTGAGAAGAGAGTATGCGCCACATTTGCCTCAGTATCCTTTGTTTGAGAAACGTGTGGTAGGCCGGAAACGAAGAAATGTGACCAATACTGGGGAGGTTGTAGCAAAAAGACGAAAAGTCGATGAACCTGAAATTATAAGCAGAAACAAAAAGGATTCTGTTGAAGATGTTGTTGGTTTTCAATTTGAAAACAGTTCTGGTGTCAACTGCTATGCTAATGTAGTGGTTAATGTTTTGTTTTCTCTACAAAATGTAAAAGAAGAGATTGTGGTCAATTCTGATCAAAGATTTTGCAGTTTGTTAAATTCTGTGTTAGAGAAATGTAGCACTGATAGAACAAACATAGAAAGTGTGTCTGAAATTTGAAATCTGTTAGACAGATGTTCAGGCCAAACACAATTCTCTCAAAATAGTCAGCAAGATTGTCAGGAGTTTTTAATGTATATGCTTGATGTATTGTATGCTGAAGGTGTAGATGTAGATCATCTGTTTGGGCTTTCTTATCAATGGCAGCATGACTGCGAGAACTGTAGGGTATCAAGTAGTACTAGTGTAGACTCAGAAAGATTTATATATTTAACTTTGCCAGACAGTAAATCAGTCTCTTTTAATAAGCTAGTAAAAGCAGCTGATCACAATATGGAGTGTAGGCAATGTAAACCTGAAATGATGTCCACATTATTTATACGAACATATGGCCAGTATGTCATTTTAATGTTCCAACGATGTAGGCCTGATGGAACAAAATTGACAACTTTAATTAAAAATTTTGTGGCTTCACAGTTGTCAATATCAGGAAGGACTTTTGTAACTGTAGCAATTATATATCATGATGGTTCTTCAATAACATCAGGACATTATACAGCTTATTTAAAGTGTAGAAATGGCTGGTCATTCTGCAATGATTCTGTTTTAATTTTCAAAAAAAAATTGCCATATGACCTTAAAAACTCTTACCTGGTGTTTTTAAAACCAAAATTTTAGGGAAAGAATCTCGGGATGTGCTCTGAGGAATTTCAAGAAGTTCTCATGGCTCCTACACTATTTGGCCTTGAAGATAAGTGTAGTACAGAGACATAACTTTTTACCATAACACTGGACGTTATTGAGAAATACGTGCACTTTGAATGAGTTCAGAAAAACTATTTCTTTTTATAAGCTAATTGAAGCAGCGAATCAAAACATGGAGTAGAGGGAATGTAAGTCTGCAATGCTGTCTACTGTTTTACATTGCTTTGTGATTAAAAGTGATGTAGAGAATTAAATAATTGTACTAGTCATAAAGGTAGTGTAAGTCTGCTTCATAGTAAGCAGTATCAGTGTGATAGGAAATGTAGAACATGATTGAGCAAGAAGGGGAAGATATTACTAGTCCAGGATTGTGTAAATGATCTTCAACATTTTAATTCTGAAAGTTGCGGAAATGCGAAAAGACGGGATTGGCTAACAAGAAATCCAAGAGTTATACATGGCTCTGACAAGATTTGGCCTTGTGGAATCTTGTGGTAGAGAGCAAGAAGTCATTTATTGTATGTAACATGTTTTTGAAAACGATGGAGGTTTTCTTTCAGAAAGTGGCGGGTTGAAAGTAATAACAGCACAACAGAGTGTAAGCTGTTCATAGGACATCCTTGGCCGTCATGGAAAGTAAGTTAACTTTAAGGAGTTCTGAATTCTGATTTGTAATGTTGTATGGGTTTTTTAAACACAATCATTTTGATTGTGTTTTTTTTTCCCCGCTGTTATATGATGAATACCTTCAAGTCACTGTTTTAGTGAAATTTGATACATTCTGAGAACAGCAAAAATAAACCATTTAACATGTATAATTAATTCTGTTCTGTTTGCATTTATGATGTATATGTAGAACTGTGTAGGAGGCATGGAGAAGGTGAGGCTTCTGTAAGTGTCAAAGTTGTTGCATACAGTGCTCATATTCTACGTAGTCTTTTATATTTCATTACTTTCACTGTTTCTGACTGATCTAAAATTTTTTTTTTAAAAAGAACAGTAAGTATAAGGGAAGGAAACAGACAGTTATGTTAAAAGAAACACAGCTATAGGGAATAAACTAGGGATACTGTTACCCGCAATCCTCTGCTGATGATGTCACTGAGCATGTCATGAATGATGTAATATGTGACATCATCAGCAGTGGATTACGGGTAATAGTATCTCTAGTTTACTCCCCTATAGCTGTCTTTCTTTAAACATAACTGTCTGTTTCCTTCCCTTATACTTACTGTTCTTTTTTAAAAAAAAAAATTTTTTGGTTCGCTTCCGGTTCGCGTACCGGGGAGCGAACTGGGAAGCGAACTAAGAGAAATAGAGGTTGGCACAGTTGCAAATATTGTACCAATTTTTTAATAACGGGGAGGTAGTTCTGAAAAGAACTTTTTTTTTATTGTTTTTGTTGTTTTATATTTTTTTTATTTTTTTTCGGAACATTTTTTTACTTTTTTTGAATTTTTCTGAACAGTTTTATATTTTTTGGGGTTTTTCTTGGAGGGGGCAATGAAAACGATTCATTGTAAAGGGCTCAACAGGAGCAAGAAAACAAAAAAAAAGAATTTATTGTTTGGGGAGTTTCGGACAAACATGAGCATGATTGTCAATAGCTCTGTTGATCAGAGTGATGCTACTTTCTCCGTAGCAAATGAATCCACTGCAATGTACGCAGACTTGTTTTACTTCACAAAATCTCGTTTGTATATTTGGCACCATCTCCCTGCCCTCTGGTCCCGTTACTTCCGGTACAACAGATCTTCTGGCCATAATAGGGAGATTATCTAGGTCGTCCTGTTCCTCTTCTTCCTCTTCTTGCTGAATTATAACTTTAGCAGGTGGTCCACTCTTCCTTGGATGTGGTGGAGGTGGTGGGGAAGCACCAGCTGAAGCTAGTAAAGAAGCCATTGCTCACTGGTAACAAAGGGTCTTTCTCTCACAATGATGAAAGTCAGAGTGAGGAAAGAAGGAGGGATTTTCACCATTTGGGAAAAAAAATAGTTCTCAACCAATGAAAAGTGTTCATTTTAGATCATATGACCTAGTCTTACATCATTAGGAAACCGAAAGTGAAATGAACCAATGAAAAGGGTTATTACCAAGTCACATGACCTGCTGTGTTTACGTTACGCGCTTTGCAGGGCCTCCCGGTTTGCTTCCAGAAACCTGTGCTTTGCGACTCGGTAAGCGTACGAGTTCGCTAACGTAGCACGTCATATGACGTATCACGCGACAACGCGAAACGTCATGCGGACGGGAGGCGTCACGATGTTGTTTTCTAACGCGGCAGTTGCGGTAAAGAAACGTTTACCGGCTCGCGGCATCAAGGTCAGCTAACGGGAAGCTTCCCGATTCGCGAAGCGGGAACGAAGAAAAAATAAATATTAAAAAAAAAAGTTATTAATAAACATATAAAATATATTTTTGGATTTAAAGAAGAATACATTTTACAGCTACAGATATTAGCTTTTAAAAAACCAATGAAATTCACTGAAAAAACCATAGGTTATAGACCATATATAGTTAGGAATTAGCATTTACAAAACCTTGAAAATTCACTGAAAAAACCATAGGTTATAGACCATATATAGTTAGGAATTAGCATTTAAAAAACCTTATTTTACTCACACAAAACCATTGTAATTCCATATATAGTTAGTTGTACTAACTATATATCGCGCACCCGCAATCCACTGCTGATGATGTCACATATTACATCATTCATGACATGGTCAGTGACATCACTGATGACATCACTGATGACATCTCAAATGACATCACTGATGACATCACTGATGACATCTCAAATGACATCACTGATGACATCACTGATGACATCACTGATGACTACATTCAGTGACTGTATAATTCTGTAAAGTTAAAATATGTCTTACATATTGAAGAATGAGTGGATGTATAAGTGTCTTGATGAAGGATTTAGTAGGGGCATGACTGACTGTATGAGTGACTGATTAAATTATGGTCAGTGACATCACTGATGACATCACTGATGACATCTCAAATGACATCACTGATGACATCTCACTTGACATCAATGATCACACCACTGATGATATCATTCATGTGATAATACAATGCATCTCCTCACACTCTAATATAACCTCCGTTACACCCAGTGTTAAATAGAGAGTATCATTTTTGAAACCATTGACACACCAATACTAGTTACTACATACGCACTCACTGATTCCTATGTCTACACACACATTCACTCATACAATCATTCATACATACAATCACTCATCTTTACAACACTATCATATGCACTCATACACCTATACAGACACTCACACTCTGCCACTCATCCATGGAGTTACTCACACACCTAGTCAGTCCTGAAAAGAATCAATCACACTTCCATTTTCTCATCTATACAGTTAAACACAGAACACCTTACATTTTTGAAACATATACTAACACATAGTTACTCTCTTATAGAATCACTGATACAAGTACACATTGATCTGCACAGAGTCACACACCTCCCAGCCAGCCATACACACACTCAGTCTCCCATACAAATACTTGTGCAACCAATCAATAACCCATATAGCTACTTATATAGCTACTGATCAACACATGCAGCAGCTTGCACAACAACAGACATACTGATGCACACTTTTAGACAGTTTAGTCACTAACTCGTGCATTCAGTAAGATGCATTTAATCACTCACTCATACAGTCAATCACGCACCTACTAAAACCTTCATTCAGACACTTATACATCCACTCATTCTTCAATATGTAAAACATATTTAAACTTTACAGAAACACATAATCACTGGATGTTGTCATCAGTGATGTCATCAGTGATGTCACTGACCATGTCATGAATGATGTAATATGTGACATCATCAGCAGTGGATTGCGGGTGCGCGATATATAGTTAGTGCAACTAACTATATATGGAATTTCAATGGTTTTGTGTGAGTAAAATAAGGTTTTTTAAATGCTAATTCCTAACTATATATGGTCTATAACCTATGGTTTTTTCAGTGAATTTTCAAGGTTTTGTAAATGCTAATTCCTAACTATATATGGTCTATAACCTATGGTTTTTTCAGTGAATATATATATATATATATATATATATATATATTCACTGAAAAAACCATAGGCTTCACACATGTTATAGTTAGGTTGACATTTCACTCATACAAAACCATAACTCGTGCACCCGCAATCCACTGCTGGTGATATAACATATTACATCATTCATAACATGGTCAGTGACATCACTGATGACATCACTGATCATATCTCAAATGACATCTCTGATGATATCACTGATGACATCATCCAGTGAAAGTCGTTTGGTTCGTTATTAAAATAAATATTATAAATATATATATATATATATATATATATATATATATATAGCAATAGTCATTAATTGTTTAAATGAGTGTTGGTATGGGATAGTGAATGAATGTGTGTGTGGTTGGGTGGTACGTGTGTGACTGTGGAAAGATATGTAAATAGTTGATTTAGTAAGTATATGAGGTTAAGACTGTATGTGGAAATAGTTATTTGGGTGAGTGAATCTCTTTATGGGGTGGTGATAGGTAAATATATTTCTCAATGAACAAACTAAAAATATAAAAGGCAGTGTATGTGACAGTTATTGTATATAAATAAGTGTACATAATACTCAGTGATTGTATGATTGATGTATCAATCAATCAATCAATCAATCAGGGGTTTGTTAAAGCGCGACTACTCACCCGTAAGGGTCTCAAGGCGTTAGGGGTGGGGGGGGTGCAGGTTCCATTCCATCAAGGAGGAGGTCTGTCGAAGAGCCAGATTTTGAGGTTTCTTGCGAAGATGGGGAGCGATGTTATCTGTCTGAGGTGGAGCGGAAGGGTGTTCCATGCTTTGACCGCGAGGAAGGAGAAGGAGCGGCCTCCCGATCTGGTCTTTCTGGTGCGGGGGGCCAGGGCGTAGGAGAGCTGGGCTGAACGTAGGGTCCTTTGGGTGCGTGGAATTTGAGTCGGCTGTTCAGGTATGCTGGTCCGGTGCCGTGGAGGGCCTTGTGTGCGTGGGTGAGCATCTTAAAGGTGATTCTCGCCTCGACGGGGAGCCAGTGGAGTGTGCGCAGGTGCTGGAAGATGTGGCAGTGTTTTGGCAGGTTGAGGACCAGTCTTGCGGCGGAGTTCTGGATGTTCTGTAGCTTGCGGATGAGGTTTTTGTTGATTCCGGCATAGAGTGCGTTGCCGTAGTCGAGTCTGCTGGTGACCAGGGCGTGAGTGACTGTCTTTCGGTGTTCGAGGGGGATCCATTTGAAGGTCTTACGAAGGAGGCGGAGGGTGTGGAAGCAGGAAGATGAGACAGAGTTGATCTAGCTCGGAGTCCAGGATGATTCCCAGGTTGCGTGCGTGGTCTGTGGGGGTTGGCGGGTTTCCGAGGGCGGTGGGCCACCAGGTGTTGCTCCAGGCGTCGGGGTTTGGGCCCATGATGAGTACTTCTGTTTTGTTGGTGTTTAGTTGAAGGCAGCTGTTTTTCATCCATTTGGCGACGGCTTCCATGCCTTCTCGAAAGTTGCGTCTGGCGGTGTTGGGCTCATTGGATAGGGAGAGGATGAGCTGGGTGTCATCTGCGTATGACACGATGTTGAGTCCGTAGGTTCTGACGATGGGGGCAAGTGGAGCCATGTAGACGTTGAAGAGCGTCGGGCTGAGGCAGGAGCCCTGGGGGACTCCGCAGGTGGTAGGTGTGGGGTCCGAGAGGAAAGGGGGGAAAGGGGGGAGTCTGACCCGATGCGTCCTGCCGGAGAGGAAGGAGCAGATCCAGTCGAGGGCCTTGTCCTGTATTCCTGCATCGTAGAGTCTGCGTATTAGGGTGCGGTGGGAGACTGTGTTGAACGACGCTGATAGGTCGAAGAGGATGAGGGCTACTGTTTCTCCTTTGTCCAGTAGGGTGCGGATGTCGTCCGTTGCGGCGAGGAGGGTGGTTTCCGTACTGTGTTTTTTTCTGAAGCCAGATTGGGCGAGTCGAGGATGTTGTGTTCTTCAATGAATGTGGCGAGTTGGCTGTTGATGGCTTTCTCGATGACTTTCACTGGGAACGGGAGCAGGCAGATGGGTCTGTAGTTTTTGAGGTCGGTGGGGTCCGCTGAGGGGTTCTTTAGGAGGGGGTTCACCTCGGCGTGTTTCCAGTCGTCGGGGAAAGAGGTGGTCGCCAGGGAGCGGTTGATGGTGTGGCGGAGCATGGGTGCGATGGTGTCGGCGGCTCTGTTGAAGATGTGGTGGGGGCAGGGGTCCGTGGGGTCCTGAGTGGATTGACTTCATTGTCTTCAGTGTGTCTTCGGTGGTGAGGGCTGTCCGGTCATCAATCGCTGGTTTCCGGGTGTCGGGGTGGTTGGTGAGGGTTCAGTGTGTTGGTTGTCTTCGTCGAAGTTGTCGTAGATGCTCTTGATTTTGTGGTGGAAAAAGGTGGTGAGTTTGTCGCGGAGGTCTTGTGAGGGAGGGATGTCGGTAGACTCGCTGGTGGGTTGGGCGAACTCCTTGATGATGCTGAAGAGTTCCTTGCTGTTGTGTGCGTGGGTGTAGATTCTGTCTTCAATCTTTTTTTTCGTTGTTTATCTGATGAGTTGATGGTAGGCATTGGTGGCGGCTCTGAAGTTGTTGTGGGCTTCTGTGGATTTGGTGTTTCTCCAGGCCTTTTCGAGGCGGCAGCATGTGCGCCTGGATTTTTGAAATTCGGTGGTAAACCATCTGGCTTTCTTGGCACGTGTATTGTTGTTTTTCTTGAGGGGGCTATGGTGTTGGTGCTGTCTGAGATCCATCTATGCAGGGTTCGGGCTGCGGTGTTGGGGTCGTCGTTTTTCGCGATGGTTGGGGTGGAGTTGTTGAGTGAGGAGGTGAGCTGGTCATCGGTGATTTTGGTCCAGTTTCTTTGTGGAAGCAGGTGCTGGTGTCTGTGGATGGTGGGTGTTCTGAAGGTGAAGTGGACACAACGATGGTTGGTCCATCGGAGTTCGGTGGTGTGGCTGAAGGTGATGGAGTTTCTTGTAGTGAAGAGGGGGTCGAGGGTGTGTCCTGCTGAGTGCGTGGGCTCGGTCACGATCTGGCGGAGTCCAATGTTGTGGAGGTTGTCCAGGAGGCATGTGGTGTTGGGGTCCAGTTGATTGTAGAGGTGGAAGTTGAGGTCTCCCAGCAGGGTGTAGTTGGTGGATGCAATGGCCTGCGGGGAGATAATGTCCGTGATGGAGTTGGCGAAGGGTCCACAGGGTCCTGGGGGTCGGTAGATGAGGGTTCCTCGGAGGGCGGCGGTGGGGTTGGCCAGTATCTTGAAGTGAAGGTGTTCCATCAGTTCTGTGGACTCGTCAGGGAGTGTGCTCAGGCGGAGGCTGGATTTGTGGACGATGGCGATTCCTCCTCCTGGGTGGGTGGGGCGGTCCTTCCTGGAGATCTTGTATCCTTGGGGGATGGCGATGGCGATGTCCGGTCCCGAGGAGGTGTTGGTCCAGGTTTCAGTGAAGAATGCCACGTACGGGGTGGTGCTGTCGAGGAGGTCCCAGATTTCTGTGGCGTGTTTGTGGAGGGATCGGACGTTGAGGAGGATGCATTGCAGGGTCTTCGGTTCAGTTGTGTTCTTGTGGGCGGGTTGTGCTGGATCCGTGTTCTTGGCGGTGCTGCAGATGTGCCGGCAGCGGTGACAGCTGAAGGATCCATTGGTGTCGGCTGGTGATGCTAGCTTGCAGTTGTTGTTGCAGCCTGGGTTGAGTGTGTGGAGTGCTGCTGGGTCGTAGCGTTGGCGGGCGGAGGTCCAGGGTTCCTGGTGCTGGTCGCGGACGGGTCGCAGACGGGCGCAGACGTGCTTGCCTTTGACGCGCCTTCGGTGCACCAGCAGTGGCCGCCATTAAGTAGGGGTCGGAGAGGGCTGGACAGCTGGGAGGCGGGAGCGGGTAGGGGAGCTGGATTTGGCCGGTCGCGCTGTGGGGGATGGGCCGCGGGGGCAGCAGCGGCGGGGAAAGGTAAAGGGGGGAAAGAAGGGATAAAGAAAAAAGGGAAAATAAGCAGAAATAAGGCACAAAAGAGCAGAGATGCAGAAAAGAGCAGAAAGGTAAAAGATAGAAAGGGTAGAAAAACGAGTGAAAACGAGTGAAGAAGCAGAGGGAGAGAAAGGGAAAATGGGCAGAAATAAGGCACAAAAGAGCAGAGGTTTAGAAAGGTGAAAGACAGAAAGGGTGGAAAAACGAGTGAAAACGAGTGAAGGAGCAGAGGGAGAGAAAGGGAAAATGGGCAGAAATAAGGCACAAAAGAGCAGAGATGCAGAAAGGTGCAGAAAGGTGAAAGATAGAAAGGGTAGAAAAACAAGTGAAGGAGCAGAGTGAGAGAAAGGAGACAGAGGTCCACTGGACCACCAGGGATGAGGCGCAGGGAAACCTGCTGGTGGAGGAGGGCCTCGATCACCAACACTCAAGAGTGCAGGGGCAGGGGCACCTCACTTAATGGTGGAGCTGCTAGGGTGGGAGAGCAATTTCACTGACAATGAGTCAGTGGTCTTGCTGTATGGATAACTGTATGCTTGTAATACTGATTTTATAACATACTAAGTATGAGTTACAAACTATATGAATAAATAAAGTGGTGTTTGTGTAAGTGAGTAGCTTAGTAAATGTAAGTATGATCAATTGTTTACATAAGTGAGTAGGCTGTCTGCATAAAGGAATAGGATATGTACAGGTGTGTAATGTTGATGTAGTTATATACGTATAGTTAATAGTGTTCTATTGATCTTTATTAGCATGCATGAGTGAATCTATAGGTAAGTGTTTAGATGTGTGTGTAGATGTAGGAATTACTGAGTGGGTTTTTAGAAACTTGTACTGGTGTGTCAATGGTTTCAAATATGGAACTTCATAATTTATAAAGAGTGTTCAAAGGTTATGCTACTCTATGATGAGGTGTATTAGTTTGTCACATTGATGATGTCATCAGTGAAGTCATTTGAGATGTCATCAGTGATGTCATCAGTGATGTCACTGACCATGTCACGAATGATGTAATATGTGACAACATCAGCAGTGGATTGTGGGTGTGCGAGTTATAGTTAGTACAACTAACTATAACGGGGGAATTTCAATGGTTTTGTATGAGTGAAATGCCTACCTAACTATAACATGTGTGAAACCTATGTTTTTTTCAGTGAATTTTTAAGGTTTTTTAAATGCTAATTCTTAACTATAACATATGTGAAACCTATGGTTTTTTCAGTGAATTTCCAAGGTTTTTTAAATTCAAATTTTTAAATGTATTAATTATTATATATTTTTTTATACTAATTTACTACATTTTTTATAATAACTATTTCTACTTATTTTATTTTTTAAATTACATTACATATTTTTTGTGGTAAACGTACGGTACTAGTACAGTGCTCGCACCATCCTTTGTATCTGTAATCGTAATGTACGCGTACCCGCGCATATGTTATGAATATGTTTTGACGTTCCAAGTTGCATCGGCGTTTCCGCGTGACGTCATGTACGTTTGTACGGTGTACCGTACGCGTACTCTGCGAAAGTTTCTTAATGTTTAAAAATATATATCTATGTATTTAATGTAAATATTAAGGCAAGACATTATCTGAAATTATCATTAAAATAGTTTTTATTTACTTTTAATAGGCATATATTACGTTTAAAACCAATTACGTAAATCGCGGGGGTACGTCGTACGTACTCGCATAGTAAGCGTACACTATGTGACTTCAAAACAAGAGATTTGATTGGTTCATAATACTTCCTATTCCAAGTGTTGAAAGACCCCACCCATTATCATCATTCTTCTTTGACTTTCACTGAAGAACCATCTCTTTTCTGAAGCTCCTGTGTTTTAGAAGACAACTTTAATATGGCTGCACACCAGGAGGAAGATACTTCTGAACACTCTTCAGAAGAGGAATTTCTTGCTGAGGATGCACAGCCAAAAAGGAAGGAAGCTTTGATCTGGAATTTTTTTACATTTCCAGATGGAGAAAAGAAGGTGAAGGCTGCCAAGGTCACCTGCAAGGTGTGTGGGACCACACTTTCTAGAGGAGACAAACAAAAAATATACATTTGGAACCGCCAGCATGGTTTGACACGTGAAGACTCTTCATCCCCGCAATTATGCGAGAGCTTCATGTGACAGACTGCGACATGACCCTCCACCAGCTATAGCCGGCACTTCAACAGCATCATCTAGTCCGCATCCGGACATCCGTCCCGATTTTGGAGACCTGATAATTCTTTGTAAATTTTGTAAAGAGACATTGTGCTACGGGGAACAATCAATTGATTTGATTTGCAGGCGCAAACAGGAACACCATTGCTACCGCCATTAATTTTATTTTGTTTATTTATTCCCGTTGGAGACTTTTTTGTTTGCACAGTTCCTTTATTCGTTTAAAAAAAAAAAATATATATAAAACTGTTCAAAAAATACAAAAAAAATTCAAAACTACAAAAAAGACAAAAAAAAGTTATTTTAAGAACTAACTTTACTGGTCAAAAAAAGAGCTACATTAGTATATTAGTGTGTAAAAGTTTTTTTGAATGAATGTGTAGTGCATAAATGAATGAAAGAATACATTAGTAGTGTATGATGAATGTGAAAGTGCAGAACTATAAGGAAGTGCTAGAGCATAAGTCTATAAGGTGTTTACTTACAGCATACTGTAGTACTTCCGAAGCATTTGAATGTAACATATGTACATAAATATGTTACAAGTCTATGCTTCCCTTTGCACTGCTGGTGAAACTGTCTGGGTGTATTTGTAAGTGATAGGGGCAGATTTAAAACCCCCCTTGCGCCTCTTTTACGCCGCTGTTGTGTCACTTTTGTGACGCAGCGGCGCCTCAAAAGATGCACCATGGTGCGGGGTATTTACAACGTGACGCATCTGGAATATGTGTCACATTGTAAAGCCTTGTTCCAGAAGGAGGCATTTCTGCGAAGGGAGAGGGGGGTGTTCCGGTGCCGGAGAGCCTCCTAAAAGTGGCTGAGTGAAATCTACAAGTTTTTACTCAGTCACTTTTGGGCCCATGCTGCATCGAAACCCTGCGCCTGCTTTAAGCAGGCGTAAGGATTGACACAGCATTGTGAGCATAGGGCCCCCTGAGCATTGCAGGAGATGTGTTGCGCTTGCGAAGCAACTCCAGCAATGCGCCGCCTTTACGGCACAGATGCGTCACCCATCTGTGCCGTTTTTGCCCCATGGTGCGCTCCATTGTAAATGCAGCGCATCCATGGTGGCGATGGCATGGCGCACAAAACTGGCATATTCCTGGGGATGAGCGAGTTATTGTAAACCTGCCCCTTAGTGTTTTAATGCAGTGAATGGATTACTACACACTGATGAATGAGTCACTACAACAGTGCAACAGCAGTGACATAGTGCTTGGAGAAAGTGTAAGGATAGAGACTGGGGAATGGAAGGTGCGAAACACAAGTGAGAAGGTGGATACAAGACTGCATGCATAGTGCACAGAGGTTTGAAGCAGTCCATGCCATAAGGCCTACTTTGCTGCATCAGTACTTGGGTACTGACTGAATGATTACAGTTCTGCAAGGAGAGTACTCTCCTCTATGCACTATGCATGCAGTCTTGTATCCACCTGAATTTATAAGTGCTTCACTTTTAGGACAGTGAATGGATAAGCACAAAGGGTCCCTACAATACTGAAACAGCAGTGAAAGAGTGTTTGGTGGATGTGTACGGATACAGACTGGGGAATTGAAGGTATAAAAGACAAGTTTGCAGGTGCATAGAAGACTGCATGCATTGTGTATAGGGGGTTGAAGCAGTCCATGCGCTGAGGCCTACTTTGCTGCATGAGTACTTGGGTACTGACTGAATGATTACAGTTCTGCAAGGAGAGTACCTGACTGAATTTATAACTGCTTTAGTTTTATCACAGTGAAAGGATAAGCACATACTGCTGAATGGCTCACTACAATATTGAAACAGCAGTGACAAAGTGATTGGTGGAAGTGTAAAGATACAGACTGGGTAATTGAAGGTATAAAAGACAGGTTTGCAGGTGCATAGAAGACTGCATGCATAGTGTATAGGAGTTTGAAGCAGTCCATGCCCTAAGGCCTACTTTGCTGCATGAGTACTTGGGTACTGACTGAATGATTACAGTTCCGCAAGGAGAGTGCCTGACTGAAATTTTGTAACTACTTCAGTTTTAGCACAGTGCATAGATAAGCACATACAGCTGAATGGCTCACTACAATACTGAAACAGCAGCAAGCGAGTGTTTGGTGTAAGTGTAAGGATACAGACTGGGGAATTGAAGATATAAAATACAGGTTTGCAGGTGCATAGAAGACCGAATGCATAGTGTAAAGGGGTTTGAAGCAGTCCATGCCCTAAGGCCTACTTTGCTGTATGAGTACCTGGGTACTGACTGAATGATTACAGTTCTGCAGGGAGAGTGCCTGACTGAATTTATAAGTGCTTCACTTTTAGGACAGTGAATGGATAAGCACATACTGCTGAATGGTTCACTTCAATACTGAAACATCAGTGACAGAGTGTTTGGTGGAAGTGTAATGATACAGACCGGGGAATTGAAGGTATAAAAGAAAAGATTGGAGGTGCATAGAAGACTGCATGCATAGTGTATAGGGGCTTGAATCAGTCCATGCCCTAAGGCCTACTTTGCTGCATGAGTACTTGGGTACTGACTGAATGATTACAGTCGTGCAAGGAGAGTGCCTGACTGAATTTATAACTACTTCAGTTTTAGCACAGTGCATAGATAACCACATGCTGCTGAATGGCTCACTACAATACTGAAACAGCAGTGAGAGAGTGTTTTTTGGAAGTGTAAGGATACAGACTGGGAAATTGAAGGTATAAAAGACAAGTTTGCAGGTGCATAGTTGACTGAATGCATAGTGTATAGGGGTTCGAAGCAGTCCATGCCCTAAGGCCTACTTTGCTGCATGAGTACTTGGGTACTGACTGAATGATTACAGTTCTGCAAGGAGAGTGCCTGACTGGATTTATAAGTGCTTCTCTTTCAGGACAGTGAATGGATAAGCACATACTGCTAAAAGGGTCACTACAATACTGAAATAGCAGTGACAGAGTGTTTTCTGGATGTGTAAGGATACAGACTGAGGAATTGAAGGTATAAAAGACAAGTTTGCAGGTGCTTAGAAGACTGCATGCTTAGTGTATAGGGGTTTGAAGCAGTCCATGCCCTAAGGCCTACTTTGCTGCATGAGTACTTGGGTACTGACTGAATGATTACAGTTCTGCAAGGGGAGTTCCTGACTGAATTTATAACTCCTTCAGTTTTAGCACAGTGCATAGATAAGCACATACTGCTGAATGGCTCACTACAATACTAAAACAGCAGTGACAGAGTGTTTGGTGGAAGTGTAATGATACAGACTGGGAATTTAATGTATAAAAGACAAGCTGGCAGGAGCATAGACGAATGCATGCATAGTGTATAGGGGTTTGAAGCAGTCCATGCCCAAAGGCCTACTTTGCTGCATGAGCACTTGGGTACTGACTGAATGATTACAGTTCTGTAAGGAGAGTGTCTGAATGAATTTATAAGTGCTTCAGTTTTAGCACAGTGAATGGATAAGCACATACTGCTGAATGGCTCACTACAATACTGAAACAGCAGTGGCAGAGTGTTTGGTGGAAGTGTAAGGATACAGACTGGGGAATTGAAGGTATAAAAGACAGGTTTGCAGGTGCATAGAAGACTGAATGCATAGTGTATAGGGGTTTAAAGCAGTCCATGCCCTAAGGCCTTCTTTGCTGCATGAGTACTTGGGTACTGACTGAATGATTACAGTTCTGCAAGGAGAGTGGCAGACTGAATTTATAACAGCTTCACTTTTAGAACAGTGAATGGATAAGCACATACTGCTGAAATTGTCACTACAATACTGAAACAGCAGTGACAGAGTGTTTGGTGGATGTGTAAGGATACATACTGGGGAATTTAATGTATAAAAGACAAGTTTGCAGGTGCATAGAAGACAGCATGCATAGTGTATTGGGGTTTGAAGCAGTCCATGCCCTAAGACCTACTTCGCTGCATTAGTACTTGGGTACTGACTGAATGATTACAGTTCTGCAAGGACAGTGCCTGAATGAATTTATAAGTGCTTAACTTTTAGTGCAGTGAATGGATTAGAACAAACTGCTGAATGGGTCACTACAGCAGTGCAACAGCAGTGACAGACTGCTTGGTGGAAGTGTAAGGATATAGACTAGGGAATTCAAGGTATAAAAGTGAAGTGTGCAGGTAGATAAAAGACTACAAGCATAGTGCATAGCGTTTTGAAGCAGTTCATGCCCTAAGTCCTACTTCGCTGCATGAGTACTTGGGTACTGACTGAATGATTACAGTTCTGCAAGGATAGTGCCTGACTGAATTGATAAGTGCTTCACTTTTAGTGCAGTGAAAGGATTAGCAAAAAACTGCTGAATGAGTCACTACAACAGTGCAACACCAGTGACAGACTGCTTGGTGGAAGTGTAAGGATATAGACTAGGGAAGTGAAGGACCTAGTGAGGCCTACTTCGCTGCATGAGTACTTGGCTAGCCCTCAGCGCCGCCTTTGATACGGTGTTCCATGGCATCCTTCTTCAGTGGCTAGAGGAAGCTGGGGTTATTGGGTTGACCTTGGAATGGTTTAACTCGTTTTTGACTGAAAGATCCTTCCAAGTGTCTGCCCCCCGTTCCTCTCCTAGACCCATTCTAACAATCAGGGGGTTCCTCAGGACTCAGCGTTAAGCCCCTCGTTGTTTAATCTTTATGTTCAGCCTTTAGCTGCTGCCGCAAAACAATGGGACCTTACCAGCCGCGGGCCGTGGAGGCAGTTACGGTGGGGCAGGGAGGCGGGGAGGGGGAGGGGCAGGGTGGAGAGGGCTAAAAACCGGCACATGGATAATTACAGGTAAGTAAACAATTTAATTAATAAACCGAATTTCGTAGCGCGCACTGCATCGCATCTCCCCTCCTCCCTGCCCCACCGTAACTCCCTCCACGGCCCGCGGCTGGACCTTACTATGGTCTCTTAAGCGGACGACACGCAGCTTGTTGTTACCTTGACTGAAGGGTCCTCTCCAACTGCCTCTAGATTTAGAGAAGGGATGACGGCGGTAGCCAAATGGATGGCTACCAATTGCTTGCAATTAAATGCAAAGAAAAGGGAGGTTTTGTTGGTTGGGAAGAACGCTAGTTTGTGGAGCGAGCATTGGTGGCCGACTGCTCTGGGGGATATCCCCACACCTAAGGCAGTGGTTAAAAATCTTGGGGTCTGGATGGATTCATCCCTCAGTTTCCAGGCCCATACAAGGAATGTAGCCGCCACATGCGTTGGCCTTCTGCGGGGTCTTGAGCCTCTTCTGAAGTTTTTTTAACCGTCATTACAACAGCTGATTGTACAGGCGACCATTCTATCACGCCTGGACTATGCCAGCTCCCTTCTTTTGGGGGCAAATAAGGCTGAAATACTTCGTATGCAACGTGTTCAAAATGCTGCAGCCAGAATTTTGGTGGGTCTCCTGCGTTCTTGCCCCGCTGCTGCCACTATTCGCGGACTGCATTGGCTTCCTATGGAGAAGAGGATTGAGTTTAAGACACTATGTCTATCTTTCAAGATAGTGAAAGCTGCCAGTCCGGATCTACTGAGCAACCTGCTCACCCCTTATGTTCCTTCGCGCCTGCTTCGCTCCACAGGATGACACTTGGTTGCCGTCCAACGGGTTAAGCTCTGCCGTGCAGGTGGGCGTTCTTTCCGCTGCCTTGCTGCTAGGCTGTAGAACTCTTTGCCTGAACATATTTGTCGCGTGGACTGCCTGTTTGCCTTTAGGAAAGCTATTAAAACGTTTCTCTTTCCTTTAGTGTAGTTTCTGTCTGTTTGACGGCTGCTATGGCTTTGAGCTGCTGTGTGTGTTATTCCACCTAGTTGCAAGAGCCGGGACGCCCCTTTGCTGGGGCAGCTGTGCGCTATATAAAACTCTATAACATAACATAACATAAGCAAGTCAACGCCGTCTCCTCCTCCTGCTACAACACCCTCCGCATGCTCTGCAGGATTTACAAGTGGATCCTGACCGAAAGAAGAAGAAAAGTGAAACAGGCCCTTGTCAACAGCAGACTGGACTATGGCAACACACTCTACGCAGGAATCCCAGCCTACCTTAACAGCAGTAACCCTGAAAGGCCACATTTTGTTCGTAAAACTGGCTTTAAGAAAATTAGGTAAGAATTTGGTAATTCTTTAGGCAAACATTGTTTAAAAACCAATTGACTATCATTACAATGTATCAAACCTTTAGCACATTTTAAATGTTAATTTTAGGCTATATACTTGGGAATCGAAGGTATAAAAGACAAGTGTGCAGGTAGATAGAAGACTACAAGCATAATGCATAGCGCTTTGAAACGGTTCATGCCGTAAGGCCTACTTCGCTGCATGACTAGTTGGGTACTGATTGAGTGATTACAGTTCTGCAAGGACAGTGCCTGACTGAATTTATAAGTGCTTAACTTTTAGTTCAGTGAATGGTTTAGAACAAACTGCTGAATGAGTCACTACAACAGTGCACCACCAGTGACAGACTGCTTGGTGGAAGTGTAAGGATATATACTCGGGAATTGAAGGTAGAAAAGACAAGTGTGCAGGTAGATAGAAGACTACAAGTATAATGCATAGAGCTTTGAATCCATTCATGCCCTAAAGCCTACTTCGCTGCATGAGTACTTGGGTACTGACTGAATGGTTACAGTTCTGCAAGGACAGTGCCTAACTGAATTTATAAGTGCTTCACTTTTAGTGCAGTGAATAAAGTAGAACAAACTGCTGAATGACTCACTACAACAGTGCAATACCAGTGACAGACTGCTTGGTGGAAGTGTAAGGATATATACTCAGGAATTGAAGGTAAAAAAGAAAAGTGTGCAGTTAGATAGAAGACTACAAGCATAGTGCATAGCGGGTTGAAGAAGTTCATACCCTAAGGCCTACTTCGCGGCATGAGTACTTGGGTACTGACTGAATGATTACAGTTCTGCAAGGACAGTGCCTGAATGAATTTATAAGTGCTTAACTTTTAGTGCAGTGAATGGATTAGAACAAACTGCTGAGTGGGTCACTACAACAGTGCAACACCAGTGACAGACTGCTTGCTAAAAGTGTAAGGATATATACTCAGGAATTGAAGGTATAAAAGATAGGTGTGCAGTTAGATAGAAGACTACAAGCATAGTGCATAGCGGTTTGAAGAAGTTCATACCTAAGGCCTACTTCGCTACATGAGTACTTGGGTACTGACTGAATGATTGCAGTTCTGCAAAGACAGTGCCTGACTGAATTTATAAGTGCTTAACTTTTAGTGCAGTGAATGGATTAGAACAAACTGCTGAATGGGTCACTACAGCAGTGCAACAGCAGTGACAGACTGCTTGGTGGAAGTGTAAGAATATATATTTGGGAATTGAAGGTATAAAAGAGAAGTGCGCAGGTAGACAAAAGAATACAAGCATAGTGAATAGCGCTTTGAAGCAGTTCATGCCTTAAGGCCTACTTCGCTGCATGAGTACTTGGGTACTGACTGAATGATTACAGTTCTACAAGGACAGTTCCTGACTGACTTTATAAGTGCTTAAAATTTAGTGCAGTGAATGGATTAGAACAAACTGCTGAATGAGTCACTACAACAGTGCAACACCAGTGACAGACTGCTTGGTGGAAGTGTAAGGATATATACTGGGGAATTGAAGGTATAAAAGAAAAGAGTGCAGGTAGACAGAAGACTACAAGCATAATGCATAGCGCTTTGAAGCACTTCATGCCCTAAGGCCTACTTCGCTGCATGAGTACTTGGGTATTGACTGAATGATTACAGTTCTGCAAGGACAGTGCCTGACTGAAATTATAAGTTGTTGGGGTTCGGGATCAGGAGAGATAGAAGTTTGTGAGTCTGACACCTGAAGTAATGATCTCAAAGAAGGTTTTATTTTTAGGTAGGCTTTTCGTCTCCGGCTGGAGAGTCTCAACCGGGCAAACTCGTCCGGTTCCGTCTTGACGCCTCTGGGAAATATAGGTCATTCCAGGGTGCTTCTGCCACGCCGGGTATAGGAGCCCGCCAGACCGATGTTTCCTTGGTGGTCGTCGGGGCCAGGGTCTCCCTCCCAGGTCAGGGACGTAAAAGGAAACAAAAGAAAGGAGGAGCAAATTACTTGGATGTTCTTCTTAAAGTTCTTTGGGGCCAGGGAAGTGAGGGATACCAAGTGCTGCAGTGCTTTGTCCGCACGGCCGGTCCTGTGCTTTAAGTGCTCGTGAGGGAAGGGGTTGTGGAGCCTGTACACTATTTACACTGGTCAAGTACACGTTCGATTGGCCGCTACGTGTAACCTAGCCCACCACTCTGCCCCGTACCTTTGTAAGCCACGCTACTCCCGCGGGAACGTGGCGGGGCGAATCGCGGGTCCGTTGGCCTCCTGGCTTGCAGTCCACAGCTGGGCTCGTCAGGATCTCTTACCCGCCGTACTCCGTCTCCGCTCTCCAGTCGCTCACGCTTTCTCCTCCTCGGGAACCGCCGTCCGATGACTTCCGGGTCGTGCCTCCTTTTGGCTCCGTCGCGAACCAGTGGGGCGGGGCCTCATCCTCTTCGCCGGGTGATTTAAAGGGTCCGTGTGCCTCCGGGTCTCTGTCTTCCCAGCGGGTGTCACTGTCCGTCTGAGGCCACTCCTCCGGCCAGGAGGAGGCAGGCTGTGATTCGGAAACAGAAAGGGGTGAAAAGGGGAGAACAGCCGACCACCAGTCTACGTCAACATCCAAGTCAACACTGTGGCGTCCCGCCCCATGACACACCTCCCCCCCCGGCTTCTCCCGATCGGGGAGAGAAAAGGACCGTGACAGAAAGTCTGCATTCCCGTTGTCTGTGCCCTTTTTATGTTGGACTGAAAAGGAGTAGGGCTGAAGGGACAAGAACCAACGTAGCACTCTCGCATTCAGGGTCCGGTTTCGATACATCCATGTCAATAGAGCGTGATCAGTCTGTAAGATAAAGGTCTTCCCTTCTAGATAATATTGTAGTTTGTCTATAGCCCACTTGATAGCCAGGCAATCACGTTCCACAGTGGAATACCTGCATTCCCTAGGAAACAACTTGCGGCTGGTATAGAGGATGGGATGTTCTACCCCATTGTCGCCCACTTGTGTCAAAACAGCCCCCACCCCTACGTCAGAGGCGTCAGTGGCCAGTATGAATGTTTTGGAGAAGTCGGGAGATTCTAATACCGGGGAGGTGGTTATGATGTTTTTCAACCCTTCGAATGCTTCGCGGGCTTCTTTAGAGGGATTCTGTATTTCCCTGGGTCTCATGTCTTGTCTTAGGAGATCCGTTAGGGGAGCTGCTACTTCAGCGAAACGGGGGATGAACCTCCTGTAATAACCTATTAGTCCCGGGAAGGCACGGAGTTCTCTTTTAGTGGTCGGAAATTGGGTGTTCTGAATGGCTTTCACCTTCTCGGTCTGTGGTGCAATAGTGCCCTTCCCGAGTACGTAACCCAGGTACTTGACACTGTTGAAGGCGACTCTGGATTTCTTCGAGTTGACATGTAACCCTGCCTGTTGTAGTGCCGTCAAAATGATGCGTAGATGCTGTAGGTGATCCTCCCATGTTTTACTATATATGACGATATCGTCCAAGTAGGCCGCACTAAAAGATGGGTAGGGTTTCAACACATGATTCATGAGGCGTTGGAATGTGGCAGGTGCCCCGTGTAAACCAAACGGGAGAACCGTGAACTCGTAGAGTCCGTCGTCTGTGACGAAGGCCGTTCTCTTTCTGTCTTCCTCATGCAGGGGCACCTGCCAATACCCCTTTGTCAGGTCAAGGGTACTGATAAAGACGGCATCTCCTAATTTCTCCACTAGTTCGTCTACCCGGGGTATGGGGTAGGCGTCGAATGAGGATATGGCGTTCAGAGCCCTAAAATCCATACAGAATCTCTTTGATCCGTCGGGTTTTGGGACCATCACAATCGGGGAGGACCAACAGCTTTTAGAGGGCCGGATCACCCCCAGTTGTAACATGTCCGACACCTCTTTCCGGACAGCTTCTCGTCTGGATGCCGGAATCCGGTATGGCCTTTGCTTTACTGTTTTTCCTGGGGGTGTTTCGATGTGATGTTCCACCAGTGTTGTTTTCCCGGGGAAGTCGGAAAATACGGTGGACAGGGGTTGTAAGACGTCCTGTAGATCCTTCTTCATTTGTGTGGACAGGTCCGTATTCACGACTAGGTGTTCCAGGGTTGAGTCCTTGTTGGGTAGAGTCGGGAGTACCAGGTTATTGTTTCTCCGTATCGGTCCTATCCACTTCTTCAACAGATTTATGTGGTAGCTTTGGGTCTTGTTAGGGGACAGCCTGAGCTTATAGGTGGTGTTCCCTATCGTCTCGATGACCTCATAAGGGCCTACCCACTCGTTCCTATGCGTGACGGATGGCAAAAGCAGCAGAGCCCATTCTCCGACCCGAAGCCGGCGTAGTCTCGTCCCTCTGTCATAATAAGCCTTCTGTTTGTGCCTTTGTTGTTCCAGGTTCGTGTGCGCAAGTCCTCGGAGTTTTCCCAGTTTTGAGCGGAGTTGTAGGGTGTACTCTAGGAGAGACGACTGCTCCTGGGACTCTTGTGTCTCCCAGCTGTCCTTCGTTATTTCCAGTAAGGATCTAGGAACGCGTCCGTAGAGGAGTTCGAAGGAGGAATAGCCCAGGCTGCTCTGTTTCTGAGCCCTGAGCACATACAACGCTAGGGGAAGCAGGCGATCCCAGGCCTGGCCCTCCGTAGAGAGCATTTTCTTTAATGTGGCTTTCAATGTTAGGTTATATCTCTCCACCAGACCGTCGGTCTGGGGATTATAGACTGACGTCTTCAACTGATGGATATTTAAGGACTTGCAAACCTCTTTCATCAAGCGTGAAGTAAAGGGTGTCCCTTGGTCGGTGAGGACCTCTTTGGGGAATCCGACACGGGCGAATAGTTCCACAATCTTCTCTGCCACGTTTGCTGTAGTGGGTGCCCGTAGAGGAAACGCTTCTGTGAATCTGGTCACATAATCTACTATGACTAAGGTGTAGCGGTGTCCTTTCGATGATTTGGGCAGGGGCCTGATCAAGTCCATACCCACCCTCTCGAAGGGTACACCGACAATGAGCATCCGTTGTAGTGTCGCAGCAGGGGGTCTGAGGGTGTTTTTTTCGCTGGCAGATTTCGCATTTCCTACAATATTCCTGTACATCCCTGTATACACCAGGCCAATAGAAATGTCGCAATATACTCTCTTTCGTCTTTTCTTTCCCTGCATGTCCTGCCGTTAGATGGGCATGAGCAAAGAACAGGACCTGCTCCCGGAAGGACAAGGGTACTAACAGTTGAGGGATTCTTCCCACTTCCTCCTGTCTGTACAGGAGGTCCTTCTGGATCACGAACCTAGGAAAGGAGGGGTTTGAGGCCTCTTGATCTGAATGAGCGGCCTCCCAAGCATTATATAGCGTTCTGTCCTCTGCTTGAGCGTGTCTGAAGCTGCGATCAAGAACCCACGGATCAGGGGTTATGTATGCCGCCTTGGGTCCCTCTACAGTCTGGGGCCGTTCAAACGCTGTTTCTCGAAACAACACAAGGAATCTAGGATTATCCACCCCCAGGATCATGTCCTCAGGCAAGGAGTCCACTACCCCTACCCGTACCACACAAGCCGGTTTGTCTGTTGGCCTTAAGGTGATGTCGGCTAAGGGATACGGCTTTATGTCCCCATGGACGCAGCGGATGTGAACGAGTGTATCGGGGATGTACTGACTGGGGAGGACCAGGCGTTTCCGGACTACAGACTGTCTACACCCCGAATCTAAGAGGGCTTTCATCATATGTTCTTTAATCAGCATACTCACGTAGAACGAGGTTCCCATCTCTGCGGAGTATAGTACTGGTTTGGGGAGATAGCAGACCTCCATCGGCTCCTCTGGGGGGGTGTTTTCTCGGACACAGGTGAGCTATGTGACCCCATTCACCACACTCGAAACATTGAGGACCCCTTGATGTATGTGATTCCATTCGGAACGGTCTGAGTCTTGTGGGTTCCACCATTGGTTTTGTTTTCTTCTCCTGTTTGGCTGGTGGCTGGCTTTTGGTGTACTTCTCATGTTCCCAACCCAAACCCTGGGGTTGGGCTCTTGCATAGTTGGCTGCCATCTCGATGGCCATCTCTACAGAGAGCCCTGAGTGTTGCCTTAACCATCTCTGCGACCCATACGGAAGGGCTTCCATAAACTGTTCTAAGTATACTTTAGCAAGGATGTCTTCCTTGGTGCATGCCTCTGGTTTTAACCACTTGTCAGCCATCATTTTTTGTCTGAAGAAGAGGGTTTTCGGATTTTCCCCGGGTACTCCTTTCTCTTTTCTGAAGCAGACGCGGTACGCCTCAGGGTCTAGTCCCAAGTGGTCTAGTATCACGTTTTTGATCAGGTGGTATGGAGCCGTGCCTGCAGGGTTGGTGTCAGATTCACTAAAAAGATACTTGTTGGGTGGCTGCACAGGAAGAGAGATGCTGGCTCCCGAATCCCCTTCGAGCAACAACCCAGAGCTGGTTATGCACAAGCCTCCGAGTCGTTACCCCAAAGGGAAGGGGGAAATTGGATAAAATAATAAACAACAAGAGAAGAGACTTTCTTGGCTGGCGCCCCTCGTCAGTCCGACCTGCAGACCGTCTTTAACTGGGACCCTGAAAGATAGAAACAAAATTAACTCTTACTCTAGCCCTACTCTTCCTAACCCCTAGACTTCCCTCCTAAACTCTCACCTACCATTAATTTCCAAGAGTCTTGCCCTCTCTTCTAAGCTTCTCTTCTAGGCAGGAATTTTGGCAGAACTCTTATTTGCTTTCCCGCAATACAGAAATGTGTTTCTTTCTTATTAAGATGTGATTAACTAAAAACCTAAAAACCTGTGATTCTTATTTAGTCTGTTCTCTTACTCACTTATGTTCTGCTCTCCTTCTCCTTATCCTAGATCTGTCTTGTCTTTTCACTCGTCTAGTTTTATCTGAAAGATTTAATTATACTGTTATTACTACTCTGTACTCCTTATGCTTGGACTTATCTGTGATGTCTTAAGTATCCCTAACTTACTGTATTTATACTGTTTCTTTCTCCTCTGTATTTATGATTATCTTCTTTTAAATTCTGAACTGTTCTTTGTCCTTTCTTTCTTTCGGATGTGCTGTTTTCGACTCTTTTCCAGCAATGGCTTGTGATTATGACTCATTTACCACCCAGCTCAATAGTAAGTAGTATTAGGCATTCTTAACTTGTTTATTCTTTAGACAACATGACAAACTGAATTCTTTTTCCACTTATCGTTTCCTTGTTTCTGCCGACTAGTCCCGACGAATTCCAGCTGCCTCGCTGACCTCTTCTGTCTGCATCTACTACGGTGTAATTGCGTCGTCTCAGACCTCGTGTAACTGGATTCGTTTTCGGTTAATTTCCTGACGGAATATACTAGATACTCAGCTTTCGTCTTAAGAGCACTAGCGCAGGATTTAATAACTGAATGACAAGCCGCGTTTCATTACTCGCGGTCGTCAAGACTGAAAGACTGAAATTAAACCAGCGCGTTAATTTACTCGCGAACGTTTCTGGTAATGTTATGGCTATAAACTCGACCTGTTCACACTCCGAACCAGGCGACGTGAACACAACTACAAAACTAAGGTTTTTCTTCGAATATTTTCTCAGTGACTAGAAAATTCCTTCCTACTCCGTATGATCTCAGGTGAAGGGCGCAGAATTCTATCAGAGCGCGCTCCACCTGCACTCGGCTGATGAAGTCAGCCCCAAACACTAGACCGCGAACCTTGACTCCAGCCTAGCGGCCTTTTTGGAGTTCCATGTTCGCACTCTTCCTGACCATGAGCTTTCATTTAGATCCTGCATAGGACAGTGATCTCTCTTATGTGAGATGACCGCCACTTGTGGATTTAGGCTCCTGACAGTACCCCCCAACAAGGTAGATCCTCTCCGTCTTGGCTTTGAAGGGAATCGCTGATAAAAAGCCTTGATTAATCTTGGAGCATGAACGTCCTCCTCTCGCTCCCAAGACCGTTCATCAGGACCATAACCCTTCCAGTCCACCAAATAGAACAATTGTCCTTTTAAGCATTTAGAGTCCAAAATCTCTTTTACCTCGTACTCAGTTCCAGTTTCTAGACAAAGAGGTTTTGGAGGTAGGATTTTTCGTAAGTTACTTTGAGCCTTCTTCAACAGCGAGATATGAAAGACTGGATGAATCTTTAGTTTGGACGGCAAGTTGAGTCTATAAGTTACCTGGTTAATCTTTTTCTCTACTGGGTAAGGCCCAATGAATCGGGGCTGGAACTTTCGATTACCTTTCAGTCTGAGATTCTTAGTGCTTAACCAGACATTGTCCCCTTTTTCCAGAGTAGGCCCTTCTCGTCTCTTTTTGTCTGCATAGTTCTTATACTTTTCCTTTGCCACCCTCAGACTTTCCGTTGCCTTTTGATGAATCTGTTCTAGGTGAGACACTACATCTTTAACAGCGGGGACCGTGACCTCAGTTTGTCTAAGCGTGGAATTGGGATGCCTTCCATAATTTATGTAGATAGGGGAGAAGCCTGTGGACACATTCTTGGCATTATTATAAGCGAACTCTGCAGCCCATAAATACACTGACCAGTTTCCATCCTGTTTTAAAAGGAACAATCTTAAATATTGTTCCAATTCTTGATTCACTCTCTCTGTTTGACCATCGGTCTCAGGATGGTAACTGGTAGAGAATCTCACTTCTGTCCCTAAACTTTCCATGAAAGATTTCCAAAAATGTGAAATAAATTGTGATCCTCTGTCAGAAATCACAATCTTAGGAATTCCATGAGCCTTCACTATTTCTGTACTAAAGTGTGTAGCTAACTGTTTAGCAGAAGGAAGCCCTTGCAACGCTGTAAAATGTGCCATCTTGGAGAAGGAATCCACTACTACTAATATGGTGTCATTGCCCTGACTAAGGGGTAAGTCTACTATAAGGTCCAACGTGACTGTGTGCCAGGGATAGGGTGGTGTGGGCAAGGGCTGTAACAACCCCTTAGGGGCTCGCCGTTCAGATTTTCCCTGTGCGCAAATCTCACAAGTCTTGACGTATTCCTCGATGTCCTTAGCCATACCTGGCCACCAGTAGTGATGCGTAATTAGTTCTTTAGTCTTTGCTTCTCCTTTATGCCCTGCTAACTTTGCGTCATGACATTCCTGTATAACTTGCAGCTGCAATTCTTTCGTAGGAATGTACAATTTGTCTTGAAAGTAAGGAAGTTAATTAATAACTCTTCTACCTTCCTTTTCCTTAATCCATTCCTGCATGTCTTCTGGACTCATCTCAACTGAAATTCTCGTTTCCAAGCTCACTGAAGAGGTCACACCAATTATCTTCTCTTCAGGGATGATAGACTGGTTCTTTAGTGGCGTCTTTTGGTTTTCTGTATCAATCCTTGATAAGGCATCCGCCTTTCCATTCTGTGTTCCCGGCCGATAGGTAATCACGAAATCGTAATCAGCAAAGTACAGGGACCATCGCAACTGCCTTGGAGTTAACGTTCTGGCCGTCTTTAGAAATGTTAAGTTTCGGTGATCTGTAAATACTGTCACTTGATGTTGGGCTCCCATGAGATGATATCTCCATTCTTTGAAGGCGTCTTTTATTGCCAACAACTCCTTCTCCGTGATGGTGTAGTTACACTCTGCCGGATACAACTTTCTTGATCTGTAAGCTACAGGATGTAGCTGCCCAGTAACCTTGTTTCGTTGGGACAGGACCCCTCCTACTGCTTGATCCGAAGCATCGGTTTCCACATAAAATGGTTAAGTCGGATCAGCATGTTGAAGGATGGGAGCCGATGTGAAGTCTTGTTTCAACTGACCAAAAGCCTTCTCTCCTTCTTCTGTCCATTCAAATTGGATCCCTTTCTTTAGTAGTCTAGTCAGTGATAAGATTTTGTGAGAGAATTCTTTGATAAACCGTCAGTAAAAGTTCGCAAAACCAATGAAACTTTGAACTTCCTTGACACTCTCTGGAGACTTCCAATTTATCACAGCCTCAACCTTTCGCTGATCCATCAGAATGCCCGTTGGAGAGATGATGAAACCTAGAAACTCCACTTGTGTAACGTTGAATGCACACTTCTCCAGCTTAATAAACAACTTATTTTCTCTTAGCTTCTGTAAGACTCCTCGAACTTGATCTTGGTGTTCTGTGGAATAAATGAGTATATCGTCTATATACACAATAGCACACTGGTCGATGTATTCTTTTAGCACGTCATTAATGAAATTTTGAAAGGCTGCAGGGGCGTTACAAAGACCGTAGGGCATGACCTGATACTCAAACAGTCCGAATCTGGTTCTGAAAGCCGCCTTCCATTCGTCGCCTTCCCTCATTCTGACCAGGTGGTAGGCCCCTCTCAAGTCAAGTTTTGTATATATCTGTGCCCCCTTTACTTGGTCCAATAACACAGATATAAGAGGTAATGGATACCTGTTCTTCTTGGTAATTCGATTGATTGCTCTATAATCGATGCAAGTTCTCAGATCTCCCTCCTTCTTCGGCACGAAAAATAAAGGTGATGAGACCGGGGATTGCGAGGGCCTGATGAAACCATTAGCAAGGTACTTATACAAATACTCTTTTAAGTGACTGTGTTCTTTTTCTGTTAGCGCGTACACTCGACTGCAGGGCAAATTTGAGCCAGGTTCTAATTCGATTTTGCAGTCATAGACTCTATGTGGGGGTAATCGCTCTGCTTCCGTCTCGTTGAATACGTCTTGGAAGTCTGCATACTCCTCTGGAATTTCTGGTGCATTTATTACACACACGGATCTTCCATTATGGCACAGAGATTGAGCCACATTGACTTCCTGCATCTTTTCTTTATTTCCAAAACAGTTTCCGATACAATACTCTGAATTAAATCTTATGGTTCTGTCACTCCAATTGATTGCCGGATTATGCTCGGTGAGCCAAGGTAGACTAAGGATTAGTTCAAATTGAGGAGCGTCAATTAAGTTAAATTGGATCTTTTCATCATGACCATTGTTTGAAATTAGATGCATGACCTCTGTATGACTCACTATTGGACCTGAAGATAGATTTGTTCCGTCCACAGCTCGTACTGGTTCGCTTTGGTTCTTCATAATTGCCTGTATTCCAACTCTTTGTGTAAATTTTAGGTCGCAAAAGTTCCCCGTGGCTCCGGAATCAATCATTATGGAAACTCCAGTCAGGGTTGAATTGCTAAACCTCACCTCCATAGATAAACTCAAATGAGGAGCCACTGACTACAAGGTGTTAGCCACTCTGTGTTGATCGGGAGTTTTTCTTGGATTGCACCCACCTGTTCAACTCCGGCAACAGGTGGTGCAGCTAGTTTTCCTTCGGCTTGTAACTTGTCTTGGGTTTCTTGGGGCAATTTCTGACAAAATGACCTCCAGCTCCACAATACATACACAGGTTACTACTTCGCCTCTTTTCCTTCTCTTCCTTCGATAGTGGACCTCTTATTGTTCCGATTTGCATGGGTTCAATTCCCGAGGACCCTTCATTCCCTCGACTATTTTCCGATCTGACACGATCAAATCTTGGAATCGTTGGTCGATATTCTTTTCTCCTTTCACCTTTCCTTTCTCCCTGTCGGAAGTCTATTTCTAGCACCAGATCTACCAATGCCGAAATTTCAGTGGGTCGGTTAGGTATTCCCGCCAAGGCATCTTTTAGTTCATCTTTCAATCCACGGTAGAACACTGCTGCTCGCTTACTCTCCGGCCAATTTGTCTCCACCACTAGTTTGTTAAATTGTGCCAGATATGAGACTAGGTCTCGATTTCCCTGCTTCAAATCCAGTAATTCGTTGTCGACTACTTGAGATATTCTTCTCCTATCAAAGATTCGCAGAAATTCTTGTTTAAAATCCTCATAATTCCTCAGGATCGGGTCGTTTCTGGTTATAAGCGGCTGGGACCAAG
The DNA here is from genome assembly GCF_964261635.1 of Lissotriton helveticus. NCBI lineage: Eukaryota > Metazoa > Chordata > Amphibia > Caudata > Salamandridae > Lissotriton > Lissotriton helveticus. The sequence continues at coordinate 784,495,863 of NC_136057.1, read as the reverse complement.
CTGCTGCTTCTCCGCTTAGGTAGGACAAGGCGAAAGCGACTTTGGATAGCGCATCAGGGAATATAGAAGGTCGACACATGTAATGCAATGAACATTGGGTTAAAAATATTTGCGCCTTTTGGGGATCCCCACTGAATCGCTATGGGGCTGCTAAAGGAATGACTGGGGACAGGGAATGGATAACTTGAGTGGTCATTCTATTTGTACTTTCTGCTAGGGGATTTTGAATGTCCTGACCTGAACCAAAAGGTTGCCTAATTCTCTGTGCTAAGTCTGCTGTTTCTTTTCTAGAATTTACTACCTCTTACCTAAGGTTTTGATTTTCCTCTCTTACTGCACTTAACTCCTTTTGTATAGTGTCTAAAATTACTCCTAAACTTTGTAAGTCAATTCCCTCTGCCATCTTTGTTCGGGTGCAAGGTGCAACTTGGGCACTTCACTCTGTCAGATTCACTAAAAGGATACTTCTTGGGTGGCTGCACAGGAACAGAGATGCTGGCTCCCGAATCCCCTTCGAGCAACAACCCAGAGCTGGTTATGCACAAGCCTCCGAGTCGTTACCCCAAAGGGAAGGGGGAAATTGGATAAAATAATAAACAACAAGAGAAAAGACTTTCTTTGCTGGCGCCGCTCGTCAGTCCGACCTGCAGACCGTCTTTAACTGGGACCCTGAAAGATAGAAACAAAATTAACTCTTACTCTAGCCCTACTCTTCCTAACCCCTAGACTTCCCTCCTAAACTCTCACCTACCATTAATTTCCAAGAGTCTTGCCCTCTCTTCTAAGCTTCTCTTCTAGGCAAGAATTTTGGCAGAACTCTTATTTGCTTTCCTGCAATACAGAAATGTGTTTCTTTCTTATTAAGATGTGAATAACTAAAAACCTAAAAACCTGTGATTCTTATTTAGTCTGTTCTCTTACTCACTTATGTTCTGCTCTCCTTCTCCTTATCCTAGATCTGTCTTGTCTTTTCACTCGTCTAGTTTTATCTGAAAGATTTAATTATACTGTTATTACTACTCTGTACTCCTCATACTTGGACTTATCTGTGATGTCTTAAGTATCCCTAACTTACTGTATTTATACTGTTTCTTTCTCCTCTGTATTTATGATTATCTTCTTTTAAATTCTTAACTGTTCTTTGTCCTTTCTTTCTTTCAGATGTGCAGTTTTCGAATCTTTTCCAGCAATGGCTTGTGATTATGACTCATTTACCACCCAGCTCAATAGTAAGTAGTATTAGGCATTCTTAACTTGTTTATTCTTTAGACAACATGACAAACTGAATTATTTTTCCACTTATCGTTTCCTTGTTTCTGCCGACTAGTCCCGACGAATTCCAGGTGCCTCGCTGACCTCTTCTGTCTGCATCTACTACGGTGTAATTGCGTCGTCTCAGACCTCGTGTAACTGGATTAGTTTTCGGTTAATTTCCTGACGGAATATACTAGATACTCAGCTTTCGTCTTAAGATCACTAGCGCAGGATTTAATAACTGCATGACAAGCCACGTTTCATTACTCGCGGTCGTCAAGACTGAAAGACTGAAATTAAACGAGCGAGTTAATTTACTCGCGAACGTTTCTGGTAACGTTATGGCTATAAACTCGACCTGTTCATACTCCGAACCAGGCGACGCGAACACAACTACAAAACTAAGGTTTTTCTTCGAATATTTTCTCAGTGACTAGAAAATTCCTTCCTACTCCGTATGCTCTCAGGTGAAGTGCGCAGAATTCTATCAGAGCGTGCTCCACCTGCACTCGGCTGATGACGTCAGCCCCAAACACTAGACCGCGAACCTTGACTCCAGCCTAGCGGCCTTTTTGGAGTTCCATGTTCGCACTCTTCCTGACCATGAGCTTTCATTTAGATCCTGCATAGGACAGTGATCTCTCTTATGTGAGATGACCGCCACTTGTGGATTTAGGCTCCTGACAGTTGGCCACCTGGTACGCAAACTGCGCTTCTCCGGTCAACAGGGGGGCCAGGAAGAACGTTCATTTTTCCTCCGGCCATCCTAACGCCCTGGCTACGCGTTCAAAGTTCATGAGGAACGCGTCTGGGTCTTCCCCATGTACATACTTCTGAAGGGCTATCCCCGAGGTGTTGGGGACGTGTACCCTGCTCTCTCTGGTAACATTGCTTAAGGGATCGGCCGCCTTGTTCTGGATACTTTCCAACTGGGCGGTGATCGTGTTTCTGAATAACTCCCTGTCTGCTTGCGCCGTGGAGATCTGATGCTCCACTGCCCATTCCAATTTCTCTTGTCCCTTCACCAGATGTTGAATGAGGGCGTCCATCTCGGGAGTGCAGACGGACTGAGGTGTTGATCCCACTTCTGACACCAGTTGTTGGGGTTCGGGATCAGGAGAGGTAGAAGGTAGCGAGTCTGACACCTGAAGTAATGATCTCAAAGAAGGTTTTATTTTTAGGTAGGCTTTTCGTCTCCGGCTGGAGAGTCTCAACCGGGCAAACTCGTCCGGTCCGTCTTAACGCCTCTGGGAAATATAGGTCGTTCCGGGGTGCTTCTGCCACGCCGGGTATAGGAGCCCGCCAGACCGATGTTTCTTTGGTGGTCGTCGGGGCCAGGGTCTCCCTCCCAGGTCAGGGACGTAAAAGGAAACAAAAGAAAGGAGGAGCAAATTACTCGGATGTTCTTCTTAAAGTTCTTTGGGGTCAGGGAAGTGAGGGACACCAAGTGCTGCAGTGCTTTGACCACACGGCCGGTCCTGTGCTTTAAGTGCTCATGAGGGAAGGGGTTGTGGAGCCTGTACACTATTTACACTGGTCAACTACACGTTCGATTGGCCGCTACGTGTAACCCAGCCCGCCATTCTGCCCCGTACCTTTGTAAGCCACGCTCCTCCCGCGGGAACGTGGCGGGGCGAATCGCGGGTCCGTTGGCCTCCTGGCTTGCAGTTCACAGCTGGGCTCGTCAGTATCTCTTCCCCGCCGTACTCCGTCTCCGCTCTCCAGTCGCTCACGCTTTTTCCTCCTCGGGAACCGCCGTCCGATGACTTCGGGGTCGTGCCTCCTTTTGGCTCCGTCGCGAACCAGTGGGGCGGGGCCTCACCCTCTTTGCCGGGTGATTTAAAAGGTCCGTGTGCCTCCGGATCTCTGTCTTCCCAGCGGGTGTCACTGTCCGTCTGAAGCCACTCCTCCAGCCAGGAGGAGGCAGGCTGTGATTCGGAAACAGGAAGGGGTGAAAAGGGGGGAACAGCCGACCACCAGTCTACGTCAGCATCCATGTCAACACTGTGGTGTCCCGCCCCGTGACATAAGTGCTTCACTTTTAGAGCAGTGAATGGATTAGAACAAACTGCTGAATGAGTCACTACAACAGAGCAAAACCAGTGACAGACTGCTTGGTGGAAGTGTAAGGATATGTACTCGGGAATTGAAGACATAAAAGACAAGTGTGCAGGTAGATAGAAGACTACAAGCATAAAGAATAGCGTTATGAAGCACTTCATGCCCTAAGGCCTACTTTGCTGCATTAGTACTAGGGTACTGACTGAATGATTATTGTTCTGCAAGGATAGTGCCTGACTAAATTTATAAGTGCTTAACTTTTAGTGCAGTGAAAGGATTAGCACAAACTGCTGAATGAGTCACTACAACAGTGCAACACCAGTGACAGACTGCCTGGTGGAAGTGTAAGGATATAGACTAGGGAAGTGAAGGTATAAAAGAGAAGTGTGCAGGTTGATAAAAGACTACAAGCATAATGCATAGCGCTTTGAAACGCTTCGTGCCGTAAGGCCTACTTCGCTGCATGACTAGTTGGGTACTGACTGAGTGATTACAGTTCTGCAAGGACAGTGTCTGACTGAATTTATAAGTGCTTAACTTTTAGTGCAGTGAAAGGATTAGCACAAACTGCTGAATAAGTCACTACAACAGTGCAACACCAGTAACAGACTGCTTGGTGGAAGTGTAAGGATATAGACTACGGAAGTGAAGGTATAAAAGAGAAGTGTGCAGGTAGATAAAAGACTACAAGCATAATGCATAGTGCTTTGAAACGCTTCATGCCCTAAGGCCTACTTCGCTGCATGATGAGTACTTGGGTATTGACTGAATGATTACAGTTCTTCAAGGACAGTGCCTGACTGAATTTATAAGTGCTTCACTTTTAGTGCAGTGAATGGATTAGAACAAACTGCTGAATGAGTTACTACAACAGTGCAACACCAGTGACAGACTGCTTGGTGGAAGTGTAAGGATATATACTCGGGAATTGAAGATATAAAAGACAAGTGTGCAGGTAGATAGAAGTCTACAAGCATAAAGCATAGCGTCATGAAGCACTTCATTCCATGAGGCCTACTTCGCTGCATGAGTACTTGGGTACTGACTGAATGATTACAGTTCTATAAGGACAGTGCTTGGCTGAATGTATATGTGCTTGAGTTTTAATGCAATTAATGAATTAGAACAAACTGCTGAATGTGTCAATACAACAGTGCAACAGCAGTGACAGACTGCTTGATGGAAGTGTAAGGATGTAGGCTAGGGAATTCAAGGTATAAAAAGCAAGTGTGCTGGTAGATAGAAGACTACAAGCATAGTGCATAGTGGTTTGAAGCAGTTCATGCCCTAAGGCCATTTTCGCTGCATGAGTACTTGGGTACTGACTGAATGATTACAGTTCTGCAAGGAAAGGGCCTGACTAAATTTATAAGTGCTAAAGTTTTAGCGCAGTGAATGGATTAGAACAAACTGCTGAATGAGTCACTACAACTGTACAACACCAGCGAAGGGCTGCTTGGTGGAAGTGTAAGGATATATACTCGGAATTGAAGGTAGAAAAGATAAGTGTGCAGATAGATAGAAGACTACAAGAATAATGCATAGAGCTTTGAAGCCATTCATGCCCTAAGGCCTACTTCACTGCATGAGTACGTGGGTACTGACTGAATGATTACAGTACTGCAAGGACAGTGCCTAACTGAATTAATAAGTGCTTAGGTTTTAGTGCGGTGAATGGAGTAGAACAAACTGCTGAATGACTCACTACAACAGTGCAACACCAGTGACAGACTGTTTGGTGGAAGTGTAAAGATATAGACTCGAGAATGGAAGATATAAAAGACAAGTGTGCAGGAGAATAGAAAACTACAAGCATACTGCATAGCGCTTTGAAGCAGTTCATGCCCTAAGGCCTACTTTGCTGCATGAGTACTTGGGTGCTGACTGAATGATTACAGTTCTGCAAGGACAGTGCCTGACTGAATTTATAGTTGATTGAGTTTTACTGCAGTGAATTGATAAGGACATACTGCTAAATGGGTAAACAAAACTGGCTCACAGTGTGATTCTAGACAAATAACAGTATTTCCTATAAATGGAGTGTATAGATACTGACTGGGGCATGTAGGCCCAAAACACAAGTGTAATGGTGATCACACTACTACTTTCATAGTACATACAAGTTTAAAGGACTGCCTGCCCCAAAGCCTGGCTCACTGCAACAGTACATGTACTTATATATCTGCAAACACAGCAACAAATCAAATCATTCTCTATCAATTTTCCCAAATAGACACTGATTCATAGTGTGATTCTAGACAAATAACAGTATTTCTTATAAATGGAATGTATAGATATTGACTGGGGAAATTTAGGCCTGAAACACAAATGTGAAGAATGGTCACACTACTACTTACATAGTGCATAAGAATTACAAGCACTGCATGCTCTAAAGACTGCCTCACTGCAACAGTACATGTACTTATATATCTGCAAACACATCAACCAACCAAATCATTCTCTCTCAAGTTTCTCAAATGAACACTAACTCACACTGTGATTCTAGACAAATAACAGTGGGGCATATTATCAAGGGGGTTTATCTCCGCTTTTTTGGCTTTAAAAGCCAAGAAAGCGGAGATAAAATGATCTCCCTATTACCAAGCTGTCGCTAACACCAGTTAGCGACAGCTAATAGGAGATAGCAACCATCTTGGGCCCCGCTTTGCATGTCAGTGATATTTATCACTAATGACATGCAAAGTGGGCGTGCCACGATGTTAGCGACTGGAAACAGTCGCTAACATCGCTATCTCCTATTACCAACTTTTGGAGATATTCGCGCTAAGCGCGAATATCTCCAAAAGCTAACACCTGCCCTGAGCAGTTCTTAGCCATGTTAACCAATGGGAGGTGGATAACATGGCTAAGAGCATTTGCTCGATAATGCATGAATATCGCGGACTTTTCAGCGATATTCATGCATTGCGGCCGTTTTTTATCGCATTTGCGATAAACCTTGCTAATAGCAAGGTTTATCTGCGATAAAAATCGCCGATGTGCGGCGATAATTTTTGTCTCTAAACAAGTTAGAGACAAAAATTATCTCTATTGGTTGGTAATATGCCCCAGTATTTCTAATAAATGGACTGTATAGATACTGACTGGGAAAATGTAGGCCTGAAACACAAGTGTGAATTTGGTTACACTACTACTTGCATATTGCAAAAATGCTGCTCTCAGAATGATTCCTAAATGCACACAGACTCACAATGATTCCTAAATGCACACAGACTGATTCTGGACAAAAAATATTAAACCTCACATTGTACAAAAACACATTTACTAGTCTAGAAACGGTTAGGTGACTAAACACCTTCTATATATATGACTGCTGCATTTTACTAAAGAATCCTGACTCATTTTGCAAATACATAAGCAATCTGCTGCATTATTGGCACCAACATTACATCAAAAAAGTGACACAATAGAACAACAAAGCGGCACAAGGGGCTTGTAAATCTACCCCAGAGTGTATGAAGCAGTGTATGTATACTGACTGGTAAATTGTAGATTTGAAACAAACACAAGTCTGATTCAAGACAAGCAACACAATTAATTACTCTTAAGAGGCTAATATAAATGCACACATTCCAGAAATATAAATACTGCATTTTACTCTACAACCATGATTCCTTTTGCAAATACAAAATAAATAACTGGATTACAAATTCGATCAAAACTTGATAAAAGGATAGGTTTTTAAGCACTTAAATGTCTGCAAACACAAAATGTACAAAAAAGCTTCCCTCAGAATAATTCATAAAAGCACACAAATGCATAGTGTGATTCTAGACAAAAAATATGAGACCTTGCATTTTACCGAAAAACATTTACTAGTCTAGAAACGGTAAGGTGACTAAACACATTCTATATATATATATACATATATTACTGCTGCATTTTACTATACAATCCTGACTCATTTTGAAAATATATAAGCAATCTCATGCATTATTGGCACCAACATAACATCAAAAAAGTGACACAATGGCAGCACAAAGAGGCACAAGAGGCTTTTAAATATGCTACAAAGAGTTTGCAGTAGTGTATATATACTGCCTGAAAAATTGTAGATTTGAAACACAAGCCTAATTTTAAACAATTTACACTATTAACTACTCTAGACTGAAAAAGTGACTGCACACATTCTATATTTTTTAGCACTGCACTTTACTGCACAAAGCTGACTCACCAAACACATTAACTTACCAAATGCTTTCATCACAATAGTTATCCAAATGCAGACAAACTCAGAATGTGATTCTACACACTTTAGAAAGATAAACACATTACTCTAACTAAAAACAAAATGCACCACATACATTCCCTTACAAGTTATCAACTCACCTTTCAAATTGATTTGTAGATAAAAAAGAATGCCAGTCACACAGCAGATATTCTTATACAGAATCTCTGTACTTCAGTGTTCTTTGCAAAACCAGAAAATGGCACACTTTCCCCCTCAATCTACACATATATACATGTTAATAACAAATCAAATTGCTTCCCACATTAATTCAAAACCAAACACATATTTCTATTGGTTGAACATTTGAACCCTTTCCAACTGACATAACTTTAAACCCTACCCCAAATTTGTTTTGTGCTGTTACCATACTAAGAGATCATGCAAAACTCAATTGACCACAGAGGTCAAAAGTTCAGCACACTGTAAAACACTCCTCCTCAACACGTTTAGACTCTGCATAGGTATTTACTTATAAGTACCAATAAAGAGAAAGGCACTTGTTAGAACGAACCAACATCTAAACACATAAGCTTGATAGGTATCTGAAAAATATATTTTTTTCTTGCTAAGGTATGCATCCGGGACGTGTTACAAACCTCGCAGCATATGTGGTACAGCAGCGCTCGGTACGCGCACCCTAATTTAACCATAAAAAAAAATAGCCCCTATCACTAATTTTTATTGTCCGGGGGACCCCACCCCCTTGGCTCATATAAAACATTGGGGACCGTGGGGGGATCCCCAATGCCCCCACGGTCCAAGCCGCCTCCCCGCCTCCTTCGGGACCTGGCATTGCTTTTCGGCATAGGGAGCAACTAACATGCTGCTCCCCATATAGAAAAGCAATAGTCTTTGGTTTTTGGAAGAGAGAGCAGGTTTCCTGCTCTCTCTTCCAAAAACCAAAGCAGTTTGCTATGGTAGGGCGGGAGCCTCAAGGCTACAGCTCTACCATAGCAAACTACAGTGTCCGAGGGGTAGGCACCCCGGGACACTGCAGGAGCCTGCCTTGGGGGATTGCGGTCCCCAGGGCAACTACAAGGCTCCAGGAGCGGGGCCACGCAGACCCCCTCCCAATATTTAAAAGCCCGGGTTGTGGTGGTCCCCGGGGCTGGGGGGTCCATCACGGACCCCCCATTTTAAAAATGTAGTACCCCGGGGAGGTGGCGGTCCCCGGGGCGTGTGGGGGGCTTGGCCCCCAAACAACTTTTTTTATTGAATAAAAAATAAACCGCGGGTGTGGCGGTCCCCGGGGCTGCGGCAGGGCCGTGAGCCCCCCGCATACATAATATGAAAGTTCTGGAGCTGGGGGGCCCCTCTGGGCCCCCCATTATTATCTAAAAAAATCCACGGGGGTGACGGTCTCCGGGGCTGGGGGGCCCCTCTGGTCCTCGACTACAATAAACACTTTGGGCCCGATTCACAGAACTAACTTAAGACAAAATCCTAAACTTACTACCATTTTCGTATTCACAGAAGGCACTTACTCATTTTGGTTTTCACAGAAGACACTTACTCATTTCGGTATTCACAGAAGTTAGGAGTCCTAACTTTAGGACTCCTAAATGCCATCTGTGAATACCGAAAGTCCTAAAGCTAGGATTTTCCCAGTTTAGGAGTAGTAAAGTTAGGACTGCTAACTTTAGGACTCCTAAATGCCTTCTGTGAATACCAAAAGTCTTACAATTAGGATTTTTCTCAATTTAGTAGTAGTAAAGTTAGGACTCCTAACTTTAGGACTCCTAAATGCCTTCTGTGAATACCGAAAGTCTTAAACATAGGATTTTTCTCAGTTTAGTAGTAGTAAAGTTGAGCAAAATCCTAATGTTAAGATTTTCGGTATTCTCAGAAGGCATTTAGGAGTCCGAAAGTTAGGAGTCCTAACTTTACTACTACTAAATTGAGAACAATCCTAATTTTAAGACTTTCGGTATTCACAGCAGGCATTTAGGAGTTCTAAAGTAAAGAGTCCTAACTTTACTACTACTAAACTGAGAAAAACCCTAATTTTAAGACTTTCGGTATTCACAGAAGGCATTTAGGAGTCCAAAAGTTAGGAGTCCTAACTTTACTACTACTAAATTGAAAAAAATCCTAATTTTACGACTTTCGGTATTCACAGCAGGCATTTAGGAGTTCTAAAGTAACGAGTCCTAACTTTACTACTACTAAACTGAGAAAAACTCAAATTTTAAGACTTTCGGTATTCACAGAGGGCATTTAGGAGTCCAAAAGTTAGGAGTCCTAACTTTACTACTACTTAATAGAGAAAAATCCTAATTTTAAAACTTTCGGCATTCACAGAAGGCATTTAGGAGTCCTAAAGTTAGGAGTCCTAACTTTACTACTACTAAATTGAGAAAAATCCTAACTTTAAGACTTTCGGTATTCACAGAAGGCATTTAAGAGTCCTAAAGTTAGGACTCCTAACTTCTGTGAATACCAAAATGAGTAAGTGCCTTCTGTGAATACCAAAATGAGTAAGTGCCTTCTGTGAATACCAAAATGGTAGTAAGTTTAGGATTTTGTCTTAAGTTAGTTCTGTGAATCGGGCCCTTTGCCTCCGGGACTTGTCAACTACACGTTCGATTGGCCGCTACGTGTAACCCAGCCCGCCATTCTGCCCCGTACCTTTGTAAGCCACGCTCCTCCCGCGGGAACGTGGCGGGGCGAATCGCGGGTCCGTTGGCCTCCTGGCTTGCAGTCCACAGCTGGGCTCGTCAGTATCTCTTCCCCGCCGTACTCCATCTCCCCTCTCCAGTCGCTCACGCTTTTTCCTCCTCGGGAACCGCCGTCCGATGACTTCCGGGTCGTGCCTCCTTTTGGCTCCGTCGCGAACCAGTGGGGCGGGGCCTCACCCTCTTCGCCGGGTGATTTAAAAGGTCCGTGTGCCTCCGGGTCTCTATCTTCCCAGCGGGTGTCACTGTCCGTCTGAGGCCACTCCTCCAGCCAGGAGGAGGCAGGCTGTGATTCGGAAACAGAAAGGGGTGAAAAGGGGGGAACAGCCGACCACCAGTCTACGTCAGCATCCATGTCAACACTGTGGCGTCCCGCCCCGTGACATAAGTGCTTCACTTTTAGAGCAGTAAATTGGATTAGAACAAACTGCTGAATGAGTCACTACAACAGAGCAAAACCAGTGACAGACTGCTTGGTGGAAGTGTAAGGATATGTACTCGGGAATTGAAGACATAAAATACAAGTGTGCAGGTAGATAGAAGACTACAAGCATAAAGAATAGCGTTATGAAGCACTTCATGCCCTAAGGCCTACTTTGCTGCATTAGTACTAGGGTACTGACTGAATGATTATTGTTCTGCAAGGATAGTGCCTGACTGAATTTATAAGTGCTTAACTTTTAGTGCAGTGAAAGGATTAGCACAAGCTGCTGAATGAGTCACTACAACAGTGCAACACCAGTGACAGACTGCTTGGTGGAAGTGTAAGGATATAGACTACAGAAGTGAAGGTATAAAAGAGAAGTGTGCAGGTAGATAAAAGACTACAAGCATAATGCATAGCGCTTTGAAACGCTTCATGCCCTAAGGCCTACTTCGCTGCATGATGAGTACTTGGGTATTGACTGAGTGATTACAGTTCTTCAAGGACAGTGCCTGACTGAATTTATAAGTGCTTCACTTTTAGTGCAGTGAATGGATTAGAACAAACTGCTGAATGAGTCACTACAACAGTACAACACCAGTGACAGACTGCTTGCTAAAAGTGTAAGGATATATACTCGGGAATTGAAGATATAAAAGACAAGTGTGCAGGTAGATAGAAGACTACAAGCATAAAGCATAGCGCCATGAAGCACTTCAGCACACTGTAAAACACTCCTCCTCAACACGTTTAGACTCTGCATAGGTATTTACTTATAAGTACCAATAAAGAGAAAGGCACTTGTTAGAACAAACCAACATCTAAACACATAAGCTTGATAGGTATCTGAAAAATATATTTTTTTCTTGCTAAGGTATGCGTCCGGGACGTGTTACAAACCTCGCAGCATATGTGGTACAGCAGCGCTCGGTACGCGTACCCTAATTTAACCATAAAAAAAAATAGCCCCTATCACTAATTTTTATTATCCGGGGGACCCCACCCCCTTGGCTCATATAAAACATTGGGGACCGTGGGGGGATCCCCAATGCCCCCACGGTCCAAGCCGCCTCCCCGCCTCCTTCGGGACCTGGCATTGCTTTCGGCATAGGGAGCAACTAACATGCTGCTCCCCATATAGAAAAGCAATAGTCTTTGGTTTTTGGTTTTTGGAAGAGAGAGCAGGTTTCCTGCTCTCTCTTCCAAAAACCAAAGCAGTTTGCTATGGTAGGGCGGGAGCCTCCAGGCTACCGCTCTACCATCGCAAACTACAGTGTCCCAGGGGTAGGCACCCCGGGACACTGCAGAAGCCTGCCTTGGGGGGTTGCGGTCCCCAGGGCAACTACAATGCTCCAGGAGGGGGGCCACACAGACCCCCTCCCAATATTTAAAAGCCCCGGGTTGTGGTGGTCCCCGGGGCTGGGGGGTCCATCACGGACCCCCCATTTTAAAATGTATTACCCCGGGGAGGTGGCGGTCCCCGGGGCGTGTGGGGGGCTTGACCCCCAAACAACTTTTTTTTTATTGAATAAAAAATAAACCCCGGGGGTAGCGGTCCCCGGGGCTGCGGCGGGGCCGTGAGCCCCCCGCATACATAATATGAAAGTTCTGGAGCTGGGGGGCCCCTCTGGGCCCCCCATTATTATCTAAAAAAAGCCACGGGGGTGACGGTCCCCGGGGCTGGGGGGCCCCTTTGGTCCTCCACTACAATAAACACTTTGCCTCCGGGACTTGTCCCCCCGGGGCTAATTACCACAAAAGTGACCTTTGTTTTTTTTTTATTCACTTGATACACGTACGGTACGCGCATCACAAAATTAAAAAAAACACGTTGGGGGTCCTTATGCGGCCCCCAGAGCACGCCTATGGGGTCAGGAAGTCCTAGATTGAATTCCTCTCAATCTACAGACTCAATCTACACACATATACATATAAATAACAAATCACATTTATTCACACATTAAATCAAGAGGAAACACACATTTCTATTGCTTGAACATTTGAACCCTTTCGAACTGACAAAACTTTCAACCCTACCCCCATTCTGCCTTCTGCCTGTTACCATAGAAACACTTCAGGGAACACTTAACTGAGCGCATCCAGACCTCTCTTCATGATGCTTAGAGTGTGGATTGTGGTACACAGCTATATTTTCTGGAGCCAAAGGTACGCAGAACAGAAAGGAATTCACAAAGACCTAGGTTTACCAAACGTAGACATTAAATGGATTGGACAGAGAGGGTTAAAGTGGCACCAATTGATGCCATTGGTGAAATCCTTTTTACATCTCCAACATCCTGACCTCATAATTGTGCACTCTGGTGGCAATGACCTAGGCACTTTGACTGGGGTAGGTCTGGAAATGTTTATGAAGGACACCTTTACAGAACTGATGCCACTTTTCCCCCAAACTGCTTTTGTCTATTCTAACATATGCCAAAGACAGAAATGGAACTGGTCCAATCAATTTTGTTCACAGATTGAGAAATCTAGGAAACATGTAAATAAATCTGTTTCTGCTTTTCTCCGAGACAATATAATGGGGTCCATTTACAACAACAATCTTCGTTTAAATATGCATGGCATCTGCAGGAGAGATGGTGTACATTTTACAGATGAAGGGAACAGAGTCTTCCTCATGAACTTTAGACTCTGCATCGGTATTTACTTGTAGGTACTAAGATCTCTCAATAAACACAATGGCTCTTTTTAGAGCCCCCCAAAAATATGTGGAGGGGGCTGTGTGGCCCCCCTCCTAAGGCTTCTTTTAGCCCCGGGGACCCCATCCCCGGGGCTCTGCCTCTTCTTTTAAAAAAAAAATTGGGGTGGATGGGGGCTGCGTGGCCCCCCTCTTGGGCCACTTCTGGCCCCGGGGACCCCATCCCCCGGGGCCAGCCTACCTACTTTTTAAAAATATATATATATATTTGAGGAGTAGGGCCACTTCTTGCCCCGGGGACCCCATCCCCCAGGGCTGGCCCTCTCCGTTGGGGACCGTGGGGAGGTCCCCAACCCCCCCACGGTCCCTGCTGGCGTACCGCGTCCTTCGGGAGCCGGCCTTGCTTTTCTGCATGGGGAGCAGCTAACATGCTGCTCCCCATGTAGAAAAGCAATCGGCTTTGGTTTTTGCAAGAGAGAGCAGGTTTCCTGCTCTCTCTTCCAAGAACCAAAGCAGTTTGCTATGGTAGGGTGGGAGCCGGCCCTGGAGGGGTGGTCCACAGGGCCACTACAAGGCTCCAGGAGGGGGGCCTTGCGGACCCCCTCCCAAAATGTAAAATCCCTGGTTGGTGGTGGTCTCCGGGGCTGGGGGGTCCATCAAGGGCCCCCAATTTAAAAATGTAGTACCCCGGGGAGGTGGAGGCCATGAGCCCCACCGCATACATAATGTGAAAGCCCCAGGGGATGGTGGTCCTACGGCTGGGGGACCCTCTGGGCCCCCATTGTTATTTTTAAAAAATCCCCGGGGGTGGCTGTCCCCAGGGCTGGGGGGGGCGATCTGGGCCCTCACTACAATAAACACTTTGCCCCAGGGACTTGGCCCCCTGGGGGCTAATTAACAATAAAGCAGGCTTTGTTTTTTTTCTTTTCACGCGGTATGCGTATTGTGCTATTTTGTTTCATAAAAAAAATTTGGGGGGGGCCTTGAGGTTCCTTATGGGACCCCCTGAGCATGCCTAGGGGGTCATGGTGTTTCTACCCTGCCCCCTTTGCATCTTTTGCGCACTTGTTTTTCAGTTTTCTTGTACCTCGGTTCTACCGAGACACAAGATGGCTGCCAACACTTCCTGGTTTGGAGTGTTGACAGACAGTTGACAGCCAATTAGCATGCAGCTCATAACACGTACGGTACTTAATCTATAGATATATCTATGAAATTACTTTTGATTTTCTCAGGAACTACTGCACGGATATACACCATTTAACAAGAAGAGTAATCTGCGAACCAAACTCTACCTTTTTTGCCAAATTTGGTATAATTCTGTTCAACAGTTCGGGCTGTAGCCTCACTTAAAGGTCCCAATGGAAAATTGCATGGGAAAACACGTTTTGGGACTCCCCTTTTTTCTCGGCCCCTGCTTCACAAATCAACCCGAAACTTTCAGGATTGGAGCGGAGCAGAGCGCCCCATATTCTTGGAGAATGTCACAAAGATTCATCATCCGGCGCCAAAGGTATTCCAAATAGAATGTTGCGGATTTCCTATGGAAACTAGGTCCTAACTATAACTACCTATTGAGGACCGCCAGTAGGTAATACAAACACATATATGATCAAGACAGTGTTTCACTGTTGAAACACATAATGCTTGGCACTTGCTTTTTTAAAGAAGCTGCCATCTATGCAATAAATCACAGTTTGGATCTAACAAGCACGCTGTGGTCCATACCTGTTTGTTGGGGGAGCTCAGGCACAACAGGATTGTAGATTTACATATATATATATTCACTGAAAAAAACCATAGGTTTTACAGACGTTATAGTTAGGAATTAGC
Organism: Lissotriton helveticus; assembly: GCF_964261635.1. NCBI lineage: Eukaryota > Metazoa > Chordata > Amphibia > Caudata > Salamandridae > Lissotriton > Lissotriton helveticus. The sequence goes on along the minus strand of NC_136057.1, from coordinate 784,480,705 downwards.
ATTTAAAAAACCGTAGAAATTCACTAAAAATAACATAGGTTTTCGGGATGTTAGAATTAGTTGAACATTTTACTCATATAAAAACAGAGAAATTTGCCTGTTATAGTTAGTTAAGCTAACTATAACTTGCACACCCATAATGCACTGGTGATGACGTCACATATTACATCACTGTTGACATGGTCAATGACATCACTCATGACATCACTGATGACATCTCAAACAACATCATTGATGACACCATCCAGTGAATGTTTCTGGAAAGTTTAAATATTTTTCATATATATCTATGCCAAGGTGTATTGAAGAATGAGTGGATTTACAAGTGCCTGAATCGTTTATGTAGTAGGTGTGTGACTGACTGTATAAGTGAGTGATTGAACGTGTCTTACTGAAGGCATGGGTTAGTGACTAAACTGTGTGAAAGTCTGTATTAGTTGCTCAGTTGGTATGTAAGCAGCCGCATGGATTGGTGAGTAGCTACATTAGTGTCTATATGAGTTATTGATTTGTTGTCTGAGTATCTGTATGGATTCCTGAGTGTCTGTGTGGTGTGTGACTCTGTGAATAGATGTCTGAGTGGGTGATTCACTGGTTGTATGGATTCAAAAGTGCAAATGGGAAGGGCTGTATGGGTGAGTTAATGTGCGTATGGGTGTGTTGGTGTGTGAGTGAATAATGTCTCAGTGGTATATGTGTGAGTAACTACATATGTTTTATGGCAGTATATGTGAGTGTTGGAATATATAAATGGCTATACGTGAGAGTAAGTTATTTGAAGAGTGTGTGTATAAATGAGTGTCTGCTTCTATCAGTGCTTGTATAAGATAGTAAGTATGTGTTAGTATCTGCATAAATAGGTGATGTAGTGTGTGTATAAATAACGGAGTTGGTGGGTATAACTGTATACATGAGTAAATTGGTATGTGATTGATGCTTTGCATGACTGACTAGGTGTGTGAGTAACTCTATGGATGAGTAGCAGAGTGTTACTGTATGTATAGGAAATAGTGGTTGGTATGTACTATCTGGCATTGTTGTGTGTATGGTTTCAAAAATAGTAGTCTGTATTTTAGACTGCATGTATCAAACTTTATATTAGGGCATCAGTATATGCATCAGATTTTCACATGGATGATGTCATCAGTGATATCATCAGTGATGTCATTTGAGATGTCATGAGTGATGTAATGAGTGATGTCACTGACCATGTCATGAGTGATGTAATATGTGACGTCATCACTAGTGCATTGCGGGCGCGCAAGTTATAGTTAGTTCAACTAACTAAAAGAGGTGAATTTCTCTAGTTTTATATGAGTCAAATGTTCAACTAACTATAACATCCCTGAATCCTGTGTTTTTTTGAGTGAATTTCTAGGGTTTTTTAAATGCTAATTCCTAACTATAATGTCTGTAAAACCTATGGCTTTTTCAGTGAATTTCAAAGGTTTTTTAAATGTTAATTTCATATTTTAATGTTTATAAAACCTATATTTTTTCTAATATATTTTAAAATAATTTCGAACTCTATTACTTAAAAATTATGTAATGTTTTATATCTTCCCCCAAAAACTGTACTCCCATACCGGTAGCATATCAAGCTCCATCACCACGTGAATCCGATCCACCATATTGCTGAACTCGTATATGATGCGCATTTCATATCCGACGGGTTCGTGGCACCGCATACTGCGTAATGTCATATACGCATGAAGTCGCCCCAGCTGCTACTTTGGCATCCGACGGGTACACAGTACCAAGCCATGCGCTATGTACATATGGGGTCGCAACCACTGCGCGTTGCGTATGCGACGAATGCAGGCCGCCAGGCCCTGTGTTATCTTACAGACGTATAGGGTCGCGCCGCATACGCCATTCCCTCTTTTTATGTCTCAAAAGTATATCTTAATAACTTTAAACAGTATATGAGAGCAAGCGATAATCAAAAATATTTTAAACATTTATATATTTCTAACTGTAATAAATATATTTTCTTAAAATCACGTCAGGTGTGGCCTTCATGCATGCTCAGTGAGCGATTGCCGTGCAACCTTAAAAAAAAGCATTTGATTGCTTCATAACATTTCCCATTGTAACAGTTGGCCGACCCCACCTATTTTAGTAATTCTCTCTACAGCGTTTGATGAGAGACACCCCTTCACCTTAAACAGCTTTTTTGAAAAGTTTTTTGCTGTATACACGTATCTTATACTACACACAACATGCAACAATCATCTTGATCAATATTCATGGTCTGTACCTCAGCCTTCCACGTGTGATGGCAATGCATCTGAAATGTTACATCAAACAAACAAAGGTGTGTTACAAGATGCCCCTGGTGTGTGTGTGAGTGCACATTATTGTGCTGCCCTTCGGCCTGGGTATTGGTGGCTCTAAGAAGTATCATCAGCCATGGGCAGAGTGCACATCCTAGATCACATGTGACAAACAGTAAACAGTAATGTTTATATTTGTATTGATGTACGCTCTGTTGTCAGGCTTTACCAATATAGTAGTGTGTTATATGTGAGACTTTCAGATTCACATTTGACATACATTGCTTGACTATAATGAGCATTATCACTGTGTATGACGTAGCCTCACTGCTGATCCTCCCTCTATCCAAGCACATTCACATGTGTACGCTTCGCGATAGCAACACTTTCAATAAAACCGCACACCATTACCATGCATGTCTGCACATATCCACAACCTTGATAATGACATGTGATGTTCCCCATTCAATCTTTTTGTAGAGTATCTCATTAGCGATAGTTGCCGCCCTCCCAATACATGCTACATTAATGTAAATTGCGCATTCTGCGACATCAAAACTGCAAAAGAAAAACACATAAATACACTTCCTTGCCGGGCAGGAACTGAACAACGCTCAGATACCCGGAACAATTATTCTCACCCCTACGCTGACCTGGCATACACAAGCCCAGCCCACTTTACGTACGTATAAATAGGATAACGTCAACGCCACACGTCCCAGTTCTTCCACACTGCCTCAGGTGATATAGCAGCATCCACCTTACATATCACAATGCGCAATCAAAAAAGGGATCCATTAGGTGTAAACCATCCTGCCAATCAACACTGGTTCTTAATTGTGAACCCTACTGCCCGTTGTTTTTTTTAAAGGAATACATGAGGTTTACACCATCCTGCAATCAACACTGCAACTGAATTATGAACACTGCTGCCCGTAGTGTTTGCGCACACAACAATTACAGCAGGTGAGCAGTTTGACCTGAGTGCACAGTGGTTCCAATTGAGTGCGGTGCTGCTGGAGGGGTGGGATGCATCAGCCTGAGTGCTCAGGTGCGAACAAGCGAAGTTGCCCTGCGTTATGAGGTGATCTCTGACCTCATTCAGTCACATCTCTGTCTCATTTTAAAGACCTGCTGGACCGTACTGTAGGCTTGAGCCAGCGGGCAACGCTGCCCTACAAACACGTTTTGAGCAAAGTCCTGCGGAAGGGGTGGGCTGCATCAACCTGGGTGCGCAAGTGGGAAAAAAGTGATGTTGCTGTGCGTAATGATGTGATCTCTGACCTCATTCAGTCACATGTTTGTCTCATTTTAAGGACCTGCTGGACCATACTGTAGGCCTGAGCCAGCAGGCAGCGCTACCCTACAGCCACGTGGCATTGACTTTTAGGGCACAGTAGTGAGCTCATTACTAAGTGTACAGGAACACAGGCTTCCACCACTGCATTACACGTGCACTTTATGCTTCTAGCATGCGCTCTGTTCCTTTGTATGTGAACCTTGGTATAACATATTATTATTTAACCTTGTGTATTGTCGTGCACTCCAACCACTCTTTGAACCACGATTACCACTAACAGTTGGTAGATTGTACTTCAAAAACGAAGTATGCACTCAACTGATGTTTTCTATTAAGCTTGAAATAAACCTTCATTTACCTCCAGACGTTTCCACCATTAAATGATTTCTCCCTTTTCAGACACTGAAGTAATTGACTTAAAATGGGCAGAGCCGGTGCTCACCCCGTCATGATGCCTCGGCATTCAGACTCCTTCCATCGTGGTATCAAGACACCGTCCCCAACCGGAGACCTGCTCTCCCGTCCTACACGGAGCTTGCACCCGAATGTTGTTGAGCACACCGATGGTGGCAGTTGAGCAGTGAAACTTCGGTGTGCAGGACCTACAATTGAGCACAGTGCAGGGGAAGGGGCTGGGGTGCAGCAGCCTGGGTGCACAGGTGCAGGCAAGCGATGTTCCTGTATCTTATAATCTAATCTCTTGCCATATGGCGGGAGGGGTTAGGTGCATCAGCCTGGGTGTGCAGGTGCGAACAAGCGATGTGGCCGTCCGTAATGATGTGATCTCTCACCTCAGTCAGTCACATCTGTCTTATTTTAACGACCTGCTGGACCATACTGTAGGCCCACGCCAGCGTGCAGCGCTACCCTACAGACACGTGTAGAGCGCGGTGCTGCAGGAGGGGTGGGGTACATCAGCCTGGGTGCGCAGGTACAAACAAGCGATGTTTCCGTGTTCAATGATGTGATCTCTGACCTGATTCAGTCTCATCTCTGTCTTATTTTAAGGGCCGGCTGGACCGTACTGTAGGCCTGAGCCAGTGGGCAGCGCTGCCCTACAGACATGTGGCGTTGGCTTTTAGGGCACTGCAGTGAGCTCAATACTAAGTGTACTTGCACACAGGCTTCCGCCACTGCATTACACGCACACATTATGCTTCTAGCAAGCAGTCTGTTTCTTTGTATGTAAACGTTGGGATAACATACTATTATTTAACCTTCTGTATTCTCATGCACTCCAACTCCTTTTTGAATCATGATTACCACTAACAGTTGGTAGATTGTACTTCAAAAACGAAGGATGCACTTAACTGGTGTTTTCTATTAAACTTGAAATAATCCTTCATTTATCTCTAGATGTTTCCACCATTAAATTATTTCTCCCTTTTCAGACACTGAATTGATTGAGCCAAAATGGGCCGAGCGGGTGCTCACCCCGTCATGATGCCTTGACATTCTGACTCCTTCCATCGTGATATCAAGACACCATCCTCAACTGGAGACCTGCTTTCCCACCCTACAAAGGTACCCCGGACTGTGAGCTTGCACCAACATGTTGTTGGACACACCGATGGTGGCAGGTGAGCAGTGTAGCCTGGGTGCGCAGGACATACGATTGAGCACAGTGCGGGGGAAGGTGCTGTGGTGCAGCACCCTGGGTGCACAGGTTCAGGCAATCGATGTTCCTGTAGCTATTTTAATTTCTGGCCTCATTCATATGTTTCATTTTAAGGACTTGCTGGACCACACTCTTTCTCGTGGAACCCAGGTCCTAGACAAAAGGGTGACGTGAGGTAAACACTGATGGCTGGGTGCTGTAGGCTGATGCTCTGTCTCTTCCTCCCTCTGTTCTTTTGACTCTCCCTCCCCTTCCTGCTTCCACCCACTCCCTCTCCTTCCTATCCTCACTATATTCTTTTCATTCAGACTACCTTTCTTTGCCTCTTCCACCTGGCACACATACTTATGTTTCATTTTTGTCTTGCAGGATTTGTACACTGCTTCCGGAGGAGTCCCACCCACGTATTTCATGTTATACTGTTGTTTGTTCTAATAAACTTGCGTTTCCGTTTATTTGTGTTTTTTTAATAAAGGTTATTTTTTTCCAATCAAGAAGTGAATGTATAGGTCTACTTTTTCTGACAACACTTGTCTGTAGTTTATTGTGAAAATCGTCTGTTTATAGGAGGTTATGATGGAAAACCTTTGTAATTTTGCGGTGCACCTACCAAATATAAACCAACATAAATGAAGCCTGCGTAATTCTACTGCAAGGTTCTATGCGTGTATCACTTTATAACACCATGAGTACTGCCCATGTGATCACAGAACCAATAAGGCACTGCCTAGGACCACTGAGGCTTCAGGGACTGCCAAGGCCCACCCTGCATATTTAGGTAAAGCCCCGCAGGGTGGAAATGCCCGGACTTCAGTTGGCCTCCAAGCCCCCCGAACAACTAGGAAACAATACCCAGGAAGGTAGTGAATCCCTAGGCTGCGAAATGTCTCTGTGCCCTCCTGTGCCTAATTTACATATGGCATTAAAGTCCCCAGTCCCACAGAAAACCCGCAATATAATATTTGGATTGGCCACGGAACATTACCCACCAGGGACCTCATTTAAAGGAACGTGTGAAACCCCGTTTCTCTTTTTTTTTTACCAACAGGATCCTCTCTATTGAAGCGATACAAGGTTTTCCTCCCTTGTCTCCAAGTAGTCAAACAAGGATTTGCTATCACAGGGTGGAAGCCATGCACCCGCCCTCTAATAGCAAACATTAATATCCCAAGGATGCACAACCTGGGACATTGTATGAGCTACGCCTGGGAGGTCGCTCTCCCTAGGACCATGATGCATTGGTTAGTATAAACACATACTAACACTCCTTACACATATGTAGTACTGCAACCAGAGTATTGTGAAGAGCCAGAGGAAGCGCAAAATCCCAAAATTTAAATCCTACCAGAGGTCGGATGACATAGTTCAATGAGCTGACGACCCTGGAATGAGTAGAAACAGCTACACGAAAAAAACGGGTCTTCAGCACAACGCTAACAACTTTGAAATATTGGTGAGTGCTGCCTTCTTTTTACCTTCTCCCACTCTTTGCCAATTTTATGTAGTGAAGAGGCAGACAGCAGTGTATCCGATAAGTAGATTTATTGCAGGAAAACAAGACACTTTAAACACCCACAAACAGGAGCAGACAGCAAGGCAACCGTCTTCTCCAGCACCGTGTACAAACTCCCCAAGGTTCACCCCATGACAGCCCTACATTCTAATAATACATTCTTACATTCTAGTAGAATTAAATACTAACATTCTACTATGACTTGTATTGAAAATACTACACAGAGCACATGACTTTGCAGCAATGAGTTCATGCTTTCATCCAAAAGTCTTGAGACCTGTACGGGTGAGTAGTTTAGTTCCCACTCCCTGTATTGTATAAACTCAAACTAACACTACGTCCACAGGTATACTACAGCGCCCAGAGCACATCACTTTACAGCAATGAGCTTACGATTTAGGCTCACGGTTTAATCCCCAAGTCTTCAGACGAGTAGGAGAAAGTAGTTCGCTACCCACTCCCTTTATACTATAAATGCATACTAACACTACTTACACAGTTATACTACAGCGACTAGTATCCTACAGCACCCAGAGCCAGATCACTTTAAAGCAATCAGCTCACTTTGATCCCAGAGTCTTCACACTGCTAGGCGTGATTACTGTGCTTCCTGCTTATGGTATAGTATAAACACACAAAAGCGTTCAGTAGTTCGCTTCCCACTCCCTGTATGGTATAAACTCCTACTAACACTACTTGCACATGTATAATACAGCGCCCAGAGCCAATCCCTTTACAGCCATCACCTCGGTTTGATCCCCAAGTGTTCACACCGGTAGGCGTGAGCAATTCGCTTCCCGCTTCCGGTATAGTATAAACTCACAGTAGCGGTCAGTAGTTTGCTTCCCACTCCCTGTATGGTATAAAAGCCTACTAACACTACTTGCACACGTATGCTACAAAGACCAGAGCACATCACTTTACAGCAATGACCTCATGGTTTAGGCTCTCGGTTTCATACCCGAGTGTAGCAGCATATCATCTCAGCACCATCTCACTCTGAGCAACACCGTACTTTCAGACCGGTGAGAGTGACTACTTTGCTTCGCAGTTCCCCAAAGAGGTTACAGTGCTCCTACCCCCCTTTCCTACTTTTTTTTGCCCTTTTTTCCCCTTACTCGCTTCAACTGAATCACAAAATGGTGGCCAACACTTCCTAGTTGCAACTGCTCGCAGCGCTAGCAACCAATTAGCAGCACGCTCGTGCTTATAACGCCTCAGCCAATCAGATTGCAGAATTCCTAAATATCGATATCTGTAAATTTCGATATTTCTCCAAAACTACCAAACAAATTTACATCAAATAAACAAAAGTGTGCTGTCTAGACCAAGACTCTTCTCCCTGCCATATTTGGGGTAATTCCATTCACCCATTTGACCTGTAGCCTTGTTCAAAATTTCCCATGGAGATGAACATGGAGAAAACATGTTTTCGGCTCCCCCTTTTTCTTAGCCCCCCTTAACGAATCACCCCCAAACCTTCCACATAGGAGCTTATATGAACAAAGAATTAGTTGTGAAAATGTCATGAAGATTCATCAAACGACGCTAAAGTTATAAGGAAAACAAAGAAATGTCTTCCTATGGAAACTTGGTCCTAACTATAACTACCTACTGGTGACCGCCAGTAGATAATATACAAATATATATACACAAACATATGTACATTTTTTTATATATATATATGTATATTGGCCGTCCTTTTTTGCACTTTGCACATGGTGATTAACTCAATAAAATAAACGTACTTAAATTACTGCTGTGGTGCCGTGACTTCCGTCGAAGAAAACGACGAGAGGAATTTCAGGAATATATATTCCCTTGTGGGCGGGACTCTCATTATTTATTGTGGTGCCTACACGTGTCATGCTGCTGCCTCTGAAATCCGGTGCCTTTGATAAAGTGCGTGTAGAACGAAACGCGTCAGGCGGGATTACTTGTTGCCGCTGTGTTGATTTTCCCCGCTGTTGCTTCAAATAAATATTGTGGCTGATACATACCTGTTCCGTGGACTCCTTCTATCACAGGCAAACTCTCGTTTTGGTGTTAAGCGGCCAGCCTGAGCCGCGGAGGAGAGTCCTGGGGTTGCGAGAAGCCCACCATCAGAGCCGCCAAACAACGCCTTTGAAGTGGGGAACAGAGCCAGTTATTTGAAGGTGATAACCAGCAACGAAGAAGTTTGCCTGGTGGCGCAAACACACTGTTGTTTTATTTTCTTGGATGCAACGGCATGGCAGCTCACTTGAGAAAGACTCGGACAACAAGTTCCATCATGCCACAGGGTGGCGACACCCACAAGGGCGGGACTCTCATTATTTATTGTGAAGCCTACACGTGTCATGCTGCTGCCTCTGAAATCCGGTGCCTTTGATAAAGTGCGTGTAGCACGAAACGCGTCAGGCGGGATTACTTGTTGCCGCTGTGTTGATTTTCCCCGCTGTTGCTTCAAATAAATATTGTGGCTGATACATACCTGTTCCGTGGACTCCTTCTATCACAGGCAAACTTTCGTTTTGGTGTTAAGCGGCCAGCCTGAGCCGCGGAGGAGAGTCCTGGGGTTGCAAGCAGCCCACCATCAGAGCCGCCAAACGACGCCTTTGAAGTGGGGAACAGTGCCAGTTATTTGAAGGTGATAACCAGCAACGAGGAAGTTTGCCCGGCAGCGCAAACAAACTGTTGTTTTATTTTCTTGGATGCAACGGCATGGCAGCTCACTTGAGAAAGACTCGGACCACAAGTTCCATCATGCCACAGTGTGGCGACGCCCACAAGGGCGGGACTCTCATTATTTATTGTGTTGCCTACACGTGTCATGCTGCTGCCTCTGAAATCCGGTGCCTTTGATAAAGTGCGTGTAGCACGAAACGCGTCAGGCGGGATTACTTGTTGCCGCTGTGTTGATTTCCCCCGCTGTTGTTTCAAATAAATATTATGGCTGATACATACCTGTTCCGTGGACTCCTTCTATCACAGGCAAACTCTCGTTTTGGTGTTAAGCGGCCAGCCTGAGCCACGGAGGAGAGTCCTGGGGTTGCGAGCAGCCCACCATAAGAGCCGCCAAACGACGCCTTTGAAGTGAGGAACAGTGCCAGTTATTTGAAGGTGATAACCAGCAACGAGGAAGTTTGCCCGGAGGCGCAAACACACTGTTGTTTTATATTCTTGGATGCAACGGCATGGCAGCTCACTTGAGAAAGACTCGGACCACAAGTTCCATCATGCCACAGTGTGGCGACGCCCACAAGGGCGGGACTCTCATTATTTATTGTGGTGCCTACACGTGTCATGCTGCTGCCTCTGAAATCCGGTGCCTTTGATAAAGTGCGTGTAGCACGAAACGCGTCAGGCGGGATTACTTGTTGCCGCTGTGTTGATTTTCCCCGCTGTTGCTTCAAATAAATATTGTGGCTGATACATACCTGTTCCGTGGACTCCTTCCATCACAGGCAAACTTTCGTTTTGGTGTTAAGCGTCCAGCCTGAGCCGCGGAGGAGAGTCCTGGGGTTGCGAGCAGCCCACCATCAGCGCCGCCAAACGACGCCTTTGAAGTGGGGAACAGTGCCAGTTATTTGAAGGTGATAACCAGCAATGAGGAAGTTTGCCTGGCGGCGCAAACACACTGTTGTTTTATTTTCTTGGATGCAACGGCATGGCAGCTCACTTGAGAAAGACTCGGACCACAAGTTCCATCATGCCACAGTGTGGTGACGCCCACAAGGGCGGGACTCTCATTATTAATTGTGGTGCCTACACGTGTCATGCTGCTGCCTCTGAAATCCGGTGCCTTTGAGAAAGTGCGTGTAGCACGAAACACGTCAGGCGGGATTACTTGTTGCCGATGTGTTGATTTTCCCCGCTGTTGCTTCAAATAAATCTTGTGGCTGATACATACCTGTTCCGTGGACTCCTTCCATCACAGGCAAACTCTCAATTTGGTGTTAAGCGGCCAGCCTGAGCCACGGAGGAGGGTCCTGGGGTTGCGAGCAGCCCACCATCAGAGCCGCCAAACGACGCCTTTGAAGTGGGGAACAGTGTTAGTTATTTGAAGGTGATAACCAGCAACGAGGAAGTTTGCTGGCGGCGCAAACACACTGTTGTTTTATTTTCTTGGATGCAACGGCATGGCAGCTCACACGAGAAAGACTCGGACCACAAGTTCCATCATGCCACAGTGTGGCGACGCCCACAAGGGCGGGACTCTCATTATTTATTGTGGTGCCTACACGTGTCATGCTGCTGCCTCTGAAATCCGGTGCCTTTGATAAAGTGCGTGTAGCACGAAACGCGTCAAGCGGGATTACATGTTGCCGCTGTGTTGATTTTCCCCGCTGTTGCTTCAAATAAATATTGTGGCTGATACATACCTGTTCTGTGGACTCCTTCCATCACAGGCAAACTCTCGTTTTGGTGTTAAGCGGCCAGCCTGAGCCGCGGAGGAGAGTCCTGGGGTTGCGAGCAGCCCACCATCAGAGCCGCCAAACGACGCCTTTGAAGTGGGGAACAGTGCCAGTTATTTGAAGGTGATAACCAGCAACGAGGAAGTTTGCCTGGCGGCGCAAACACACTGTTGTTTTATTTTCTTGGATGCAACGGCATGGCAGCTCACTTGAGAAAGACTCGGACCACAAGTTCCATCATGCCACAGCGTGGCGACGCCCACAAGGGCGGGACTCTCATTATTTATTGTGGCGCCTACACGTGTCATGCTGCTGCCTCTGATATCCGGTGCCTTTGATAAAGTGCGTGTAGCACGAAACGCGTCAGGCAGGATTACTTGTTGCCGCTGTGTTGATTTTCCCCGCTGTTGCTTCAAATAAATATTGTGGCTGATACATACCTGTTCCGTGGACTCCTTCCATCACAGGCAAACTCTCGTTTTGGTGTTAAGCGGCCAGCCTGAGCCGCGGAGGAGAGTCCTGGGGTTGGGAGCAGCCCACCATCAGAGCCGCCAAACGACGCCTTTGAAGTGGGGAACATTGCCAGTTATTTGAAGGTGATAACCAGCAACGAGGAAGTTTGCCTGGCGGCGCAAACACACTGTTGTTTTATTTTCTTGGATGCAACGGCATGGCAGCTCACTTGAGAAAGACTCTGACCACAAGTTCCATCATGCCACAGTGTGGCGACACCCACAAGGGCGGGACTCTCATTATTTATTGTGGTGCCTACACGTGTCATGCTGCTGCCTCTGAAATCCGGTGCCTTTGATAAAGTGCGTGTCGCACGAAACGCGTCAGGCGGGATTACTTGTTGCCGCTGTGTTGATTTTCCCCGCTGTTGCTTCAAATAAATATTGTGGCTGATACATACCTGTTCCGTGGACTCCTTCCATCACAGGCAAACTCTCGTTTTGGTGTTAAGCGGCCAGCCTGAGCAACGGAGGAGAGTCCTGGGGTTGCGAGCAGCCCACCATCAGAGCCGCCAAACGACGCCTTTGAAGTGGGGAACAGTGCCAGTTATTTGAAGGTGATAACCAGCAACGAGGCAGTTTGCCTGGCAGCGCAAACACACTGTTGTTTTATTTTCTTGGATGCAACGGCATGGCAGCTCACTTGAGAAAGACTCGGACCACAAGTTCCATCATGCCACAGTGTGGCGACGCCCACAAGGGCGGGACTCTCATTATTTATTGTGGTGCCTACACGTGTCATGCTGCTGCCTCTGAAATCCGGTGCCTTTGATAAAGTGCGTGTAGCACGAAACGCGTCAGGCGGGATTACTTGTTTCCGCTGTGTTGATTTTCCCCGCTGTTGCTTCAAATAAATATTGTGACTGATACATACCTGTTCCGTGGACTCCTTCCATCACAGGCAAACTCTCGTTTTGGTGTTAAGCGGCCAGCCTGAGCCGTGGAGGAGAGTCCTGGGGTTGCGAGCAGCCCACCATCAGAGCCGCCAAACGACGCCTTTGAAGTGGGGAACAGTGCCAGTTATTTGAAGGTGATAACCAGCAACGAGGAAGTTTGCCTGGCGGCGCAAACACACTGTTGTTTTATTTTCTTGGATGCAACGGCATGGCAGCTCACTTGAGAAAGACTCGGACCACACGTTCCATCATGCCACAGTGTGGCGACGCCCACAAGGGCGGGAGTCTCATTATTTATTGTGGTGCCTACTCGTGTCATGCTGCTGCCTCTGAAATCCGGTGCCTTTGATAAAGTGCGTGTAGCATGAAATGCGTCAGGCGGGATTACTTGTTGCCGCTGTGTTGATTTTCCCCGCTGTTGCTTCAAATAAATATTGTGGCTTATACATACCTGTTCCGTGGACTCCTTCCATCACAGGCAAACTCTCGTTTTGGTGTTAAGCGGCCAGCCTGAGCCGCGGAGGAGAGTCCTGGGGTTGCGAGCAGCCCACCATCAGAGCCGCCAAACGACGCCTTTGAAGTGGGGAACAGTGCCAGTTATTTGAAGGTGATAACCAGCAACGAGGAAGTTTGCCTGGCGGCGCAAACACACTGTTGTTTTATTTTCTTGGATGCAACGGCATGGCAGCTCACTTGAGAAAGACTCGGACCACAAGTTCCATCATGCCACAGCGTGGCGACGCCCACAAGGGCGGGACTCTCATTATTTATTGTGGCGCCTACACGTGTCATGCTGCTGCCTCTGATATCCGGTGCCTTTGATAAAGTGCGTGTAGCACGAAACGCGTCAGGCGGGATTACTTGTTGCCGCTGTGTTGATTTTCCCCGCTGTTGCTTCAAATAAATATTGTGGCTGATACATACCTGTTCCGTGGACTCCTTCCATCACAGGCAAACTCTCGTTTTGGTGTTAAGCGGCCAGCCTGAGCCGCGGAGGAGAGTCCTGGGTTTGGGAGCAGCCCACCATCAGAGCCGCCAAACGACGCCTTTGAAGTGGGGAACATTGCCAGTTATTTGAAGGTGATAACCAGCAACGAGGAAGTTTGCCTGGCGGCGCAAACACACTGTTGTTTTATTTTCTTGGATGCAACGGCATGGCAGCTCACTTGAGAAAGACTCTGACCACAAGTTCCATCATGCCACAGTGTGGCGACACCCACAAGGGCGGGACTCTCATTATTTATTGTGGTGCCTACAGGTGTCATGCTGCTGCCTCTGAAATCCGGTGCCTTTGATAAAGTGCGTGTCGCACGAAACGCGTCAGGCGGGATTACTTGTTGCCGCTGTGTTGATTTTCCCCGCTGTTGCTTCAAATAAATATTGTGGCTGATACATACCTGTTCCGTGGACTCCTTCCATCACAGGCAAACTCTCGTTTTGGTGTTAAGCGGCCAGCCTGAGCAACGGAGGAGAGTCCTGGGGTTGCGAGCAGCCCACCATCAGAGCCGCCAAACGACGCCTTTGAAGTGGGGAACAGTGCCAGTTATTTGAAGGTGATAACCAGCAACGAGGAAGTTTGCCTGGTGGCGCAAACACACTGTTGTTTTATTTTCTTGGATGCAACGGCATGGCAGCTCACTTGAGAAAGACTCGGACCACAAGTTCCATCATGCCACAGTGTGGCGACGCCCACAAGGGCGGGACTCTCATTATTTATTGTGGTGCCTACACGTGTCATGCTGCTGCCTCTGAAATCTGGTGCCTTTGATAAAGTGCGTGTAGCACGAAACGCGTCAGGCGGGATTACTTGTTGCCGCTGTGTTGATTTTCCCCGCTGTTGCTTCAAATAAATATTGTGGCTGATACATACCTGTTCCGTGGACTCCTTCCATCACAGGCAAACTCTCGTTTTGGTGTTAAGCGGCCAGCCTGAGCCGCGGAGGAGATTCCTGGGGTTGCGAGCAGCCCACCATCAGAGCCGCCAAACGACGCCTTTGAAGTGGGGAACAGTGCCAGTTATTTGAAGGTGATAACCAGCAACGAGGAAGTTTGCCTGGCGGCGCAAACACACTGTTGTTGCCGCTGTGTTGATTTTCCCCGCTGTTGCTTCAAATAAATATTGTGGCTGATACATACCTGTTCCGTGGACTCCTTCCATCACAGGCAAACTCTCGTTTTGGTGTTAAGCATCCAGCCTGAGCCGCGGAGGAGAGTCCTGGGGTTGCGAGCAGCCCACCATCAGAGCCGCCAAACGACGCCTTTGAAGTGGGGAACAGTGCCAGTTATTTGAAGGTGATAACCAGCAACGAGGAAGTTTGCCTGGTGGCGCAAACACACTGTTGTTTTATTTTCTTGGATGCAACGGCATGGCAGCTCACTTGAGAAAGACTCGGACCACAAGTTCCATCATGCCACAGTGTGGCGACGCCCACAAGGGCGGGACTCTCATTATTTATTGTGGTGCCTACACGTGTCATGCTGCTGCCTCTGAAATCTGGTGCCTTTGATAAAGTGCGTGTAGCACGAAACGCGTCAGGCGGGATTACTTGTTGCCGCTGTGTTGATTTTCCCCGCTGTTGCTTCAAATAAATATTGTGGCTGATACATACCTGTTCCGTGGACTCCTTCCATCACAGGCAAACTCTCGTTTTGGTGTTAAGCGGCCAGCCTGAGCCGCGGAGGAGATTCCTGGGGTTGCGAGCAGCCCACCATCAGAGCCGCCAAACGACGCCTTTGAAGTGGGGAACAGTGCCAGTTATTTGAAGGTGATAACCAGCAACGAGGAAGTTTGCCTGGCGGCGCAAACACACTGTTGTTTTATTTTCTTGGATGCAACGGCATGGCAGCTCACTTGAGAAAGACTCTGACCACAAGTTCCATCATGCCACAGTGTGGCGACACCCACAAGGGCGGGACTCTCATTATTTATTGTGGTGCCTACACGTGTCATGCTGCTGCCTCTGAAATCCGGTGCCTTTGATAAAGTGCGTGTCGCACGAAACGCGTCAGGCGGGATTACTTGTTGCCGCTGTGTTGATTTTCCCCGCTGTTGCTTCAAATAAATATTGTGGCTGATACATACCTGTTCCGTGGACTCCTTCCATCACAGGCAAACTCTCGTTTTGGTGTTAAGCAGCCAGCCTGAGCAACGGAGGAGAGTCCTGGGGTTGCGAGCAGCCCACCATCAGAGCCGCCAAACGACGCCTTTGAAGTGGGGAACAGTGCCAGTTATTTGAAGGTGATAACCAGCAACAAGGCAGTTTGCCTGGCAGCGCAAACACACTGTTGTTTTATTTTCTTGGATGCAACGGCATGGCAGCTCACTTGAGAAAGACTCGGACCACAAGTTCCATCATGCCACAGTGTGGCGACGCCCACAAGGGCGGGACTCTCATTATTTATTGTGGTGCCTACACGTGTCATGCTGCTGCCTCTGAAATCCGGTGCCTTTGATAAAGTGCGTGTAGCACGAAACGCGTCAGGCGGGATTACTTGTTTCCGCTGTGTTGATTTTCCCCGCTGTTGCTTCAAATAAATATTGTGGCTGATACATACCTGTTCCGTGGACTCCTTCCATCACAAGCAAACTCTCCTTTTGGTGTTAAGCGGCCAGCCTGAGCCGCGGAGGAGAGTCCTGGGGTTGGGAGCAGCCCACCATCAGAGCCGCCAAACGACGCCTTTGAAGTGGGGAACAGTGCCAGTTATTTGAAGGTGATAACCAGCAACGAGGAAGTTTGCCTGGCGGCGCAAACACACTGTTGTTTTATTTTCTTGGATGCAACGGCATGGCAGCTCACTTGAGAAAGACTCTGACCACAAGTTCCATCATGCCACAGTGTGGCGACACCCACAAGGGCGGGACTCTCATTATTTATTGTGGTGCCTACACGTGTCATGCTGCTGCCTCTAAAATCCGGTGCCTTTGATAAAGTGCGTGTCGCACGAAACGCGTCAGGCGGGATTACTTGTTGCCGCTGTGTTGATTTTCCCCGCTGTTGCTTCAAATAAATATTGTGGCTGATACATACCTGTTCCGTGGACTCCTTCCATCACAGGCAAACTCTGGTTTTGGTGTTAAGCGGCCAGCCTGAGCCACGGAGGATAGTCCTGGGGTTGCGAGCAGCCCACCGTCAGAGCCACCAAACGACGCCTTTGAAGTGGGGAACAGTGACAGTTATTTGAAGGTGATAACCAGCAGCGAGGAAGTTTGCCTGGCGGCGCAAACACACTGTTGTTTTATTTTCTTGGATGCAACGGCATGGCAGCTCACTTGAGAAAGACTCGGACCACAAGTTTCATCATGCCACAGTGTGGCGACGCCCACAAGGGCGGGACTCTCATTATTAATTGTGGTGCCTACACGTGTCATGCTGCTGCCTCTGAAATCCGGTGCCTTTGATAAAGTGCGTGTCGCACGAAACGCGTCAGGCGGATTACTTGTTGCCGCTGTGTTGATTTTCCCCGCTGTTGCTTCAAATAAATATTGTGGCTGATACATACCTGTTCCGTGGACTCCTTCCATCACAGGCAAACTCTCGTTTTGGTGTTAAGCGGCCAGCCTGAGCCACGGAGGATAGTCCTGGGGTTGCGAGCAGCCCACCGTCAGAGCCGCCAAACGACGCCTTTGAAGTGGGGAACAGTGACAGTTATTTGAAGGTGATAACCAGCAACGAGGAAGTTTGCCTGCCGGTCCAAACACACTGTTGTTTTATTTTCTTGGATGCAACGGCATGGCAGCTCACTTGAGAAAGACTCTGACCACAAGTTCCATCATGCCACAGTGTGGCGACACCCACAAGGGCGGGACTCTCATTATTTATTGTGGTGCCTACACGTGTCATGCTGCTGCCTCTGAAATCCGGTGCCTTTGATAAAGTGCGTGTCGCACGAAACGCGTCAGGCGGGATTACTTGTTGCCGCTGTGTTGATTTTCCCCGCTGTTGCTTCAAATAAATATTGTGGCTGTTACATACTTGTTCCGTGGACTTCTTCCATCACAGGCAAACTCTCGTTTTGGTGTTAAGCGGCCAGCCTGAGCCACGGAGGAGAGTCCTGGGGTTGCGAGCAGCCCACCATCAGAGCCGCCAAACGACGGCTTTGAAGTGGGGAACAGTGCCAGTTATTTGAAGGTGATAACCAGCAACGTGGAAGTTTGCCTGGCGGCGCAAACACACTGTTGTTTTATTTTCTTGGATGCAACGGCATGGCAGCTCACTTGAGAAAGACTCGGACCACAAGTTCCATCATGCCACAGTGTGGCGATGCCCACAAGGGCGGGACTCTCATTATTTATTGTGGTGCCTACACGTGTCATGCTGCTGCCTCTGAAATCCGGTGCCTTTGATAAAGTGCGTGTAGCACGAAACGCTTCAGGCGGGATTACTTGTTGCCGCTGTGTTGATTTTCCCCGCTGTTGCTTCAAATAAATATTGTGGCTGATACATACCTGTTCCGTGGACTCCTTCCATCACAGGCAAACTCTCGTTTTGGTGTTAAGCGTCCAGCCTGAGCCGCGGAGGAGAGTCCTGGGGTTGCGAGCAGCCCACCATCAGCGCCGCCAAACGACGCCTTTGAAGTGGGGAACAGTGCCAGTTATTTGAAGGTGATAACCAGCGACAAGGAAGTTTGCCTGGCGGCGCAAACACACTGTTGTTTTATTTTCTTGGATGCAACGGCATGGCAGCTCACTTGAGAAAGACTCGGACCACAAGTTCCATCATGCCACAGTGTGGCGACGCCCACAAGGGCGGGACTCTCATTATTAATTGTGGTGCCTACACGTGTCATGCTGCTGCCTCTGAAATCCGGTGCCTTTGATAAAGTGCGTGTAGCACGAAACACGTCAGGCGGGATTACTTGCCGATGTGTTGATTTTCCCCGCTGTTGCTTCAAATAAATCTTGTGGCTGATACATACCTGTTCCATGGACTCCTTCCATCACAGGCAAACTCTCGTTTTGGTGTTAAGCGGCCAGCCTGAGCATGGAGGAGGGTCCTGGGGTTGCGAGCAGCCCACCATCAGAGCCGCCAAACGACGCCTTTGAAGTGGGGAACAGTGTTAGTTATTTGAAGGTGATAACCAGCAACGAGGAAGTTTGCTGGCGGCGCAAACACACTGTTGTTTTATTTTCTTGGATGCAACGGCATGGCAGCTCACACGAGAAAGACTCGGACCACAAGTTCCATCATGCCACAGTGTGGCGACGCCCACAAGGGCGGGACTCTCATTATTTATTGTGGTGCCTACACGTGTCATGCTGCTGCCTCTGAAATCCGGTGCCTTTGATAAAGTGCGTGTAGCACAAAACGCGTCAGGCAGGATTACATGTTGCCGCTGTGTTGATTTTCCCCGCTGTTGCTTCAAATAAATATTGTGGCTGATACATACCTGTTCTGTGGACTATTTCCATCACAGGCAAACTCTCGTTTTGGTGCTAAGCGGCCAGCCTGAGCCGCGGAGGAGAGTCCTGGGGTTGCGAGCAGCCCACCATCAGAGCTGCCAAACGACGCCTTTGAAGTGGGGAACAGTGCCAGTTATTTGAAGGTGATAACCAGCAACGAAGAAGTTTGCCTGGCGGCGCAAACACACTGTTGTTTTATTTTCTTGGATGCAACGGCATGGCAGCTCACTTGAGAAAGACTCGGACCACAAGTTCCATCATGCCACAGTGTGGCGATGCCCACAAGTGCGGGACTCTCATTATTTATTGTGGTGCCTACACGTGTCATGCTGCTGCCTCTGAAATCCGGTGCCTTTGATAATGTGCGTGTATCACGAAACGCGTCAGGCGGGATTACTTGTTTCAGCTGTGTTGATTTTCCCCGCTGTTGCTTCAAATAAATCTTGTGGCTGATACATACCTGTTCCGTGGACTCCTTCCATCACAAGCAAACTCTCGTTTTGGTGTTAAGCGGCCAGCCTGAGCCGCGGAGGAGAGTCCTGGGGTTGCGAGCAGCCCACCATCAGAGCCGCCAAACGACGCCTTTGAAGTGGGGAACAGTGCCAGTTATTTGAAGGTGATAACCAGCAACGAGGAAGTTTGCCTGGCGGCGCAAACACACTGTTGTTTTATTTTCTTGGATGCAACGGCATGGCAGCTCACTTGAGAAAGACTCGGACCACAAGTTCCATCATGCCACAGTGTGGCGACGCCCACAAGGGCGGGAGTCTCATTATTTATTGTGGTGCCTACACGTGTCATGCTGCTGCCTCTGAAATACGGTGCCTTTGATAAAGTGCGTTTAGCACGAAACGCGTCAGGCGGGATTACTTGTTGCCGCTGTGTTGATTTTCCCCGCTGTTGCTTCAAATAAATATTGTGGCTGATACATACCTGTTCCGTGGACTCCTTCCATCACAGGCAAACTCTCGTTTTGGTGTTAAGCGTCCAGCCTGAGCCGCGGAGGAAAGTCCTGGGGTTGCGAGCAGCCCACCATCAGCGCCGCCAAACGTCGCCTTTGAAGTGGGGAACAGTGCCAGTTATTTGAAGGTGATAACCAGCAACGAGGAAGTTTGCCTGGCGGCGCAAACACACTGTTGTTTTATTTTCTTGGATGCAACGGCATGGCAGCTCACTTGAGAAAGACTCGGACCACAAGTTCCATCATGCCACAGTGTGGCGACGCCCACAAGGGCGGGACTCTCATTATTAATTGTGATGCCTACACGTGTCATGCTGCTGCCTCTGAAATCCGGTGCCTTTGATAAAGTGCGTGTAGCACGAAACACGTCAGGCGGGATTACTTGTTGCCGATGTGTTGATTTTCCCCGCTGTTGCTTCAAATAAATCTAGTGGCTGATACATACCTGTTCCGTGGACTCCTTCCATCACAGGCAAACTCTCGTTTTGGTGTTAAGCGGCCAGCCTGAGCCACGGAGGAGGGTCCTGGGGTTGCGAGCAGCCCACCATCAGAGCCGCCAAACGACGCCTTTGAAGTGGGGAACAGTGTTAGTTATTTGAAGGTGATAACCAGCAACGAGGAAGTTTGCTGGCGGCGCAAACACACTGTTGTTTTATTTTCTTGGATGCAACGGCATGGCAGCTCACACGAGAAAGACTCGGACCACAAGTTCCATCATGCCACAGTGTGGCGACGCCCACAAGGGCGGGACTCTCATTATTTATTGTGGTGCCTACACGTGTCATGCTGCTGCCTCTGAAATCCGGTGCCTTTGATAAAGTGCGTGTAGCACGAAACGCGTCAGGCGGGATTACATGTTGCCGCTGTGTTGATTTTCCCCGCTGTTGCTTCAAATAAATATTGTGGCTGATACATACCTGTTCTGTGGACTCCTTCCATCACAGGCAAACTCTCGTTTTGGTGTTAAGCGTCCAGCCTGAGCCGCGGAGGAGAGTCCTGGGGTTGCGAGCAGCCCACCATCAGCGCCGCCAAACGACGCCTTTGAAGTGGGGAACAGTGCCAGTTATTTGAAGGTGATAACCAGCAATGAGGAAGTTTGCCTGGCGGCGCAAACACACTGTTGTTTTATTTTCTTGGATGCAACGGCATGGCAGCTCACTTGAGAAAGACTCGGACCACAAGTTCCATCATGCCACAGTGTGGCGACGCCCACAAGGGCGGGACTCTCATTATTAATTGTGGTGCCTACACGTGTCATGCTGCTGCCTCTGAAATCCGGTGCCTTTGATAAAGTGCGTGTAGCACGAAACACGTCAGGCGGGATTACTTGTTGCCGATGTGTTGATTTTCCCCGCTGTTGCTTCAAATAAATCTTGTGGCTGATACATACCTGTTCCGTGGACTCCTTCCATCACAGGCAAACTCTCAATTTGGTGTTAAGCGGCCAGCCTGAGCCACGGAGGAGGGTCCTGGGGTTGCGAGCAGCCCACCATCAGAGCCGCCAAACGACGCCTTTGAAGTGGGGAACAGTGTTAGTTATTTGAAGGTGATAACCAGCAACGAGGAAGTTTGCTGGCGGCGCAAACACACTGTTGTTTTATTTTCTTGGATGCAACGGCATGGCAGCTCACACGAGAAAGACTCGGACCACAAGTTCCATCATGCCACAGTGTGGCGACGCCCACAAGGGCGGGACTCTCATTATTTATTGTGGTGCCTACACGTGTCATGCTGCTGCCTCTGAAATCCGGTGCCTTTGATAAAGTGCGTGTAGCACGAAACGCGTCAGGCGGGATTACATGTTGCCGCTGTGTTGATTTTCCCCGCTGTTGCTTCAAATAAATATTGTGGCTGATACATACCTGTTCTGTGGACTCCTTCCATCACAGGCAAACTCTCGTTTTGGTGTTAAGCGGCCAGCCTGAGCCGCGGAGGAGAGTCCTGGGGTTGCGAGCAGCCCACCATCAGAGCCGCCAAACGACGCCTTTGAAGTGGGGAACAGTGCCAGTTATTTGAAGGTGATAACCAGCAACGAGGAAGTTTGCCTGGCGGCGCAAACACACTGTTGTTTTATTTTCTTGGATGCAACGGCATGGCAGCTCACTTGAGAAAGACTCGGACCACAAGTTCCATCATGCCACAGCGTGGCGACGCCCACAAGGGAGGGACTCTCATTATTTATTGTGGCGCCTACACGTGTCATGCTGCTGCCTCTGATATCCGGTGCCTTTGATAAAGTGCCTGTAGCACGAAACGCGTCAGGCGGGATTACTTGTTGCCGCTGTGTTGATTTTCCCCGCTGTTGCTTCAAATAAATATTGTGGCTGATACATACCTGTTCCGTGGACTCCTTCCATCACAGGCAAACTCTCGTTTTGGTGTTAAGCGGCCAGCCAGAGCCGCGGAGGAGAGTCCTGGGGTTGGGAGCAGCCCACCATCAGAGCCGCCAAACGACGCCTTTGAAGTGGGGAACAGTGCCAGTTATTTGAAGGTGATAACCAGCAACGAGGCAGTTTGCCTGGCAGCGCAAACACACTGTTGTTTTATTTTCTTGGATGCAACGGCATGGCAGCTCACTTGAGAAAGACTCGGACCACAAGTTCCATCATGCCACAGTGTGGCGACGCCCACAAGGGTGGGACTCTCATTATTTATTGTGGTGCCTACACGTGTCATGCTGCTGCCTCTGAAATCCGGTGCCTTTGATAAAGTGCGTGTAGCACGAAACACGTCAGGCGGGATTACTTGTTGCCGATGTGTTGATTTTCCCCGCTGTTGCTTCAAATAAATCTTGTGGCTGATACATACCTGTTCCGTGGACTCCTTCCATCACAGGCAAACTCTCAATTTGGTGTTAAGCGGCCAGCCTGAGCCACGGAGGAGGGTCCTGGGGTTGCGAGCAGCCCACCATCAGAGCCGCCAAACGACGCCTTTGAAGTGGGGAACAGTGTTAGTTATTTGAAGGTGATAACCAGCAACGAGGAAGTTTGCTGGCGGCGCAAACACACTGTTGTTTTATTTTCTTGGATGCAACGGCATGGCAGCTCACACGAGAAAGACTCGGACCACAAGTTCCATCATGCCACAGTGTGGCGACGCCCACAAGGGCGGGACTCTCATTATTTATTGTGGTGCCTACACGTGTCATGCTGCTGCCTCTGAAATCCGGTGCCTTTGATAAAGTGCGTGTAGCACGAAACGCGTCAGGCGGGATTACATGTTGCCGCTGTGTTGATTTTCCCCGCTGTTGCTTCAAATAAATATTGTGGCTGATACATACCTGTTCTGTGGACTCCTTCCATCACAGGCAAACTCTCGTTTTGGTGTTAAGCGGCCAGCCTGAGCCGCGGAGGAGAGTCCTGGGGTTGCGAGCAGCCCACCATCAGAGCCGCCAAACGACGCCTTTGAAGTGGGGAACAGTGCCAGTTATTTGAAGGTGATAACCAGCAACGAGGAAGTTTGCCTGGCGGCGCAAACACACTGTTGTTTTATTTTCTTGGATGCAACGGCATGGCAGCTCACTTGAGAAAGACTCGGACCACAAGTTCCATCATGCCACAGCGTGGCGACGCCCACAAGGGAGGGACTCTCATTATTTATTGTGGCGCCTACACGTGTCATGCTGCTGCCTCTGATATCCGGTGCCTTTGATAAAGTGCCTGTAGCACGAAACGCGTCAGGCGGGATTACTTGTTGCCGCTGTGTTGATTTTCCCCGCTGTTGCTTCAAATAAATATTGTGGCTGATACATACCTGTTCCGTGGACTCCTTCCATCACAGGCAAACTCTCGTTTTGGTGTTAAGCGGCCAGCCAGAGCCGCGGAGGAGAGTCCTGGGGTTGGGAGCAGCCCACCATCAGAGCCGCCAAACGACGCCTTTGAAGTGGGGAACAGTGCCAGTTATTTGAAGGTGATAACCAGCAACGAGGCAGTTTGCCTGGCAGCGCAAACACACTGTTGTTTTATTTTCTTGGATGCAACGGCATGGCAGCTCACTTGAGAAAGACTCGGACCACAAGTTCCATCATGCCACAGTGTGGCGACGCCCACAAGGGTGGGACTCTCATTATTTATTGTGGTGCCTACACGTGTCATGCTGCTGCCTCTGAAATCCGGTGCCTTTGATAAAGTGCGTGTAGCACGAAACGCGTCAGGCGGGATTACTTGTTTCCGCTGTGTTGATTTTTCCCGCTGTTGCTTCAAATAAATATTGTGACTGATACATACCTGTTCCGTGGACTCCTTCCATCACAGGCAAACTCTCGTTTTGGTGTTAAGCGGCCAGCCTGAGCCGTGGAGGAGAGTCCTGGGGTTGCGAGCTGCCCACCATCAGAGCCGCCAAACGACGCCTTTGAAGTGGGGAACAGTGCCAGTTATTTGAAGGTGATAACCAGCAACGAGGAAGTTTGCCTGGCGGCGCAAACACACTGTTGTTTTATTTTCTTGGATGCAACGGCATGGCAGCTCACTTGAGAAAGACTCAGACCACACGTTCCATCATGCCACAGTGTGGCGACGCCCACAAGGGCGGGAGTCTCATTATTTATTGTGGTGCCTACACGTGTCATGCTGCTGCCTCTGAAATCCGGTGCCTTTGATAAAGTGCGTGTAGCATGAAATGCGTCAGGCGGGATTACTTGTTGCCGCTGTGTTGATTTTCCCCGCTGTTGCTTCAAATAAATATTGTGGCTGATACATACCTGTTCCGTGGACTCCTTCCATCACAGGCAAACTCTCGTTTTGGTGTTAAGCGTCCAGCCTGAGCCGCGGAGGAGAGTCCTGGGGTTGCGAGCAGCCCACCATCAGAGCCGCCAAACGACGCCTTTGAAGTGGGGAACAGTGCCAGTTATTTGAAGGTGATAACCAGCAACGAGGAAGTTTGCCTGGCGGCGCAAACACACTGTTGTTTTATTTTCTTGGATGCAACGGCATGGCAGCTCACTTGAGAAAGACTCGGACCACAAGTTCCATCATGCCACAGCGTGGCGACGCCCACAAGGGCGGGACTCTCATTATTTATTGTGGCGCCTACACGTGTCATGCTGCTGCCTCTGAAATCAGGTGCCTTTGATAAAGTGCGTGTAGCACGAAACGCGTCAGGTGGGATTACTTGTTGCCGCTGTGTTGATTTTCCCCGCTGTTGCTTCAAATAAATATTGTGGCTGATACATACCTGTTCCATGGACTCCTTCCATCACAGGCAAACTCTCGCTTTGGTGTTAAGCGGCCAGCCTGATCCGCGGAGGAGAGTCCTGGGGTTGCGAGCAGCCCACCATCAGAGTTGCCAAACTAAGCCTTTGAAGTGGGGAACAGTGCCAGTTATTTGAAGGTGATAACCAGCAACGAGGAAGTTTGCCTGGCGGCGCAAACACACTGTTGTTTTATTTTCTTGGATGCAACGGCATGGCAGCTCACTTGAGAAAGACTCGGACCACAAGTTCCATCATGCCACAGTGTGGCGACGCCCACAAGGGCGGGACTCTCATTATTTATTGTGGTGCCTACACGTGTCATGCTGCTGCCTCTGATATCCGGTGCCTTTGATAAAGTGCGTGTAGCACGAAACGCGTCAGGCGGGATTACTTGTTGCCGCTGTGTTGAATTTCCCCGCTGTTGCTTCAAATAAATATTGTGGCTGATACATACCTGTTCCGTGGACTCCTTCCATCACAGGCAAACTCTCGTTTTGGTGTTAAGCGGCCAGCCTGAGCCGCGGAGGAGAGTCCTGGGGTTGCGAGCAGCCCACCATCAGAGCCGCCAAACGACGCCTTTGAAGTGGGGAACAGTGCCAGTTATTTGAAGGTGATAACCAGCAACGAGGAAGTTTCCCTTGTGTCGCAAACACACTGTTGTTTTATTTTCTTGGATGCAACGGCATGGCAGCTCACTTGAGAAAGACTCGGACCACAAGTTCCATCATGCCACAGTGTGGCGACGCCCACAAGGGCGGGAGTCTCATTATTTATTGTGGTGCCTACACGTGTCATGCTGCTGCCTCTGAAATCCGGTGCCTTTGATAAAGTGCGTGTAGCACGAAACGCGTCAGGCGGGATTACTTGTTGCCGCTGTGTTGATTTTCCCCGCTGTTGCTTCAAATAAATATTGTGGCTGATACATACCTGTTCCGTGGACTCCTTCCATCACAGGCAAACTCTCGTTTTGGTGTTAAGCGTCCAGCCTGAGCCGCGGAGGAGAGTCCTGGGGTTGCGAGCAGCCCACCATCAGCGCCGCCAAACGTCGCCTTTGAAGTGGGGAACAGTGCCAGTTATTTGAAGGTGATAACCAGCAACGAGGAAGTTTGCCTGGCGGCGCAAACACACTGTTGTTTTATTTTCTTGGATGCAACGGCATGGCAGCTCACTTGAGAAAGACTCGGACCACAAGTTCCATCATGCCACAGTGTGGCGACGCCCACAAGGGCGGGACTCTCATTATTAATTGTGATGCCTACACGTGTCATGCTGCTGCCTCTGAAATCCGGTGCCTTTGATAAAGTGCGTGTAGCACGAAACACGTCAGGCGGGATTACTTGTTGCCGATGTGTTGATTTTCCCCGCTGTTGCTTCAAATAAATCTTGTGGCTGATACATACCTGTTCCGTGGACTCCTTCCATCACAGGCAAACTCTCGTTTTGGTGTTAAGCGGCCAGCCTGAGCCACGGAGGAGGGTCCTGGGGTTGCGAGCAGCCCACCATCAGAGCCGCCAAACGACGCCTTTGAAGTGGGGAACAGTGTTAGTTATTTGAAGGTGATAACCAGCAACGAGGAAGTTTGCTGGCGGCGCAAACACACTGTTGTTTTATTTTCTTGGATGCAACGGCATGGCAGCTCACACGAGAAAGACTCGGACCACAAGTTCCATCATGCCACAGTGTGGCGACGCCCACAAGGGCGGGACTCTCATTATTTATTGTGGTGCCTACACGTGTCATGCTGCTGCCTCTGAAATCCGGTGCCTTTGATAAAGTGCGTGTAGCACGAAACGCGTCAGGCGGGATTACATGTTGCCGCTGTGTTGATTTTCCCCGCTGTTGCTTCAAATAAATATTGTGGCTGATACATACCTGTTCTGTGGACTCCTTCCATCACAGGCAAACTCTCGTTTTGGTGTTAAGCGTCCAGCCTGAGCCGCGGAGGAGAGTCCTGGGGTTGCGAGCAGCCCACCATCAGCGCCGCCAAACGACGCCTTTGAAGTGGGGAACAGTGCCAGTTATTTGAAGGTGATAACCAGCAATGAGGAAGTTTGCCTGGCGGCGCAAACACACTGTTGTTTTATTTTCTTGGATGCAACGGCATGGCAGCTCACTTGAGAAAGACTCGGACCACAAGTTCCATCATGCCACAGTGTGGCGACGCCCACAAGGGCGGGACTCTCATTATTAATTGTGGTGCCTACACGTGTCATGCTGCTGCCTCTGAAATCCGGTGCCTTTGATAAAGTGCGTGTAGCACGAAACACGTCAGGCGGGATTACTTGTTGCCGATGTGTTGATTTTCCCCGCTGTTGCTTCAAATAAATCTTGTGGCTGATACATACCTGTTCCGTGGACTCCTTCCATCACAGGCAAACTCTCAATTTGGTGTTAAGCGGCCAGCCTGAGCCACGGAGGAGGGTCCTGGGGTTGCGAGCAGCCCACCATCAGAGCCGCCAAACGACGCCTTTGAAGTGGGGAACAGTGTTAGTTATTTGAAGGTGATAACCAGCAACGAGGAAGTTTGCTGGCGGCGCAAACACACTGTTGTTTTATTTTCTTGGATGCAACGGCATGGCAGCTCACACGAGAAAGACTCGGACCACAAGTTCCATCATGCCACAGTGTGGCGACGCCCACAAGGGCGGGACTCTCATTATTTATTGTGGTGCCTACACGTGTCATGCTGCTGCCTCTGAAATCCGGTGCCTTTGATAAAGTGCGTGTAGCACGAAACGCGTCAGGCGGGATTACATGTTGCCGCTGTGTTGATTTTCCCCGCTGTTGCTTCAAATAAATATTGTGGCTGATACATACCTGTTCTGTGGACTCCTTCCATCACAGGCAAACTCTCGTTTTGGTGTTAAGCGGCCAGCCTGAGCCGCGGAGGAGAGTCCTGGGGTTGCGAGCAGCCCACCATCAGAGCCGCCAAACGACGCCTTTGAAGTGGGGAACAGTGCCAGTTATTTGAAGGTGATAACCAGCAACGAGGAAGTTTGCCTGGCGGCGCAAACACACTGTTGTTTTATTTTCTTGGATGCAACGGCATGGCAGCTCACTTGAGAAAGACTCGGACCACAAGTTCCATCATGCCACAGCGTGGCGACGCCCACAAGGGAGGGACTCTCATTATTTATTGTGGCGCCTACACGTGTCATGCTGCTGCCTCTGATATCCGGTGCCTTTGATAAAGTGCCTGTAGCACGAAACGCGTCAGGCGGGATTACTTGTTGCCGCTGTGTTGATTTTCCCCGCTGTTGCTTCAAATAAATATTGTGGCTGATACATACCTGTTCCGTGGACTCCTTCCATCACAGGCAAACTCTCGTTTTGGTGTTAAGCGGCCAGCCAGAGCCGCGGAGGAGAGTCCTGGGGTTGGGAGCAGCCCACCATCAGAGCCGCCAAACGACGCCTTTGAAGTGGGGAACAGTGCCAGTTATTTGAAGGTGATAACCAGCAACGAGGCAGTTTGCCTGGCAGCGCAAACACACTGTTGTTTTATTTTCTTGGATGCAACGGCATGGCAGCTCACTTGAGAAAGACTCGGACCACAAGTTCCATCATGCCACAGTGTGGCGACGCCCACAAGGGTGGGACTCTCATTATTTATTGTGGTGCCTACACGTGTCATGCTGCTGCCTCTGAAATCCGGTGCCTTTGATAAAGTGCGTGTAGCACGAAACGCGTCAGGCGGGATTACTTGTTTCCGCTGTGTTGATTTTTCCCGCTGTTGCTTCAAATAAATATTGTGACTGATACATACCTGTTCCGTGGACTCCTTCCATCACAGGCAAACTCTCGTTTTGGTGTTAAGCGGCCAGCCTGAGCCGTGGAGGAGAGTCCTGGGGTTGCGAGCAGCCCACCATCAGAGCCGCCAAACGACGCCTTTGAAGTGGGGAACAGTGCCAGTTATTTGAAGGTGATAACCAGCAACGAGGAAGTTTGCCTGGCGGCGCAAACACACTGTTGTTTTATTTTCTTGGATGCAACGGCATGGCAGCTCACTTGAGAAAGACTCAGACCACACGTTCCATCATGCCACAGTGTGGCGACGCCCACAAGGGCGGGAGTCTCATTATTTATTGTGGTGCCTACACGTGTCATGCTGCTGCCTCTGAAATCCGGTGCCTTTGATAAAGTGCGTGTAGCATGAAATGCGTCAGGCGGGATTACTTGTTGCCGCTGTGTTGATTTTCCCCGCTGTTGCTTCAAATAAATATTGTGGCTGATACATACCTGTTCCGTGGACTCCTTCCATCACAGGCAAACTCTCGTTTTGGTGTTAAGCGTCCAGCCTGAGCCGCGGAGGAGAGTCCTGGGGTTGCGAGCAGCCCACCATCAGAGCCGCCAAACGACGCCTTTGAAGTGGGGAACAGTGCCAGTTATTTGAAGGTGATAACCAGCAACGAGGAAGTTTGCCTGGCGGCGCAAACACACTGTTGTTTTATTTTCTTGGATGCAACGGCATGGCAGCTCACTTGAGAAAGACTCGGACCACAAGTTCCATCATGCCACAGCGTGGCGACGCCCACAAGGGCGGGACTCTCATTATTTATTGTGGCGCCTACACGTGTCATGCTGCTGCCTCTGAAATCAGGTGCCTTTGATAAAGTGCGTGTAGCACGAAACGCGTCAGGTGGGATTACTTGTTGCCGCTGTGTTGATTTTCCCCGCTGTTGCTTCAAATAAATATTGTGGCTGATACATACCTGTTCCATGGACTCCTTCCATCACAGGCAAACTCTCGCTTTGGTGTTAAGCGGCCAGCCTGATCCGCGGAGGAGAGTCCTGGGGTTGCGAGCAGCCCACCATCAGAGTTGCCAAACTAAGCCTTTGAAGTGGGGAACAGTGCCAGTTATTTGAAGGTGATAACCAGCAACGAGGAAGTTTGCCTGGCGGCGCAAACACACTGTTGTTTTATTTTCTTGGATGCAACGGCATGGCAGCTCACTTGAGAAAGACTCGGACCACAAGTTCCATCATGCCACAGTGTGGCGACGCCCACAAGGGCGGGACTCTCATTATTTATTGTGGTGCCTACACGTGTCATGCTGCTGCCTCTGATATCCGGTGCCTTTGATAAAGTGCGTGTAGCACGAAACGCGTCAGGCGGGATTACTTGTTGCCGCTGTGTTGAATTTCCCCGCTGTTGCTTCAAATAAATATTGTGGCTGATACATACCTGTTCCGTGGACTCCTTCCATCACAGGCAAACTCTCGTTTTGGTGTTAAGCGGCCAGCCTGAGCCGCGGAGGAGAGTCCTGGGGTTGCGAGCAGCCCACCATCAGAGCCGCCAAACGACGCCTTTGAAGTGGGGAACAGTGCCAGTTATTTGAAGGTGATAACCAGCAACGAGGAAGTTTCCCTTGTGTCGCAAACACACTGTTGTTTTATTTTCTTGGATGCAACGGCATGGCAGCTCACTTGAGAAAGACTCGGACCACAAGTTCCATCATGCCACAGTGTGGCGACGCCCACAAGGGCGGGAGTCTCATTATTTATTGTGGTGCCTACACGTGTCATGCTGCTGCCTCTGAAATCCGGTGCCTTTGATAAAGTGCGTGTAGCACGAAACGCGTCAGGCGGGATTACTTGTTGCCGCTGTGTTGATTTTCCCCGCTGTTGCTTCAAATAAATATTGTGGCTGATACATACCTGTTCCGTGGACTCCTTCCATCACAGGCAAACTCTCGTTTTGGTGTTAAGCGTCCAGCCTGAGCCGCGGAGGAGAGTCCTGGGGTTGCGAGCAGCCCACCATCAGCGCCGCCAAACGTCGCCTTTGAAGTGGGGAACAGTGCCAGTTATTTGAAGGTGATAACCAGCAACGAGGAAGTTTGCCTGGCGGCGCAAACACACTGTTGTTTTATTTTCTTGGATGCAACGGCATGGCAGCTCACTTGAGAAAGACTCGGACCACAAGTTCCATCATGCCACAGTGTGGCGACGCCCACAAGGGCGGGACTCTCATTATTAATTGTGATGCCTACACGTGTCATGCTGCTGCCTCTGAAATCCGGTGCCTTTGATAAAGTGCGTGTAGCACGAAACACGTCAGGCGGGATTACTTGTTGCCGATGTGTTGATTTTCCCCGCTGTTGCTTCAAATAAATCTTGTGGCTGATACATACCTGTTCCGTGGACTCCTTCCATCACAGGCAAACTCTCGTTTTGGTGTTAAGCGGCCAGCCTGAGCCACGGAGGAGGGTCCTGGGGTTGCGAGCAGCCCACCATCAGAGCCGCCAAACGACGCCTTTGAAGTGGGGAACAGTGTTAGTTATTTGAAGGTGATAACCAGCAACGAGGAAGTTTGCTGGCGGCGCAAACACACTGTTGTTTTATTTTCTTGGATGCAACGGCATGGCAGCTCACACGAGAAAGACTCGGACCACAAGTTCCATCATGCCACAGTGTGGCGACGCCCACAAGGGCGGGACTCTCATTATTTATTGTGGTGCCTACACGTGTCATGCTGCTGCCTCTGAAATCCGGTGCCTTTGATAAAGTGCGTGTAGCACGAAACACGTCAGGCGGGATTACTTGTTGCCGATGTGTTGATTTTCCCCGCTGTTGCTTCAAATAAATCTTGTGGCTGATACATACCTGTTCCGTGGACTCCTTCCATCACAGGCAAACTCTCAATTTGGTGTTAAGCGGCCAGCCTGAGCCACGGAGGAGGGTCCTGGGGTTGCGAGCAGCCCACCATCAGAGCCGCCAAACGACGCCTTTGAAGTGGGGAACAGTGTTAGTTATTTGAAGGTGATAACCAGCAACGAGGAAGTTTGCCTGGCGGCGCAAACACACTGTTGTTTTATTTTCTTGGATGCAACGGCATGGCAGCTCACTTGAGAAAGACTCGGACCACAAGTTCCATCATGCCACAGTGTGGCGACGCCCACAAGGGCGGGACTCTCATTATTAATTGTGATGCCTACACGTGTCATGCTGCTGCCTCTGAAATCCGGTGCCTTTGATAAAGTGCGTGTAGCACGAAACACGTCAGGCGGGATTACTTGTTGCCGATGTGTTGATTTTCCCCGCTGTTGCTTCAAATAAATCTTGTGGCTGATACATACCTGTTCCGTGGACTCCTTCCATCACAGGCAAACTCTCGTTTTGGTGTTAAGCGGCCAGCCTGAGCCACGGAGGAGGGTCCTGGGGTTGCGAGCAGCCCACCATCAGAGCCGCCAAACGACGCCTTTGAAGTGGGGAACAGTGTTAGTTATTTGAAGGTGATAACCAGCAACGAGGAAGTTTGCTGGCGGCGCAAACACACTGTTGTTTTATTTTCTTGGATGCAACGGCATGGCAGCTCACACGAGAAAGACTCGGACCACAAGTTCCATCATGCCACAGTGTGGCGACGCCCACAAGGGCGGGACTCTCATTATTTATTGTGGTGCCTACACGTGTCATGCTGCTGCCTCTGAAATCCGGTGTCTTTGATAAAGTGCGTGTAGCACGAAACGCGTCAGGCGGGATTACATGTTGCCGCTGTGTTGATTTTCCCCGCTGTTGTTTCAAATAAATATTGTGGCTGATACATACCTGTTCTGTGGACTCCTTCCATCACAGGCAAACTCTCGTTTTGGTGTTAAGCGTCCAGCCTGAGCCGCGGAGGAGAGTCCTGGGGTTGCGAGCAGCCCACCATCAGCGCCGCCAAACGACGCCTTTGAAGTGGGGAACAGTGCCAGTTATTTGAAGGTGATAACCAGCAACGAGGAAGTTTGCCTGGCGGAGCAAACACACTGTTGTTTTATTTTCTTGGATGCAACGGCATGGCAGCTCACTTCAGAAAGACTCGGACCACAAGTTCCATCATGCCACAGCGTGGCGACGCCCACAAGGGCGGGACTCTCATTATTTATTGTGGCGCCTACACGTGTCATGCTGCTGCCTCTGAAATCCGGTGCCTTTGATAAAGTGCGTGTAGCACGAAACGCGTCAGGCGGGATTACTTGTTGCCGCTGTGTTGATTTTCCCCGCTGTTGCTTCAAATAAATATTGTGGCTGATACATACCTGTTCCATGGACTCCTTCCATCACAGGCAAACTCTCGCTTTGGTGTTAAGCGGCCAGCCTGAGCCGCGGAGGAGAGTCCTGGGGTTGCGAGCAGCCCACCATCAGAGCCGCCAAACGACGCCTTTGAAGTGGGGAACAGTGCCAGTTA
This sequence comes from Lissotriton helveticus, assembly GCF_964261635.1. Lineage (NCBI taxonomy): Eukaryota > Metazoa > Chordata > Amphibia > Caudata > Salamandridae > Lissotriton > Lissotriton helveticus. The sequence goes on along the minus strand of NC_136057.1, from coordinate 784,447,474 downwards.
TTTGAAGGTGATAACCAGCAACGAGGAAGTTTCCCTTGCGTCGCAAACACACTGTTGTTTTATTTTCTTGGATGCAACGGCATGGCAGCTCACTTGAGAAAGACTCGGACCACAAGTTCCATCATGCCACAGTGTGGCGACGCCCACAAGGGCGGGACTCTCATTATTTATTGTGGTGCCTACACGTGTCATGCTGCTGCCTCTGAAATCCGGTGCCTTTGATAAAGTGCGTGTAGCACGAAACGCGTCAGGCGGGATTACTTGTTTCCGCTGTGTTGATTTTCCCCGCTGTTGCTTCAAATAAATATTGTGACTGATACATACCTGTTCCGTGGACTCCTTCCATCACAGGCAAACTCTCGTTTTGGTGTTAAGCGGCCAGCCTGAGCCGTGGAGGAGAGTCCTGGGGTTGCGAGCAGCCCACCATCAGAGCCGCCAAACGACGCCTTTGAAGTGGGGAACAGTGCCAGTTATTTGAAGGTGATAACCAGCAACGAGGAAGTTTGCCTGGCGGTGCAAACACACTGTTGTTTTATTTTCTTGGATGCAACGGCATGGCAGCTCACTTGAGAAAGACTCGGACCACACATTCCATCATGCCACAGTGTGGCGACGCCCAAGAGGGCGGGAGTCTCATTATTTATTGTGGTGCCTACACGTGTCATGCTGCTGCCTCTGAAATCCGGTGCCTTTGATAAAGTGCGTGTAGCATGAAATGCGTCAGGCGGGATTACTTGTTGCCGCTGTGTTGATTTTCCCCGCTGTTGCTTCAAATAAATATTGTGGCTGATACATACCTGTTCCGTGGACTCCTTCCATCACAGGCAAACTCTCGTTTTGGTGTTAAGCGTCCAGCCTGAGCCGCGGAGGAGAGTCCTGGGGTTGCGAGCAGCCCACCATCAGAGCCGCCAAACGACGCCTTTGAAGTGGGGAACAGTCAACAGTGCCAGTTATTTGAAGGTGATAACCAGCAACGAGGAAGTTTGCCTGGCGGCGCAAACACACTGTTGTTTTATTTTCTTGGATGCAACGGCATGGCAGCTCACTTGAGAAAGACTCGGACCACAAGTTCCATCATGCCACAGTGTGGCGACGCCCACAAGGGCGGGACTCTCATTATTAATTGTGGTGCCTACACGTGTCATGCTGCTGCCTCTGAAATCCGGTGCCTTTGATAAAGTGCGTGTAGTACGAAACGCGTCAGGCGGGATTACTTGTTGCCGCTGTGTTGATTTTCCCCGCTGTTGCTTCAAATAAATATTGTGGCTGATACATACCTGTTCCGTGGACTCGTTCCATCACAGTCAAACTCTCGTTTTGGTGTTAAGCGGCCAGCCTGAGCCGCGGAGGAGAGTCCTGGGTTTGCGAGCAGCCCACCATCAGAGCCGCCAAACGACGCCTTTGAAGTGGGGAACAGTGCCAGTTATTTGAAGGTGATAACCAGCAACGAGGAAGTTTGCCTGGCGGCGCAAACACACTGTTGTTTTATTTTCTTGGATGCAACGGCATGGCAGCTCACTTGAGAAAGACTCGGACCACAAGTTCCATCATGCCACAGCGTGGCGACGCCCACAAGGGCGGGACTCTCATTATTTATTGTGGCGCCTACACGTGTCATGCTGCTGCCTCTGAAATCCGGTGCCTTTGATAAAGTGCGTGTAGCACGAAACGCGTCAGGCGGGATTACTTGTTGCCGCTGTGTTGATTTTCCCCGCTGTTGCTTCAAATAAATATTGTGGCTGATACATACCTGTTCCATGGACTCCTTCCATCACAGGCAAACTCTCGCTTTGGTGTTAAGCGGCCAGCCTGATCCGCGGAGGAGAGTCCTGGGGTTGCGAGCAGCCCACCATCAGAGTTGCCAAACTAAGCCTTTGAAGTGGGGAACAGTGCCAGTTATTTGAAGGTGATAACCAGCAATGCGGAAGTTTGCCTGGCGGCGCAAACACACTGTTGTTTTATTTTCTTGGATGCAACGGCATGGCAGCTCACTTGAGAAAGACTCGGACCACAAGTTCCATCATGCCACAGTGTGGCGACGCCCACAAGGGCAGGACTCTCATTATTTATTGTGGTGCCTACACGTGTCATGCTGCTGCCTCTGAAATCCGGTGCCTTTGATAAAGTGCGTGTAGCACGAAACGCGTCAGGAGGGATTACTTGTTGCCGCTGTGTTGATTTTCCCCGCTGTTGCTTCAAATAAATATTGTGGCTGATACATACCTGTTCCGTGGACTCCTTCCATCACAGGCAAACTCTCGTTTTGGTGTTAAGCGGCCAGCCTGAGCCGCGGAGGAGAGTCCTGGGGTTGCGAGCAGCCCACCATCAGAGCCGCCAAACGACGCCTTTGAAGTGGGGAACAGTGCCAGTTATTTGAAGGGGATAACCAGCAACGAGGAAATTTGCCTGGCAGCGCAAACACACTGTTGTTTTATTTTCTTGGATGCAACGGCATGGCAGCTCACTTGAGAAAGACTCGGACCACAAGTTCCATCATGCCACAGTGTGGGGACGCCCACAAGGGCGGGACTCTCATTATTTATTGTTGTGCCTACACGTGTCATGCTGCTGCCTCTGAAATCCGGTGCCTTTGATAAAGTGCGTGTAGCACGAAACGCGTCAGGCGGGATTACTTGTTGCCGCTGTGTTGATTTTCCCCGCTGTTGCTTCAAATAAATATTGTGGTTGATACATACCTGTTCCGTGGACTCCTTCCATCACAGGTAAACTTTCATTTTGGTGTTAAGCGGCCAGCCTGAGCCGCAGAGGAGAGTCCTGGGGTTGCGAGCAGCCCACCATCAGAGCCGCCAAACGACGCCTTTGAAGTGGGGAACAGTGCCAGTTATTTGAAGGTGATAACCAGCAACGAGGAAGTTTGCCTGGCGGCGCAAACACACTGTTGTTTTATTTTCTTGGATGCAACGGCAAGGCAGCTCACTTGAGAAATACTCGGACCACAAGTTCCATCATGCCACAGCGTGGCAACGCCCACAAGGGCGGGACTCTCATTATTTATTGTGGTGCCTACACGTGTCATGCTGCTGCCTCTGAAATCCGGTGCTTAGATAAAGTGCGTGTAGCACGAAACGCGTCAGGCGGGATTACTTGTTCCCGCTGTGTTGATTTTCCCCGCTGTTGCTTCAAATAAATATTGTGGCTGATACATACCTGTTCCGTGGACTCCTTCCATCACAGGCAAACTCTCGTTTTGGTGTTAAGCGGCCAGCCTGAGCCGCGGAGGAGAGTCCTGGGGTTGCGAGCAGCCCACCATCAGAGCCGCCAAACGACGCCTTTGAAGTGGGGAACAGTGCCAGTTATTTGAAGGTGATAACCAGCAACGAGGAAGTTTGCCTGGCGGCGCAAACACACTGTTGTTTTATTTTCATGGATGCAACGGAATGGCAGCTCACTTGAGAAAGACTCGGACCACAAGTTCCATCATGCCACAGTGTGGGGACGCCCACAAGGGCGGGACTCTCATTATTTATTGTAGTGCCTACACGTGTCATGCTGCTGCCTCTGAAATCCGGTGCCTTTGATAAAGTGCGTGTAGCACGAAACGCGTCAGGCGGGATTACTTGTTGCCGCTGTGTTGATTTTCCCCGCTGTTGCTTCAAATAAATATTGTGGCTGATACATACCTGTTCCGTGGACTCCTTCCATCACAGGTAAACTTTCGTTTTGGTGTTAAGCGGCCAGCCTGAGCCGCGGAGGAGAGTCCTGGGGTTGCGAGCAGCCCACCATCAGAGCCGCCAAACGACGCCTTTGAAGTGGGGAACAGTGCCAGTTATTTGAAGGTGATAACCAGCAACGAGGAAGTTTGCCTGGTGGCGCAAACACACTGTTGTTTTATTTTCTTGGATGCAACGGCAAGGCAGCTCACTTGAGAAAGACTCGGACCACAAGTTCCATCATGCCACAGTGTGGCGACGCCCACAAGGGCGGGACTCTCATTATTTATTGTGGTGCCTACACGTGTCATGCTGCTGCCTCTGAAATCCGGTGCCTTTGATAAAGTGCGTGTAGCACGAAACGCGTCAGGCGGGATTACTTGTTCCCGCTGTGTTGATTTTCCCCGCTGTTGCTTCAAATAAATATTGTGGCTGATACATACCTGTTCCGTGGACTCCTTCCATCACAGGCAAACTGTCGTTTTGGTGTTAAGCGGCCAGCCTGAGCCGCGGAGGAGAGTCCTGGGGTTGCGAGCAGCCCACCATCAGAGCCGCCAAACGACGCCTTTGAAGTGGGGAACAGTGCCAGTTATTTGAAGGTGATAACCAGCAACGAGGAAGTTTGCCTGGCGGCGCAAACACACTGTTGTTTTATTTTCTTGGATGCAACGGCATGGCAGCTCACTTGAGAAAGACTCGGACCACAAGTTCCATCATGCCACAGTGTGGGGACGCCCACAAGGGCGGGACTCTCATTATTTATTGTGGTGCCTACACGTGTCATGCTGCTGCCTCTGAAATCCGGTGCCTTTGATAAAGTGCGTGTAGCACGAAACGCGTCAGGCGGGATTACTTGTTGCCGCTGTGTTGATTTTCCCCGCTGTTGCTTCAAATAAATATTGTGGCTGATACATACCTGTTCCGTGGACTCCTTCCATCACAGGTAAACTTTCGTTTTGGTGTTAAGCGGCCAGCCTGAGCCGCGGAGGAGAGTCCTGGGGTTGCGAGCAGCCCACCATCAGAGCCGCCAAACGACGCCTTTGAAGTGGGGAACAGTGCCAGTTATTTGAAGGTGATAACCAGCAACGAGGAAGTTTGCCTGGCGGCGCAAACACACTGTTGTTTTATTTTCTTGGATGCAACGGCAAGGCAGCTCACTTGAGAAATACTCGGACCACAAGTTCCATCATGCCACAGCGTGGCGACGCCCACAAGGGCGGGACTCTCATTATTTATTGTGGTGCCTACACGTGTCATGCTGCTGCCTCTGAAATCCGGTGCCTTTGATAAAGTGCGTGTAGCACGAAACGCGTCAGGCGGGATTACTTGTTCCCGCTGTGTTGATTTTCCCCGCTGTTGCTTCAAATAAATATTGTGGCTGATACATACCTGTTCCGTGGACTCCTTCCATCACAGGCAAACTCTCGTTTTGGTGTTAAGCGGCCAGCCTGAGCCGCAGAGGAGAGTCCTGGGGTTGCGAGCAGCCCACCATCAGAGCCGCCAAACGACGCCTTTGAAGTGGGGAACAGTGCCAGTTATTTGAAGGTGATAACCAGCAACGAGGAAATTTGCCTGGCAGCGCAAACACACTGTTGTTTTATTTTCTTGGATGCAGCGGCATGGCAGCTCACTTGAGAAAGACTCGGACCACAAGTTCCATCATGCCACAGTGTGGCGGCGCCCACAAGGGCGGGACTCTCATTATTTATTGTGGTGCCTACACGTGTCATGCTGCTGCCTCTGAAATCCGGTGCTTTGATAAAGTGCGTGTAGCACGAAACGCGTCAGGCGGGATTACTTGTTGCCGCTGTGTTGATTTTCCCCGCTGTTGCTTCAAATAAATATTGTGTCTGATACATACCTGTTCCGTGGACTCCTTCCATCACAGGCAAACTCTCGTTTTGGTGTTAAGCGGCCAGCCTGAGCCGCGGAGGAGAGTCCTGGGGTTGCGAGCAGCCCACCATCAGAGCAGCCAAACGACGCCTTTGAAGTGGGGAACAGTGCCAGTTATTTGAAGGTGATAACCAGCAACGAGGAAGTTTACCTGGCGGCGCAAACACACTGTTGTTTTATTTTCATGGATGCAACGGAATGGCAGCTCACTTGAGAAAGACTCGGACCACAAGTTCCATCATGCCACAGTGTGGGGACGCCCACAAGGGCAGGACTCTCATTATTTATTGTAGTGCCTACACTTGTCATGCTGCTGCCTCTGAAATCCGGTGCCTTTGATAAAGTGCGTGTAGCACGAAACGCGTCAGGCGGGATTACTTGTTGCCGCTGTGTTGATTTTCCCCGCTGTTGCTTCAAATAAATATTGTGGCTGATACATACCTGTTCCGTGGACTCCTTCCATCACAGGTAAACTTTCGTTTTGGTGTTAAGCGGCCAGCCTGAGCCGCGGAGGAGAGTCCTGGGGTTGCGAGCAGCCCACCATCAGAGCCGCCAAACGACGCCTTTGAAGTGGGGAACAGTGCCAGTTATTTGAAGGTGATAACCAGCAACGAGGAAGTTTGCCTGGCGGCGCGAACACACTGTTGTTTTATTTTCTTGGATGCAACGGCAAGGCAGCTCACTTGAGAAAGACTCGGACCACAAGTTCCATCATGCCACAGTGTGGCGACGCCCACAAGGGCGGGACTCTCATTATTTATTGTGGTGCCTACACGTGTCATGCTGCTGCCTCTGAAATCCGGTGCCTTTGATAAAGTGCGTTTAGCACGAAACGCGTCAGGCGGGATTACTTGTTCCCGCTGTGTTGATTTTCCCCGCTGTTGCTTCAAATAAATATTGTGGCTGATACATACCTGTTCCGTGGACTCCTTCCATCACAGGCAAACTGTCGTTTTGGTGTTAAGCGGCCAGCCTGAGCCGCGGAGGAGAGTCCTGGGGTTGCGAGCAGCCCACCATCAGAGCCGCCAAACTACGCCTTTGAAGTGGGGAACAGTGCCAGTTATTTGAAGGTGATAACCAGCAACGAGGAAGTTTGCCTGGCGGCGCAAACACACTGTTGTTTTATTTTCTTGGATGCAACGGCATGGCAGCTCACTTGAGAAAGACTCGGACCACAAGTTCCATCATGCCACAGTGTGGCGACGCCCACAAGGGCGGGACTCTCATTATTTATTGTGGTGCCTACACGTGTCATGCTGCTGCCTCTGAAATCTGGTGCCTTTGATAAAGTGCGTGTAGCACGAAACGCGTCAGGCGGGATTACTTGTTGCCGCTGTGTTGATTTTCCCCGCTGTTGCTTCAAATAAATATTGTGGCTGATACATACCTGTTCCGTGGACTCCTTTCATCACAGGCAAACTCTCGTTTTGGTGTTAAGCGGCCAGCCTGAGCTGCGGAGGAGAGTCCTGGGGTTGCGAGCAGCCCACCATCAGAGCCGCCAAACGACGCCTTTGAAGTGGGGAACAGTGCCAGTTATTTGAAGGTGATAACCAGCAACGAGGAAGTTTGCCTGGCGGCGCAAACACACTGTTGTTTTATTTTCTTGGATGCAACGGCATGGCAGCTCACTTGAGAAAGACTCGGACCACAAGTTCCATCAATCCACAGTGTGGCGACGCCCACAAGGGTTGGACTCTCATTATTTATTGTGGTGCCTACACGTGTCATGCTGCTGCCTCTGAAATCCGGTGCCTTTGATAAAGTGCGTGTAGCACGAAACGCGTCAGGCGGGACTACTTGTTCCCGCTGTGTTGATTTTCCCCTCTGTTGCTTCAAATAAATATTGTGGCTGATATATACCTGTTCCGTGGACTCCTTCCATCACAGGCAAACTCTCGTTTTGGTGTTAAGCTGCCAGCCTGAGCCACGGAGGAGAGTCCTGGGGTTGCGAGCAGCCCACCATCAGAGCCGCCAAACGACACCTTTGAAGTGGGGAACAGTGCCAGTTATTTGAAGATGATAACCAGCAACGAGGAAGTTTGCCTGGCGGTGCAAACACACTGTTGTTTTATTTTCTTGGATGCAACGGCATGGCAGCTCACTTGAGAAAGACTCGGACCACAAGTTCCATCATGCCACAGTGTGGCGACGCCCACAAGGGCGGGACTCTCATTATTTATTGTGGTGCCTACACGTGTCATGCTGCTGCCTCTGAAATCCGGTGCCTTTGATAAAGTGCGTGTAGCACGAAACGCATCAGGCGGGATTACTTGTTGCCGCTGTGTTGATTTTCCCCGCTGTTGCTTCAAATAAATATTGTGGCTGATACATACCTGTTCCGTGGACTCTTTCCATCACAGGCAAACTCTCGTTTTGGTGTTAAGCGGCCAGCCTGAGCCGCGGAGGAGAGTCCTGGGGTTGCGAGCAGCCCACCATCAGAGCCGCCAAACAACGCCTTCGAAGTGGGGAACAGTGCTAGTTATTTGAAGGTGATAACCAGCAACGAGTAAGTTTGCCTGGCGGCGCAAACACACTGTTGTTTTATTTTCTTAGATGCAACGGCATGGCAGCTCATTTGAGAAAGACTCGGACCACAAGTTCCATCATGCCACAGTGTGGCGACGCCCACAAGGGTGGGACTCTCATTATTTATCGTGGTGCCTACACGTGTCATGCTGCTGCCTCTGAAATCCGGTGCCTTTGATAAAGTGCGTGTAGCACGAAATGTGTCAAGCGGGATTACTTGTTGCCGCTGTGTTGATTTTCCCCGCTGTTGCTTCAAATAGATATTGTGGCTGATACATACCTGTTCCGTGGACTCCTTCCATCTCAGGCAAACTCTCGTTTTGGTGTTAAGCGGGCAGCCTGAGCCGCGGAGGAGAGTCCTGGGGTGGCGAGCAGCCCACCATCAGAGCCGCCAAACGACGCCTTTGAAGTGGGGAACAGTGCCAGTTATTTGAAGGTGATAACCAGCAACGAGGAAGTTTGCCTGGCGGCGCAAACACACTGTTATTTAATTTTCTTGGATGCAACGGCAAGGCAGCTCACTTGAGAAAGACTCGGACCACAAGTTCCATCATGCCACAGTGTGGCGACGCCCACAAGGGCGGGACTCTCATTATTTATTGTGGTGCCTACACGTGTCATGCTGCTGCCTCTGAAATCCGGTGCCTTTGATAAAGTGCGTGTAGCACGAAACGCGTCAGGCGGGATTACTTGTTCCCGCTGTGTTGATTTTCCCCGCTGTTGCTTCAAATAAATATTGTGGTTGATACATACCTGTTCCGTGGACTCCTTCCATCACAGGCAAACTGTCGTTTTGGTGTTAAGCGGCCAGCCTGAGCCGCAGAGGAGAGTCCTGGGGTTGCGAGCAGCCCACCATCAGAGCCGCCAAACGACGCCTTTGAAGTGGGGAACAGTGCCAGTTATTTGAAGGTGATAACCAGCAACGAGGAAGTTTGCCTGGCGGCGCAAACACACTGTTGTTTTATTTTCTTGGATGCAACGGCATGGCAGCTCACTTGAGAAAGACTCGGACCACAAGTTCCATCATGCCACAGTGTGGCGACGCCCACAAGGGCGGGACTCTCATTATTTATTGTGGTGCCTACACGTGTCATGCTGCTGCCTCTGAAATCTGGTGCCTTTGATAAAGTGCGTGTAGCACGAAACGCGTCAGGCGGGATTACTTGTTGCCGCTGTGTTGATTTTCCCCGCTGTTGCTTCAAATAAATATTGTGGCTGATACATACCTGTTCCGTGGACTCCTTTCATCACAGGCAAACTCTCGTTTTGGTGTTAAGCGGCCAGCCTGAGCTGCGGAGGAGAGTCCTTGGGTTGCGAGCAGCCCACCATCAGAGCCGCCAAACGACGCCTTTGAAGTGGGGAACAGTGCCAGTTATTTGAAGGTGATAACCAGCAACGAGGAAGTTTGCCTGGCGGCGCAAACACACTGTTGTTTTATTTTCTTGGATGCAACGGCATGGCAGCTCACTTGAGAAAGACTCGGACCACAAGTTCCATCATGCCACAGTGTGGCGATGCCCACAAGGGCGGGACTCTCATTATTTATTGTGGTGCCTACACGTGTCATGCTGCTGCCTCTGAAATCCGGTGCCTTTGATAAAGTGCGTGTAGCACGAAACGCGTCAGGCGGGATTACTTGTTGCCGCTGTGTTGATTTTCCCCTCTGTTGCTTCAAATAAATATTGTGGCTGATATATACCTGTTCCGTGGACTCCTTCCATCACAGGCAAACTCTCGTTTTGGTGTTAAGCTGCCAGCCTGAGTAACGGAGGAGAGTCCTGGGGTTGCGAGCAGCCCACCATCAGAGCCGCCAAACGACACCTTTGAAGTGGGGAACAGTGCCAGTTATTTGAAGATGATAACCAGCAACGAGGAAGTTTGCCTGGCGGTGCAAACACACTGTTGTTTTATTTTCTTGGATGCAACGGCATGGCAGCTCACTTGAGAAAGACTCGGACCACAAGTTCCATCATGCCACAGTGTGGCGACGCCCACAAGGGCGGGACTCTCATTATTTATTGTGGTGCCTACACGTGTCATGCTGCTGCCTCTGAAATACGGTGCCTTTGATAAAGTGCGTGTAGCACGAAACGCATCAGGCGGGATTACTTGTTGCCGCTATGTTGATTTTCCCCGCTGTTGCTTCAAATAAATATTGTGGCTGATACATACCTGTTCCGTGGACTCTTTCCATCACAGGCAAACTCTCGTTTTGGTGTTAAGCGGCCAGCCTGAGCCGCGGAGGAGAGTCCTGGGGTTGCGAGCAGCCCACCATCAGAGCCGCCAAACAACGCCTTCGAAGTGGGGAACAGTGCTAGTTATTTGAAGGTGATAACCAGCAACGAGTAAGTTTGCCTGGCGGCGCAAACACACTGTTGTTTTATTTTCTTGGATGCAACGGCAAGGCAGCTCACTTGAGAAAGACTCGGACCACAAGTTCCATCATGCCACAGTGTGGCGACGCCCACAAGGGCGGGACTCTCATTATTTATTGTGGTGCCTACACGTGTCATGCTGCTGCCTCTGAAATCCGGTGCCTTTGATAAAGTGCGTGTAGCACGAAACGCGTCAGGCGGGATTACTTGTTCCCGCTGTGTTGATTTTCCCCGCTGTTGCTTCAAATAAATATTGTGGCTGATACATACCTGTTCCGTGGACTCCTTCCATCACAGGCAAACTGTCGTTTTGGTGTTAAGCGGCCAGCCTGAGCCGCGGAGGAGAGTCCTGGGGTTGCGAGCAGCCCACCATCAGAGCCGCCAAACGACGCCTTTGAAGTGGGGAACAGTGCCAGTTATTTGAAGGTGATAACCAGCAACGAGGAAGTTTGACTGGCGGCGCAAACACACTGTTGTTTTATTTTCTTGGATGCAACGGCATGGCAGCTCACTTGAGAAAGACTCGGACCACAAGTTCCATCATGCCACAGTGTGGCGACGCCCACAAGGGCGGGACTCTCATTATTTATTGTGGTGCCTACATGTGTCATGCTGCTGCCTCTGAAATCTGGTGCCTTTGATAAAGTGCGTGTAGCACGAAACGCGTCAGGCGGGATTACTTGTTGCCGCTGTGTTGATTTTCCCCGCTGTTGCTTCAAATAAATATTGTGGCTGATACATACCTGTTCCGTGGACTCCTTTCATCACAGGCAAACTCTCGTTTTGGTGTTAAGCGGCCAGCCTGAGCTGTGGAGGAGAGTCCTGGGGTTGCGAGCAGCCCACCATCAGAGCCGCCAAACGACGCCTTTGAAGTGGGGAACAGTGCCAGTTATTTGAAGGTGATAACCAGCAACGAGGAAGTTTGCCTGGCGGCGCAAACACACTGTTGTTTTATTTTCTTGGATGCAACGGCATGGCAGCTCACTTGAGAAAGACTCGGACCACAAGTTCCATCATGCCACAGTGTGGCGACGCCCACAAGGGCGGGACTCTCATTATTTATTGTGGTGCCTACACGTGTCATGCTGCTGCCTCTGAAATCCGGTGCCTTTGATAAAGTGCGTTTAGCACGAAACGCGTCAGGCGGGATTACTTGTTGCGGCTGTGTTGATTTTCCCCTCTGTTGCTTCAAATAAATATTGTGGCTGATATATACCTGTTCCGTGGACTCCTTCCATCACAGGCAAACTCTCGTTTTGGTGTTAAGCTGCCAGCCTGAGCCACGGAGGAGAGTCCTAGGGTTGCGAGCAGCCCACCATCAGAGCCGCCAAACGACACCTTTGAAGTGGGGAACAGTGCCAGTTATTTGAAGATGATAACCAGCAACGAGGAAGTTTGCCTGGCGGTGCAAACACACTGTTGTTTTATTTTCTTGGATGCAACGGCATGGCAGCTCACTTGAGAAAGACTCGGACCACAAGTTCCATCATGCCACAGTGTGGCGACGCCCACAAGGGCGGGACTCTCATTATTTATTGTGGTGCCTACACGTGTAATGCTGCTGCCTCTGAAATCCGGTGCCTTTGATAAAGTGCGTGTAGCACGAAACGCATCAGGCGGGATTACTTGTTGCCGCTGTGTTGATTTTCCCCGCTGTTGCTTCAAATAAATATTGTGGCTGATACATACCTGTTCCGTGGACTCTTTCCATCACAGGCAAACTCTCGTTTTGGTGTTAAGCGGCCAGCCTGAGCCACGGAGGAGAGTCCTGGGGTTGCGAGCAGCCCACCATCAGAGCCGCCAAACAACGCCTTCGAAGTGGGGAACAGTGCTAGTTATTTGAAGGTGATAACCAGCAACGAGTAAGTTTGCCTGGCGGCGCAAACACACTGTTGTTTTATTTTCTTAGATGCAACGGCATGGCAGCTCATTTGAGAAAGACTCGGACCACAAGTTCCATCATGCCACAGTGTGGCGACGCCCACAAGGGTGGGACTCTCATTATTTATCGTGGTGCCTACACGTGTCATGCTGCTGCCTCTGAAATCCGGTGCCTTTGATAAAGTGCGTGTAGCACGAAATGTGTCAAGCGGGATTACTTGTTGCCGCTGTGTTGATTTTACCCGCTGTTGCTTCAAATAGATATTGTGGCTGATACATACCTGTTCCATTGACTCCTTCCATCACAGGCAAACTCTCGTTTTGGTGTTAAGCGGGCAGCCTGAGCCGCGGAGGAGAGTCCTGGGGTTGCGAGCAGCCCACCATCAGAGCCGCCAAACGACGCCTTTGAAGTGGGGAACAGTGCCAGTTATTTGAAGGTGATAACCAGCAACGAGGAAGTTTGCCTGGCGGCGCAAACACACTGTTGTTTTATTTTCTTGGATGCAACGGCATGGCAGCTCACTTGAGAAAGACTCGGACCACAAGTTCCATCATGCCACAGTGTGGCGACGCCCACAAGGGCGGGACTCTCATTATTTATTGTGGTGCCTACACGTGTCATGCTGCTGCCTCTGAAATCTGGTGCCTTTGATAAAGTGCTTGTAGCACGAAACGCGTCAGGCGGGATTACTTGTTGCCGCTGTGTTGATTTTCCCCGCTGTTGCTTCAAATAAATATTGTGGCTGATACATACGTGTTACGTGGACTCCTTCCATCACAGGCAAACTCTTGTTTTGGTGTTAAGCGGCCAGCCTGAGCCGCGGAGGAGAGTCCTGGGGTTGCGAGCAGCCCACCATCAGAGCCGCCAAACGACGCCTTTGCAGTGGGGAACAGTGCCAGTTATTTGAAGGTGATAACCAGCAAAGAGGAAGTTTGCCTGGCGGCGCAAACACACTGTTGTTTTATTTTCTTGGATGCAACGGCATGGCAGCTCACTTGAGAAAGACTCGGACCACAAGTTCCATCATGCCACAGTGTGGCGACGCCCACAAGGGCCGGACTCTCATTATTTATTGTGGTGCTTACACGTGTCATGCTGCTGCCTCTGAAATCCGGTGCCTTTGATAAAGTGCGTGTAGCACGAAACGCGTCAGGCGGGATTACTTGTTGCCGCTGTGTTGATTTTCCCCGCTGTTGCTTCAAATAAACATTGTGGCTGATACATACCTGTTCCGTGGACTCCTTCCATCACAGGCAAACTCTCGTTTTGGTGTTAAGCGGCCAGCCTGAGCCGCGGAGGAGAGTCCTGTGGTTGCGAGCAGCCCACCATCAGAGCCGCCAAACGACACCTTTGAAGTGGGGAACAGTGCCAGTTATTTGAAGGTGATAACCAGCAACGAGGAAGTTTGCCTGGCGACGCAAACACACTGTTGTTTTATTTTCTTGGATGCAACGGCAAGGCAGCTCACTTGAGAAAGACTCGGACCACAAGTTCCATCATGCCACAGTGTGGCGAGGCCCACAAGGGCGGGACTCTCATTATTTATTGTGGTGCCTACACGTGTCATGCTGCTGCCTCTGAAATCCGGTGCCTTTGATAAAGTGCGTGTAGCACGAAACGCGTCAGGCGGGATTACTTGTTGCCGCTGTGTTGATTTTCCCCGCTGTTGCTTCAAATAAATATTGTGGCTGATACATACCTGTTCCGTGGACTCCTTCCATCACAGGCAAACTCTCATTTTAGTGTTAAGCGGCCACCCTGAGCCGCGGAGGAGAGTCCTGGGGTTGCGAGCAGCCCACCATCAGAGCCGCCAAACGACGCCTTTGAAGTGGGGAACAGTGCCAGTTATTTGAAGGTGATAACCAGCAACGAGGAAGTTTGCCTGGCGGCGCAAACACACTGTTGTTTTATTTTCTTGGATGCAACGGCATGGCAGCTCACTTGAGAAAGACTCGGACCACAAGTTCCATCATGCCACAGTGTGGCGACGCCCACAAGGGCGGGACTCTCATTATTTATTGTGGTGCCTACACGTGTCATGCTGCTGCCTCTGAAATCCGGTGCCTTTGATAAAGTGCGTGTAGCACGAAATGTGTCAAGCGGGATTACTTGTTGCCGCCAAAACATAGCAGTTGGAAATTCCCTATGCACTCTCCTTTCAGTACTCTAATCATCCAGTCAGTAACCATGGACTCATGCAATGACCCAGGCACTAACTCATGCACTTCTATAATCCTTTAAGTGCTACCTATACAGTTTAGTAATCTCCCTGTTACTAGCTATGCACTCCTTCAATTACCCAGACAATCCCATGTCCTTATCCAATCACTCCGCCAAAACACAAGCAGTTAGAAATTCACCATGCACTCTCCTTGCAGCACTCTAAGGGGCATATTATCAAGACAGGCGATAAAAGGACATCTAACATGGGCTTCAATTTGAATTCCATAGAGCATATTATCAAGCACATTATCGCCATTTTAGCGGAAGTTAACTGAAGCTAAAACGGCGATAATTGTATCGCCTGTCTTGATAATATACCCCCTGTATCCTGTCGCTATCCATGTACTCATGCAATGAACCAGACACTTAAACATAGAGTGCTATAATCAAATTTGCACTATCCATCCAATCCCATAACCAACTATTGATTCACTAGTCCAATTACCCAGGTAGTACCCATGCAGTCCAGCTATAACTCTGTCACTCCCTGTACCCTCCTCCAATCACCCAGCCAGTACCATGTACTAATCCAATCACTCTGCCAGTACCTATGCACTAATAAATTCACCATGCACTCTCCTAGCAGAACTCTAACCATCCAGTCAGTACCCATATACTCATACAATAATCCAGGCACTAACTCATGCACTTCTACAATCGTTTGAGTGCTACATATACAGCTTAGTAATCTCTCTGTTACTATCTATGCACTCCTCCAATTACCCAGCCAGTCCCATGTCCTACTCCAATCACTCTGCCAAAACCCAAGCACCTATAAATTCACCATGCATTCGCCTTGCAGTAATCTAAGTATCCGGTCACTATCCATGTACTCATGCAATGACTCAGGCACTAAGACATGCAGTGCTACAATCACATGTGTACTATCCATGCAGTCCACTAACAACCTACTACTACTGATTTACTCCTCCAATTACCCAGGTAGTACCCATGCAATCCAGCAATCACACTGTCCCTCCCTGTGCACTCCTCCAATCACCCAGCCAGTACCATGTACTAATCCAATCACTCCACCAAAACACACACAGTTAGAAATTTACCATGCACTCTCCTTGCAGTACTCTAATCATCCAATCAATACCCATGTACTCATGCAATTACCCAGGCACTATCTCATGCAATTCTATAATCCTTTGAGTGCTACCAATACAATTTAGTAATCTCCCTGTTACTATATACGCAGGCTTCCAATTACCCAGCCAGTCCCATGTCCTTATCCAATCACTTGCCCAAAACCCAAGCACTTATAACTTCACCATGCACTCTCCTTGCAGCACTCTAACTATCCAGTCACTATCCATGTACTCCTGCAATAACCCTGTGCACTATCCATGCATACCTCTAACAAGCTACACACTACTGATTCACTCCTCCAATTACCCAGGTAGTACCCATGCACTCCAGCAATCCCTCTGTCACTCCCTATGCACTCCTCCAATCACCCATCCTCACATGTTCTTATGAAATCATTCTGCCAATACCCAAGCAGTTAGAAATTTACCATGCACTCTCCTTGCAGTACTCTAATCATCCAGTCAATACCGATGTACTCATGAAATTACCCAGACACTAACGCATGCACTTCTACAATGCTTAGAGTTCTACCTATACAGTTTAGTAATCTCTCTGCTACTACCTATGTACTCCTCCAATTACTCAACCAGTCCCATATCCTTATCCAATCACTCTAGTAAAACTGAAGCACTTATAAATTCACCATGCACTCTCCTTCCAGCACTCTAAGTATCTAGTCGCTATCCATGTTCTCATGTAATGAGCAAGGCACTAACACATGCACTGCTGCAATCCCTTTTCAACTACTCATGCAGTTCTCTAACCATTTACACACTTCTGATTCACTCCTTCAATTCCCCTGGTAGTACCCATGCAGTCCAGGAATCACCCTGTCACTTCCGTGCACTCCTCAAGTCACTCAGCCACTACCATGTACTAATCAAAACACTCCGCCAATACCCAAGCACTTACAAATTTATCACGCACTCTCTTTGCAGTACTCTAATCATCCACTCAGTACGCATGTACTCATGCAAGGACCCAGTCACAAACACATGCACCACTGCAATCCCCTATGCACTACTCATGCAGTCCTCTAACAACATACACACTTCTCATGCATTCCTTTAAATCCCCTGGTAGTACCCATACCGTCCGATAATCACCCTCTCACTTCCCATGCACTCCTCCAGTCACCCAGCCACTACCACGTACTAATCCAAACACTCCGCCAATACCCAAACACTTGAAAATTCACCACACAGTCTCCTTGCAGTACTCTAATCATCTACTCAGTACCCATGTACTCATGCAAAGACCCAGCCACAAACACATGCACTACTGCAATCCTTTATATACTACTCATGCAGTCCTCTAACCACTTACACACTTCTCATTCGCTCCTAAACCTCTACACATATACTCATTCAATCACCCATGCATTAGCATGCAGTTATTTCTCTTTTTTTAAACCAGGTAAGGTAGTTCTGAAAAGAAATCTTTTTTTTCTTCTTTTTCTGCTTTTATAATTTTTTTATGTTTTTTAATCCATTTTGTATATTTTTGTGGTGTTTTTTTTTAAAAAAACGGAAAAACAGCAAAACTAAGTTCTAACTTTTGCAATTAAACAGTCAGTGCAATCATAAAAAAATTAACCGCGCTCATTTCTTGCTGCAGAAACCACTGCATCTACAGATTGCTCCCCACAACAAACCACAGACTGTGTTACTCTGAGTACTTGGACCAGGTCCCTGGTCATTCTGTTGCATCTCTTGTTGGGCACGTCACAGTTGTTTACATGCTAAAGTCAAGGGTGAATTGTCTGCAGATGTTTTAGCATGCTAGAGGTTCCGCACGAATATACTTTCTGTCACTTCCCCTCGACAGTACTCTAGGACAAAGAGTGCAGCTGACCTTGCATGCATTCACCTTTTTTTCCTCATCAGGAATGGTGACAAATTTCCACACAATAGATTCCTTCTTTGTTTTTAAATGCAGGTCCAATTCCTCTATAAGTATACATATTCTCTTGGTCTAATATACATAAAGAATAGTATACATATAGTTTTAAACATTATCTTTTTTGCGGGAGTCGCGCACCCAGCGCAACTGCACACGTACATAACGTTACGCGGGGTTGGGCATTGCGCATCCGTCGCTTACCAAACATGCACACAACACAATCAGTGGTATATGACATCATGTAGGGCAAGGCACCGTGCACCCGTTGCAGATGAAATGTGCACACAACGCGATCCTATACATGTATGATGTTACGCGGCAGCAGGCACTGTGTACCCATCGCAAACGCGATGTGCATAGTTCACGACTTTGCCAATATGGTGGCTTCAATCTGCGCACCCACCGAGATAGGTACACGATGGGTATGCAACTCCACTTTTTTCTAAAACACAAAAATGTATTTAAATTTAACAAAACACAAGACATTTCATAATTTATATAATAACAAAAAAAAAGAATAAAAACAAGTATTTTTAGGATAATATAATTACAAAATAACTCTAAAAATAATTGATTAATATTAGAAATACCATAGGTTTAATTAATAATATGGTTACAAATTAGCATTCAAATAAACCATTGAAATTCACTGAAAAAACCATAGGTTTGAGGGGTGTTAAAGTTAGAAATTAGCATTTAAAAACCTTAGAAAATCACTGAAAAAAATCATAGGTTTGAGGGACGTTATAGTTAGAAATTAGCATTTAAATAAACCTTAGAAATTCACTGAAAAAACCACAGGTTTCAGCGACGTTATAGTTAGTTGGACATGTCACTCATACAAAACCAGAGAAATTCCTCCGTTATAGTTAGTTCAGCTAACTATAACTCACGCCACCAAAATGCACTGCTGATGATTTCACATATTACATCATTCATGACATGAATGATCTCAACAAATCCCATCATGGTTTAACTTGAAAAATGACGCAACATGGTCATACTTTTACACCTATTCTGAAGAAGCTATAGGCAAATTTCTTAGTGCCCTGAAGCCTTCCAATCACCTCACTGACCCTCTTCCCGCAAATGCGGTTAAAGATCTTACACCTATGCTACTACCCCTCTGGACCAAGATCATCAACAGTTCACTTCAACAAGGATGCATCCCGGACTCCCTAAAGGTAGGGCAGGTGTCTCCCATCCTTAAGAAACCCACAGCTAACCCCACGGACCTAAACAACTACCGCCCTATCTCGAATATTCTCACCCTGGCCAAACTTCTGGAAAAATGTGTTCATCACCAACTGACAAAACATATCGATCGCTTCAACCTCCTAAATAAACACCAATCCAGCTTCAGTGCAAATCACTGCACAGAATCAGCCATGACACGCATCATTGATGATGCACTTCAATTACTTGATCATAACGAAGCATGCCTCCTTATCCTACTAGACCTCTCCTCAGCATTCGACACGGTCAAACACGAACACTTGATAGATCTGTTGAAACACAGAATGGGTCTCTCAGACCAGTGCTCAATTGGTTTACCTCTTTTCTGCATAACAGGACTAAAAAATTCAAGGTCAACAACACCTTGTCCAAACCAGTTACTGTTACGCTAGGAGTCCCACAAGGTTCCTTGTTATCCCCTACACTCTTTAACCTCTTCATGGAACCACTCACTGATCTGTTACAAACAATACCACATGTATGCAGACAATACCCAACTCTACCTCAAGATCAACACCTTGGCCGACATTAGTTTGCTTAACAATACTCTTAAGACCACCCAAACATGGCTGGCGGTGAATCACCTCATACTGAATGCTTTAAAAACTGAATTCCACCTTATTGCCCCACCCGCCAAAGTCCCCACAATGCACAATTTGATCAAACACCTCAAAGCACTCGATGTTCAACCAACCATTGTGGATTCGGCGAAATCACTGGGTATAACTCTGGACTGTAACCTCAATATGCAGGAGCATATTAGTAATGCAACGAAGGGAGCAAACTTTCAGATCAATACACTAAGAAAGCTGAAGCCCTTCCTACCTCCCAATGACTTCAAGTTAGCGGTTCAGGCTCTAGTTTTACCTCGGCTGGACCATGGAAGTGTCTCGTTATGCGGTCTACCCAAAGCCACTACAGCTCCTCTAAGAGCCTCCACCAACGCGGCAGCGAGACTCATCACTGGCTCGAAAAGAAGGGCCCACGTCTCCCCGGATCTAAAATCTTTAAACTGGCTGCCGTTTGAAGCCAGAATCCACCTGAAAATAGCTTGCATGACGCTTGCATGACTATTCATTGGGCCGAATGTTAACATTTGGCAAAAAATTTGATGGGCCCAGAAAGGAAATCTCAAAGAAAAAACAGATACCAACGCAGGCACCTGAAAGAATTGAAACCTCTGAGTCGGATATGACGGAGAATGAGCTTTCCAGGGAAGATTCAGCTGGCCCCTCAGGTAATCAGAAGAGAACCCCTTTTCACGAGGAGTTCAACGTGATTCGCCAGTCATGGCTGAGGGGGGGGAAGAAAAGCAGAAGCAGATGCCGACAAACCAGAAGGGGCGGCTGGAAGGGGAAGATGAAGAGGTAATATAACACCAAGCGTTACCTAAAGCAAGAGAGGGGCAGATGGTGAAAAAGGCAGATAATCTCACCATTGTGAATGTAACATCAAGACAACTAACAGAGACGGAGGAATCCGTATTGAAATTAGGCCTATCCTTTTGCGCACAATCCGGTTTTGAATTTACACAAACCAGGATCAATCTTTGTAAGTTCATAAGAAGCTCAAGTTGCATAAATATTTGAAGATGAAACCTACGATCAAGGAAGCCAGACAAATGAAAGGCAAAATCAAAGATACAGGCTTACTGTCCATGGATGACCTCACGACCTTGGAACTATTAGAAGAACTGCGGCAAGGAGAAGAGACATCAAGAGACTATAACGAGGATACAACAACCCAGAGAACTAGAAATGTGTGACTTGATCAGGAGGCACCATGTAGTGAGTTTAAATCTGCTTCCCAATTTTTGCCACAATTGCCCCAAGATGCGATAGATACCTTCTCGGAGGCAGTAATAAAAAATGTAGTACAACATCGTGAGAAGGGCAGTCATGGGCCAATTAAAAGAATTCTAACTAAAGCCCAGGAAAAAGCCCTGAAGGATTTACAAAAGGACCCAACTTTGGTTTATAAACCCTCCGACAAAGGGGGGAATATTGTCCTCATGCCGAGGGAACAGTATGTAGGGGAAGCTCTCCGTCAATTGACTGACAATCGGTATTATGAATTAACAACAAAAATTAGATACCTGGGGAGAATAACTTAATATAATTTGCTAATTCTGAATTGGTACAACAAATCCATGCTGGTCACCGAGGAACGTCTTTGCTTAAGAACTTTAAACCCATAATTCCAACTTTCTATCATTTACTGAAGATACACAAAGGCACAATACGACCACCTGGGAGGCCCATAGTATCTTCTTGGGGCGCCTAACTGAAAATCTTTCCATCTTTGTAGATCATTTTCTATTTCAGTCGGTAATAACGTTGTCTTCTTACATCAGAGACACTAAGGATTTCATTACGCGTATTGAGAACCTACAATGGGAATCATCTTTTCATTCTCATAGTACTTGACATTACAAGTCTGTACACATGAATAGATCATGTACATGGTCTAAAGGCTGCGAAATACTTTTTGAACAAGAGGCCATTGAGATTCACTGAACATAGCAAAATGTTGATCGAGGTTGTACAATTCTGCTTGTTAAATAACATTTTCTTGTTTCAGGGAGACCTCTACAGGCAGGTTTCGGGGACCGCGATGGGCACCTGCTTCACCCCCAGTTACGCAAATTTATTCGTGGGCTGGTGGGAGGAGCAGGTGGCATGGTCCCCAACCAACTCAGGATGGACTACGAATATTGTAACCTGGCACAGATAAATTGACGACCTCTTCCTAATTTGGAGGGGGTCAGTCGAAAACGCAAGACATTACATTGAACATCTGAATAACAATAATGTAAATCTACAATTTTTAGGCGAGATTAGATCAGTGGAAGTGAACTATCTCGACCTGAAGATTGAGATTAGAGAGAATAGGAGTACTACTGCATTATATCGGAAACCAACTGCTGGAAACAGCACGTTACACGCTACAAGCAGTCATCCAGTAAAATTAAAAAACAGCAACCCCTATGGGGAATTTCTGCGCCTTAAACAAACTGTTCAAGCGAATGTGATTTTATCAACACAGCTAGAGAAAGCCTGGAAAGATTGGTTGCCAGAGGTTATAATCCAGAATTACTTGAGAATACCTTGTGAAAGGTCAGCAAAATAACAAGAGATAGCCTATTAGGAAACAACAAAAAAGACAAAAAATGTGAGGGCAGATTTCGCCTAATCACAACCTACTCTGAGGACACTTCTACTATAAGAAACATTCTTCGTAGGAACTGGCATGTTTTAAAAACAGATGTAATTATTGAAATGGATATTTCACCAGTTCCACAGATAACCTTAAATTGGTCCACAGCCATTTAGATGATCCCTTACCTAAACAGAACACACTAACTGAGATAAAAAGGTTTCTATCCCTGCGATAAATGCAAAGCATGTGCATTTAGCAAAAGGGTTTTAACTTATGAAATCCTAGGGATGAAAGATCGCAAAACTATAAACAAATTTGTAACATGTCAGACTACACATGTAGTTTACTGTTTAGTGTGTCCCTGTAAATTAAAATACATCGGTACCACTATATATAGTGTCAAAGTGAGAATCCTGGGGCACATGCGTGCAATTGCGAATAAGGATATGAGTTATCCAGTGGCGAGGCACTTCGCTATAAAATATAACAGCAACAGAGATCTACTCCAATACTTTGGATTAGACCATGTACCTTTCCACATTAGAGGTGGGGATAGAGTGCTCAAATTAAGAAGATTGGAGTTGAGATTTATAATTGATTTACAGACCAAAACTCCTAATGGACTGAATAGTGGTGAGGAGTTAACAGTACACCTAGGGACCTAGGTAATCGAGCCAAGTTATAAAAAGTAATTGTAAAACTCTGAAAATTCTTGAACTATCTGTCACAGGCGGTGGTTATTAAGCCAATATATGGCGAGAGTAAGGTAAATTAAGTGGGACAGGGCGGTTCCGTACATTGGAATCGCCAATTGCCAATCCACGGCAAGATTGAAGGAAATGATGTGTTCAAAACCGCTCTGATATTTAATCATGAAAACACACGAGATTCAATAAGATGGTGTAAATATTTTCACCGTAAATATTGTAATTACAAATATGAATTTGTGTAAAGATATGTACAGAATCTTGTATATTTAATTGCAAATAGTGTTTTTATCATACATAGCGGATTTTGCACATTACAAAATGGCCCCCAAAATTAATGTGGCGCGGTTGTCCTACATCGCTTACATTGCCTGTAAATTTTGGTTAAAAATGGTGCCTCAATTTGCAGATCGTAAACACACTGAAGAAGGGAAACCCCGAAACGCGTTTGTGAAGCACAAGAGAATAAAACTGACCTGAAAAGAATCCCGTGAGTGCTGTTACTTTTCTTCCCGGCTGGGAGAGAGGATCTTGGAGCAGAATACATACATATATACATATATATATATATATATATATATATATATATATATATATATATATATATATATATATATATTACCTACTGGCAGTCGCCAGTAGGTAGTTATAGTTAGGACCTAGCTACCATAGGAAATACGCAACATTCTATTGGGAATAACTCTGGCGCTGGTTGAGGAATTTGCGTGTAATTTTCCAAAATTTTGGCCAGCTCCGCCCCGCTCCTTCCCTGAATGTTTTGGGGGGATTTGTGAAGTGGGGGCTGAGAAAAAAGGGGGGTCCCAAAACATGTTTTCCCCATGTTAATTTCCATAGGACGTTCTGACACGGCTACAGCCCGAACCGCTGAACGGAATTACGCCAAACTTTGCAAAATTGTAGGGACTGGTACGCAGATGTGCCTTTGCTATATTTGGTGAGAATTGCTCCAGTGTTTTTTTCTAAAATTAACTTCAAAAACACATATATATCTATAGGCGCGCTCAGAGCGCTCAGCGGTACGCGTACTGGGGAGCGCACTCGGCACGCTACGGGAGTGCGCGAGCGGAAGGCTGATTGGCTCTCGGATGTCTGTCAACATTCTAAACAGTCCGGAGAGTCCGCCATCTTGTGTCTCAGTAGAATCGAGACACAAGAGGTGAAAATAAAAAGGGGGAAATGATTTAAAGGGGGCAGGGTACACCCCCCCTGACCCCCTAGGTTTTCTGAGGGGGGCCTAGAAGGACCCTGAAGGGCAAAAAAACTATTTTATTTTTTTTGCAATTTTCGCGGGGTAAGCGCTGTGTGCGTTCCCAGGTACGCTCACCGGTACGCGCACCCAGAGCATACCACAGGGAAAAACATTGAAAGAAAATAGTGTAAAATGAGAATTTGGAGTGCTTAGAGGTAGGGTAGCTCTAAAAAGAGCTGTTGTGTTATGTGGGTGATTTAAGTACCTACAAGTAGGTACTCATGCAGAGTCTAAAAAACACTTTAATACAATCACTTCGCTACTACCTCATAAATTAGAAATAAAAATAAATAATATGTCAACTAATTTTTAATTTGAAAATATTAATTTATTGTTCATAATTTTCATAATTTAATAGAACTTGTAGCATGTCCTCATCTGGAATTTCCTCTTCAATCTTATGATCAGGAATCTCCTCATTATTAGTGTACAATGATGATTGTTGTAATTCTATTGTATCCAAATATTGGATAAATTCTTTGTCAAGATATTAATCAAAAAAATTATTTATGTCATCTCCTCCTTGTGATAAAATGGTGCTGTCGATATCCGTGACATTTTGAATTTCAAGAAATTTAGTTGAAATTTCAAAATAAATTTCCTTGGTCTCCTCATTTTGATTCATTTTAATTTCTAATTTCTTGCTGTAAATTGCAGAAAAAAGTAATCACTTTCATTTACCGTTTTTAGTAATACATAATATAAAAGTAGCCTAATGAAGTATTTAGTTCTTTAAAATTATTTGGTAGTGTATAGTATCAGGCAGGAACTAGAAATATAAAGCACTGCATGTGATGAAGCGTATCTTAATCCATAATTCTAACAGAATGACTGTAAATAGCTAACAGCAAACATTTTCCAAATTATCTTAAAGTGTACAACATAGTTCCCCTTACAAATTAACAACTCACCTTTTTGAAAGTAGGAGAAGAGTTAGTATTGTGTAATTCAAACTGCAGAAATTGAGCACCCAAAATTCTTCTCAAAAGTACCTCAGACAGGAGTATCACAAAATGGCCGTGTTTTCCTCTCATTTAAGATATATACATAACCAATCATACATCATTACACACAAATTCAAAACAAAAGTAACATTTTGATTGGTTGTAAATTTCAATACTTTCAAATGTGTTTTCTCCATGCAATTTTCCATAGGACATTTGGACACGTCTACAGCCCGAACGGCTGAATGGAATTATACCAAACTTTGCAAAATGATAGTCACTGGTACGTAGTAGGGCCTTTTCCATATTTGTTTTAAATTATTCCAGTGGTTTTTATGAAAAGCAACTTCAAAAACACATATATATCTATAGGCGCGCCCCGAGCGCTCACCGGTAAGGGTACTGGGGAGCGCACCCGGCGCGCCACGAGAGTGCGCAAGCGGAAAGCTGATTGGCTCTCGGATGTCTGTCAACATTCCAAACAATCCGGAGAGTCCGCCATCTTGTGTCTTTGTAAAATCGAGACACCTGAGGTGAAAAAAAAAGGGGGAAATGATTAAAAAGAGCAGGGTAGACACCCTCTGACCCCCTAGGTTTTTTGAGGGGGGCCTAGAAGGACCGTGAAGGGCATAACAACTTTTTCTTTTTTTTTTTTTCGCGGGGTAAGCGATGGGTGCGTTCCAATGTGCGCTTCCCGGTACGTGCACCCTGAGCGCACCATGGGGAAAAACAGTGTAAAAAATTATAGTAACAAAATTATTTAGAGTGCTTAGAGGTAGGGTAGCTCTGAAAAGAGCTGTTGTGTTATGTGGGTGTTTTTTGTACCTAAAAGTAGGTACCAAGGCAGAGTCTCAAATTCAAGAGGAAGACTCTATTCCCCTCATCTGTAAAATGTACACCATCTCTCCTATAGATGCCTTGCATGTTGTAACACAAGTTGTTGTGGTATATGGAACCCATACCATAGTCTCTGATGAAAGCAGAAACAGATGTGTTCTATGTTTCCTTGCTTTCTCAATCTGTGGACAAAATTGGTTGGACCAGTTCCATTTTTGCCTTTGGCATATATTAGAAAATACCAAGGCAGTTTTTGGAAAAAGTGGCATCAATTGCCCAAAGATGTCCTTTAAAAGCATTTCCAGACCTACCCCAGTCAAAGTGCCCAGGTCATTTCCACCACAGTGCACAATTATGAGGTCAGGGTGTGGTAGATGCATAAAGGATTTTACCAATGGTATCAATTGGTGACTTCTCAATCCTCTCTGTCCAATCCATACAATGTCCACATTTGGTAAATCAAGGTTGTAAATACCTCTGTTACTTGCAAATTTTTCACTCCAGTAGACAAAGCTATGACCCACAAACCAGACTTTTGGCATCTTGAAGGTAGATGTGCTTGTATTCAGATGAGTTGTGGAAATGAAATGGCAGTTTGAAAGTAGGAGTTATGAAAAAAGTGGTTGAGATTCAGTGCACTTGAAAAACAAGAAATGATTGGTGCTTTCTTAAAATTCACCACTGAAAATTAGGGTGCATGCTTTTTTTTAAAAAGAAGTCATTTTAATGGTTGAGAAAAAGTCATTTAAAGAAACATTGCACATGATTAGCTAGTACATTGAGTGGTCAAACACCCTTGCTTAATTCTTTTGCAACATAGTATGATGAACTTTTCAACTGTGTGCTGGGTTAGGAGGGAGTTACCATGGTAACAGGGTGAATGAGCACTGGGGAGATGGGTGAATATTATGTGAGTTTCAAAGTGTTCAAATGTACAACCAATTAAGATGTGCAGTTTGGTTTTGAATTTGTGTGGGAAGAGTTTTGATTGCTAATGTACAAGAATATGGGTCTGAAATGAGAAAGAATCTGTGCGCACAAGGATGTGAAAAACTAACAAAGCATAGATTTTATATATATTGTTATTAATTCATTTCTATTTTCATACTGTTGTATTCTAGTATTGTCATCAATTTCGTTTTATAACTGTAAATAATATGTTATTGTTTTTAATGTATGAATTATATATTCTTATCAATATGCTTTTATGATATGACAATATCGAATAAAGTACTACAACAATAACAGAAAGAATCTGTGCCATTATTCTGAGGCTCCGGTGACAGAAGCATTATTCAGAGATTCTGCTTAAGAAAATCTGTTGTGTGTGACTGACACTGTTCTACATCTTTCAAAGCATTTTTAAAGGTGAGTAATGATTCTTTTAATAAAGATAGACTGCTGTATGCACTATGGGGAAGATTAAGAAGCATATTGTGCTTCTTTATTCTTGCATTTTGTGTCATTTTTTTTGTAATGATGTTTAAAAATTGTATGGTGCATATTGGAAATGTATTTTGAAAATTTAGGTTTCTGCTTTGTTTTTGTAGTGGTCATTTAAATGAGCTGTGCTTTGTGTCAAAAACTATTTACTATGGAAAATGTTTTCTGGTAAAAAAGTCTGGCTTTTAAATTTTGGTCAAGGATCTGTGTGAAATAAGGAATTATATTTTCACATTTTACAATATTGTCACCTGTGCCTTCTAACAGTTTGCCTCTCTTTGCTTAAAAGGTACTCTGTGCCTGTGTCTCATGTCACTTTGCAAGAGCATAATCTCTCTTTTTCTGTGTGTCATTTCTCTCCTTGTGTGTGTGTCATGACATGTGTCTCATGTGCCTAAGATCACACTGTGAGTCAAGCTTGATTTTAAATGGATGTGGGTGAATAATTTGCTTAGTTGATGAGTTTTAAAATATGGAAATACATGAATTCTTAAAGACAGTTAGGCTTTAGACATAACATTCATTTTTCATTTCAACGGCACACCCTGGATCTTCATTGCATAGCTTAGAGCCTACTTGTAAAGTAAGAGGCCTAACAGACATGCTGCCTAAGATTTCCTAGTAGTACATATGCTAAAGTCTAACTGACTTTAAGAAAATATTTATTTCCATATTTTTAAACACATCAAGTAAGGAAATTATTCACCCAGATCCATTTAAAATCGAGCCTGACTCACAGTGTGATCTTAGGCACATGACCAAGATGTTACATGTAATGAGAAATGAATGTTATATCTTGCTTATATATAGGTGGCCTGTTTTTTGCCAGTAGAGACAGTGAAATAATATGAGTAGAGACACACATACTGCTTGCAGAGATAGACATGGTAGATTATATGTAACATCGTGGTCATGTGTCTAAGATCACACTGTGAGTCAAGCTTGATTTTAAATGGATCTGGGTGAATAATATGCGTAGTTGATGTCCTTAAAAATATGTAAGTACATGTTTTTTACAGACATGGTAGATTACATGTAACATTCTGGTCATGTGCCTAATATCACAGTGATGGGTGAATCAAGCTTGACTCACAGTGTGATCTTAGGACCTTGACCAGGATGTTACATGTAATAAGAAATGAATGTTATGTTTTGCTTATATATAGGTGGCCTGTTTTTTGCCAGTAGGGACAGTGAAATAATATGAGCAGAGACACACATACTGCTTGCAGAGACAGACATGGTAGATTATATGTAACATCCTGGTCATGTGCCTAAGATCACACTGTGAGTCAAGCTTGATTTTAAATTGATCTGGGTGAATAATAAGCTTAGTTGATGTCTTTAAAAATATGAAAGTACATGTTTTTTAAAGACATGGTAGATTACATGTAACATCCTGGTCATGTGCCTAAGATCCCACTGATGGGTGAATCAAGCTTGACTCACAGTGTGATCTTAGGCACATGACCAGGATGTTACATGTAATGAGAAATGAATGTTATGTCTTGCTTATATATAGGTGGCCTGTTTTTTGCCAGTAGAGACAGTGAAATAATGTGAGCAGAGACACACATAATGCTTGCAGAGACAGACATGGTAGATTATATGTAACATCCTCGTCATGTGCCTAAGATCACACTGTGAGTCAAGCTTGATTTTAAATGGATCTGGGTGAATAATATGCTTAGTTGATGTCTTTAAAAATATGGAAGTACATGTTTTTTTAAGACATGGTAGATTACATGTAACATCCTGGTCATGTGCCTAAGACCACACTGATGGGTGAATCAAGCTTGACTCACAGTGTGATCTTAGGCACATGGCCAGGCTGTTACATGTAATGAGAAATGAATGTTAAGTCTTGCTTATATATAGGTGGCCTGTTTTTTGCAAGTAGAGACAGTGAAATATTGTGAGCAGAGACACGCATACTGCTTGCAGAGACAGACAAGGTAGATTATATGAAACATCCTGGTCATGTGCCTAAGATCACACTGTGAGATAAGCTTGATTTTAAATGGATCTGGGTGAATAATATGCTTAGTTGATGTCTTTAAAAATATGGAAGTACATGTTTTTTAAAGACATGGTAGATTACATGTAACATCCTGGTCATGTGCCTAAGATCACACTGATGGGTGAATCAAGCTTGACTCACAGTGTGATCTTAGGCACATGACCAGGATGTTACATGTAATGAGAAATGAATGTTATGTCTTGCTTATATATAGCAAAAAACACAGTTGATGGACTGAATGTAGAACAATGTCATACATTCACCCCAGTACAAGGATCTGGGCCTTAATCCATCGTTTTTTTTGCACTCCACACCACCCTGGGTTAGACACTGGCTATATGCAAATCAGCTCTGACCCTGTGCCTCATGGGAACAGTCCAGTCCGAACTACCAAGCCATGTCTTTCCCAGACCGGAATCAACCATCCAAGGACCGGTTTCTGGCTATCAGCCTTCATCAGCCTGTAAAGCTTGACTCCAGTGGTGTGGAGAGCCTGGGACTCACGTCTGAGCATACCCAGCCCATTCGGGGTGAAAATTGCAAAAAACACAAATGATGGACAGAATGTAGAACAATGCCATACATTCACCCCAGTACAAGGATCTGGGCCTAAATCCATCGTTTCTTTGCACTCCACACCACCCTGGGTTAGACACGGGCTATATGAAAATCAGCTCTGACCCTGTGCCTCATGGGAACAGTCCAGTCCGAACTACCAAGCCATGTCTTTCCCAGGCCGGAATCAAGCATCCAAGGACCGGTTTCTGGTTATCAGCCTTCATCAGCCGGGATAGCTTGACTCAAGTGGTGTGGAGAGCCTGGGACTCACGTCTGAGCATACCCAGCCCACTCGGGGTGAAAATTGCAAAAAACACAGTTGATGGACAGAATGTAGAACAATGTCATACATTCACCCCAGTACAAGGATCTGGGCCGAAATCCATCGTTTTTTTGCACTCCACACCACCCTGGGTTAGACACTGGCTATATGCAAATCAGCTCTGACCCTGTGCCTCATGGGAACAGTCCAGTCCGAACTACCAAGCCATGTCTTTCCCAGACCGGAATCAAGCATCCAAGGACTGGTTTCTGGCTATTAGCCTTCATCAGCCTGGATAGCTTGACTCCAGTGGTGTGGAGAGCCTGGGACTCACGTCTGAGCATTCCCAGCCTATTCGGGGTGAAAATTGCAAAAAACACAGTTGATGGACTGAATGTAGAACAATGTCATACATTCACCCCAGTACAAGGATCTGGGCCTTAATCCATTGTTTTTTTGCACTCCACACCACCCTGGGTTAGACATTGGCTATATGCAAATCAGCTCTGACCCTGTGCCTCATGGGAACAGTCCAGTCCGAACTACCAAGCCATGTCTTTCCCAGACCGGAATCAAGCATCCAAGGACTGGTTTCTGGCTATCAGCCTTCATCAGCCTGTAAAGCTTGACTCCAGTGGTGTGGAGAGCCTGGGACTCACGTCTGAGCATACCCAGCCCACTCGGGGTGAAAATTGCAAAAAACACAGTTGATGGACAGAATGTAGAACAATGTCATACATTCACCCCAGTACAATGATTTGGGCCTAAATCCATAGTTTTTTTGCACTCCACACCACCCTGGGTTAGACACTGGCTGTATGCAAATCAGCTCTGACCCTGTGCCTCATGGCAACAGTCCAGTCCGAGCTACCAAGCCATGTCTTTCCCAGACCGGAATCAAGCATCCAAGGACCGGTTTCTGGCTATCAGCCTTCATCAGCCTGGATAGCTTGACTCCAGTGGTGTGGAGAGCCTGGGACTCACGTCTGAGCATACCCAGCACACTCGGGGTGAAAATTGCAAAAAACACAGTTGATGGACAGAATGTAGAACAATGTCATACATTCACCCCAGTACAAGGATCTGGGCCTAAATCCATTGTTTCTTTGCACTCCACACCACCCTGGGTTAGACACTGGCTATATGCAAATCAGCTCTGACCCTGTGCCTCATGGGAACAGTCCAGTCTGAACTACCAAGCCATGTCTTTCCCAGACCGGAATCAAGCATCCAAGGACCGGTTTCTGGCTATTAGCCTTCATAAGCCTGGATAGCTTGACTCCAGTGGTGTGGAGAGCCTAGGACTCACGTCTGAGCATACCCAGCCTATTCGGGGTGAAAATTTCAAAAAACACAGTTGATGGACTGAATGTAGAACAATGTCATACATTCACCCCAGTACAAGGATCTGAGCCTAAATCCATCGTTTTTTTTGCACTCCACACCACCCTGGGTTAGACACTGGCTATATGCAAATCAGCTCTGACCATGTGCCTCATGGGAACAGTCCAGTCCGAACTACCAAGCCATGTCTTTCCCAGACCGGAATCAAGAATCCAAGGACCGGTTTCTGGCTATCAGCCTTCATCAGCCTGTAAAGCTTGACTCCAGTAGGGTGGAGAGCCTGGGACTCAAGTCTGAGCATACCCAGCCCACTCGGGGTGAAAATTGCAAAAAACACAGCTGATGGACAGAATGTAGAACAATGTCATACATTCACCCCAGTACAAGGATCTGGGCCTAAATCCATAGTTTTTTTGCACTCCACACCACCCTGGGTTAGACACTGGCTGTATGCAAATCAGCTCTGACCCTGTGCCTCATGGTAACAGTCCAGTCCGAGCTACCAAGCCATGTCTTTCCCAGACCGGAATCAAGCATCCAAGGACCGGTTTCTGGCTATCAGCCTTCATCAGCCTGGATAGCTTGACTCCAGTGGTGTGGAGAGCCTGGGACTCACGTCTGAGCATACCCAGCACACTCGGGGTGAAAATTGCAAAAAACACAGTTGATGGACAGAATGTAGAACAATGTCATACATTCACCCCAGTACAAGGATCTGGGCCTAAATCCATTGTTTCTTTGCACTCCACACCACCCTGGGTTAGACACTGGCTATATGCAAATCAGCTCTGACCCTGTGCCTCATGGGAACAGTCCAGTCTGAACTACCAAGCCATGTCTTTCCCAGACCGGAATCAAGCATCCAAGGACCGGTTTCTGGCTATTAGCCTTCATAAGCCTGGATAGCTTGACTCCAGTGGTGTGGAGAGCCTGGGACTCACGTCTGAGCATACCCAGCACACTCGGGGTGAAAATTGCAAAAAACACAGTTGATGGACAGAATGTAGAACAATGCCATACATTCACCCCAGTACAAGGATCTGGGCCTAAATCCATCGTTTCTTTGCACTCCACACCACCCTGGGTTAGACACGGGCTATATGCAAATCAGCTCTGACCCTGTGCCTCATGGGAACAGTCCAGTCCGAACTACCAAGCCATGTCTTTCCCAGGCCGGAATCAAGCATCCAAGGACCGGTTTCTGGTTATCAGCCTTCATCAGCCGGGATAGCTTGACTCCAGTGGTGTGGAGAGCCTGGGACTCACGTCTGAGCATACCCAGCCCACTCGGGGTGAAAATTGCAAAAAACACAGTTGATGGACAGAATGTAGAACAATGTCATACATTCACCCCAGTACAAGGATCTGGGCCGAAATCCATCATTTTTTTGCACTCCACACCACCCTGGGTTAGACACTGGCTATATGCAAATCAGCTCTGACCCTGTGCCTCATGGGACCAGTCCAGTCCGAACTACCAAGCCATGTATTTCCCAGACCGGAATCAAGCATCCAAGGACTGGTTTCTGGCTATTAGCCTTCATCAGCCTGGATAGCTTGACTCCAGTGGTGTGGAGAGCCTGGGACTCACGTCTGAGCATTCCCAGCCTATTCGGGGTGAAAATTGCAAAAAACACAGTTGATGGACTGAATGTAGAACAATGTCATACATTCACCCCAGTACAAGGATCTGGGCCTTAATCCATTGTTTTTTTGCACTCCACACCACCCTGGGTTAGACATTGGCTATATGCAAATCAGCTCTGACCCTGTGCCTCATGGGAACAGTCCAGTCCGAACTACCAAGCCATGTCTTTCCCAGACCGGAATCAAGCATCCAAGGACTGGTTTCTGGCTATCAGCCTTCATCAGCCTGTAAAGCTTGACTCCAGTGGTGTGGAGAGCCTGGGACTCACGTCTGAGCATACCCAGCACACTCGGGGTGAAAATTGCAAAAAACACAGTTGATGGACAGAATGTAGAACAATGTCATACATTCACCCCAGTACAAGGATTTGGGCCTAAATCCATAGTTTTTTTGCACTCCACACCACCCTGGGTTAGACACTGGCTATATGCAAATCAGCTCTGACCCTGTGCCTCATGGGAACAGTCCACTCCGAACTACCAAGCCATGTCTTTCCCAGACCGGAATCAAGCATCCAAGGACCGGTTTCTGGCTATCAGCCTTCATCAGCCTGGATAGCTTGACTCCAGTGGTGTGGAGAGCCTGGGACTCACGTCTGAGCATACCCAGCACACTCGGGGTGAAAATTGCAAAAAACACAGTTGATGGACAGAATGTAGAACAATGTCATACATTCACCCCAGTACAAGGATCTGGGCCTAAATCCATTGTTTCTTTGCACTCCACACCACCCTGGGTTAGACACTGGCTATATGCAAATCAGCTCTGACCCTGTGCCTCATGGGAACAGTCCAGTCTGAACTACCAAGCCATGTCTTTCCCAGACCGGAATCAAGCATCCAAGGACCGGTTTCTGGCTATTAGCCTTCATAAGCCTGGATAGCTTGACTCCAGTGGTGTGGAGAGCCTGGGACTCACGTCTGAGCATACCCAGCACACTCGGGGTGAAAATTGCAAAAAACACAGTTGATGGACAGAATGTAGAACAATGCCATACATTCACCCCAGTACAAGGATCTGGGCCTAAATCCATCGTTTCTTTGCACTCCACACCACCCTGGGTTAGACACGGGCTATATGCAAATCAGCTCTGACCCTGTGCCTCATGGGAACAGTCCAGTCCGAACTACCAAGCCATGTCTTTCCCAGGCCGGAATCAAGCATCCAAGGACCGGTTTCTGGTTATCAGCCTTCATCAGCCGGGATAGCTTGACTCCAGTGGTGTGGAGAGCCTGGGACTCACGTCTGAGCATACCCAGCCCACTCGGGGTGAAAATTGCAAAAAACACAGTTGATGGACAGAATGTAGAACAATGTCATACATTCACCCCAGTACAAGGATCTGGGCCGAAATCCATCATTTTTTTGCACTCCACACCACCCTGGGTTAGACACTGGCTATATGCAAATCAGCTCTGACCCTGTGCCTCATGGGACCAGTCCAGTCCGAACTACCAAGCCATGTATTTCCCAGACCGGAATCAAGCATCCAAGGACTGGTTTCTGGCTATTAGCCTTCATCAGCCTGGATAGCTTGACTCCAGTGGTGTGGAGAGCCTGGGACTCACGTCTGAGCATTCCCAGCCTATTCGGGGTGAAAATTGCAAAAAACACAGTTGATGGACTGAATGTAGAACAATGTCATACATTCACCCCAGTACAAGGATCTGGGCCTTAATCCATTGTTTTTTTGCACTCCACACCACCCTGGGTTAGACATTGGCTATATGCAAATCAGCTCTGACCCTGTGCCTCATGGGAACAGTCCAGTCCGAACTACCAAGCCATGTCTTTCCCAGACCGGAATCAAGCATCCAAGGACTGGTTTCTGGCTATCAGCCTTCATCAGCCTGTAAAGCTTGACTCCAGTGGTGTGGAGAGCCTGGGACTCACGTCTGAGCATACCCAGCACACTCGGGGTGAAAATTGCAAAAAACACAGTTGATGGACAGAATGTAGAACAATGTCATACATTCACCCCAGTACAAGGATTTGGGCCTAAATCCATAGTTTTTTTGCACTCCACACCACCCTGGGTTAGACACTGGCTATATGCAAATCAGCTCTGACCCTGTGCCTCATGGGAACAGTCCACTCCGAACTACCAAGCCATGTCTTTCCCAGACCGGAATAAAGCATCCAAGGACCGGTTTCTGGCTATCAGCCTTCATCAGCCTGGATAGCTTGACTCCAGTGGTGTGGAGAGCCTGGGACTCACGTCTGAGCATACCCAGCCTATTCGGGGTGAAAATTGCAAAAAACACAGTTGATGGACTGAATGTAGAACAATGTCATACATTCACCCCAGTACAAGGATCTGGGCCTTAATCCATCGTTTTTTTGCACTCCACACCACCCTGGGTTAGACACTGGCTATATGCAAATCAGCTCTGACCCTGTGCCTCATGGGAACAGTCCAGTCCGAACTACCAAGCCATGTCTTTCCCAGACCGGAATCAAGCATCCAAGGACTGGTTTCTGGCTATTAGCCTTCATCAGCCTGGATAGCTTGACTCCAGTGGTGTGGAGAGCCTGGGACTCACGTCTGAGCATTCCCTGCCTATTCGGGGTGAAAATTGCAAAAAACACAGTTGATGGACTGAATGTAGAACAATGTCATACATTCACCCCAGTACAAGGATCTGGGCCTTAATCCATTGTTTTTTTGCACTCCACACCACCCTGGGTTAGACATTGGCTATATGCAAATCAGCTCTGACCCTGTGCCTCATGGGAACAGTCCAGTCCGAACTACCAAGCCATGTCTTTCCCAGACCGGAATCAAGCATCCAAGGACTGGTTTCTGGCTATCAGCCTTCATCAGCCTGTAAAGCTTGACTCCAGTGGTGTGGAGAGCCTGGGACTCACGTCTGAGCATACCCAGCCCACTCGGGGTGAAAATTGCAAAAAACACAGTTGATGCACAGAATGTAGAACAATGTCATACATTCACCCCAGTACAAGGATTTGGGCCTAAATCCATAGTTTTTTTGCACTCCACACCACCCTGGATTAGACACTGGCTGTATGCAAATCAGCTCTGACCCTGTGCCTCATGGCAACAGTCCAGTCCGAGCTACCAAGCCATGTCTTTCCCAGACCGGAATCAAGCATCCAAGGACCGGTTTCTGGCTATCAGCCTTCATCAGCCTGGATAGCTTGACTCCAGTGGTGTGGAGAGCCTGGGACTCACGTCTGAGCATACCCAGCACACTCGGGGTGAAAATTGCAAAAAACACAGTTGATGGACAGAATGTAGAACAATGTCATACATTCACCCCAGTACAAGGATCTGGGCCTAAATCCATTGTTTCTTTGCACTCCACACCACCCTGGGTTAGACACTGGCTATATGCAAATCAGCTCTGACCCTGTGCCTCATGGGAACAGTCCAGTCTGAACTACCAAGCCATGTCTTTCCCAGACCGGAATCAAGCATCCAAGGACCGGTTTCTGGCTATTAGCCTTCATAAGCCTGGATAGCTTGACTCCAGTGGTGTGGAGAGCCTAGGACTCACGTCTGAGCATACCCAGCCTATTCGGGGTGAAAATTTCAAAAAACACAGTTGATGGACTGAATGTAGAACAATGTCATACATTCACCCCAGTACAAGGATCTGAGCCTAAATCCATCGTTTTTTTGCACTCCACACCACCCTGGGTTAGACACTGGCTATATGCAAATCAGCTCTGACCATGTGCCTCATGGGAACAGTCCAGTCCGAACTACCAAGCCATGTCTTTCCCAGACCGGAATCAAGAATCCAAGGACCGGTTTCTGGCTATCAGCCTTCATCAGCCTGTAAAGCTTGACTCCAGTAGGGTGGAGAGCCTGGGACTCAAGTCTGAGCATACCCAGCCCACTCGGGGTGAAAATTGCAAAAAACACAGTTGATGGACAGAATGTAGAACAATGTCATACATTCACCCCAGTACAAGGATCTGGGCCTAAATCCATAGTTTTTTTGCACTCCACACCACCCTGGGTTAGACACTGGCTGTATGCAAATCAGCTCTGACCCTGTGCCTCATGGCAACAGTCCAGTCCGAGCTACCAAGCCATGTCTTTCCCAGACCGGAATCAAGCATCCAAGGACCGGTTTCTGGCTATCAGCCTTCATCAGCCTGGATAGCTTGACTCCAGTGGTGTGGAGAGCCTGGGACTCACGTCTGAGCATACCCAGCCTATTCGGGGTGAAAATTTCAAAAAACACAGTTGATGGACTGAATGTAGAACAATGTCATACATTCACCCCAGTACAAGGATCTGAGCCTAAATCCATCGTTTTTTTGCACCCCACACCACTCTGGGTTAGACACTGGCTATATGCAAATCAGCTCTGACCATGTGCCTCATGGGAACAGTCCAGTCCGAACTACCAAGCCATGTCTTTCCCAGACCGGAATCAAGAATCCAAGGGCCGGTTTCTGGCTATCAGCCTTCATCAGCCTGTAAAGCTTGACTCCAGTAGGGTGGAGAGCCTGGGACTCAAGTCTGAGCATACCCAGCCCACTCGGGGTGAAAATTGCAAAAAACACAGTTGATGGACAGAATGTAGAACAATGTCATACATTCACCCCAGTACAAGGATCTGGGCCTAAATCCATAGTTTTTTTGCACTCCACACCACCCTGCGTTAGACACTGGCTATATGCAAATCAGCTCTGACCCTGTGCCTCATGGGAACAGTCCACTCCGAACTACCAAGCCATGTCTTTCCCAGACCGGAATCAAGCATCCAAGGACCGGTTTCTGGCTATCAGCCTTCATCAGCCTGGATAGCTTGTCTCTAGTGGTGTGGAGAGCCTGGGACTCACGTCTGAGCATACCCAGCCCACTCGGGGTGAAAATTGCAAAAAACACAGTTGATGGACAGAATGTAGAACAATGTCATACATTCACCCCAGTTCAAGGATCTGGGCCTAAATCCATCATTTTTTTTGCACTCCACACCACCCTGGGTTAGACACTGGCTATATGCAAATCAGCTCTGACCCTGTGCCTCATGGGAACAGTCCACTCCGAACTACCAAGCCATGTCTTTCCCAGACCGGAATCAAGCATCCAAGGACCGGTTTCTGGGTATCAGCCTTCATCAGCCTGGATAGCTTGACTCCAGTGGTGTGGAGAGCCTGGGACTCACGTCTGAGCATACCCAGCACACTCGGGGTGAAAATTGCAAAAAACACAGTTGATGGACAGAATGTTGAACAATGTCATACATTCACCCCAGTACAAGGATCTGGGCCTAAATCCATCGTTTTTTTGCACTCCACACCACCCTGGGTTAGACACTGGCTATATGCAAATCAGCTCTGACCCTGTGCCTCATGGGAACAGTCCAGTCCGAACTACCAAGCCATGTCTTTCCCAGACCGGAATCAAGCTTCCAAGGACCGGTTTCTGGCTATCAGCCTTCATCAGCCTGGATAGCTTGTCTCTAGTGGTGTGGAGAGCCTGGGACTCACGTCTGAGCATACCCAGCCCACTCGGGTTGAAAATTGCAAAAAACACAGTTGATGGACAGAATGTAGAACAATGTCATACATTCACCCCAGTACAAGGATCTGGGCCTAAATCCATAGTTTTTTTGCACTCCACACCACCCTGCGTTAGACACTGGCTATATGCAAATCAGCTCTGACCCTGTGCCTCATGGGAACAGTCCACTCCGAACTACCAAGCCATGTCTTTCCCAGACCGGAATCAAGCATCCAAGGACCGGTTTCTGGCTATCAGCCTTCATCAGCCTGGATAGCTTGACTCCAGTGGTGTGGAGAGCCTGGGACTCACGTCTGAGCATACCCAGCACACTCGGGGTGAAAATTGCAAAAAACACAGTTGATGGACAGAATGTAGAACAATGTCATACATTCACCCCAGTACAAGGATCTGGGCCTAAATACATTGTTTTTTTGCACTCCACACCACCCTGGGTTAGACACTGGCTATATGCAAATCAGCTCTGACCCTGTGCCTCATGGGAACAGTCCAGTCCGAACTACCAAGCCATGTGTTTCCCAGACCGGAATCAAGCTTCCAAGGACCGGTTTCTGGCTATCAGCCTTCATCAGCCTGGATAGCTTGTCTCTAGTGGTGTGGAGAGCCTGGGACTCACGTCTGAGCATACCCAGCCCACTCGGGGTGAAAATTGCAAAAAACACAGTTGATGGACAGAATGTAGAACAATGTCATACATTCACCCCAGTTCAAGGATCTGGGCCTAAATCCATCATTTTTTTGCACTCCACACCACCCTGGGTTAGACACTGGCTATATGCAAATCAGCTCTGACCCTGTGCCTCATGGGAACAGTCCACTCCGAACTACCAAGCCATGTCTTTCCAAGACCGGAATCAAGCATCCAAGGACCGGTTTCTGGGTATCAGCCTTCATCAGCCTGGATAGCTTGACTCCAGTGGTGTGGAGAGCCTGGGACTCACGTCTGAGCATACCCAGCACACTCGGGGTGAAAATTGCAAAAAACACAGTTGATGGACAGAATGTTGAACAATGTCATACATTCACCCCAGTACAAGGATCTGGGCCTAAATCCATCGTTTTTTTGCACTCCACACCACCCTGGGTTAGACACTGGCTATATGCAAATCAGCTCTGACCCTGTGCCTCATGGGAACAGTCCAGTCCGAACTACCAAGCCATGTCTTTCCCAGACCGGAATCAAGAATCCAAGGGCCGGTTTCTGGCTATCAGCCTTCATCAGCCTGTAAAGCTTGACTCCAGTAGGGTGGAGAGCCTGGGACTCAAGTCTGAGCATACCCAGCCCACTCGGGGTGAAAATTGCAAAAAACACAGTTGATGGACAGAATGTAGAACAATGTCATACATTCACCCCAGTACAAGGATCTGGGCCTAAATCCATAGTTTTTTTGCACTCCACACCACCCTGGGTTAGACACTGGCTGTATGCAAATCAGCTCTGACCCTGTGCCTCATGGCAACAGTCCAGTCCGAGCTACCAAGCCATGTCTTTCCCAGACCGGAATCAAGCATCCAAGGACCGGTTTCTGGCTATCAGCCTTCATCAGCCTGGATAGCTTGACTCCAGTGGTGTGGAGAGCCTGGGACTCACGTCTGAGCATACCCAGCCTATTCGGGGTGAAAATTTCAAAAAACACAGTTGATGGACTGAATGTAGAACAATGTCATACATTCACCCCAGTACAAGGATCTGAGCCTAAATCCATCGTTTTTTTGCACCCCACACCACCCTGGGTTAGACACTGGCTATATGCAAATCAGCTCTGACCATGTGCCTCATGGGAACAGTCCAGTCCGAACTACCAAGCCATGTCTTTCCCAGACCGGAATCAAGAATCCAAGGGCCGGTTTCTGGCTATCAGCCTTCATCAGCCTGTAAAGCTTGACTCCAGTAGGGTGGAGAGCCTGGGACTCAAGTCTGAGCATACCCAGCCCACTCGGGGTGAAAATTGCAAAAAACACAGTTGATGGACAGAATGTAGAACAATGT
Organism: Lissotriton helveticus; assembly: GCF_964261635.1. Classification (NCBI taxonomy): domain Eukaryota; kingdom Metazoa; phylum Chordata; class Amphibia; order Caudata; family Salamandridae; genus Lissotriton; species Lissotriton helveticus. Next base: position 784,406,986 of record NC_136057.1, on the reverse strand, counting down.
CATACATTCACCCCAGTACAAGGATCTGGGCCTAAATCCATAGTTTTTTTGCACTCCACACCACCCTGCGTTAGACACTGGCTATATGCAAATCAGCTCTGACCCTGTGCCTCATGGGAACAGTCCACTCCGAACTACCAAGCCATGTCTTTCCCAGACCGGAATCAAGCATCCAAGGACCGGTTTCTGGCTATCAGCCTTCATCAGCCTGGATAGCTTGTCTCTAGTGGTGTGGAGAGCCTGGGACTCACGTCTGAGCATACCCAGCCCACTCGGGGTGAAAATTGCAAAAAACACAGTTGATGGACAGAATGTAGAACAATGTCATACATTCACCCCAGTTCAAGGATCTGGGCCTAAATCCATCATTTTTTTTGCACTCCACACCACCCTGGGTTAGACACTGGCTATATGCAAATCAGCTCTGACCCTGTGCCTCATGGGAACAGTCCACTCCGAACTACCAAGCCATGTCTTTCCCAGACCGGAATCAAGCATCCAAGGACCGGTTTCTGGGTATCAGCCTTCATCAGCCTGGATAGCTTGACTCCAGTGGTGTGGAGAGCCTGGGACTCACGTCTGAGCATACCCAGCACACTCGGGGTGAAAATTGCAAAAAACACAGTTGATGGACAGAATGTTGAACAATGTCATACATTCACCCCAGTACAAGGATCTGGGCCTAAATCCATAGTTTTTTTGCACTCCACACCACCCTGGGTTAGACACTGGCTGTATGCAAATCAGCTCTGACCCTGTGCCTCATGGCAACAGTCCAGTCCGAGCTACCAAGCCATGTCTTTCCCAGACCGGAATCAAGCATCCAAGGACCGGTTTCTGGCTATCAGCCTTCATCAGCCTGGATAGCTTGACTCCAGTGGTGTGGAGAGCCTGGGACTCACGTCTGAGCATACCCAGCCTATTCGGGGTGAAAATTTCAAAAAACACAGTTGATGGACTGAATGTAGAACAATGTCATACATTCACCCCAGTACAAGGATCTGAGCCTAAATCCATCGTTTTTTTGCACCCCACACCACCCTGGGTTAGACACTGGCTATATGCAAATCAGCTCTGACCATGTGCCTCATGGGAACAGTCCAGTCCGAACTACCAAGCCATGTCTTTCCCAGACCGGAATCAAGAATCCAAGGGCCGGTTTCTGGCTATCAGCCTTCATCAGCCTGTAAAGCTTGACTCCAGTAGGGTGGAGAGCCTGGGACTCAAGTCTGAGCATACCCAGCCCACTCGGGGTGAAAATTGCAAAAAACACAGTTGATGGACAGAATGTAGAACAATGTCATACATTCACCCCAGTACAAGGATCTGGGCCTAAATCCATAGTTTTTTTGCACTCCACACCACCCTGCGTTAGACACTGGCTATATGCAAATCAGCTCTGACCCTGTGCCTCATGGGAACAGTCCACTCCGAACTACCAAGCCATGTCTTTCCCAGACCGGAATCAAGCATCCAAGGACCGGTTTCTGGCTATCAGCCTTCATCAGCCTGGATAGCTTGTCTCTAGTGGTGTGGAGAGCCTGGGACTCACGTCTGAGCATACCCAGCCCACTCGGGGTGAAAATTGCAAAAAACACAGTTGATGGACAGAATGTAGAACAATGTCATACATTCACCCCAGTTCAAGGATCTGGGCCTAAATCCATCATTTTTTTTGCACTCCACACCACCCTGGGTTAGACACTGGCTATATGCAAATCAGCTCTGACCCTGTGCCTCATGGGAACAGTCCACTCCGAACTACCAAGCCATGTCTTTCCCAGACCGGAATCAAGCATCCAAGGACCGGTTTCTGGGTATCAGCCTTCATCAGCCTGGATAGCTTGACTCCAGTGGTGTGGAGAGCCTGGGACTCACGTCTGAGCATACCCAGCACACTCGGGGTGAAAATTGCAAAAAACACAGTTGATGGACAGAATGTTGAACAATGTCATACATTCACCCCAGTACAAGGATCTGGGCCTAAATCCATCGTTTTTTTGCACTCCACACCACCCTGGGTTAGACACTGGCTATATGCAAATCAGCTCTGACCCTGTGCCTCATGGGAACAGTCCAGTCCGAACTACCAAGCCATGTCTTTCCCAGACCGGAATCAAGCTTCCAAGGACCGGTTTCTGGCTATCAGCCTTCATCAGCCTGGATAGCTTGTCTCTAGTGGTGTGGAGAGCCTGGGACTCACGTCTGAGCATACCCAGCCCACTCGGGTTGAAAATTGCAAAAAACACAGTTGATGGACAGAATGTAGAACAATGTCATACATTCACCCCAGTACAAGGATCTGGGCCTAAATCCATAGTTTTTTTGCACTCCACACCACCCTGCGTTAGACACTGGCTATATGCAAATCAGCTCTGACCCTGTGCCTCATGGGAACAGTCCACTCCGAACTACCAAGCCATGTCTTTCCCAGACCGGAATCAAGCATCCAAGGACCGGTTTCTGGCTATCAGCCTTCATCAGCCTGGATAGCTTGACTCCAGTGGTGTGGAGAGCCTGGGACTCACGTCTGAGCATACCCAGCACACTCGGGGTGAAAATTGCAAAAAACACAGTTGATGGACAGAATGTAGAACAATGTCATACATTCACCCCAGTACAAGGATCTGGGCCTAAATACATTGTTTTTTTGCACTCCACACCACCCTGGGTTAGACACTGGCTATATGCAAATCAGCTCTGACCCTGTGCCTCATGGGAACAGTCCAGTCCGAACTACCAAGCCATGTGTTTCCCAGACCGGAATCAAGCTTCCAAGGACCGGTTTCTGGCTATCAGCCTTCATCAGCCTGGATAGCTTGTCTCTAGTGGTGTGGAGAGCCTGGGACTCACGTCTGAGCATACCCAGCCCACTCGGGGTGAAAATTGCAAAAAACACAGTTGATGGACAGAATGTAGAACAATGTCATACATTCACCCCAGTTCAAGGATCTGGGCCTAAATCCATCATTTTTTTGCACTCCACACCACCCTGGGTTAGACACTGGCTATATGCAAATCAGCTCTGACCCTGTGCCTCATGGGAACAGTCCACTCCGAACTACCAAGCCATGTCTTTCCAAGACCGGAATCAAGCATCCAAGGACCGGTTTCTGGGTATCAGCCTTCATCAGCCTGGATAGCTTGACTCCAGTGGTGTGGAGAGCCTGGGACTCACGTCTGAGCATACCCAGCACACTCGGGGTGAAAATTGCAAAAAACACAGTTGATGGACAGAATGTTGAACAATGTCATACATTCACCCCAGTACAAGGATCTGGGCCTAAATCCATCGTTTTTTTGCACTCCACACCACCCTGGGTTAGACACTGGCTATATGCAAATCAGCTCTGACCCTGTGCCTCATGGGAACAGTCCAGTCCGAACTACCAAGCCATGTCTTTCCCAGACCGGAATCAAGCTTCCAAGGACCGGTTTCTGGCTATCAGCCTTCATCAGCCTGGATAGCTTGTCTCTAGTGGTGTGGAGAGCCTGGGACTCACGTCTGAGCATACCCAGCCCACTCGGGGTGAAAATTGCAAAAAACACAGTTGATGGACAGAATGTAGAACAATGTCATACATTCACCCCAATACAAGGATCTGGGCCTAAATCCATCATTTTTTTGCACTCCACACCACCCTGGGTTAGACACTGGCTATATGCAAATCAGCTCTGACCCTGTGCCTCATGGGAACAGTCCAGTCCGAAATACCAAGCCATGTCTTTCCCAGACCGGAATCAAGCATCCAAGGACCGGTTTCTGGCTATCAGTCTTCATCAGCCTGGATAGCTTGACTCCAGTGGTGTGGAGAGCCTGGGACTCACGTCTGAGCATGCCCAGCCCACTCGGAGTGAAAATGGCAAAAAACACAGTTGATGGACCGAATGTAGAACAATGTCATACATTCACCCCAGTACAAGGATCTGGGCCTAAATCCATCGTTTTTTTTGCACTCCACACCACCCTGGGTTAGACACTGGCTATATCCAAATCAGCTCTGACTCTGTGCCTCATGGGAACAGTCCAGTCCGAACTACCAAGCCATGTCTTTCCCAGACCGGAATCAAGCATTCAAGGATCGGTTTCTGGCTATCAGCCTTCATCAGCCTGGATAGCTTGACTCCAGTGGGGTGGAGAGCCTGGGACTCACGTCTGAGCATACCCAGCCCACTTGGGGTGAAAATTGCAAAAAACACAGTTGATGGACAGAATGTAGAACAATGTCATACATTCACCCCAGTACAAGGATCTGAGCCTAAATCCATAGTTTTTTTGCACTCCACACCACCCTGGGTTAGACACTGGCTATATGCAAATCAGCTCTGACCCTGTGCCTCATGGGAACAGTCCAGTCCGAACTAACAAGCCATGTCTTTCCCAGACGGGAATCAAGCATCCAAGGACCGGTTTCTGGCTATCAGCCTTCATCAGCCTGGATAGCTTGACTCCAGTGGTGTGGAGAGCCTGGGACTCACGTCTGAGCATACCCAGCCCACTCGGGGTGAAAATTGCAAAAAACACAGTTGATGGACAGAATGTAGAACAGTGTCATACATTCACCCCAGTACAAGGATCTGGGCCTAAATCCATCCTTTTTTTGCACTCCACACCACCCTGGGTTAGACATATGCAAATCAGCTCTGACCCTGTGCCTCATGGGAACAGTCCAGTCCGAACTACCAAGCCATGTCTTTCCCAGACCGGAATCAAGCATCCAAGGACCGGTTTCTGGCTATTAGCCTTCATCAGCCTGGATAGATTGACTCCAGTGGTGTGGAGAGCCTGGGACTCACGTCTGAGCATACCCAGCCTATTCGGGGTGAAAATTGCAAAAAACACAGTTGATGGACTGAATGTAGAACAATGTCATACATTCACCCCAGTACAAGGATCTGGGCCTTAATCCATCGTTTTTTTGCACTCCACACCACCCTGGGTTAGACACTGGCTATATGCAAATCAGCTCTGACCCTGTGCCTCATGGGAACAGTCCAGTCCGAACTCCCAATCCATGTCTTTCCTAGACCGGAATCAAGAATCCAAGGACCGGTTTCTGGCTATCAGCCTTCATCAGCCTGGATAGCTTGACTCCAGTGGTGTGGAGAGCCTGGGACTCACGTCTGAGCATACCCAGCACACTCGGGGTGAAAATTGCAAAAAACACAGTTGATGGACAGAATGTAGAACAATGTCATACATTCACCCCAGTACAAGGATCTGGGCCTAAATCCATAGTTTTTTTGCACTCCACACCACCCTGGGTTAGACACTGGCTATATGCAAATCAGCTCTGACCCTGTGCCTCATGGGAACAGTCCACTCCGAACTACCAAGCCATGTCTTTCCCAGACCGGAATAAAGCATCCAAGGACCGGTTTCTGGCTATCAGCCTTCCTCAGCCTGGATAGCTTGACTCCAGTGGTGTGGAGAGCCTGGGACTCACGTCTGAGCATACCCAGCCTATTCGGGGTGAAAATTGCAAAAAACACAGTTGATGGACAGAATGTAGAACAATGTCATACATTCACCCCAGTACAAGGATCTGGGCCTAAATCCATCGTTTTTTTGCACTCCACACCACCCTGGGTTAGACACTGGCTATATGCAAATCAGCTCTGACCCTGTGCCTCATGGGAACAGTCCAGTCCGAACTACCAAGCCATGTCTTTCCCAGACCGGAATCAAGCTTCCAAGGACCGGTTTCTGGCTATCAGCCTTCATCAGCCTGGATAGCTTGTCTCTAGTGGTGTGGAGAGCCTGGGACTCACGTCTGAGCATACCCAGCCCACTCGGGGTGAAAATTGCAAAAAACACAGTTGATGGACAGAATGTAGAACAATGTCATACATTCACCCCAGTACAAGGATCTGGGCCTAAATCCATCATTTTTTTGCACTCCACACCACCCTGGGTTAGACACTGGCTATATGCAAATCAGCTCTGACCCTGTGCCTCATGGGAACAGTCCAGTCCGAACTACCAAGCCATGTCTTTCCCAGACCGGAATCAAGCATCCAAGGACCGGTTTCTGGCTATTAGCCTTCATAAGCCTGGATAGCTTGACTCCAGTGGTGTGGAGAGCCTGGGACTCACGTCTGAGCATACCCAGCACACTCGGGGTGAAAATTGCAAAAAACACAGTTGATGGACAGAATGTAGAACAATGCCATACATTCACCCCAGTACAAGGATCTGGGCCTAAATCCATCGTTTCTTTGCACTCCACACCACCCTGGGTTAGACACGGGCTATATGCAAATCAGCTCTGACCCTGTGCCTCATGGGAACAGTCCAGTCCGAACTACCAAGCCATGTCTTTCCCAGGCCGGAATCAAGCATCCAAGGACCGGTTTCTGGTTATCAGCCTTCATCAGCCGGGATAGCTTGACTCCAGTGGTGTGGAGAGCCTGGGACTCACGTCTGAGCATACCCAGCCCACTCGGGGTGAAAATTGCAAAAAACACAGTTGATGGACAGAATGTAGAACAATGTCATACATTCACCCCAGTACAAGGATCTGGGCCGAAATCCATCGTTTTTTTGCACTCCACACCACCCTGGGTTAGACACTGGCTATATGCAAATCAGCTCTGACCCTGTGCCTCATGGGAACAGTCCAGTCCGAACTACCAAGCCATGTATTTCCCAGACCGGAATCAAGCATCCAAGGACTGGTTTCTGGCTATTAGCCTTCATCAGCCTGGATAGCTTGACTCCAGTGGTGTGGAGAGCCTGGGACTCACGTCTGAGCATTCCCAGCCTATTCGGGGTGAAAATTGCAAAAAACACAGTTGATGGACTGAATGTAGAACAATGTCATACATTCACCCCAGTACAAGGATCTGGGCCTTAATCCATTGTTTTTTTGCACTCCACACCACCCTGGGTTAGACATTGGCTATATGCAAATCAGCTCTGACCCTGTGCCTCATGGGAACAGTCCAGTCCGAACTACCAAGCCATGTCTTTCCCAGACCGGAATCAAGCATCCAAGGACTGGTTTCTGGCTATCAGCCTTCATCAGCCTGTAAAGCTTGACTCCAGTGGTGTGGAGAGCCTGGGACTCACGTCTGAGCATACCCAGCACACTCGGGGTGAAAATTGCAAAAAACACAGTTGATGGACAGAATGTAGAACAATGTCATACATTCACCCCAGTACAAGGATTTGGGCCTAAATCCATAGTTTTTTTGCACTCCACACCACCCTGGGTTAGACACTGGCTATATGCAAATCAGCTCTGACCCTGTGCCTCATGGGAACAGTCCACTCCGAACTACCAAGCCATGTCTTTCCCAGACCGGAATAAAGCATCCAAGGACCGGTTTCTGGCTATCAGCCTTCATCAGCCTGGATAGCTTGACTCCAGTGGTGTGGAGAGCCTGGGACTCACGTCTGAGCATACCCAGTCTATTCGGGGTGAAAATTGCAAAAAACACAGTTGATGGACTGAATGTAGAACAATGTCATACATTCACCCCAGTACAAGGATCTGGGCCTTAATCCATCGTTTTTTTGCACTCCACACCACCCTGGGTTAGACACTGGCTATATGCAAATCAGCTCTGACCCTGTGCCTCATGGGAACAGTCCAGTCCGAACTACCAAGCCATGTCTTTCCCAGACCGGAATCAAGCATCCAAGGACTGGTTTCTGGCTATTAGCCTTCATCAGCCTGGATAGCTTGACTCCAGTGGTGTGGAGAGCCTGGGACTCACGTCTGAGCATTCCCTGCCTATTCGGGGTGAAAATTGCAAAAAACACAGTTGATGGACTGAATGTAGAACAATGTCATACATTCACCCCAGTACAAGGATCTGGGCCTTAATCCATTGTTTTTTTGCACTCCACACCACCCTGGGTTAGACATTGGCTATATGCAAATCAGCTCTGACCCTGTGCCTCATGGGAACAGTCCAGTCCGAACTACCAAGCCATGTCTTTCCCAGACCGGAATCAAGAATCCAAGGACTGGTTTCTGGCTATCAGCCTTCATCAGCCTGTAAAGCTTGACTCCAGTGGTGTGGAGAGCCTGGGACTCACGTCTGAGCATACCCAGCCCACTCGGGGTGAAAATTGCAAAAAACACAGTTGATGGACAGAATGTAGAACAATGTCATACATTCACCCCAGTACAAGGATTTGGGCCTAAATCCATAGTTTTTTTGCACTCCACACCACCCTGGATTAGACACTGGCTGTATGCAAATCAGCTCTGACCCTGTGCCTCATGGCAACAGTCCAGTCCGAGCTACCAAGCCATGTCTTTCCCAGACCGGAATCAAGCATCCAAGGACCGGTTTCTGGCTATCAGCCTTCATCAGCCTGGATAGCTTGACTCCAGTGGTGTGGAGAGCCTGGGACTCACGTCTGAGCATACCCAGCACACTCAGGGTGAAAATTGCAAAAAACACAGTTGATGGACAGAATGTAGAACAATGTCATACATTCACCCCAGTACAAGGATCTGGGCCTAAATCCATTGTTTCTTTGCACTCCACACCACCCTGGGTTAGACACTGGCTATATGCAAATCAGCTCTGACCCTGTGCCTCATGGGAACAGTCCAGTCTGAACTACCAAGCCATGTCTTTCCCAGACCGGAATCAAGCATCCAAGGACCGGTTTCTGGCTATTAGCCTTCATAAGCCTGGATAGCTTGACTCCAGTGGTGTGGAGAGCCTAGGACTCACGTCTGAGCATACCCAGCCTATTCGGGGTGAAAATTTCAAAAAACACAGTTGATGGACTGAATGTAGAACAATGTCATACATTCACCCCAGTACAAGGATCTGAGCCTAAATCCATCGTTTTTTTGCACTCCACACCACCCTGGGTTAGACACTGGCTATATGCAAATCAGCTCTGACCATGTGCCTCATGGGAACAGTCCAGTCCGAACTACCAAGCCATGTCTTTCCCAGACCGGAATCAAGAATCCAAGGACCGGTTTCTGGCTATCAGCCTTCATCAGCCTGTAAAGCTTGACTCCAGTAGGGTGGAGAGCCTGGGACTCAAGTCTGAGCATACCCAGCCCACTCGGGGTGAAAATTGCAAAAAACACAGTTGATGGACAGAATGTAGAACAATGTCATACATTCACCCCAGTACAAGGATCTGGGCCTAAATCCATAGTTTTTTTGCACTCCACACCACCCTGGGTTAGACACTGGCTGTATGCAAATCAGCTCTGACCCTGTGCCTCATGGCAACAGTCCAGTCCGAGCTACCAAGCCATGTCTTTCCCAGACCGGAATCAAGCATCCAAGGACCGGTTTCTGGCTATCAGCCTTCATCAGCCTGGATAGCTTGACTCCAGTGGTGTGGAGAGCCTGGGACTCACGTCTGAGCATACCCAGCCTATTCGGGGTGAAAATTTCAAAAAACACAGTTGATGGACTGAATGTAGAACAATGTCATACATTCACCCCAGTACAAGGATCTGAGCCTAAATCCATCGTTTTTTTGCACCCCACACCACCCTGGGTTAGACACTGGCTATATGCAAATCAGCTCTGACCATGTGCCTCATGGGAACAGTCCAGTCCGAACTACCAAGCCATGTCTTTCCCAGACCGGAATCAAGAATCCAAGGGCCGGTTTCTGGCTATCAGCCTTCATCAGCCTGTAAAGCTTGACTCCAGTAGGGTGGAGAGCCTGGGACTCAAGTCTGAGCATACCCAGCCCACTCGGGGTGAAAATTGCAAAAAACACAGTTGATGGACAGAATGTAGAACAATGTCATACATTCACCCCAGTACAAGGATCTGGGCCTAAATCCATAGTTTTTTTGCACTCCACACCACCCTGCGTTAGACACTGGCTATATGCAAATCAGCTCTGACCCTGTGCCTCATGGGAACAGTCCACTCCGAACTACCAAGCCATGTCTTTCCCAGACCGGAATCAAGCATCCAAGGACCGGTTTCTGGCTATCAGCCTTCATCAGCCTGGATAGCTTGTCTCTAGTGGTGTGGAGAGCCTGGGACTCACGTCTGAGCATACCCAGCCCACTCGGGGTGAAAATTGCAAAAAACACAGTTGATGGACAGAATGTAGAACAATGTCATACATTCACCCCAGTTCAAGGATCTGGGCCTAAATCCATCATTTTTTTTGCACTCCACACCACCCTGGGTTAGACACTGGCTATATGCAAATCAGCTCTGACCCTGTGCCTCATGGGAACAGTCCACTCCGAACTACCAAGCCATGTCTTTCCCAGACCGGAATCAAGCATCCAAGGACCGGTTTCTGGGTATCAGCCTTTATCAGCCTGGATAGCTTGACTCCAGTGGTGTGGAGAGCCTGGGACTCACGTCTGAGCATACCCAGCACACTCGGGGTGAAAATTGCAAAAAACACAGTTGATGGACAGAATGTTGAACAATGTCATACATTCACCCCAGTACAAGGATCTGGGCCTAAATCCATCGTTTTTTTGCACTCCACACCACCCTGGGTTAGACACTGGCTATATGCAAATCAGCTCTGACCCTGTGCCTCATGGGAACAGTCCAGTCCGAACTACCAAGCCATGTCTTTCCCAGACCGGAATCAAGCTTCCAAGGACCGGTTTCTGGCTATCAGCCTTCATCAGCCTGGATAGCTTGTCTCTAGTGGTGTGGAGAGCCTGGGACTCACGTCTGAGCATACCCAGCCCACTCGGGTTGAAAATTGCAAAAAACACAGTTGATGGACAGAATGTAGAACAATGTCATACATTCACCCCAGTACAAGGATCTGGGCCTAAATCCATAGTTTTTTTGCACTCCACACCACCCTGCGTTAGACACTGGCTATATGCAAATCAGCTCTGACCCTGTGCCTCATGGGAACAGTCCACTCCGAACTACCAAGCCATGTCTTTCCCAGACCGGAATCAAGCATCCAAGGACCGGTTTCTGGCTATCAGCCTTCATCAGCCTGGATAGCTTGACTCCAGTGGTGTGGAGAGCCTGGGACTCACGTCTGAGCATACCCAGCACACTCGGGGTGAAAATTGCAAAAAACACAGTTGATGGACAGAATGTAGAACAATGTCATACATTCACCCCAGTACAAGGATCTGGGCCTAAATACATTGTTTTTTTGCACTCCACACCACCCTGGGTTAGACACTGGCTATATGCAAATCAGCTCTGACCCTGTGCCTCATGGGAACAGTCCAGTCCGAACTACCAAGCCATGTGTTTCCCAGACCGGAATCAAGCTTCCAAGGACCGGTTTCTGGCTATCAGCCTTCATCAGCCTGGATAGCTTGTCTCTAGTGGTGTGGAGAGCCTGGGACTCACGTCTGAGCATACCCAGCCCACTCGGGGTGAAAATTGCAAAAAACACAGTTGATGGACAGAATGTAGAACAATGTCATACATTCACCCCAGTTCAAGGATCTGGGCCTAAATCCATCATTTTTTTGCACTCCACACCACCCTGGGTTAGACACTGGCTATATGCAAATCAGCTCTGACCCTGTGCCTCATGGGAACAGTCCACTCCGAACTACCAAGCCATGTCTTTCCCAGACCGGAATCAAGCATCCAAGGACCGGTTTCTGGGTATCAGCCTTCATCAGCCTGGATAGCTTGACTCCAGTGGTGTGCAGAGCCTGGGACTCACGTCTGAGCATACCCAGCACACTCGGGGTGAAAATTGCAAAAAACACAGTTGATGGACAGAATGTTGAACAATGTCATACATTCACCCCAGTACAAGGATCTGGGCCTAAATCCATCGTTTTTTTGCACTCCACACCACCCTGGGTTAGACACTGGCTATATGCAAATCAGCTCTGACCCTGTGCCTCATGGAAACAGTCCAGTCCGAACTACCAAGCCATGTCTTTCCCAGACCGGAATCAAGCTTCCAAGGACCGGTTTCTGGCTATCAGCCTTCATCAGCCTGGATAGCTTGTCTCTAGTGGTGTGGAGAGCCTGGGACTCACGTCTGAGCATACCCAGCCCACTCGGGGTGAAAATTGCAAAAAACACAGTTGATGGACAGAATGTAGAACAATGTCATACATTCACCCCAATACAAGGATCTGGGCCTAAATCCATCATTTTTTTGCACTCCACACCACCCTGGGTTAGACACTGGCTATATGCAAATCAGCTCTGACCCTGTGCCTCATGGGAACAGTCCAGTCCGAAATACCAAGCCATGTCTTTCCCAGACCGGAATCAAGCATCCAAGGACCGGTTTCTGGCTATCAGTCTTCATCAGCCTGGATAGCTTGACTCCAGTGGTGTGGAGAGCCTGGGACTCACGTCTGAGCATGCCCAGCCCACTCGGAGTGAAAATGGCAAAAAACACAGTTGATGGACCGAATGTAGAACAATGTCATACATTCACCCCAGTACAAGGATCTGGGCCTAAATCCATCGTTTTTTTTGCACTCCACACCACCCTGGGTTAGACACTGGCTATATCCAAATCAGCTCTGACTCTGTGCCTCATGGGAACAGTCCAGTCCGAACCACCAAGCCATGTCTTTCCCAGACCGGAATCAAGCATTCAAGGATCGGTTTCTGGCTATCAGCCTTCATCAGCCTGGATAGCTTGACTCCAGTGGGGTGGAGAGCCTGGGACTCACGTCTGAGCATACCCAGCCCACTTGGGGTGAAAATTGCAAAAAACACAGTTGATGGACAGAATGTAGAACAATGTCATACATTCACCCCAGTACAAGGATCTGAGCCTAAATCCATAGTTTTTTTGCACTCCACACCACCCTGGGTTAGACACTGGCTATATGCAAATCAGCTCTGACCCTGTGCCTCATGGGAACAGTCCAGTCCGAACTAACAAGCCATGTCTTTCCCAGACGGGAATCAAGCATCCAAGGACCGGTTTCTGGCTATCAGCCTTTATCAGCCTGGATAGCTTGACTCCAGTGGTGTGGAGAGCCTGGGACTCACGTCTGAGCATACCCAGCCCACTCGGGGTGAAAATTGCAAAAAACACAGTTGATGGACAGAATGTAGAACATTGTCATACATTCACCCCAGTACAAGGATCTGGGCCTAAATCCATCCTTTTTTTGCACTCCACACCACCCTGGGTTAGACATATGCAAATCAGCTCTGACCCTGTGCCTCATGGGAACAGTCCAGTCCGAACTACCAAGCCATGTCTTTCCCAGACCGGAATCAAGCATCCAAGGACCGGTTTCTGGCTATTAGCCTTCATCAGCCTGGATAGATTGACTCCAGTGGTGTGGAGAGCCTGGGACTCACGTCTGAGCATACCCAGCCTATTCGGGGTGAAAATTGCAAAAAACACAGTTGATGGACTGAATGTAGAACAATGTCATACATTCACCCCAGTACAAGGATCTGGGCCTTAATCCATCGTTTTTTTGCACTCCACACCACCCTGGGTTAGACACTGGCTATATGCAAATCAGCTCTGACCCTGTGCCTCATGGGAACAGTCCAGTCCGAACTCCCAATCCATGTCTTTCCTAGACCGGAATCAAGAATCCAAGGACCGGTTTCTGGCTATCAGCCTTCATCAGCCTGGATAGCTTGACTCCAGTGGTGTGGAGAGCCTGGGACTCACGTCTGAGCATACCCAGCACACTCGGGGTGAAAATTGCAAAAAACACAGTTGATGGACAGAATGTAGAACAATGTCATACATTCACCCCAGTACAAGGATCTGGGCCTAAATCCATAGTTTTTTTGCACTCCACACCACCCTGGGTTAGACACTGGCTATATGCAAATCAGCTCTGACCCTGTGCCTCATGGGAACAGTCCACTCCGAACTACCAAGCCATGTCTTTCCCAGACCGGAATAAAGCATCCAAGGACCGGTTTCTGGCTATCAGCCTTCATCAGCCTGGATAGCTTGACTCCAGTGGTGTGGAGAGCCTGGGACTCACGTCTGAGCATACCCAGCCTATTCGGGGTGAAAATTGCAAAAAACACAGTTGATGGACAGAATGTAGAACAATGTCATACATTCACCCCAGTACAAGGATCTGGGCCTAAATCCATCGTTTTTTTGCACTCCACACCACCCTGGGTTAGACACTGGCTATATGCAAATCAGCTCTGACCCTGTGCCTCATGGGAACAGTCCAGTCCGAACTACCAAGCCATGTCTTTCCCAGACCGGAATCAAGCTTCCAAGGACCGGTTTCTGGCTATCAGCCTTCATCAGCCTGGATAGCTTGTCTCTAGTGGTGTGGAGAGCCTGGGACTCACGTCTGAGCATACCCAGCCCACTCGGGGTGAAAATTGCAAAAAACACAGTTGATGGACAGAATGTAGAACAATGTCATACATTCACCCCAGTACAAGGATCTGGGCCTAAATCCATCATTTTTTTGCACTCCACACCACCCTGGGTTAGACACTGGCTATATGCAAATCAGCTCTGACCCTGTGCCTCATGGGAACAGTCCAGTCCGAACTACCAAGCCATGTCTTTCCCAGACCGGAATCAAGCATCCAAGGACCGGTTTCTGGCTATCAGCCTTCATCAGCCTGGATAGCTTGACTCCAGTGGTGTGGAGAGCCTGGGACTCACGTCTGAGCATGCCCAGCCCACTCGGAGTGAAAATGGCAAAAAACACAGTTGATGGACCGAATGTAGAACAATGTCATACATTCACCCCAGTACAAGGATCTGGGCCTAAATCCATCGTTTTTTTGCACTCCACACCACCCTGGGTTAGACACTGGCTATATCCAAATCAGCTCTAACTCTGTGCCTCATGGGAACAGTCCAGTCCGAACTACCAAGCCATGTCTTTCCCAGACCGGAATCAAGCATCCAAGGATCGGTTTCTGGCTATCAGCCTTCATCAGCCTGGATAGCTTGACTCCAGTGGGGTGGAGAGCCTGGGACTCACGTCTGAGCATACCCAGCCCACTTGGGGTGAAAATTGCAAAAAACACAGTTGATGGACAGAATGTAGAACAATGTCATACATTCACCCCAGTACAAGGATCTGAGCCTAAATCCATAGTTTTTTTGCACTCCACACCACCCTGGGTTAGACACTGGCTATATGCAAATCAGCTCTGACCCTGTGCCTCATGGGAACAGTCCAGTCCGAACTAACAAGCCATGTCTTTCCCAGACGGGAATCAAGCATCCAAGGACCGGTTTCTGGCTATCAGCCTTCATCAGCCTGGATAGCTTGACTCCAGTGGTGTGGAGAGCCTGGGACTCACGTCTGAGCATACCCAGCCCACTCGGGGTGAAAATTGCAAAAAACACAGTTGATGGACAGAATGTAGAACAGTGTCATACATTCACCCCAGTACAAGGATCTGGGCCTAAATCCATCCTTTTTTTGCACTCCACACCACCCTGGGTTAGACATATGCAAATCAGCTCTGACCCTGTGCCTCATGGGAACAGTCCAGTCCGAACTACCAAGCCATGTCTTTCCCAGACCGGAATCAAGCATCCAAGGACCGGTTTCTGGCTATTAGCCTTCATCAGCCTGGATAGATTGACTCCAGTGGTGTGGAGAGCCTGGGACTCACGTCTGAGCATACCCAGCCTATTCGGGGTGAAAATTGCAAAAAACACAGTTGATGGACTGAATGTAGAACAATGTCATACATTCACCCCAGTACAAGGATCTGGGCCTTAATCCATCGTTTTTTTGCACTCCACACCACCCTGGGTTAGACACTAGCTATATGCAAATCAGCTCTGACCCTGTGCCTCATGGGAACAGTCCAGTCCGAACTACCAATCCATGTCTTTCCCAGACCGGAATCAAGAATCCAAGGACCGGTTTCTGGCTATCAGCCTTCATCAGCCTGTAAGGCTTGACTCCAGTGGTGTGGAGAGCCTGGGACTCACGTCTGAGCATACCCAGCCCACTCTGGGTGAAAATTGCAAAAAACACAGTTGATGGACAGAATGTAGAACAATGTCATACATTCACCCCAGTACAAGGATCTGGGCCTAAATCCATAGTTTTTTTGCACTCCACACCACCCTGGGTTAGACACTGGCTATATGCAAATCAGCTCTGACCCTGTGCCTCATGGGAACAGTCCACTCCGAACTACCAAGCCTAGTCTTTCCCAGACCGGAATAAAGCATCCAAGGACCGGTTTCTGGCTATCAGCCTTCATCAGCCTGGATAGCTTGACTCCAGTGGTGTGGAGAGCCTGGGACTCACGTCTGAGCATACCCAGCCTATTCGGGGTGAAAATTGCAAAAAACACAGTTGATGGACTGAATGTAGAACAATGTCATACATTCACCCCAGTACAAGGATCTGGGCCTTAATCCATCGTTTTTTTGCACTCCACACCACCCTGGGTTAGACACTGGCTATATGCAAATCAGCTCTGACCATGTGCCTCATGGGAACAGTCCAGTCCGAACTACCAAGCCATGTCTTTCCCAGACCGGAATCAAGAATCCAAGGACCGGTTTCTGGCTATCAGCCTTCATCAGCCTGTAAAGCTTGACTCCAGTAGGGTGGAGAGCCTGGGACTCACGTCTGAGCATACCCAGCCCACTCGGGGTGAAAATTGCAAAAAACACAGTTGATGGACAGAATGTAGAACAATGTCATACATTCACCCCAGTACAAGGATCTGGGCCTAAATCCATAGTTTTCTTGCACTCCACACCACCCTGCGTTAGACACTGGCTATATGCAAATCAGCTCTGACCCTGTGCCTCATGGGAACAGTCCACTCCGAACTACCAAGCCATGTCTTTCCCAGACCGGAATCAAGCATCCAAGGACCGGTTTCTGGCTATCAGCCTTCATCAGCCTGGATAGCTTGACTCCAGTGGTGTGGAGAGCCTGGGACTCACGTCTGAGCATACCCAGCACACTCGGGGTGAAAATTGCAAGAAACACAGTTGATGGACAGAATGTAGAACAATGTCATACATTCACTCCAGTACAAGGATCTGGGCCTAAATCCATTGTTTTTTTGCACTCCACACCACCCTGGGTTAGACACTGGCTATATGCAAATCAGCTCTGACCCTGTGCCTCATGGGAACAGTCCAGTCCGAACTACCAAGCCATGTCTTTCCCAGACCGGAATCAAGCTTCCAAGGATCGGTTTCTGGCTATCAGCCTTCATCAGCCTGGATAGCTTGTCTCTAGTGGTGTGGAGAGCCTGGGACTCACGTCTGAGCATACCCAGCCCACTCGGGGTGAAAATTGCAAAAAACACAGTTGATGGACAGAATGTAGAACAATGTCATACATTCACCCCAGTACAAGGATCTGGGCCTAAATCCATCATTTTTTTGCACTCCACACCACCCTGGGTTAGACACTGGCTATATGCAAATCAGCTCTGACCCTGTGCCTCATGGGAACAGTCCACTCCGAACTACCAAGCCATGTCTTTCCCAGACCGGAATCAAGCATCCAAGGACCGGTTTCTGGCTATCAGCCTTCATCAGCCTGGATAGCTTGACTCCAGTGGTGTGGAGAGCCTGGGACTCACGTCTGAGCATGCCCAGCCCACTCGGAGGGAAAATGGCAAAAAACACAGTTGATGGACCGAATGTAGAACAATGTCATACATTCACCCCAGTACAAGGATCTGGGCCTAAATCCATCGTTTTTTTGCACTCCACACCACCCTGGGTTAGACACTAGCTATATGCAAATCAGCTCTGACCCTGTGCCTCATGGGAACAGTCCAGTCCGAACTACCAATCCATGTCTTTCCCAGACTGGAATCAAGAATCCAAGGACCGGTTTCTGGCTATCAGCCTTCATCAGCCTGTAAGGCTTGACTCCAGTGGTGTGGAGAGCCTGGGACTCACGTCTGAGCATACCCAGCCCACTCTGGGTGAAAATTGCAAAAAACACAGTTGATGGACAGAATGTAGAACAATGTCATACATTCACCCCAGTACAAGGATCTGGGCCTAAATCCATAGTTTTTTTGCACTCCACACCACCCTGGGTTAGACACTGGCTATATGCAAATCAGCTCTGACCCTGTGCCTCATGGGAACAGTCCACTCCGAACTACCAAGCCATGTCTTTCCCAGACCGGAATAAAGCATCCAAGGACCGGTTTCTGGTTATCAACCTTCATCAGCCTGGATAGCTTGACTCCAGTGGTGTGGAGAGCCTGGGACTCACGTCTGAGCATACCCAGCCTATTCGGGGTGAAAATTGCAAAAAACACAGTTGATGGACTGAATGTAGAACAATGTCATACATTCACCCCAGTACAAGGATCTGGGCCTTAATCCATCGTTTTTTTGCACTCCACACCACCCTGGGTTAGACACTGGCTATATGCAAATCAGCTCTGACCATGTGCCTCATGGGAACAGTCCAGTCCGAACTACCAAGCCATGTCTTTCCCAGACCGGAATCAAGAATCCAAGGACCGGTTTCTGGCTATCAGCCTTCATCAGCCTGTAAAGCTTGACTCCAGTAGGGTGGAGAGCCTGGGACTCACGTCTGAGCATACCCAGCCCACTCAGGGTGAAAATTGCAAAAAACACAGTTGATGGACAGAATGTAGAACAATGTCATACATTCACCCCAGTACAAGGATCTGGGCCTAAATCCATCGTTTTTTTGCACTCCACACCACCCTGGGTTAGACACTGGCTATATGCAAATCAGCTCTGACCCTGTGCCTCATGGGAACAGTCCACTCCGAACTACCAAGCCATGTCTTTCCCAGACCGGAATCAAGCATCCAAGGACCGGTTTCTGGCTATCAGCCTTCATCAGCCTGGATAGCTTGACTCCAGTGGTGTGGAGAGCCTGGGACTCACGTCTGAGCATGCCCAGCCCACTCGGAGTGAAAATGGCAAAAAACACAGTTGATGGACCGAATGTAGAACAATGTCATACATTCACCCCAGTACAAGGATCTGGGCCTAAATCCATCGTTTTTTTGCACTCCACACCACCCTGGGTTAGACACTGGCTATATCCAAATCAGCTCTGACTCTGTGCCTCATGGGAACAGTCCAGTCCGAACTACCAAGCCATGTCTTTCCCAGACCGGAATCAAGCATCCAAGGATCGGTTTCTGGCTATCAGCCTTCATCAGCCTGGATAGCTTGACTCCAGTGGGGTGGAGAGCCTGGGACTCACGTCTGAGCATACCCAGCCCACTTGGGGTGAAAATTGCAAAAAACACAGTTGATGGACAGAATGTAGAACAATGTCATACATTCACCCCAGTACAAGGATCTGAGCCTAAATCCATAGTTTTTTTGCACTCCACACCACCCTGGGTTAGACACTGGCTATATGCAAATCAGCTCTGACCCTGTGCCTCATGGGAACAGTCCAGTCCGAACTAACAAGCCATGTCTTTCCCAGACGGGAATCAAGCATCCAAGGACCGGTTTCTGGCTATCAGCCTTCATCAGCCTGGATAGCTTGACTCCAGTGGTGTGGAGAGCCTGGGACTCACGTCTGAGCATACCCAGCCCACTCGGGGTGAAAATTGCAAAAAACACAGTTGATGGACAGAATGTAGAACAGTGTCATACATTCACCCCAGTACAAGGATCTGGGCCTAAATCCATCCTTTTTTTGCACTCCACACCACCCTGGGTTAGACATATGCAAATCAGCTCTGACCCTGTGCCTCATGGGAACAGTCCAGTCCGAACTACCAAGCCATGTCTTTCCCAGACCGGAATCAAGCATCCAAGGACCGGTTTCTGGCTATTAGCCTTCATCAGCCTGGATAGATTGACTCCAGTGGTGTGGAGAGCCTGGGACTCACGTCTGAGCATACCCAGCCTATTCGGGGTGAAAATTGCAAAAAACACAGTTGATGGACTGAATGTAGAACAATGTCATACATTCACCCCAGTACAAGGATCTGGGCCTTAATCCATCGTTTTTTTGCACTCCACACCACCCTGGGTTAGACACTAGCTATATGCAAATCAGCTCTGACCCTGTGCCTCATGGGAACAGTCCAGTCCGAACTACCAATCCATGTCTTTCCCAGACCGGAATCAAGAATCCAAGGACCGGTTTCTGGCTATCAGCCTTCATCAGCCTGTAAGGCTTGACTCCAGTGGTGTGGAGAGCCTGGGACTCACGTCTGAGCATACCCAGCCCACTCTGGGTGAAAATTGCAAAAAACACAGTTGATGGACAGAATGTAGAACAATGTCATACATTCACCCCAGTACAAGGATCTGGGCCTAAATCCATAGTTTTTTTGCACTCCACACCACCCTGGGTTAGACACTGGCTATATCCAAATCAGCTCTGACCCTGTGCCTCATGGGAACAGTCCACTCCGAACTACCAAGCCTAGTCTTTCCCAGACCGGAATAAAGCATCCAAGGACCGGTTTCTGGCTATCAGCCTTCATCAGCCTGGATAGCTTGACTCCAGTGGTGTGGAGAGCCTGGGACTCACGTCTGAGCATACCCAGCCTATTCGGGGTGAAAATTGCAAAAAACACAGTTGATGGACTGAATGTAGAACAATGTCATACATTCACCCCAGTACAAGGATCTGGGCCTTAATCCATCGTTTTTTTGCACTCCACACCACCCTGGGTTAGACACTGGCTATATGCAAATCAGCTCTGACCATGTGCCTCATGGGAACAGTCCAGTCCGAACTACCAAGCCATGTCTTTCCCAGACCGGAATCAAGAATCCAAGGACCGGTTTCTGGCTATCAGCCTTCATCAGCCTGTAAAGCTTGACTCCAGTAGGGTGGAGAGCCTGGGACTCACGTCTGAGCATACCCAGCCCACTCGGGGTGAAAATTGCAAAAAACACAGTTGATGGACAGAATGTAGAACAATGTCATACATTCACCCCAGTACAAGGATCTGGGCCTAAATCCATAGTTTTCTTGCACTCCACACCACCCTGCGTTAGACACTGGCTATATGCAAATCAGCTCTGACCCTGTGCCTCATGGGAACAGTCCACTCCGAACTACCAAGCCATGTCTTTCCCAGACCGGAATCAAGCATCCAAGGACCGGTTTCTGGCTATCAGCCTTCATCAGCCTGGATAGCTTGACTCCAGTGGTGTGGAGAGCCTGGGACTCACGTCTGAGCATACCCAGCACACTCGGGGTGAAAATTGCAAGAAACACAGTTGATGGACAGAATGTAGAACAATGTCATACATTCACTCCAGTACAAGGATCTGGGCCTAAATCCATTGTTTTTTTGCACTCCACACCACCCTGGGTTAGACACTGGCTATATGCAAATCAGCTCTGACCCTGTGCCTCATGGGAACAGTCCAGTCCGAACTACCAAGCCATGTCTTTCCCAGACCGGAATCAAGCTTCCAAGGATCGGTTTCTGGCTATCAGCCTTCATCAGCCTGGATAGCTTGTCTCTAGTGGTGTGGAGAGCCTGGGACTCACGTCTGAGCATACCCAGCCCACTCGGGGTGAAAATTGCAAAAAACACAGTTGATGGACAGAATGTAGAACAATGTCATACATTCACCCCAGTACAAGGATCTGGGCCTAAATCCATCATTTTTTTGCACTCCACACCACCCTGGGTTAGACACTGGCTATATGCAAATCAGCTCTGACCCTGTGCCTCATGGGAACAGTCCACTCCGAACTACCAAGCCATGTCTTTCCCAGACCGGAATCAAGCATCCAAGGACCGGTTTCTGGCTATCAGCCTTCATCAGCCTGGATAGCTTGACTCCAGTGGTGTGGAGAGCCTGGGACTCACGTCTGAGCATGCCCAGCCCACTCGGAGGGAAAATGGCAAAAAACACAGTTGATGGACCGAATGTAGAACAATGTCATACATTCACCCCAGTACAAGGATCTGGGCCTAAATCCATCGTTTTTTTGCACTCCACACCACCCTGGGTTAGACACTAGCTATATGCAAATCAGCTCTGACCCTGTGCCTCATGGGAACAGTCCAGTCCGAACTACCAATCCATGTCTTTCCCAGACTGGAATCAAGAATCCAAGGACCGGTTTCTGGCTATCAGCCTTCATCAGCCTGTAAGGCTTGACTCCAGTGGTGTGGAGAGCCTGGGACTCACGTCTGAGCATACCCAGCCCACTCTGGGTGAAAATTGCAAAAAACACAGTTGATGGACAGAATGTAGAACAATGTCATACATTCACCCCAGTACAAGGATCTGGGCCTAAATCCATAGTTTTTTTGCACTCCACACCACCCTGGGTTAGACACTGGCTATATGCAAATCAGCTCTGACCCTGTGCCTCATGGGAACAGTCCACTCCGAACTACCAAGCCATGTCTTTCCCAGACCGGAATAAAGCATCCAAGGACCGGTTTCTGGTTATCAACCTTCATCAGCCTGGATAGCTTGACTCCAGTGGTGTGGAGAGCCTGGGACTCACGTCTGAGCATACCCAGCCTATTCGGGGTGAAAATTGCAAAAAACACAGTTGATGGACTGAATGTAGAACAATGTCATACATTCACCCCAGTACAAGGATCTGGGCCTTAATCCATCGTTTTTTTGCACTCCACACCACCCTGGGTTAGACACTGGCTATATGCAAATCAGCTCTGACCATGTGCCTCATGGGAACAGTCCAGTCCGAACTACCAAGCCATGTCTTTCCCAGACCGGAATCAAGAATCCAAGGACCGGTTTCTGGCTATCAGCCTTCATCAGCCTGTAAAGCTTGACTCCAGTAGGGTGGAGAGCCTGGGACTCACGTCTGAGCATACCCAGCCCACTCAGGGTGAAAATTGCAAAAAACACAGTTGATGGACAGAATGTAGAACAATGTCATACATTCACCCCAGTACAAGGATCTGGGCCTAAATCCATAGTTTTTTTGCACTCCACACCACCCTGCGTTAGACACTGGCTATATGCAAATCAGCTCTGACCCTGTGCCTCATGGGAACAGTCCAGTCCGAACTACCAAGCCATGTCTTTCCCAGACCGGAATCAAGCTTCCAAGGACCGGTTTCTGGCTATCAGCCTTCATCAGCCTGGATAGCTTGTCTCTAGTGGTGTGGAGAGCCTGGGACTCACGTCTGAGCATACCCAGCCCACTCGGGGTGAAAATTGCAAAAAACACAGTTGATGGACAGAATGTAGAACAATGTCATACATTCACCCCAGTACAAGGATCTGGGCCTAAATCCATCATTTTTTTGCACTCCACACCACCCTGGGTTAGACACTGGCTATATGCAAATCAGCTCTGACCCTGTGCCTCATGGGAACAGTCCACTCCGAACTACCAAGCCATGTCTTTCCCAGACCGGAATCAAGCATCCAAGGACCGGTTTCTGGGTATCAGCCTTCATCAGCCTGGATAGCTTGACTCCAGTGGTGTGGAGAGCCTGGGACTCACGTCTGAGCATACCCAGCACACTCGGGGTGAAAATTGCAAAAAACACAGTTGATGGACAGAATGTTGAACAATGTCATACATTCACCCCAGTACAAGGATCTGGGCCTAAATCCATCGTTTTTTTGCACTCCACACCACCCTGGGTTAGACACTGGCTATATGCAAATCAGCTCTGACCCTGTGCCTCATGGGAACAGTCCAGTCCGAACTACCAAGCCATGTCTTTCCCAGACCGGAATCAAGCTTCCAAGGACCGGTTTCTGGCTATCAGCCTTCATCAGCCTGGATAGCTTGTCTCTAGTGGTGTGGAGAGCCTGGGACTCACGTCTGAGCATACCCAGCCCACTCGGGGTGAAAATTGCAAAAAACACAGTTGATGGACAGAATGTAGAACAATGTCATACATTCACCCCAATACAAGGATCTGGGCCTAAATCCATCATTTTTTTGCACTCCACACCACCCTGGGTTAGACACTGGCTATATGCAAATCAGCTCTGACCCTGTGCCTCATGGGAACAGTCCAGTCCGAAATACCAAGCCATGTCTTTCCCAGACCGGAATCAAGCATCCAAGGACCGGTTTCTGGCTATCAGTCTTCATCAGCCTGGATAGCTTGACTCCAGTGGTGTGGAGAGCCTGGGACTCACGTCTGAGCATGCCCAGCCCACTCGGAGTGAAAATGGCAAAAAACACAGTTGATGGACCGAATGTAGAACAATGTCATACATTCACCCCAGTACAAGGATCTGGGCCTAAATCCATCGTTTTTTTTGCACTCCACACCACCCTGGGTTAGACACTGGCTATATCCAAATCAGCTCTGACTCTGTGCCTCATGGGAACAGTCCAGTCCGAACTACCAAGCCATGTCTTTCCCAGACCGGAATCAAGCATTCAAGGATCGGTTTCTGGCTATCAGCCTTCATCAGCCTGGATAGCTTGACTCCAGTGGGGTGGAGAGCCTGGGACTCACGTCTGAGCATACCCAGCCCACTTGGGGTGAAAATTGCAAAAAACACAGTTGATGGACAGAATGTAGAACAATGTCATACATTCACCCCAGTACAAGGATCTGAGCCTAAATCCATAGTTTTTTTGCACTCCACACCACCCTGGGTTAGACACTGGCTATATGCAAATCAGCTCTGACCCTGTGCCTCATGGGAACAGTCCAGTCCGAACTAACAAGCCATGTCTTTCCCAGACGGGAATCAAGCATCCAAGGACCGGTTTCTGGCTATCAGCCTTCATCAGCCTGGATAGCTTGACTCCAGTGGTGTGGAGAGCCTGGGACTCACGTCTGAGCATACCCAGCCCACTCGGGGTGAAAATTGCAAAAAACACAGTTGATGGACAGAATGTAGAACAGTGTCATACATTCACCCCAGTACAAGGATCTGGGCCTAAATCCATCCTTTTTTTGCACTCCACACCACCCTGGGTTAGACATATGCAAATCAGCTCTGACCCTGTGCCTCATGGGAACAGTCCAGTCCGAACTACCAAGCCATGTCTTTCCCAGACCGGAATCAAGCATCCAAGGACCGGTTTCTGGCTATTAGCCTTCATCAGCCTGGATAGATTGACTCCAGTGGTGTGGAGAGCCTGGGACTCACGTCTGAGCATACCCAGCCTATTCGGGGTGAAAATTGCAAAAAACACAGTTGATGGACTGAATGTAGAACAATGTCATACATTCACCCCAGTACAAGGATCTGGGCCTTAATCCATCGTTTTTTTGCACTCCACACCACCCTGGGTTAGACACTGGCTATATGCAAATCAGCTCTGACCCTGTGCCTCATGGGAACAGTCCAGTCCGAACTCCCAATCCATGTCTTTCCTAGACCGGAATCAAGAATCCAAGGACCGGTTTCTGGCTATCAGCCTTCATCAGCCTGGATAGCTTGACTCCAGTGGTGTGGAGAGCCTGGGACTCACGTCTGAGCATACCCAGCACACTCGGGGTGAAAATTGCAAAAAACACAGTTGATGGACAGAATGTAGAACAATGTCATACATTCACCCCAGTACAAGGATCTGGGCCTAAATCCATAGTTTTTTTGCACTCCACACCACCCTGGGTTAGACACTGGCTATATGCAAATCAGCTCTGACCCTGTGCCTCATGGGAACAGTCCACTCCGAACTACCAAGCCATGTCTTTCCCAGACCGGAATAAAGCATCCAAGGACCGGTTTCTGGCTATCAGCCTTCATCAGCCTGGATAGCTTGACTCCAGTGGTGTGGAGAGCCTGGGACTCACGTCTGAGCATACCCAGCCTATTCGGGGTGAAAATTGCAAAAAACACAGTTGATGGACAGAATGTAGAACAATGTCATACATTCACCCCAGTTCAAGGATCTGGGCCTAAATCCATCGTTTTTTTGCACTCCACACCACCCTGGGTTAGACACTGGCTATATGCAAATCAGCTCTGACCCTGTGCCTCATGGGAACAGTCCAGTCCGAACTACCAAGCCATGTCTTTCCCAGACCGGAATCAAGCTTCCAAGGACCGGTTTCTGGCTATCAGCCTTCATCAGCCTGGATAGCTTGTCTCTAGTGGTGTGGAGAGCCTGGGACTCACGTCTGAGCATACCCAGCCCACTCGGGGTGAAAATTGCAAAAAACACAGTTGATGGACAGAATGTAGAACAATGTCATACATTCACCCCAGTACAAGGATCTGGGCCTAAATCCATCATTTTTTTGCACTCCACACCACCCTGGGTTAGACACTGGCTATATGCAAATCAGCTCTGACCCTGTGCCTCATGGGAACAGTCCAGTCCGAACTACCAAGCCATGTCTTTCCCAGACCGGAATCAAGCATCCAAGGACCGGTTTCTGGCTATCAGCCTTCATCAGCCTGGATAGCTTGACTCCAGTGGTGTGGAGAGCCTGGGACTCACGTCTGAGCATGCCCAGCCCACTCGGAGTGAAAATGGCAAAAAACACAGTTGATGGACCGAATGTAGAACAATGTCATACATTCACCCCAGTACAAGGATCTGGGCCTAAATCCATCGTTTTTTTGCACTCCACACCACCCTGGGTTAGACACTGGCTATATCCAAATCAGCTCTGACTCTGTGCCTCATGGGAACAGTCCAGTCCGAACTACCAAGCCATGTCTTTCCCAGACCGGAATCAAGCATCCAAGGATCGGTTTCTGGCTATCAGCCTTCATCAGCCTGGATAGCTTGACTCCAGTGGGGTGGAGAGCCTGGGACTCACGTCTGAGCATACCCAGCCCACTTGGGGTGAAAATTGCAAAAAACACAGTTGATGGACAGAATGTAGAACAATGTCATACATTCACCCCAGTACAAGGATCTGAGCCTAAATCCATAGTTTTTTTGCACTCCACACCACCCTGGGTTAGACACTGGCTATATGCAAATCAGCTCTGACCCTGTGCCTCATGGGAACAGTCCAGTCCGAACTAACAAGCCATGTCTTTCCCAGACGGGAATCAAGCATCCAAGGACCGGTTTCTGGCTATCAGCCTTCATCAGCCTGGATAGCTTGACTCCAGTGGTGTGGAGAGCCTGGGACTCACGTCTGAGCATACCCAGCCCACTCGGGGTGAAAATTGCAAAAAACACAGTTGATGGACAGAATGTAGAACAGTGTCATACATTCACCCCAGTACAAGGATCTGGGCCTAAATCCATCCTTTTTTTGCACTCCACACCACCCTGGGTTAGACATATGCAAATCAGCTCTGACCCTGTGCCTCATGGGAACAGTCCAGTCCGAACTACCAAGCCATGTCTTTCCCAGACCGGAATCAAGCATCCAAGGACCGGTTTCTGGCTATTAGCCTTCATCAGCCTGGATAGATTGACTCCAGTGGTGTGGAGAGCCTGGGACTCACGTCTGAGCATACCCAGCCTATTCGGGGTGAAAATTGCAAAAAACACAGTTGATGGACTGAATGTAGAACAATGTCATACATTCACCCCAGTACAAGGATCTGGGCCTTAATCCATCGTTTTTTTGCACTCCACACCACCCTGGGTTAGACACTAGCTATATGCAAATCAGCTCTGACCCTGTGCCTCATGGGAACAGTTCAGTCCGAACTACCAATCCATGTCTTTCCCAGACCGGAATCAAGAATCCAAGGACCGGTTTCTGGCTATCAGCCTTCATCAGCCTGTAAGGCTTGACTCCAGTGGTGTGGAGAGCCTGGGACTCACGTCTGAGCATACCCAGCCCACTCTGGGTGAAAATTGCAAAAAACACAGTTGATGGACAGAATGTAGAACAATGTCATACATTCACCCCAGTACAAGGATCTGGGCCTAAATCCATAGTTTTTTTGCACTCCACACCACCCTGGGTTAGACACTGGCTATATGCAAATCAGCTCTGACCCTGTGCCTCATGGGAACAGTCCACTCCGAACTACCAAGCCTAGTCTTTCCCAGACCGGAATAAAGCATCCAAGGACCGGTTTCTGGCTATCAGCCTTCATCAGCCTGGATAGCTTGACTCCAGTGGTGTGGAGAGCCTGGGACTCACGTCTGAGCATACCCAGCCTATTCGGGGTGAAAATTGCAAAAAACACAGTTGATGGACTGAATGTAGAACAATGTCATACATTCACCCCAGTACAAGGATCTGGGCCTTAATCCATCGTTTTTTTGCACTCCACACCACCCTGGGTTAGACACTGGCTATATGCAAATCAGCTCTGACCATGTGCCTCATGGGAACAGTCCAGTCCGAACTACCAAGCCATGTCTTTCCCAGACCGGAATCAAGAATCCAAGGACCGGTTTCTGGCTATCAGCCTTCATCAGCCTGTAAAGCTTGACTCCAGTAGGGTGGAGAGCCTGGGACTCACGTCTGAGCATACCCAGCCCACTCGGGGTGAAAATTGCAAAAAACACAGTTGATGGACAGAATGTAGAACAATGTCATACATTCACCCCAGTACAAGGATCTGGGCCTAAATCCATAGTTTTCTTGCACTCCACACCACCCTGCGTTAGACACTGGCTATATGCAAATCAGCTCTGACCCTGTGCCTCATGGGAACAGTCCACTCCGAACTACCAAGCCATGTCTTTCCCAGACCGGAATCAAGCATCCAAGGACCGGTTTCTGGCTATCAGCCTTCATCAGCCTGGATAGCTTGACTCCAGTGGTGTGGAGAGCCTGGGACTCACGTCTGAGCATACCCAGCACACTCGGGGTGAAAATTGCAAGAAACACAGTTGATGGACAGAATGTAGAACAATGTCATACATTCACTCCAGTACAAGGATCTGGGCCTAAATCCATTGTTTTTTTGCACTCCACACCACCCTGGGTTAGACACTGGCTATATGCAAATCAGCTCTGACCCTGTGCCTCATGGGAACAGTCCAGTCCGAACTACCAAGCCATGTCTTTCCCAGACCGGAATCAAGCTTCCAAGGATCGGTTTCTGGCTATCAGCCTTCATCAGCCTGGATAGCTTGTCTCTAGTGGTGTGGAGAGCCTGGGACTCACGTCTGAGCATACCCAGCCCACTCGGGGTGAAAATTGCAAAAAACACAGTTGATGGACAGAATGTAGAACAATGTCATACATTCACCCCAGTACAAGGATCTGGGCCTAAATCCATCATTTTTTTGCACTCCACACCACCCTGGGTTAGACACTGGCTATATGCAAATCAGCTCTGACCCTGTGCCTCATGGGAACAGTCCACTCCGAACTACCAAGCCATGTCTTTCCCAGACCGGAATCAAGCATCCAAGGACCGGTTTCTGGCTATCAGCCTTCATCAGCCTGGATAGCTTGACTCCAGTGGTGTGGAGAGCCTGGGACTCACGTCTGAGCATGCCCAGCCCACTCGGAGGGAAAATGGCAAAAAACACAGTTGATGGACCGAATGTAGAACAATGTCATACATTCACCCCAGTACAAGGATCTGGGCCTAAATCCATCGTTTTTTTGCACTCCACACCACCCTGGGTTAGACACTAGCTATATGCAAATCAGCTCTGACCCTGTGCCTCATGGGAACAGTCCAGTCCGAACTACCAATCCATGTCTTTCCCAGACTGGAATCAAGAATCCAAGGACCGGTTTCTGGCTATCAGCCTTCATCAGCCTGTAAGGCTTGACTCCAGTGGTGTGGAGAGCCTGGGACTCACGTCTGAGCATACCCAGCCCACTCTGGGTGAAAATTGCAAAAAACACAGTTGATGGACAGAATGTAGAACAATGTCATACATTCACCCCAGTACAAGGATCTGGGCCTAAATCCATAGTTTTTTTGCACTCCACACCACCCTGGGTTAGACACTGGCTATATGCAAATCAGCTCTGACCCTGTGCCTCATGGGAACAGTCCACTCCGAACTACCAAGCCATGTCTTTCCCAGACCGGAATAAAGCATCCAAGGACCGGTTTCTGGTTATCAACCTTCATCAGCCTGGATAGCTTGACTCCAGTGGTGTGGAGAGCCTGGGACTCACGTCTGAGCATACCCAGCCTATTCGGGGTGAAAATTGCAAAAAACACAGTTGATGGACTGAATGTAGAACAATGTCATACATTCACCCCAGTACAAGGATCTGGGCCTTAATCCATCGTTTTTTTGCACTCCACACCACCCTGGGTTAGACACTGGCTATATGCAAATCAGCTCTGACCATGTGCCTCATGGGAACAGTCCAGTCCGAACTACCAAGCCATGTCTTTCCCAGACCGGAATCAAGAATCCAAGGACCGGTTTCTGGCTATCAGCCTTCATCAGCCTGTAAAGCTTGACTCCAGTAGGGTGGAGAGCCTGGGACTCACGTCTGAGCATACCCAGCCCACTCAGGGTGAAAATTGCAAAAAACACAGTTGATGGACAGAATGTAGAACAATGTCATACATTCACCCCAGTACAAGGATCTGGGCCTAAATCCATATTTTTTTGCACTCCACACCACCCTGCGTTAGACACTGGCTATATGCAAATCAGCTCTGACCCTGTGCCTCATGGGAACAGTCCAGTCCGAACTACCAAGCCATGTCTTTCCCAGACCGGAATCAAGCTTCCAAGGACCGGTTTCTGGCTATCAGCCTTCATCAGCCTGGATAGCTTGTCTCTAGTGGTGTGGAGAGCCTGGGACTCACGTCTGAGCATACCCAGCCCACTCGGGGTGAAAATTGCAAAAAACACAGTTGATGGACAGAATGTAGAACAATGTCATACATTCACCCCAGTACAAGGATCTGGGCCTAAATCCATCATTTTTTTGCACTCCACACCACCCTGGGTTAGACACTGGCTATATGCAAATCAGCTCTGACCCTGTGCCTCATGGGAACAGTCCACTCCGAACTACCAAGCCATGTCTTTCCCAGACCGGAATCAAGCATCCAAGGACCGGTTTCTGGCTATCAGCCTTCATCAGCCTGGATAGCTTGACTCCAGTGGTGTGGAGAGCCTGGGACTCACGTCTGAGCATGCCCAGCCCACTCGGAGTGAAAATGGCAAAAAACACAGTTGATGGACCGAATGTAGAACAATGTCATACATTCACCCCAGTACAAGGATCTGGGCCTAAATCCATTGTTTTTTTGCACTCCACACCACCCTGGGTTAGACACTAGCTATATGCAAATCAGCTCTGACCCTGTGCCTCATGGGAACAGTCCAGTCCGAACTACCAATCCATGTCTTTCCCAGACTGGAATCAAGAATCCAAGGACCGGTTTCTGGCTATCAGCCTTCATCAGCCTGTAAGGCTTGACTCCAGTGGTGTGGAGAGCCTGGGACTCACGTCTGAGCATACCCAGCCCACTCTGGGTGAAAATTGCAAAAAACACAGTTGATGGACAGAATGTAGAACAATGTCATACATTCACCCCAGTACAAGGATCTGGGCCTAAATCCATAGTTTTTTTGCACTCCACACCACCCTGGGTTAGACACTGGCTATATGCAAATCAGCTCTGACCCTGTGCCTCATGGGAACAGTCCACTCCGAACTACCAAGCCATGTCTTTCCCAGACCGGAATAAAGCATCCAAGGACCGGTTTCTGGCTATCAGCCTTCATCAGCCTGGATAGCTTGACTCCAGTGGTGTAGAGAGCCTGGGACTCACGTCTGAGCATACCCAGCCTATTCGGGGTGAAAATTGCAAAAAACACAGTTGATGGACTGAATGTAGAACAATGTCATACATTCACCCCAGTACAAGGATCTGGGCCTTAATCCATCGTTTTTTTGCACTCCACACCACCCTGGGTTAGACACTGGCTATATGCAAATCAGCTCTGACCATGTGCCTCATGGGAACAGTCCAGTCCGAACTACCAAGCCATGTCTTTCCCAGACCGGAATCAAGAATCCAAGGACCGGTTTCTGGCTATCAGCCTTCATCAGCCTGTAAAGCTTGACTCCAGTAGGGTGGAGAGCCTGGGACTCACGTCTGAGCATACCCAGCCCACTCAGGGTGAAAATTGCAAAAAACACAGTTGATGGACAGAATGTAGAACAATGTCATACATTCACCCCAGTACAAGGATCTGGGCCTAAATCCATAGTTTTTTTGCACTCCACACCACCCTGCGTTAGACACTGGCTATATGCAAATCAGCTCTGACCCTGTGCCTCATGGGAACAGTCCACTCCGAACTACCAAGCCATGTCTTTCCCAGACCGGAATCAAGCATCCAAGGACCGGTTTCTGGCTATCAGCCTTCATCAGCCTGGATAGCTTGACTCCAGTGGTGTGGAGAGCCTGGGACTCATGTCTGAGCATACGCAGCACACTCGGGGTGAAAATTGCAAAAAACACAGTTGATGGACAGAATGTAGAACAATGTCATACATTCACCCCAGTACAAGGATCTGGGCCTAAATCCATCATTTTTTTGCACTCCACACCACCCTGGGTTAGACACTGGCTATATGCAAATCAGCTCTGACCCTGTGCCTCATGGGAACAGTCCACTCCGAACTACCAAGCCATGTCTTTCCCAGACCGGAATCAAGCATCCAAGGACCGGTTTCTGGCTATCAGCCTTCATCAGCCTGGATAGCTTGACTCCAGTGGTGTGGAGAGCCTGGGACTCACGTCTGAGCATGCCCAGCCCACTCGGAGTGAAAATGGCAAAAAACACAGTTGATGGACCGAATGTAGAACAATGTCATACATTCACCCCAGTACAAGGATCTGGGCCTAAATCCATCCTTTTTTTGCACTCCACACCACCCTGGGTTAGACATATGCAAATCAGCTCTGACCCTGTGCCTCATGGGAACAGTCCAGTCCGAACTACCAAGCCATGTCTTTCCCAGACCGGAATCAAGCATTCAAGGACCGGTTTCTGGCTATTAGCCTTCATCAGCCTGGATAGATTGACTCCAATGGTGTGGAGAGCCTGGGACTCACGCCTGAGCATACCCAGCCTATTCGGGGTGAAAATTGCAAAAAACACAGTTGATGGACTGAATGTAGAACAATGTCATACATTCACCCCAGTACAAGGATCTGGGCCTTAATCCATCGTTTTTTTGCACTCCACACCACCCTGGGTTAGACACTGGCTATATGCAAATCAGCTCTGACCCTGTGCCTCATGGGAACAGTCCAGTCCGAACTACCAATCCATGTCTTTCCCAGACCGGAATCAAGCATCCAAGGACCGGTTTCTGGCTATTAGCCTTCATCAGCCTGGATAGATTGACTCCAGTGGTGTGGAGAGCCTGGGACTCACGTCTGAGCATACCCAGCCTATTCGGGGTGAAAATTGCAAAAAACACAGTTGATAGACTGAATGTAGAACAATGTCATACATTCACCCCAGTACAAGGATCTGGGCCTAAATCCATAGTTTTTTTGCACTCCACACCACCCTGGGTTAGACACTGGCTATATGCAAATCAGCTCTGACCCTGTGCCTCATGGGAACAGTCCACTCCGAACTACCAAGCCATGTCTTTCCCAGACCGGAATAAAGCATCCAAGGACCGGTTTCTGGCTATCAGCCTTCATCAGCCTGGATAGCTTGACTCCAGTGGTGTGGAGAGCCTGGGTCTCACGTCTGAGCATACCCAGCACACTCGGGGTGAAAATTGCAAAAAACACAGTTGATGGACAGAATGTAGAACAATGTCATACATTCACCCCAGTACAAGGATCTGGGCCTAAATCCATTGTTTTTTTGCACTCCACACCACCCTGGGTTAGACACTGGCTATACGCAAATCAGCTCTGACCCTGTGCCTCATGGGAACAGTCCAGTCCAAACTGCCAAGCCATGTCTTTCCCAGACCGGAATCAAGCTTCCAAGGACCGGTTTCTGGCTATCAGCCTTCATCAGCCTGGATAGTTTGTCTCCAGTGGTGTGGAGAGCCTTGGACTCACGTCTGAGCATACCCAGCCCACTCGGGGTTAAAATTGCAAAAAACACAGTTGATGGACAGAATGTAGAACAATGTCATACATTCACCCCAGTACAAGGATCTGGGCCTAAATCCATCATTTTTTGGCACTCCACACCACCCTGGGTTAGACACTGGCTATATGCAAATCAGCTCTGACCCTGTGCCTCATGGGAACAGTCCAGTCCGAACTACCAAGCCATGTCTTTCCCAGATCGGAATCAAGCATCCAAGGACCAGTTTCTGGCTATCAGCCTTCATCAGCCTGGATAGCTTGACTCCAGTGGTGTGGAGAGCCTGGGACTCACGTCTGAGCATGCCCAGCCCACTCGGAGTGAAAATGGCAAAAAAGACAGTTGATGGACAGAATGTAGAACAATGTCATACATTCACCCCAGTACAAGGATCTGGGCCTAAATCCATCGTTTTTTTGCACTCCACACCACCCTGGGTTAGACACTAGCTATATCCAAATCAGCTCTGACTCTGTGCCTCATGGGAACAGTCCAGTCCGAACTACCAAGCCATGTCTTTCCCAGACCGGAATCAAGCATCCAAGGACCGGTTTCTGGCTATCAGCCTTCATCAGCCTGGATAGCTTGACTCCAGTGGGGTGGAGAGCCTGGGACTCACGTCTGAGCATACCCAGCCCACTCGGGGTGCAAATTGCAAAAAACGCAGTTGATGGACAGAATGTAGAACAATGTCATACATTCACCCCAGTACAAGGATCTGGGCCTAAATCCATAGTTTTTTTGCACTCCACACAACCCTGGGTTAGACACTGGCTATATGCAAATCAGCTCTGACCCTGTGCCTCATGGGAACAGTCCAGTCCGAACTAACAAGCCATGTCTTTCCCAGACGGGAATCAAGCATCCAAGGACCGGTTTCTGGCTATCAGCCTTCATCAGCCTGGATAGCTTGACTCCAGTGGTGTGGAGAGCCTGGGACTCACGTCTGAGCATACCCAGCCCACTCGGGGTGAAAATTGCAAAAAACACAGTTGATGGACAGAATGTAGAACAGTGTCATACATTCACCCCAGTACAAGGATCTAGGCCTAAATCCATCCTTTTTTTGCACTCCACACCACCCTGGGTTAGACATATGCAAATCAGCTCTGACCCTGTGCCTCATGGGAACAGTCCAGTCCGAACTACCAAGCCATGTCTTTCCCAGACCGGAATCAAGCATCCAAGGACCGGTTTCTGGCTATTAGCCTTCATCAGCCTGGATAGATTGACTCCAGTGGTGTGGAGAGCCTGGGACTCACGTCTGAGCATACCCAGCCTATTCGGGGTGAAAATTGCAAAAAACACAGTTGATGGACTGAATGTAGAACAATGTCATACATTCACCCCAGTACAAGGATCTGGGCCTTAATCCATCGTTTTTTTGCACTCCACACCACCCTGGGTTAGACACTGGCTATATGCAAATCAGCTCTGACCCTGTGCCTCATGGGAACAGTCCAGTCCGAATTACCAATCCATGTCTTTCCCAGACCGGAATCAAGAATCCAAGGACCGGTTTCTGGCTATCAGCCTTCATCAGCCTGTAAGGCTTGACTCCAGTGGTGTGGAGAGCCCGGGACTCACGTCTGAGCATACCCAGCCCACTCTGGGTGAAAATTGCAAAAAACACAGTTGATGGACAGAATGTAGAACAATGTCATACATTCACCCCAGTACAAGGATCTGGGCCTAAATCCATCGTTTTTTTGCACTCCACACCACCCTGGGTTAGACACTGGCTATATGCAAATCAGCTCTGACCCTGTGCCTCATGGGAACAGTCCACTCCGAACTACCAAGCCATGTCTTTCCCAGACGGGAATAAAGCATCCAAGGACCGGTTTCTGGCTATCAGCCTTCATCAGCCTGGATAGCTTGACTCCAGTGGTGTGGAGAGCCTGGGACTCACGTCTGAGCATACCCAGCCTATTCGGGGTGAAAATTGCAAAAAACACAGTTGATGGACTGAATGTAGAACAATGTCATACATTCACCCCAGTACAAGGATCTGGGCCTTAACCCATCGTTTTTTTGCACTCCACACCACCCTGGGTTAGACACTGGCTATATGCAAATCAGCTCTGACCATGTGCCTCATGGGAACAGTCCAGTCCGAACTACCAAGCCATGTCTTTCCCAGACCGGAATCAAGAATCCAAGGACCGGTTTCTGGCTATCAGCCTTCATCAGCCTGTAAAGCTTGACTCCAGTAGGGTGGAGAGCCTGGGACTCACGTCTGAGCATACCCAGCCCACTCGGGGTGAAAATTGCAAAAAACACAGTTGATGGACAGAATGTAGAACAATGTCATACATTCACCCCAGTACAAGGATCTGGGCCTAAATCCATAGTTTTTTTGCACTCCACACCACCCTGCGTTAGACACTGGCTATATGCAAATCAGCTCTGACCCTGTGCCTCATGGGAACAGTCCACTCCGAACTACCAAGCCATGTCTTTCCCAGACTGGAATCAAGCATCCAAGGACCGGTTTCTGGCTATCAGCCTTCATCAGCCTGGATAGCTTGACTCCAGTGGTGTGGAGAGCCTGGGACTCACGTCTGAGCATACCCAGCACACTCGGGGTGAAAATTGCAAAAAACACAGTTGATGGACAGAATGTAGAACAATGTCATACATTCACCCCAGTACAAGGATCTGGGCCTAAATCCATTGTTTTTTTGCACTCCACACCACCCTGGGTTAGACACTGGCTATATCCAAATCAGCTCTGACTCTGTGCCTCATGGGAACAGTCCAGTCCGAACTACCAAGCCATGTCTTTCCCAGACCGGAATCAAGCATCCAAGGATCGGTTTCTGGCTATCAGCCTTCATCAGCCTGGATAGCTTGACTCCAGTGGGGTGGAGAGCCTGGGACTCACGTCTGAGCATACCCAGCCCACTTGGTGTGAAAATTGCAAAAAACACAGTTGATGGACAGAATGTAGAACAATGTCATACATTCACCCCAGTACAAGGATCTGAGCCTAAATCCATAGTTTTTTTGCACTCCACACCACCCTGGGTTAGACACTGGCTATATGCAAATCAGCTCTGACCCTGTGCCTCATGGGAACAGTCCAGTCCGAACTAACAAGCAATGTCTTTCCCAGACGGGAATCAAGCATCCAAGGACCGGTTTCTGGCTATCAGCCTTCATCAGCCTGGATAGCTTGACTCCAGTGGTGTGGAGAGCCTGGGACTCACGTCTGAGCATACCCAGCCCACTCGGGGTGAAAATTGCAAAAAACACAGTTGATGGACAGAATGTAGAACAGTGTCATACATTCACCCCAGTACAAGGATCTGGGCCTAAATCCATCCTTTTTTTGCACTCCACACCACCCTGGGTTAGACATATGCAAATCAGCTCTGACCCTGTGCCTCATGGGAACAGTCCAGTCCGAACTACCAAGCCATGTCTTTCCCAGACTGGAATCAAGCATTCAAGGACCGGTTTCTGGCTATTAGCCTTCATCAGCCTGGATAGATTGACTCCAGTGGTGTGGAGAGCCTGGGACTCACGTCTGAGCATACCCAGCCTATTCGGGGTGAAAATTGCAAAAAACACAGTTGATGGACTGAATGTAGAACAATGTCATACATTCACCCCAGTACAAGGATCTGGGCCTTAATCCATCGTTTTTTTGCACTCCACACCACCCTGGGTTAGACACTGGCTATATGCAAATCAGCTCTGACCCTGTGCCTCATGGGAACAGTCCAGTCCGAACTACCAATCCATGTCTTTCCCAGACCGGAATCAAGCATCCAAGGACCGGTTTCTGGCTATTAGCCTTCATCAGCCTGGATAGATTGACTCCAGTGGTGTGGAGAGCCTGGGACTCACGTCTGAGCATACCCAGCCTATTCGGGGTGAAAATTGCAAAAAACAGAGTTGATGGACTGAATGTAGAACAATGTCATACATTCACCCCAGTACAAGGATCTGGGCCTTAATCCATCGTTTTTTTGCACTCCACACCACCCTGGGTTAGACACTGGCTATATGCAAATCAGCTCTGACCCTGTGCCTCATGGGAACAGTCCAGTCCGAACTACCAATCCATGTCTTTCCCAGTCCGGAATCAAGAATCCAAGGACCGGTTTCTGGCTATCAGCCTTCATCAGCCTGTAAGGCTTGACTCCAGTGGTGTGGAGAGCCTGGGACTCACGTCTGAGCATACCCAGCCCACTCTGGGTGAAAATTGCAAAAAACACAGTTGATGGACAGAATGTAGAACAATGTCATACATTCACCCCAGTACAAGGATCTGGGCCTAAATCCATAGTTTTTTTGCACTCCACACCACCCTGGGTTAGACACTGGCTATATGCAAATCAGCTCTGACCCTGTGCCTCATGGGAACAGTCCACTCCGAACTACCAAGCCATGTCTTTCCCAGACCGGAATAAAGCATCCAAGGACCGGTTTCTGGCTATCAGCCTTCATCAGCCTGGATAGCTTGACTCCAGTGGTGTGGAGAGCCTGGGACTCACGTCTGAGCATACCCAGCACACTCGGGGTGAAAATTGCAAAAAACACAGTTGATGGACAGAATGTAGAACAATGTCATACATTCACCCCAGTACAAGGATCTGGGCATAAATCCATCGTTTTTTTGCACTCCACACCACCCTGGGTTAGACACTGGCTATACGCAAATCAGCTCTGACCCTGTGCCTCATGGGAACAGTCCAGTCCGAACTACCAAGCCATGTCTTTCCCAGACCGGAATCAAGCTTCCAAGGACCGGTTTCTGGCTATCAGCCTTCATCAGCCTGGATAGTTTGTCTACAGTGGTGTGGAGAGCCTTGGACTCACGTCTGAGCATACCCAGCCCTCTCGGGGTTAAAATTGCAAAAAACACAGTTGATGGACAGAATGTAGAACAATGTCATACATTCACCCCAGTCCAAGGATCTGGGCCTAAATCCATCATTTTTTGGCACTCCACACCACCCTGGGTTAGACACTGGCTATATGCAAATCAGCTCTGACCCTGTGCCTCATGGGAACAGTCCAGTCCGAACTACCAAGCCATGTCTTTCCCAGATCGGAATCAAGCATCCAAGGACCAGTTTCTGGCTATCAGCCTTCATCAGCCTGGATAGCTTGAGTCCAGTGGTGTGGAGAGCCTGGGACTCACGTCTGAGCATGCCCAGCCCACTCGGAGTGAAAATGGCAAAAAAGACAGTTGATGGACAGAATGTAGAACAATGTCATACATTCACCCCAGTACAAGGATCTGGGCATAAATCCATCGTTTTTTTGCACTCCACACCACCCTGGGTTAGACACTGGCTATACGCAAATCAGCTCTGACCCTGTGCCTCATGGGAACAGTCCAGTCCGAACTACCAAGCCATGTCTTTCCCAGACCGGAATCAAGCTTCCAAGGACCGGTTTCTGGCTATCAGCCTTCATCAGCCTGGATAGTTTGTCTCCAGTGGTGTGGAGAGCCTTGGACTCACGTCTGAGCATACCCAGCCCTCTCGGGGTTAAAATTGCAAAAAACACAGTTGATGGACAGAATGTAGAACAATGTCATACATTCACCCCAGTACAAGGATCTGGGCCTAAATCCATCATTTTTTGGCACTCCACACCACCCTGGGTTAGACACTGGCTATATGCAAATCAGCTCTGACCCTGTGCCTCATGGGAACAGTCCAGTCCGAACTACCAAGCCATGTCTTTCCCAGATCGGAATCAAGCATCCAAGGACCAGTTTCTGGCTATCAGCCTTCATCAGCCTGGATAGCTTGAGTCCAGTGGTGTGGAGAGCCTGGGACTCACGTCTGAGCATGCCCAGCCCACTCGGAGTGAAAATGGCAAAAAAGACAGTTGATGGACAGAATGTAGAACAATGTCATACATTCACCCCAGTACAAGGATCTGGGCCTAAATCCATCGTTTTTTTGCACTCCACACCACCCTGGGTTAGACACTGGCTATATCCAAATCAGCTCTGACTCTGTGCCTCATGGGAACAGTCCAGTCCGAACTACCAAGCCATGTCTTTCCCAGACCGGAATCAAGCATCCAAGGACCGGTTTCTGGCTATCAGCCTTCATCAGCCTGAATAGCTTGACTCCAGTGGGGTGGAGAGCCTGGGACTCACGTCTGAGCATGCCCAGCCCACTAGGAGTGAAAATTGCAAAAAACATAGTTGATGGACAGAATGTATAACAATGTCATACATTCACGCCCGTACAAGGATCTGGGCCTAAATCCATCGTTTTTTTGCACTCCACACCACCCTGAGTTAGACACTGGCTATATCCAAATCAGCTCTGACTCTGTGCCTCATGGGAACAGTCCAGTCCGAACTACCAAGCCATGTCTTTCCTTGACCGGAATCAAGCATCCAAGGACCCGTTTCTGGCTATCAGCCTTCATCAGCCTGGATAGCTTGACTCCAGTGGGGTGGAGAGCCTGGGACTCACGTCTGAGCATACCCAGCCACTCGGGGTGCAAATTGCAAAAAACGCAGTTGATGGACAGAATGTAGAACAATGTCATACATTCACCCCAGTACAAGGATCTGGGCCTAAATCCATAGTTTTTTTGCACTCCACACCACCCTGAGTTAGACACTGGCTATATGCAAATCAGCTCTGACCCTGTGCCTCATGGGAACAGTCCACTCCGAACTACCAAACCATGTCTTTCCCAGACCGGAATCAAGCATCAAAGGACCGGTTTCTGGCTATCAGCCTTCATCAGCCTGAATAGCTTGACTCCAGTGGGGTGGAGAGCCTGGGACTCACGTCTGAGCATACCTAGCCCACTCGGGGTGTGGAGCATGACATTGTTCTACATTCTGTCCATCAACTGTGTTTTTTGCAATTTTCACCCCGAGTGGGCTGGGTATGCTCAGACGTGAGTCCCAGGCTCTCCACCCCACTGGAGTCAAGCTATCCAGGCTGATGAAGGCTGAGAGCCAGAAACCAGTCCTTGGATGCTTGATTCCGGTCTGGGAAAGACATGGCTTGGTAGTTCGGACTGGACTGTTCCCATGAGGCACAGGGTCAGAGCTGATTTGGATATAGCCAGTGTCTAACCCAGGGTGGTGTGGAGTGCAAAAAAACGATGGATTTAGGCCCAGATACTTGTACTGGGGTGAATGTATGACAATGTTCTACATTCTGTCCATCAACTGTGTTTTTTGCAATTTTCACCCCGAGTGGGCTGGGTATGTTCAGACGTGAGTCCCAGGCTCTCCACACCACTGGAGTCAAGCTATCCAGGCTGATGAAGGCTGATAGCCAGAAACCGGTCCTTGGATGCTTGATTCTGGTCTGGGAAAGACATGGCTTGGTAGTTCGGACTGGACTGTTCCCATGAGGCACATGGTCAGAGCTGATTTGCATATAGCCGGTGTCTAACCCAGGGTGGCGTGGAGTGCAAAAAAACGATGATTTAGGCCCAGATCCTTGTACTGGGGTGAATGTATGCCATTGTTCTACATTCTGTCCATCAACTGTGTTTTTTGCTTATATATAGGTGGCCTGTTTTTTGCCAGTAGAGACCGTGAAATAATGTGAGCAGAGACACACATACTGCTTTCAGAGACAGACATGGTAGATTATATGAAACATCCTGGTCATGTGCCTAAGATCACACTGATGGGTAAATCAAGCTTGACTCACAGTGTGATCTTAGGCACATGACCAGGATGTTACATGTAATGAGAAAAGAATGTTATGTCTTGCTTATATGTAGGTGGCCTGTTTTTTGCCAGTAGAGACAGTGAAATAATGTGAGCAGAAACACACATACTGCTTTCAGAGACAGACATGGTAGATTATATGAAACATCCTGGTCATGTGCCTAAGATCACACTTTGAGTCAAGCTAGATTTTAAATGGATCTGGGTGAATAATATGCTTAGTTGATGTCTTTAAAAATATGGAAGTACATGTTTTTTAAAGACATGGTAGATTACATGTAACATCCTGGTCATGTGCCTAAGATCACACTGATGGGTGAATCAAGCTTGACTCACAGTGTGATCTTAGGCACATGACCAGGATGTTACATGTAATGAGAAATGAATGTTATGTCTTGCTTATA
The DNA here is from genome assembly GCF_964261635.1 of Lissotriton helveticus. NCBI lineage: Eukaryota > Metazoa > Chordata > Amphibia > Caudata > Salamandridae > Lissotriton > Lissotriton helveticus. The sequence goes on along the minus strand of NC_136057.1, from coordinate 784,365,188 downwards.
TATAGCAAAACACACAGTTGATGGACAGAATGTAGAACAATGTCATACATTCACCCCCGTTTTTTTGCACTACACACCACCCTGGGTTAGACACTGGCTATATGCAAATCAGCTCTGACCCTGTGCCTCATGGGAACAGTCCAGTCCGAACTACCAAGCCATGTCTTTCCCAGGCCGGAATCAAGCATCCAAGGACCGGTTTCTGGCTATCAGCCTTCATCAGCTTGGATAGCTTGACTCCAGTGGTGTGGAGAGCCTGGGACTCACGTCTGAGCATTCCCAGCCCACTCGGGGTGAAAATTGCAAAAAACACAGTTGATGGACAGAATGTAGAACAATGTCATACATTCACCCCAGTACAACGATCTGGGCCTAAATCCATTGTTTTTTTGCACTCCACACCACCCTGGGTTAGACACTGGCTATATGTAAATCAGCTCTGACCCTGTGCCTCATGGGAACAGTCCAGTCCGAACTACCAAGCCATGTCTTTCCCAGACCGGAATCAAGCTTCCAAGGACCGGTTTCTGGCTATCAGCCTTCATCAGCCTGGATAGCTTGTCTCCAGTGGTGTGGAGAGCCTGGGACTCACGTCTGAGCATACCCAGCCCACTCGGGGTGAAAATTGCAAAAAACACAGTTGATGGACAGAATGTAGAACAATGTCATACATTCACCCTAGTACAAGGATCTGGGCCTAAATCCATCATTTATTTGCACTCCACACCACCCTGGGTTAGACACTGGCTATATGCAAATCAGCTTTGACCCTGTGCCTCATGGGAACAGTCCAGTCCGAACTACCAAGCCATGTCTTTCCCAGACGGGAATCAAGCATCCAAGGACCGGTTTCTGGCTATCAGCCTTCATCAGCCTGGATAGCTTGACTCCAGTGGTGTGGAGAGCCTGGGACTCACGTCTGAGCATACTCAGCCCACTCGGGGTGAAAATTGCATAAAACACAGTTGATGGACAGAATATAGAACAATGTCATACATTCACCCCAGTACAACGATCTGGGCCTAAATCCATTGTTTTTTTTGCACTCCACACCACCCTGGGTTAGACACTGGCTATATGCAAATCAGCTCTGACCCTGTGCCTCATGTGAACAGTCCAGTCCGAACTACCAAGCCATGTCTTTCCCAGACCGGAATCAAGCATCCAAGGACCGGTTTCTGGCTATCAGCCTTCATCAGCCTGGATAGCTTGTCTCCAGTGGTGTGGAGAGCCTGGGACTCACGTCTGAACATGCCCAGCCAGCTCGGAGTGAAAATTGCAAAAAACTCGGTTGATGGACAGAATGTAGAACAATGTCATGCATTCACCCCAGTACAAGGATCTGGGCCTAAATCCATCTGTTTTTTTGCACTCCACACCACCCTGGGTTAGACACTGGCTATATCCAAATCAGCTCTGACTCTGTGCCTCATGGGAACAGTCCAGTCCGAACTACCAAGCCATGTCTTTCCCAGACCGGAATCAAGCATCCAAGGACCGGTTTCTGGCTATCAGCCTTCATCAGCCTGGATAGCTTGACTCCAGTGGGGTGGAGAGCCTGGGACTCACGTCTGAGCATACCCAGCCCACTCGGGATGAAAATTGCAAAAAACACAGTTGATGGACAGAATGTAGAACATTGTCATACTTCTCAACCCTAGTGGGCTAGGTATGCTCAGACGTGAGTCCCAGGCTCTCCACACAACTGGAGTCAAGCTATCCAGGCTGATGAAGGCTGATAGCCAGAAACTGGTCCTTGGATGCTTGATTCCGGTCTGGGAAAGACATGGCTTGGTAGTTCGGACTAGACTGTTCCCATGAGGCACAGGGTCAGAGCTGATTTGCATATAGCCAGTGTCTAACCCAGGGTGGTGTGGAGTGCAAAAAACGATGGATTTAGGCCCAGATCCTTGTACTGGGGTGAATATATGACATTGTTCTACATTCTGTCCATCAACTGTGTTTTTTGCAATTTTCACCCCGAGTGGGCTGGGTATGTTCAGATGTGAGTCCCAGGCTCTACACACCACTGGAGTCAAGCTATCCAGGCTGATGAAGGCTGATAGCCAGAAACCGGTCCTTGGATGCTTGATTCCGGTCTGGGAAAGACATGGCTTGGTAGTTCGGACTGGACTGTACCCATGAGGCACATGGTCAGAGCTGATTTGCATATAGCCAGTGTCTAACCCAGGGTGGTGTGGAGTGCAAAAAAATGATGGATTTAGGCCCAGATCCTTGTAGTGGGGTGAATGTATGACATTGTTCTACATTCTGTCCATCAACTGTGTTTTTTGCAATTTTCACCCCGAGTGGGCTGGGTATGCTCAGACGTGAGTCCCAGGCTCTCCACACCACTGGAGTCAAGCTATCCAAGCTGATGAAGGCTGACAGCCAGAAACCGGTCCTTGGATGCTTGATTCCGGTCTGGGAAAGACATGGCTTGGTAGTTCGGACTGGACTGTTCCCATGAGGCACATGGTCAGAGCTGATTTGCATATAGCCGGTGTCTAACCCAGGGTGGTGTGGAGTGCAAAAAAACGATGATTTAGGCCCAGATCCTTGTACTGGGGTGAATGTATGACATTGTTCTACATTCTGTCCATCAACTGTGTTTTTTGCTTATATATAGGTCGCCTGTTTTTTGCCAGCACAGACAGTGAAATAATGTGAGCAGAGACACACATACTGCTTTCAGAGACAGACATGGTAGATTATATGGAACATCCTGGTCATGTGCCTAAGATCACACTTTGAGTCAAGCTTGATTTTAAATGGATCTTGGTGACTAATATGCTTAATTGATGTCTTTAAAAATATGGAAGTACATGTTTTTTAAAGACATGGTAGATTACATGTAACATGCTGGTCATGTGCCTAAGATCACACTGATGGGTGAATAAAGCTTGACTCACAGTGTGATCTTAGGCACAAGACCAGGATGTTACATGTAATGAGAAATGAATGTTATGTCTTGCTTATATGTAGGTGGCCTGTTTTTTGCCAGTAGAGACAGTGATATAATGTGAGCAGAGACACACATACTGCTTTCAGAGACAGACATGGTAGATTATATGAAACATCCTGGTCATGTGCCTAAGATCACACTTTGAGTCAAGCTAGATTTTAAATGGATCTGGGTGAATAATATGCTTAGTTGATGTCTTTAAAAATATGGAAGTACATGTTTTTTAAAGACATGGTAGATTACATGTAACATCCTGGTCATGTGCCTAAGATCACACTGATGGGTGAATCAAGCTTGACTCACAGTGTGATCTTAGGCACATGACCAGGATGTTACATGTAATGAGAAATGAATGATATGTCTTGATTATATATAGCAAAAAACACAGTTGATGGACAGAATGTAGAACAATGTCATACATTCACCCCAGTACTAGGATCTGGGCCTAAATCCATCGTTTTTTTGCACTCCACACCACCCTGGGTTAGACACTGGCTATATGCAAATCAGCTCTGACCCTGTGCATCATGGGAACAGTCCAGTCCGAACTACCAAGCCATGTCTTTCCCAGACCGGAATCAAGCATCCAAGGACCAGTTACTGGCTATCAGCCTTCATCAGCCTGGATAGCTTGACTCCAGTGGTGTGGAGAACCTGGGACTCACGTCTAAGCATACTCTGCCCACTCGGGGTGAAAATTGCATAAAACACAGTTGATGGACAGAATGTAGAACAATGTCATACATTCACACCAGTACAAGGATCTGGGCCGAAATCCATCGTTTTTTTGCACTCCACACCACCCTGGGTTAGACACTGGCTATATGCAAATCAGCTCTGACCCTGTGCATCATGGGAACAGTCCAGTCCGAACTACCAAGCCATGTCTTTCCCAGACCGGAATCAAGCATCCAAGGACCAGTTGCTGGCTATCAGCCTTCATCAGCCTGGATAGCTTGACTCCAGTGGTGTGGAGAACCTGGGACTCACGTCTGAGCATACTCAGCCCAGTCGGGGTGAAAATTGCATAAAACACAGTTGATGGACAGAATGTAGAACAATGTCATACATTCACCCCAGTACAACGATCTGGGCCTAAATCCATAGTTTTTTTGCACTCCACACCACCCTGGGTTAGACACTGGCTGTATGCAAATCAGCTCTGACCCTGTGCCTCATGGGAACAGTCCAGTCCGCACTACCAAGCCATGTCTTTCCTAGACCGGAATCAAGCATCCAAGGACCGGTTTCTGGCTATCAGCCTTCATCAGCCTGGATAGCTTGACTCCAGTGGTGTGGAGAGCCTGGGACTCACGTCTGAGCATACCCAGCACACTCGGGGTGAAAATTGCAAAAAACACAGTTGATGGACAGAATGTAGAACAATGTCATACATTCACCCCAGTACAAGGATCTGGGCCTAAATTCATCGTTTTTTTGCACTCCACACCACCCTGGGTTAGACAATGGCTATATGCAAATCAGCTCTGACCCTGTGCCTCATGGGAACAGTCCAGTCCAAACTACCAAGCCATGTCTTTCCCAGACCGGAATCAAGCTTCCAAGGACCGGTTTCTGGCTATCAGCCTTCATCAGCCTGGATAGCTTGTCTCCAGTGGTGTGGAGAGCCTGGGACTCACGTCTGAGCATACCCAGCCCACTCGGGGTGAAAATTGCTAAAAACACAGTTGATGGACAGAATGTAGAACAATGTCATACATTCACCCCAGTACAAGGATCTGGGCCTAAATCCATCATTTTTTTGCACTCCACACCACCCTGGGTTAGACACTGGCTATATGCATATCAGCTCTGACCCTGTGCCTCATGGGAACAGTCCAGTCCGAACTACCAAGCCATGTCTTTCCCAGACCGGAATCAAGCATCCAAGGACCGGTTTCTGGCTATTAGCCTTCATCAGCCTGGATAGCTTGACTCCAGTGGTGTGGAGAGCCTGGGACTCACGTCTGAGCATACCCAGCCTATTCGGGGTGAAAATTGCAAAAAACACAGTTGATGGACTGAATGTAGAACAATGTCATACATTCACCCCAGTACAAGGATCTGGGCCTTAATCCATCGTTTTTTTGCACTCCACACCACCCTGGGTTAGACACTGGCTATATGCAAATCAGCTCTGACCCTGTGCCTCATGGGAACAGTCCAGTCTGAACTACCAAGCCATGTCTTTCCCAGACCGGAATCAAGAATCCAAGGACCGGTTTCTGGCTATCAGCCTTCATCAGCCTGTAAAGCTTGACTCCAGTAGTGTGGAGAGCCTGGGACCCGCGTCTGAGCATACCCAGCCCACTCGGGGTGAAAATTGCAAAAAACACAGTTGATGGACAGAATGTAGAACAATGTCATACATTCACCCCAGTACAAGGATCTGGGCCTAAATCCATAGTTTTTTTGCACTCCACACCACCCTGGGTTAGACACTGGCTATATGCAAATCAGCTCTGACCCTGTGCCTCATGGGAACAGTCCACTCCGAACTACCAAGCCATGTCTTTCCCAGACCGGAATCAAGCATCCAAGGACCGGTTTCTGGCTATCAGCCTTCATCAGCCTGGATAGCTTGACTCCAGTGGTATGGAGAGCCTGGGACTCACGTCTGAGCATACCCAGCACACTCGGGGGGAAAATTGCAAAAAACACAGTTGATGGACAGAATGTAGAACAATGTCATAGATTCACCCCAGTACAAGGATCTGGGCCTAAATCCGTTCATTTTTTTGCACTCCACACCACCCTGGGTTAGACACCGGCTATATGCAAATCAGCTCTGACCCTGTGCCTCATGGGAACAGTCCAGTCCGAACTACCAAGCCATGTCTTTCCCAGACCGGAATCAAGCATCCAAGGACCGGTTTCTGGCTATCAGCCTTCATCAGCCTGGATAGCTTGACTCCAGTGGGGTGGAGAGCCTGGGACTCATGTCTGAGCATACCCAGCCCACTCGGGGTGAAAATTGCAAAAAATACAGATGATGGACAGAATGTAGAACAATGTCATACATTCACCCCAGTACAAGGATCTGAGCCTAAATCCATAGTTTTTTTGCACTCCACACCACCCTGGGTTAGACACTGGCTATATGCAAATCAGCTCTGACCCTGTGCCTCATGGGAACAGTCCAGTCCGAACTACCAAGCCATGTCTTTCCCAGTCCGGAATCAAGCATCCAAGGACCGGTTTCTGGCTATCAGCCTTCATCAGCCTGGATAGCTTGACTCCAGTGGTGTGGAGAGCCTGGGACTCACGTCTGAGCATACCCAGCACACTCGGGGGGAAAATTGCAAAAAACACAGTTGATGGACAGAATGTAGAACAATGTCATACATTCACCCCAGTACAAGGATCATTCTGGGCCTAAATCCATCGTTTTTTTGCACTCCACACCACCCTGGGTTAGACACTGGCTATATCCAAATCAGCTCTGACTCTGTGCCTCATGGGAACAATCCAGTCCGAACTACCAAGCCATGTCTTTCCCAGACCGGAATCAAGCATCCAAGGACCGGTTTCTGGCTATCAGCCTTCATCAGCCTGGATAGCTTGACTCCAGTGGTGTGGAGAGCCTGGGACTCACGTCTGAGCATACTCAGCCCACTCGGGGTGAAAATTGCATAAAACACAGTTGATGGACAGAATGTAGAACAATGTCATACATTCACCCCAGTACAAGGATCTGGGCCTAAATCCATTGTTTTTTGCACTCCACACCACCCTGGGTTAGACACTGGCTATATGCAAATCAGCTCTGACCCTGTGCCTCATGTGAACAGTCCAGTCCGAACTACCAAGCCATGTCTATCCCAGACCGGAATCAAGCATCCAAGGACCGGTTTCTGGCTATCAGCCTTCATCAGCCTGGATAGCTTGTCTCCAGTGGTGTGGAGAGCCTGGGACTCACGTCTGAGCATGCCCAGCCAGCTCGGAGTGAAAATTGCAAAAAACACGGTTGATGGACAGAATGTAGAACAATGTCATACATTCACCCCAGTACAAGGATCTGGGCCTAAATCCATTGTTTTTTTGCACTCCACACCACCCTGGGTTAGACACTGGCTATATCCAAATCAGCTCTGACTCTGTGCCTCATGGGAACAGTCCAGTCCGAACTACCAAGCCATGTCTTTCCCAGACCGGAATCAAGCATCCAAGGACCGGTTTCTGGCTATCAGCCTTCATCAGCCTGGATAGCTTGACTGCAGTGGGGTGGAGAGCCTGGGACTCACGTCTGAGCATACCCAGCCCACTCGGGGTGAAAATTGCAAAAAACACAGTTGATGGACAGAATGTAGAACCACGTCATACTCCACACCCCGAGTGGGCTAGGTATGCTCAGACGTGAGTCCCAGGCTCTCCACACAACTGGAGTCAAGCTATCCAGGCTGATGAAGGCTGATAGCCAGAAACTGGTCCTTGGATGCTTGATTCTGGTCTGGGAAAGACATGGCTTGGTAGTTCGGACTGGACTGTTCCCATGAGGCACAGGGTCAGAGCTGATTTGCATATAGCCAGTGTCTAACCCAGGGTGGTGTGGAGTGCAACAAAAACGATGGATTTAGGCCCAGATCCTTGTATTGGGGTGAATGTATGACATTTTTCTACATTCTGTCCATCAACTGTGTTTTTTGCAATTTTCTCCCCGAGTGGGCTGGGTATGCTCAGACGTGAGTCCCAGGCTCTCCACACCACTGGAGTCAAGCTATCCAAGCTGATGAAGGCTGATAGCCAGAAACCGGTCCTTGGATGCTTGATTCCAGTTTTGGAAAGACATGGCTTGGTAGTTCAGACTGGACTGTTCCCATGAGGCACAGGGTCAGAGCAGATTTGCATATAGCCAGTGTCTAACCCAGGGTGGTGTGGAGTGCAAAAAAACGATGGATTTAGGCCCAGATCCTTGTACTGGGGTGAATATATGACATTGTCTACATTCTGTCCATCAACTGTGTTTTTTGCAATTTTCACCCCGAGTGGGCTGGGTATGCTCAGACGTGAGTCCCAGGCTCTCCACACCACTGGAGTCAAGCTATCCAAGCTGATGAAGGCTGATAGCCAGAAACCGGTCCTTGGATGCTTGATTCCAGTTTTGGAAAGACATGGCTTGGTAGTTCAGACTGGACTGTTCCCATGAGGCACAGGGTCAGAGCAGATTTGCATATAGCCGGTGTCTAACCCAGGGTGGTGTGGAGTGCAAAAAAACGATGATTTAGGCCCAGATCCTTGTACTGGGGTGAATGTATGACATTGTTCTACATTCTGTCCATCAACTGTGTTTTTTGCTTATATATAGGTCGCCTGTTTTTTGCCAGTAGAGACAGTGAAATAATGTGAGCAGAGACACACATACTGCTTTCAGAGACAGACATGGTAGATTATATGGAACATCCTGGTCATGTGCCTAAGATCACACTTTGAGTCAAGCTTTATTTTAAATGGATCTGGGTGACTAATATGCTTAGTTGATGTCTTTAAAAATATGGAAGTACATGTTTTTTAAAGACATGGTAGATTACATGTAACATGCTGGTCATGTGCCTAAGATCACACTGATGGGTGAATCAAGCTTGACTCACAGTGTGATCTTAGGCACATGACCAGGATGTTACATGTAATGGGAAATGAATGTTATGTCTTGCTTATATATAGCAAAAAACACAGTTGATGGACAGAATGTAGAACAATGTCATACATTCACCCCAGTACTAGGATCTGGGCCTAAATCCATAGTTTTTTTGCACTCCACACCACCCTGGGTTAGACACTGGCTATATGCAAATCAGCTCTGACCCTGTGCCTCATGGGAACAGTCCACTCCGAACTACCAAGCCATGTCTTTCCCAGACCGGAATCAAGCATCCAAGGACCGGTTTCTGGCTATCAGCCTTCATCAGCCTGGATAGCTTGACTCCAGTGGTATGGAGAGCCTGGGACTCACGTCTGAGCATACCCAGCACACTCGGGGGGAAAATTGCAAAAAACACAGTTGATGGACAGAATGTAGAACAATGTCATAGATTCACCCCAGTACAAGGATCTGGGCCTAAATCCGTTCATTTTTTTGCACTCCACACCACCCTGGGTTAGACACCGGCTATATGCAAATCAGCTCTGACCCTGTGCCTCATGGGAACAGTCCAGTCCGAACTACCAAGCCATGTCTTTCCCAGACCGGAATCAAGCATCCAAGGACCGGTTTCTGGCTATCAGCCTTCATCAGCCTGGATAGCTTGACTCCAGTGGGGTGGAGAGCCTGGGACTCATGTCTGAGCATACCCAGCCCACTCGGGGTGAAAATTGCAAAAAACACAGATGATGGACAGAATGTAGAACAATGTCATACATTCACCCCAGTACAAGGATCCGAGCCTAAATCCATAGTTTTTTTGCACTCCACACCACCCTGGGTTAGACACTGGCTATATGCAAATCAGCTCTGACCCTGTGCCTCATGGGAACAGTCCAGTCCGAACTACCAAGCCATGTCTTTCCCAGTCCGGAATCAAGCATCCAAGGACCGGTTTCTGGCTATCAGCCTTCATCAGCCTGGATAGCTTGACTCCAGTGGTGTGGAGAGCCTGGGACTCACGTCTGAGCATACCCAGCACACTCGGGGGGAAAATTGCAAAAAACACAGTTGATGGACAGAATGTAGAACAATGTCATACATTCACCCCAGTACAAGGATCATTCTGGGCCTAAATCCATCGTTTTTTTGCACTCCACACCACCCTGGGTTAGACACTGGCTATATCCAAATCAGCTCTGACTCTGTGCCTCATGGGAACAATCCAGTCCGAACTACCAAGCCATGTCTTTCCCAGACCGGAATCAAGCATCCAAGGACCGGTTTCTGGCTATCAGCCTTCATCAGCCTGGATAGCTTGACTCCAGTGGTGTGGAGAGCCTGGGACTCACGTCTGAGCATACTCAGCCCACTCGGGGTGAAAATTGCATAAAACACAGTTGATGGACAGAATGTAGAACAATGTCATACATTCACCCCAGTACAAGGATCTGGGCCTAAATCCATTGTTTTTTGCACTCCACACCACCCTGGGTTAGACACTGGCTATATGCAAATCAGCTCTGACCCTGTGCCTCATGTGAACAGTCCAGTCCGAACTACCAAGCCATGTCTATCCCAGACCGGAATCAAGCATCCAAGGACCGGTTTCTGGTTATCAGCCTTCATCAGCCTGGATAGCTTGTCTCCAGTGGTGTGGAGAGCCTGGGACTCACGTCTGAGCATGCCCAGCCAGCTCGGAGTGAAAATTGCAAAAAACACGGTTGATGGACAGAATGTAGAACAATGTCATACATTCACCCCAGTACAAGGATCTGGGCCTAAATCCATTGTTTTTTTGCACTCCACACCACCCTGGGTTAGACACTGGCTATATCCAAATCAGCTCTGACTCTGTGCCTCATGGGAACAGTCCAGTCCGAACTACCAAGCCATGTCTTTCCCAGACCGGAATCAAGCATCCAAGGACCGGTTTCTGGCTATCAGCCTTCATCAGCCTGGATAGCTTGACTGCAGTGGGGTGGAGAGCCTGGGACTCACGTCTGAGCATACCCAGCCCACTCGGGGTGAAAATTGCAAAAAACACAGTTGATGGACAGAATGTAGAACCACGTCATACTCCACACCCCGAGTGGGCTAGGTATGCTCAGACGTGAGTCCCAGGCTCTCCACACAACTGGAGTCAAGCTATCCAGGCTGATGAAGGCTGATAGCCAGAAACTGGTCCTTGGATGCTTGATTCTGGTCTGGGAAAGACATGGCTTGGTAGTTCGGACTGGACTGTTCCCATGAGGCACAGGGTCAGAGCTGATTTGCATATAGCCAGTGTCTAACCCAGGGTGGTGTGGAGTGCAAAAAAACGATGGATTTAGGCCCAGATCCTTGTATTGGGGTGAATGTATGACATTTTTCTACATTCTGTCCATCAACTGTGTTTTTTGCAATTTTCTCCCCGAGTGGGCTGGGTATGCTCAGACGTGAGTCCCAGGCTCTCCACACCACTGGAGTCAAGCTATCCAAGCTGATGAAGGCTGATAGCCAGAAACCGGTCCTTGGATGCTTGATTCCAGTTTTGGAAAGACATGGCTTGGTAGTTCAGACTGGACTGTTCCCATGAGGCACAGGGTCAGAGCAGATTTGCATATAGCCAGTGTCTAACCCAGGGTGGTGTGGAGTGCAAAAAAACGATGGATTTAGGCCCAGATCCTTGTACTGGGGTGAATATATGACATTGTCTACATTCTGTCCATCAACTGTGTTTTTTGCAATTTTCACCCGAGTGGGCTGGGTATGCTCAGACGTGAGTCCCAGGCTCTCCACACCACTGGAGTCAAGCTATCCAAGCTGATGAAGGCTGATAGCCAGAAACCGGTCCTTGGATGCTTGATTCCAGTTTTGGAAAGACATGGCTTGGTAGTTCAGACTGGACTGTTCCCATGAGGCACAGGGTCAGAGCAGATTTGCATATAGCCGGTGTCTAACCCAGGGTGGTGTGGAGTGCAAAAAAACGATGATTTAGGCCCAGATCCTTGTACTGGGGTGAATGTATGACATTGTTCTACATTCTGTCCATCAACTGTGTTTTTTGCTTATATATAGGTCGCCTGTTTTTTGCCAGTAGAGACAGTGAAATAATGTGAGCAGAGACACACATACTGCTTTCAGAGACAGACATGGTAGATTATATGGAACATCCTGGTCATGTGCCTAAGATCACACTTTGAGTCAAGCTTTATTTTAAATGGATCTGGGTGACTAATATGCTTAGTTGATGTCTTTAAAAATATGGAAGTACATGTTTTTTAAAGACATGGTAGATTACATGTAACATGCTGGTCATGTGCCTAAGATCACACTGATGGGTGAATCAAGCTTGACTCACAGTGTGATCTTAGGCACATGACCAGGATGTTACATGTAATGAGAAATGAATGTTATGTCTTGCTTATATGTAGGTGGCCTGTTTTTTGCCAGTAGAGACAGTGAAATAATGTGAGCAGAGACACACATACTGCTTTCAGAGACAGACATGGTAGATTACATGAAACATCCTGGTCATGTGCCTAAGATCACACTTTGAGTCAAGCTAGATTTTAAATGGATCTGGGTGAATAATATGCTTAGTTGATGTCTTTAAAAATATGGAAGTACATGTTTTTTAAAGACATGGTAGATTGCATGTAACATCCTGGTCATGTGCCTAAGATCACACTGATGGGTGAATCAAGCTTGACTCACTATGTGATCTTAGGCACATGACCAGGATGTTACATGTAATGGGAAATGAATGTTATGTCTTGCTTATATATAGCAAAAAACACAGTTGATGGACAGAATGTAGAACAATGTCATACATTCACCCCAGTACTAGGATCTGGGCCTAAATCCATCTTTTTTTGCACTCCACACCACCCTGGGTTAGACACTGGCTATATGCAAATCAGCTCTGACCCTGTGCATCATGGGAACAGTCCAGTCCGAACTACCAAGCCATGTCTTTCCCAGACCGGAATCAAGCATCCAAGGACCAGGTGCTGGCTATCAGCCTTCATCAGCCTGGATAGCTTGACTCCAGTGGTGTGGAGAGCCTGGGACTCACGTCTGAGCATACCCAGCACACTCGGGGTGAAAGTAGCAAAAAACACAGTTGATGGACAGAATGTAGAACAATGTCATACATTCACCCCAGTACAAGGATCTGGGCCTAAATCCATCGTTTTTTTGCACTCCACACCAACCTGGGTTAGACAATGGCTATATGCAAATCAGCTCTGACCCTGTGCCTCATGGGAACAGTCCAGTCCGAACTACCAAGCCATGTCTTTCCCCGACCGGAATCAAGCTTCCAAGGACCGGTTTCTGGCTATCAGCCTTCATCAGCCTGGATAGCTTGTCTCCAGTGGTGTGGAGAGCCTGGGACTCACGTCTGAGCATACCCAGCCCACTCGGGGTGAAAATTGCAAAAAACACAGTTGATGGACAGAATATAGAACAATGTCATACATTCACCCCAGTACAAGGATCTGGGCGTAAATCCATCATTTTTTTGCACTCCACACCACCCTGGGTTAGACACTGGCTATATGCAAATCAGCTCTGACCCTGTGCCTCATGGGAACAGTCCAGTCCGAACTACCAAGCCATGTCTTTCCCAGACCGGAATCAAGCTTCCAAGGACCGGTTTCTGGCTATCAGCCTTCATCAGCCTGGATAGCTTGTCTCTAGTGGTGTGGAGAGCCTGGGACTCACGCCTGAGCATACCCAGCCCACTCGGGGTGAAAATTGCAAAAAACACAGTTGATGGACAGAATGTAGAACAATGTCATACATTCACCCCAGTACAAGGATCTGGGCCTAAATCCATTATTTTTTTGCACTCCACACCACCCTGGGTTAGACACCGGCTATATGCAAATCAGCACTGACCCTGTGCCTCATGGGAACAGTCCAGTCCGAACTACCAAGCCATGTCTTTCCCAGACCGGAATCAAGCATCCAAGGACCGGTTTCTGGCTATCAGCCTTCATCAGCCTGGATAGCTTGACTCCAGTGGTATGGAGAGCCTGGGACTCACGTCTGAGCATTCCCAGCACACTCGGGGGGAAAATTGCAAAAAACACAGTTGATGGACAGAATGTAGAACAATGTCATAGATTCACCCCAGTACAAGGATCTGGGCCTAAATCCGTTCATTTTTTTGCACTCCACACCACCCTGGGTTAGACACCGGCTATATGCAAATCAGCTCTGACCCTGTGCCTCATGGGAACAGTCCAGTCCGAACTACCAAGCCATGTCTTTCCCAGACCGGAATCAAGCATCCAAGGACCGGTTTCTGGCTATCAGCCTTCATCAGCCTGGATAGCTTGACTCCAGTGGGGTGGAGAGCCTGGGACTCATGTCTGAGCATACCCAGCCCACTCGGGGTGAAAATTGCAAAAAACACAGTTGATGGACAGAATGTAGAACAATGTCATACATTCACCCCAGTACAAGGATCTGAGCCTAAATCCTTAGTTTTTTTGCACTCCACACCACCCTGGGTTAGATACTGGCTATATGCAAATCAGCTCTGACCCTGTGCCTCATGGGAACAGTCCAGTCCGAACTACCAAGCCATGTCTTTCCCAGACCGGAATCAAGCATCCAAGGACCGGTTTCTGGCTATCAGCCTTCATCAGCCTGGATAGCTTGACTCCAGTGGTGTGGAGAGCCTGGGACTCACGTCTGAGCATACCCAGCACACTCGGGGGGAAAATTGCAAAAAACACAGTTGATGGACAGAATGTAGAACAATGTCATACATTCACCCCAGTACAAGGATCTGGGCCTAAATCCATCGGTTTTTTTGCACTACACACCACCCTGGGTTAGACACTGGCTATATGCAAATCAGCTCTGACCCTGTGCCTCATGGGAACAGTCCAGTCCGAACTACCAAGCCATGTCTTTCCCAGACCGGAATCAAGCATCCAAGGACCGGTTTCTGGCTATCAGCCTTCATCAGCCTGGATAGCTTGTCTCCAGTGGTGTGGAGAGCCTGGGACTCACGTCTGAGCATACCCAGCCCACTCGGGGTGAAAATTGCAAAAAACACAGTTGATGGACAGAATGTAGAACAATGTCATACATTCACCCCAGTACAAGGATCTGGGCCTAAATCCATCATTTTTTTGCACTCCACACCACCCTGGGTTAGACACTGGCTATATGCAAATCAGCTCTGACCCTGTGCCTCATGGGAACAGTCCAGTCCGAACTACAAAGCCATGTCTTTCCCAGACCGGAATCAAGCATCCAAGGACCGGTTTCTGGCTATTAGCCTTCATCAGCCTGTAAAGCTTGACTCCAGTGGTGTGGAGAGCCTGGGACTCACGTCTGAGCATACCCAGCCCACTCGGGGTGAAAATTGCAAAAAACACAGTTGATGGACAGAATGTAGAACAATGTCATACATTCACCCCAGTACAAGGATCTGAGCCTAAATCCTTAGTTTTTTTGCACTCCACACCACCCTGGGTTAAATACTGGCTATATGCAAATCAGCTCTGACCCTGTGCCTCATGGGAACAGTCCAGTCTGAACTACCAAGCCATGTCTTTCCCAGACCGGAATCAAGCATCCAAGGACCGGTTTCTGGCTATCAGCCTTCATCAGCCTGGATAGCTTGACTCCAGTGGTGTGGAGAGCCTGGGACTCACGTCTGAGCATACCCAGCACACTCGGGGGAAAAATTGCAAAAAACACAGTTGATGGACAGAATGTAGAACAATGTCATACATTCACCCCAGTACAAGGATCTGGGCCTAAATCCATCGTTTTTTTGCACTCCACACCACCCTGGGTTAGACAATGGCTATATGCAAATCAGCTCTGACCCTGTGCCTCATGGGAACAGTCCAGTCCGAACTACCAAGCCATGTCTTTCCCCGACCGGAATCAAGCTTCCAAGGACCGGTTTCTGGCTATCAGCCTTCATCAGCCTGGATAGCTTGTCTCCAGTGGTGTGGAGAGCCTGGGACTCACGTCTGAGCATACCCAGCCCACTCGGGGTGAAAATTGCAAAAAACACAGTTGATGGACAGAATGTAGAACAATGTCATACATTCACCCCAGTACAAGGATCTGGGCGTAAATCCATCATTTTTTTGCACTCCACACCACCCTGGGTTAGACACTGGCTATATGCAAATCAGCTCTGACCCTGTGCCTCATGGGAACAGTCCAGTCCGAACTACCAAGCCATGTCTTTCCCAGACCGGAATCAAGCTTCCAAGGACCGGTTTCTGGCTATCAGCCTTCATCAGCCTGGATAGCTTGTCTCTAGTGGTGTGGAGAGCCTGGGACTCACGTCTGAGCATACCCAGCCCACTCGGGGTGAAAATTGCAAAAAACACAGTTGATGGACAGAATGTAGAACAATGTCATACATTCACCCCAGTACAAGGATCTGGGCCTAAATCCATTATTTTTTTGCACTCCACACCACCCTGGGTTAGACACCGGCTATATGCAAATCAGCACTGACCCTGTGCCTCATGGGAACAGTCCAGTCCGAACTACCAAGCCATGTCTTTCCCAGACCGGAATCAAGCATCCAAGGACCGGTTTCTGGCTATCAGCCTTCATCAGCCTGGATAGCTTGACTCCAGTGGGGTGGAGAGCCTGGGACTCATGTCTGAGCATACCCAGCCCACTCGGGGTGAAAATTGCAAAAAACACAGTTGATGGACAGAATGTATAACAATGTCATACATTCACCCCAGTACAAGGATCTGAGCCTAAATCCTTAGTTGTTTTGCACTCCACACCACCCTGGGTTAGATACTGGCTATATGCAAATCAGCTCTGACCCTGTGCCTCATGGGAACAGTCCAGTCCGAACTACCAAGCCATGTCTTTCCCAGACCGGAATCAAGCATCCAAGGACCGGTTTCTAGCTATCAGCCTTCATCAGCCTGGATAGCTTGACTCCAGTGGTGTGGAGAGCCTGGGACTCACGTCTGAGCATACCCAGCACACTCGGGGGGGAAAATTGCAAAAAACACAGTTGATGGACAGAATGTAGAACAATGTCATACATTCACCCCAGTATAAGGATCTGGGCCTAAATCCATCGTTTTTTTTGCACTACACACCACCCTGGGTTAGACACTGGCTATATGCAAATCAGCTCTGACTCTGTGCCTCATGGGAACAGTCCAGTCCGAACTACCAAGCCATGTCTTTCCCAGACCGGAATCAAGCATCCAAGGACCGGTTTCTGGCTATCAGCCTTCATCAGCCTGGATAGCTTGTCTCCAGTGGTGTGGAGAGCCTGGGACTCACGTCTGAGCATACCCAGCCCACTCGGGGTGAAAATTGCAAAAAACACAGTTGATGGACAGAATGTAGAACAATGTCATACATTCACCCCAGTACAAGGATCTGGGCCTAAATCCATCATTTTTTTGCACTCCACACCACCCTGGGTTAGACACTGGCTATATGCAAATCAGCTCTGACCCTGTGCCTCATGGGAACAGTCCAGTCCGAACTACAAAGCCATGTCTTTCCCAGACCGGAATCAAGCATCCAAGGACCGGTTTCTGGCTATTAGCCTTCATCAGCCTGTAAAGCTTGACTCCAGTGGTGTGGAGAGCCTGGGACTCACGTCTGAGCATACCCAGCCCACTCGGGGTGAAAATTGCAAAAAACACAGTTGATGGACAGAATGTAGAACAATGTCATACATTCACCCCAGTACAAGGATCTGAGCCTAAATCCTTAGTTTTTTTGCACTCCACACCACCCTGGGTTAGATACTGGCTATATGCAAATCAGCTCTGACCCTGTGCCTCATGGGAACAGTCCAGTCTGAACTACCAAGCCATGTCTTTCCCAGACCGGAATCAAGCATCCAAGGACCGGTTTCTGGCTATCAGCCTTCATCAGCCTGGATAGCTTGACTCCAGTGGTGTGGAGAGCCTGGGACTCACGTCTGAGCATACCCAGCACACTCGGGGGGGAAAATTGCAAAAAACACAGTTGATGGACAGAATGTAGAACAATGTCATACATTCACCCCAGTACAAGGATCTGGGCCTAAATCCATCGTTTTTTTTGCACTACACACCACCCTGGGTTAGACACTGGCTATATGCAAATCAGCTCTGACTCTGTGCCTCATGGGAACAGTCCAGTCCGAACTACCAAGCCATGTCTTTCCCAGACCGGAATCAAGCATCCAAGGACCGGTTTCTGGCTATCAGCCTTTATCAGCCTGGATAGCTTGTCTCCAGTGGTGTGGAGAGCCTGGGACTCACGTCTGAGCATACCCAGCCCACTCGGGGTGAAAATTGCAAAAAACACAGTTGATGGACAGAATGTAGAACAATGTCATACATTCACCCCAGTACAAGGATCTGGGCCTAAATCCATCATTTTTTTGCACTCCACACCACCCTGGGTTAGACACTGGCTATATGCAAATCAGCTCTGACCCTGTGCCTCATGGGAACAGTCCAGTCCGAACTACAAAGCCATGTCTTTCCCAGACCGGAATCAAGCATCCAAGGACCGGTTTCTGGCTATTAGCCTTCATCAGCTTGTAAAGCTTGACTCCAGTGGTGTGGAGAGCCTGGGACTCACGTCTGAGCATACCCAGCCCACTCGGGGTGAAAATTGCAAAAAACACAGTTGATGGACAGAATGTAGAACAATGTCATACATTCACCCTAGTACAAGGATCTGGGCCTAAACCCATCATTTTTTTGCACTCCACACCACTCTGGGTTAGACACTGGCTATATGCAAATCAGCTCTGACCCTGTGCCTTATGAGAACAGTCCAGTCCGAACTACCAAGCCATGTCTTTCCCAGACCGGAATCAAGCTTCCAAGGACCGGTTTCTGGCTATCAGCCTTCATCAGCCTGGATTGCTTGTCTCCAGTGGTGTGGAGAGCCTGGGACTCACGACTGAGCATACCCAGCCCACTCGGGTGAAAATAGCAAAAAACACAGTTGATGGACAGAATGTAGAACAATGTCATACATTCACCCTAGTACAAGGATCTGGGCCTAAATCCATCATTTTTTTGCACTCCACACCACCCTGGGTTAGACACTGGCTATATGCAAATCAGCTCTGACCCTGTGCCTCATGGGAACAGTCCAGTCCGAACTACAAAGCCATGTCTTTCCCAGACCGGAATCAAGCATCCAAGGACCGGTTTCTGGCTATTAGCCTTCATCAGCCTGTAAAGCTTGACTCCAGTGGTGTGGAGAGCCTGGGACTCACGTCTGAGCATACCCAGCCCACTCGGGGTGAAATTGCAAAAAAAACAGTTGATGGACAGAATGTAGAACAATGTCATACATTCACCCCAGTACAAGGATCTGGGCTTAAATCCATCGTTTGTTTGCACTCCACACCACCCTGGGTTAGACACTGGCTATATGCAAATCAGCTCTGACCCTGTACCTCATGGGAACAGTCCAGTCCGAACTACCAAGCCATGTCTTTCCCAGACCGGAATCAAGCTTCCAAGGACCGGTTTCTGGCTATCAGCCTTCATCAGCCTGGATTGCGTGTCTCCAGTGGTGTGGAGAGCCTGGGACTCATGAATGAGCATACCCAGCCCACTCGGGTGAAAATAGCAAAAAACACAGTTGATGGACAGAATGTAGAACAATGTCATACATTCACCCTAGTACAAGGATCTGGGCCTAAATCCATCATTTTTTTGCACTCCACACCACCCTGGGTTAGACACTGGCTATATGCAAATCAGCTCTGACCCTGTGCCTCATGGGAACAGTCCAGTCCGAACTACCAAGCCATGTCTTTCCCAGATCGGAATCAAGCATCCAAGGACCGGTTTCTGGCTATCAGCCTTCATCAGCCTGGATAGCTTGACTCCAGTGCTGTGGAGAGCCTGGGACTCACGTCTGAGCATGCCCAGCCCACTCCGGGTGAAAATGGCAAAAAACACAGTTGATGGACAGAATGTAGAACAATGTCATACATTCACCCCAGTACAAGGATCTGGGCCTAAATCCATCGTTTTTTTGCACTCCACACCACCCTGGGTTAGACACTGGCTATATCCAAATCAGCTCTGACTCTGTGCCTCATGGGAACAGTCCAGTCCGAACTACCAAGCCATGTCTTTCCCAGACCGGAATCAAGCATCCAAGGACCGGTTTCTGGCTATCAGCCTTCATCAGCCTGGATAGCTTGACTCCAGTGGGGTGGAGAGCCTGGGACTCACGTCTGAGCATACCCAGCCCACTCGGGGTGAAAATTGCAAAAAACACAGTTGATGGACAGAATGTAGAACAATGTCATACATTCACCCCAGTAAAAGGATCTGGGCCTAAATCCATAGTTTTTTTGCACTCCACACCCTCCTGGGTTAGACACTGGCTATGTGCAAATCAGCTCTGACCCTGTGCCTCATGGGAACAGTCCAGTTCGAACTACCAAGCCATGTCTTTCCCAGACCGGAATCAAGCATCCAAGGACCGGATTCTGGCTATCAGCCTTCATCAGCCTGGATAGCTTGACTCCAGTGGGGTGGAGAGCCTGGGACTCATGTCTGAGCATACCCAGCCCACTCGGGGTGAAAATTGCAAAAAACACAGTTGATGGACAGAATGTAGAACAATGTCATACATTCACCCCAGTACAAGGATCTGAGCCTAAATCCATAGTTTTTTTGCACTCCACACCACCCTGGGTTAGACACTGGCTATATGCAAATCAGCTCTGACCCTGTGCCTCATGGGAACAGTCCAGTCCGAACTACCAAGCCATGTCTTTCCCAGACCGGAATCAAGCATCCAAGGACCGGTTTCTGGCTATCAGCCTTCATCAGCCTGGATAGCTTGACTCCAGTGGTGTGGAGAGCCTGGGACTCACGTCTGAGCATACCCAGCACACTCGGGGGGAACATTGCAAAAAACACAGTTGATGGACAGAATGTAGAACAATGTCATACATTCACCCCAGTACAAGGATCTGGGCCTAAATCCATCATTTTTTTGCACTCCACACCACCCTGGGTTAGACACTGGCTATATCCAAATCAGCTCTGACTCTGTGCCTCATGGGAACAGTCCAGTCCGAACTACCAAGCCATGTCTTTCCCAGACCGGAATCAAGCATCCAAGGACCGGTTTCTGGCTATCAGCCTTCATCAGCCTGGATAGCTTGACTCCAGTGGGGTGGAGAGCCTGGGACTCACTTCTGAGCATACCCAGCCCACTTGGGGTGAAAATTGCAAAAAACACAGTTGATGGACAGAATGTAGAACAATGTCATACATTCACCCCAGTACAAGGATCCGAGCCTAAATCCATAGTTTTTTTGCACTCCACACCACCCTGGGTTAGACACTGGCTATATGCAAATCAGCTCTGACCCTGTGCCTCATGGGATCAGTCCAGTCCGAACTACCAAGCCATGTCTTTCCCAGACCGGAATCAAGCTTCCAAGGACCGGTTTCTGGCTATCAGCCTTCATCAGCCTGGATAGCTTGTCTCCAGTGGCGTGGAGAGCCTGGGACTCACGTCTGAGCATACCCAGCCCACTCGGGGTGAAAATTGCAAAAAACACAGTTGATGGACAGAATGTAGAACAATGTCATACATTCACCCCAGTACAAGGATCTGGGCCTAAATCCATCATTTTTTTGCACTCCACACCACCCTGGGTTAGACACTGGCTATATGCAAATCAGCTCTGACCCTGTGCCTCATGGGAACAGTCCAGTCCGAACTACCAAGCCATGTCTTTCCCAGACCGGAATCAAGCATCCAAGGACCGGTTTCTGGCTATTAGCCTTCATCAGCCTGTAAAGCTTGACTCCAGTGGTGTGGAGAGCCTGGGACTCACGTCTGAGCATACCCAGCCCACTCGGGGTGAAATTGCAAAAAAAACAGTTGATGGACAGAATGTAGAACAATGTCATACATTCACCCCAGTACAAGGATCTGGGCTTAAATCCATCGTTTGTTTGCACTCCACACCACCCTGGGTTAGACACTGGCTATATGCAAATCAGCTCTGACCCTGTGCCTCATGGGAACAGTCCAGTCCGAACTACCAAGCCATGTCTTTCCCAGACCGGAATCAAGCTTCCAAGGACCGGTTTCTGGCTATCAGCCTTCATCAGCCTGGATTGCTTGTCTCCAGTGGTGTGGAGAGCCTGGGACTCACGACTGAGCATACCCAGCCCACTCTGGTGAAAATAGCAAAAAACACAGTTGATGGACAGAATGTAGAACAATGTCATACATTCACCCTAGTACAAGGATCTGGGCCTAAATCCATCATTTCTTTGCACTCCACACCACCCTGGGTTAGACACTGGCTATATGCAAATCAGCTCTGACCCTGTGCCTCATGGGAACAGTCCAGTCCGAACTACCAAGCCATGTCTTTCCCAGATCGGAATCAAGCATCCAAGGACCGGTTTCTGGCTATCAGCCTTCATCAGCCTGGATAGCTTGACTCCAGTGGTGTGGAGAGCCTGGGACTCACGTCTGAGCATGCCCAGCCCACTCGGAGTGAAAATGGCAAAAAACACAGTTGATGGACAGAATGTAGAACAATGTCATACATTCACCCCAGTACAAGGATCTGGGCCTAAATCCATAGTTTTTTTGCACTCCACACCACCCTGGGTTAGACACTGGCTATATCCAAATCAGCTCTGACTCTGTGCCTCATGGGAACAGTCCAGTCCGAACTACCAAGCCATGTCTTTCCCAGACCGGAATCAAGCATCCAAGGACCGGTTTCTGGCTATCAGCCTTCATCAGCCTGGATAGCTTGTCTCCAGTGGTGTGGAGAGCCTGGGACTCACGTCTGAGCATGCCCAGCCAGCTCGGAGTGAAAATTGAAAAAAACACAGTTGATGGACAGAATGTGAGTTTGGTCATCCCCGGATATAGTTTCTCCCCCCTGCATTTCCCCTTGCGCCTGGTCCGACCACTCTCTCATCTCCTTCACTATTAACATTGGTTCTTCTCACAAACACCCCCGCCCCAAGAACGTTTTTGCACGTAGCTGGAATCGTGCTGATCTGTCTTCCCTCTCTCATTCCCTTGCTTCTTCTCCCCCTGACCTCAATGGCATTCCCCTTGACTCACAGGCCGCCGCAGTTGGTAACTGGTTATCGTCTGCCTGCAACCTAGTAGCCCCCCCCAAGCTAGTTAAGTCCATTCGTCCACACGAGGCTCATCGTTGGTTTAACTCTGAGCTCAAGGTCCTTAAATTGGAACTCAGACGCTCTGAGCGCCTTTGGCGCCACAGCTACTGCACCGACCTCAAGGAGAAATATAAATCTCTTCTTAAAGAGTACAAGAAAGCCATTCTTGGGACTAAGTCTAAGTATTTCTCCGAACAAGTAATCCTTTCGGCCAACAAATCTAAAGAGATCTTCTCTTTGGTCAACAATTTGGCTACCTCCGATCGTGCTTGCCCTAATTTTATCCCCTCTCAGGCCCTCTGTTCTTCTTTAAACGACTTCTTCATTGAGAAGATCGTTAAAATTAAATCCAACATTTCTAATACTCTTTGTACTCCACTTCATTCTGTCCCCTCTGCGTCTAATTCTTCCTTCTCCTCTTTTCCACCTCTTTCTTTGGATTCCTTCTTAGCCCTGCTCACTAAAATCAAGTCCGGCTCTCCCACCGACTGTGCCCCTGCTCGCATTCTTAAAACTCTCTTTTCTTCTTGTCCTGCCACCCCTCTTTCCCTCCTTAATGCCTCTCTCTCCACTGGATCGGTCCCTTCTTCATTTAAATCTGCTATTGTTTCCCCTATTCTTAAAAAACCTGGTCTCGATTCCTCTCTCCCTTCTAACTTTAGGCCCATCTCTCTTCTTCCCTACCTTGCTAAAATTCTGGAATCTTATGTTACTTCTTGTCTTTCTACTTATGTTGAGCAGAACCAACTTCTTGCTTCTCACCAAGCAGGTTTTCGCTCGGGTCATTCGACCGAGTCTGTGGTGCTCGCCATACTTGACGAGCTGAAAGCCAAGGCTGACACCAATTCTCCCCAAGCTTTGGTTCTCCTCGACCTGTCCGCTGCGTTTGACACGGTCGACCATAACATTCTTTTGGACCGTGTCAGCGCAGCGGGCATCAGAGGTTCTGCCCTTTCCTGGATCACGTCCTTTCTAACAGGACGTTCACAAGCTGTTCACCTCCCCGGCTTTTCTGCTCTCCCCCTCCCGGTGCCCTGTGGGGTCCCCCAAGGTTCTTCCCTCTCTCCCCTTCTTTTCAATCTTTATATTCACCCACTTATTTCTTCTCTTCTTCAGCTGGGGGTCTCGGTGTTTAATTACGCAGACGACCTCCAGCTTGTCTTTGACCTCTCTTCTTCTTCTCACTCCCCATCCTTCTTTCGTTCCACCATGGTCTTTATTTCTGGGTGGATGAGCGCCATTCATCTCAAGCTCAACCCAGACAAGACTGAGCTTGTCCTGACTGGCGGCTCATCCAGCCCTTGGTCCTCTGCTTTCTGGCCCACCACCCTTGGTCCCCCCCCCCACCCCGGTTGTCTCCGTTAAAACATTGGGCATTAAGGTCAGCCAGGACCTGTCCATGCATGGCCAGGTCAGTGCTGTAGTATCTTCTTGCTTTCTTTCCCTTTGGCTGATCCGAAAAATTTCTTGTTTCTTTTCCCTGGAATCGCTTAAAATTATCATTTATGCCCTCATCACTTCCCGCCTTGATTATGGTAACAGCTTGTTCGTGGGTATTCCTGCCTACGAAACCCGCCGCCTCCAAGCAATCCAAAATCAGGCTGCCCGTCTCATCTTTCACCTACCCAAAACTTACCATATCACTCCTGTCCTCAAATCCCTTCACTGGTTACCCATTCTGCAGAGATCCTTGTTCAAACTAGGCTGCCTTGTTTATCGGGCCCTTGATCGCTCTGCACCGGCGTTCATTAACTCTCTTATCTCTTCCCACACCCCTGTCCGCACTCTCCGCTCATCTTCTTCTGCCCTCCTCACTGTTCCCCGTTTCCGCAAAACTCGCACTGGTGGGTCCAGATTTTCTGTGCTTGCACCCCGGGTTTGGAAATCCCTTCCTCTTTCTATGCGCTCTATTCCTATTTTTTCACACTTCCGTAAAGCGCTTAAAACATTCCTGTTTTCCTTAGCCTACTCCTGTTAATCCTCCCTGGCCCTGTTTGTTCTGCTCCCTAGACCTTTCAGCGCCAGGAAGCCGTTTGGCCATCGTGCGCTCTATAAATAATTTCATTCATTCATTCATTCATTCATTCATTCATTCATTCAGACAGTGAAATAATGTGAGCAGAGACACACATACTGCTTGCAGAGACAGACATGGTAGATTATATGAAACATCCTGGTCATGTGCCTAAGATCATACTGTGAGTCAAGCTTGATTTTAAATGGATCTCGGTGAATAATATGCTTAGTTGATGTCTTTAAAAATATGGAAGTACATGTTTTTTAAAGACATGGTAGATTACATGTAACATCCTGGTCATGTGCCTAAGATCACACTGATGGGTGAATCAAGCTTGACTCACAGTGTGATCTTAGGCACATGACCAGGATGTTACATGTAATGAGAAATTAATGTTATGTCTTGCTTATATGTAGGTGGCCTGTTTTTGCCAGTAGAGACAGTGAAATAATGTGAGCAGAGACACACATACTGCTTTCAGAGACAGACATGGTAGATTATATGAAACATCCTGGTCATGTGCCTAAGATCACACTTTGAGTCTCCCTTGATTTTAAATGGATCTGGGTGAATAATATGCTTAGTTAATGTCTTTAAAAATATGGAAGTACATGTTTTTTAAAGACATGGTAGATTACATGTAACATCCTGGTCATGTGCCTAAGATCACACTGATGGGTGAATCAAGCTTGACTCACAGTGTGATCTTAGGCACATGACCAGGATGTTACATGTAATGAGAACTGAATGTTATGTCTTGCTTATATGTAGGTGGCCTGTTTTTTGCCAGTAGAGACAGTGAAATAATGTGAGCAGAGACACACATACTGCTTTCAGAGACAGACATGGTAGATTATATGAAACATCCTGGTCATGTGCCTAAGATCACACTTTGAGTCAAGCTTGATTTTAAATGGATCTGGGTGAATAATATGCTTAGTTGATGTCTTGAAAAATATGGAAGTACATGTATTTTTAAAGACATGGTAGATTACATGTAACATCCTGGTCATGTGCCTAGGATCACACTGATGGGTGAATCAAGCTTGACTCACAGTGTGATCTTAGGCACATGACCAGGATGTTACATGTAATGAGAAATGAATATTATGTCTTGCTTATGTATATGTAACATATATAACACACCCTGGATCTTGATTGCACAGCTTAGAGCCTATTTCAGAAGTAAGAGGCCTAACAGACATGCTGCCTAAGATTCCCTACTAGTACATGTACTAAGCAAATTATTCACCCAGATCCATTTAAAATCAAATTTGACTCACAGTGTGATCTTAGGCACATGAGACACATGTCATGACACACATACAAGGAGAGAAATGAAACATATAAAAAGAGAGATTATGCACGTGCAAAGTGACATGAGACACAGACACAGAGTACCTTTTAAGCTAAAAGAGACAAACCGTTCGAAGGCACAGGTGACATTATTGAAAAATGTGAAAATGTAATTCCTTATTTCACACAGACACTCAGGGGCATATTACCAACGTTAAGAGATATTTATCGCTAACGATGCTTAGCAACAAATTTCTTACCACTAAGCATCGTCAGAAATTATCGCAGATAAACCTTGCTATTATCAAGGTTTATCGCAAATGCGATAAAAAACGGCCGCAATGCATGAATATCGCTGAAAAGTCAGCGATATTCATGCATTACCGAGCTAATGCTCTTAGCCATGTTATCCACCTCCCATTGGATAACATGGCTAAGAACTGCTCAGGGCAGGTGTTAGTTTTTGGAGATATTCGCGCTTAGCGCGAGTATCTCCAAAAGTTGGTAATAGGAGATAGCGATGTTAGCGACTGTTTCCAGTCGCTAACATCTTGGCACGCCCACTTTGCATGTCATTAGTGATAAATATCACTGACATGCAAAGTGGGGCCCAAGATGGTCGCTATCTCCTACTAGCGGTCGCTAACTGGTGTTAGCGACAGCTAGGTAATAGGGAGATAATTTTATCTCCGCTGTCTCTGCTTTTAAAGCCAAAAAAGCCAAGATAAACCCCCTTGATAATATGCCCCTCAGTGTGATCTTTGACAAAAATTTTAAAGCCAGACATTTTACCGGAAAACATTTTACATAGTAAATGGTTTTTGACACAAAGCACATCACATGTAATGTAAATCAGGCTTACGTTGTAAACTAGTGTTTATATCGTTTACTTATTGTAATTGCCATGTAATATGTTTGTAGTGGTCTATAATATGGTATTTTTTGTTTACCACAGATTATAATCATCTATAGAAAAATAAAAGAATATGCCATCCAAAGAAAGACGTAAAAAAAAATACAAAAAAGATTTAAGGTCTAAGAAAAGAGAAATACAAGACTCATCCAAAACAAAATCTTCAGTGAAAAAAAATAATGCTCCTGGTAAGCAAACTAAGAATTTTGTCAGGAAGTTATTGAAATGTCATTAAAAAAAGGTGTTGTTTCCAAGAAGAATAAAACACCTCTAATTAGAAAGAAGAAATTGTGTCCCTCCAAAAATGTTAGACCTGTAGAAGGAGATGATATTGTCTATAGCAATAGAAGGAGAAATCAATTTATTGAAATTCGTAGACGAATGTTTTATAACAGAATAATTTCCAATTTATTAATAAATGTTAATAGGTAATCAAAAAAGATCACCTTTTACAAGAAAAAAAACAGTTAAGATTGTGGATGAAGCATTTAAAGTGAAAAATAAATTGCATAATTTAGTAATGAATAGAATTTGTACACTAGATTAGGTAATCAATGTGTTCAAATCAAAATGTAAGTGGAAAAGAGTAATTAATCGGACTAATTTTTGTGATGTTTTATCTGGGGAATGGAAGCATAGTTCAAGTTGTGAGCCATTTTTTAATGAAGAAAGTTACTTTCAGGATATAGATTTGGTGCATGTGGTTAACACCAGTGGTCGAGCATATGAGGTGAAGGACGGTTGTCCGGTTGAAAAAGAAAAGATTGTGCCTAGAAATACAGAAGAGGTGTTAGCTGGTGAAGTTTTAGGGAGATGTCCTAAGACTCCAGTGTATACTAGGAATTGTAGTAGTATCTGTAGTGTGCGACAGGATTCAATTGATTTGTTTCGCAGTTTCTTACAGACATATACCAAGAAAAGTCTAAAACACAAAATGAAAATTTTGCAAGAGTTAGATACTTGTAGAGTGAGAGAAAAAACAGGTTTCCAAGGGGATTCACTGGCTTGTCTTTCAAGAAAAGTATGTCAGAGTGTTTTTCACCATTTTAGGATGTTAGCAGTGCATCATAATAAAGTGAGGAAATTAGTGAGAAGGTTGTATTATGCAAAATGTCCAGCACTTAAACTAAAAAAGTTAAACAGTGCTCTTTTGCATGGAACTGAATTAGATGTGAAAAACATTTGTGAAGAAATTGAGTTTTGTTACTTTGGTGAAAAAGAGGACAGTGCAGAAATTGATACAGTAATAGAAGGTAATGTAGAAGAGAATGTAGAGATTTCAAGTACAGAAAAATTTGAACATGAAATTACAATGTTTAAGGTCAATTCAATGAAAGGCCTAATTGTACTTGTGTGTATTGTCGACGAACTCATTATAAGTATCAGACTAGATTAGTTGATTTAAATGTAAAAAGCGAAAAGGTAAATAATAATTAGTGGAAGGATTTTGCAACTTATTTGTTGGTAGAAAATTGTTTTGATTTGGGTTCTGATCAATGTATTTGTAAATATTGTTATAATAAATTAAATGAAAACAGAATGCCTGTTAGAGCTGTTCATAATAATCTGGAATTGGTAGACATTCCTTCTGAATTGATGGATTTAAATACCTATGAGTCTATTCTGATTCAATGTGTGCATCCTTTTCAGGCTATTGTTCGCATGGAGCCTAAGACAGGGAAATTGCCTCCTTCAGATTTACAGAGAAGATTAAAGGGAAAAGTTGTTCATTTGCCTCTAGATTTGAAGAAAAATATTAATACAATTGGTGTAGAAAAAGTAGGAGAGGAACCTCTGGTTATTCTAGTTAATGGTGTTCCGACAAAGAGTAAGAAAATCTGGCAAGAATTAGTGGATGTTAGGAAAGTCAAAAAGGCAAGGTTGTATCTGGTAAAAAATAATGAGTACTATAAAAATGTGTATGTGGGAGAAGAGGAAACAACTTTAGAAGACGACACTGATTTCTCAGCTGGGCAAATTGAAAAAGTTGATGTCTCTAGAAGTGAAGAAATTTATGAACATTATAGTGTTCATCCATTGTATTCCAAAGAAGTAATGGGGAATGCTATTGACTTGTTTCAAATGAAAGAAGCCAAAGGAAGTCCCATTAGTGTATGGGAAGAAAGTTTGGAAGCTCATTGTTTTCCACAGTTATTTCCAACAGGTGAAGGTGGACGATATGACGACCGAGCTGTTCAAATTCCTGCATCTGAATACCGGACTTCAAGATTATATGCAGAATATCCAAGGTTTCGTCAATGCATTCCATATTTGTTCCATCTACTGTTTGAGAGTGACTTGTCTGGACTTTCTTATGCAGTGAACCATATACTGAAAAGTGGAGCACATCTACAAAATGTTTCGGCTAGGGACTTTATGGATAAAGTGAAACTGCAAGACAGTGTTTTGGAATCTCAGCTAATTAATCTTATGGCATGTCAGCGTGTTACTAATGAGTATTGGTACCGTTGTCATGGGGAATTGAAATGTATGCTAAGAAACTTAGGAACGCCTACATGGTTCCTCACTCTTAGCTGTGCTGAGTATGCTTGGGAAGACTTACTTGAATTTCTACGAGAGGCAAATAAAAACATTGAAAATATTGAATACAAGACACCTGGAGAACTGTGCTCTTTGGATCCAGTTAATGTATGCAGGTATTTCAATCATAGGTTTGAAGCTATGATGTCTTTTATTACAAACAAAAAAAATCCTCCGCTTGGAGAGGTGTTGGATTTCTTTTGGAGAAAGGAGTATCAAGCAAGAGGTGCTCCTCACATACATATGCTGCTATGGATTAAAGATGCACCAAAATTTGGAACAGATTCAGATGAGAAAGTGATGAGTTTCATTGAGCAGTATTCTACATGTGCTGTTCCGAAAAGTACAGAAGAAAACAATTTAAGACATCAAGTTTTACGCTTTCAAACCCATCGTTGTGGGAAATACTGTCGTCGAAAATACAAATCCATGGACAAGTTCTACACGAAATATCGTTTTGCATTTCCACGTCCAGTAACATCGAAAGGTAGAGTGAACAATTTTATGTCTTCTCTGCGACATACTGTGACAAGAAAATCACCAAAAAATACATACAACCTAAGAAGAAATGAGGAGTCTAAATACATAAATGACTACAACCCAGTCATTTTGTCCATGTGGAATGCTAACATGGATATTCAATATGTTGCTGATAACTCTATTGCTGTGGCTTGATATGTGACGTCTTACATCACAAAATCAGAAAAGATGGAACTGAAGGAAATGTGGGAGGAAATTTCACATGAAAAGAGTCTAAGCAAGAAATTATACAGTTACAGTCTGAAGATGTTGTCGCATCGAGAAATTGGAGAATATGAATGTTCTGATCGGTTATCATCAGCAAGTCTATATGCCAAATCTCGAACCATCATTTGGATGAGTCTAGGTCTTGCTGTAAGACGAAACCGAGTTTTGAAATCTTTACAAGAAATTGAGTATTTGACGGAGAAAGAACCAGACAGTACAGAAATTTTGAAGACAAACATGTTGGATACATACTATCCAAATAGAAGTAGTCATCTTGAGAACGTTTGCCTCCATGAAGGTCTGCAAACCTATACTTTTAAGAGGAACATCACAGAAGACATCAATAAAGGTGTATATGCTGTAATTGCGTTTGAAGGCTGTCTGGTGAAACAAAGAAAAGGCCATTTGATTAATCATCGAAAATTGAGTTGTGAATCTCCAGACAAAAGGGAATTTTATTACTTAGCTCTTTTGCAACTCTTTAAGCCTTGGCGTACAGAAGAGGAACTACTTGGATATATTCTTACTTATGAAGATTTGTTCAATGCAACCAAGGATACCATAGAATGTCCTGTTTTTTCAAATTATCTGCAAATGTTGAACGAGGAAATACAGCAAGAAGCTACAATTGCAGCAGAGATTGCTAGAGACAGTTCTCAAGAGTCAGGATCCACTAGGAGGACCAATTATACAAAATGAATCTGCCACTGCCATGGATGAAGTTGAAAGAGCCATGGAACAAGTTCAGGAGGATGTAGTTAACTTAGAAGATTTGGAAAAAGAACTAAACGTTGAGCAGAGACAAATATATGACGAAGTCACAGAACACATTGAGCATGGTTTATCTCATGAGAAAAAAGAGTGCTCATGTACATCATTTATACCTGTCCGACTGTACGTGAGTGGAGAAGCAGGAACTGGAAAAAGTTTTCTGATGAAAGCAATTGCAACGTATCTGCAGAAAAGAACGGAGTCATCGCTGTCTTGTGTTGTTACCACTCCAACTGGGTTGGCAGCACACAACATTAAAGGGATTACTTTACATCGCTTATTGATGCTGCCAGTAGAGCATGATAATAAATTACAATATCAAAAGCTATCTGGAGAAGCTTGTTGTGAAGTTTCAAGAGTCCTAAAGAAAATGAAACTTCTCTTCCTTGATGAAGTAAGCATGGTATCAAATGTAATGCTTGCTTTTGTGCATTTAAGAATGCAAGAAATTCTTAAAACAGAGTATGATGTGTTATTTGGAGGCAAACACATCATTGTTTTTGGAGATCTACTGCAACTAACTCCAGTGAAAGGACAACCAGTGTTTAAATTGCTTACACATGAAGATACAAGGAAGTGCCTAGGAAGCATTGGAAATGTTAACATATGGTTAAATTTCAAATATGCAGAACTGCTACAAAATATGCGACAGGCAAAGGATGAAGATTAT
Organism: Lissotriton helveticus; assembly: GCF_964261635.1. Classification (NCBI taxonomy): domain Eukaryota; kingdom Metazoa; phylum Chordata; class Amphibia; order Caudata; family Salamandridae; genus Lissotriton; species Lissotriton helveticus. Next base: position 784,333,534 of record NC_136057.1, on the reverse strand, counting down.
AAAAAGATTCTACAAGATGTAAGAATTGGAAAAGTAAGTGAGCATGGAAAAGCAGCTTTACATGCACGATTAATTTCAAATTTGTTTCCAAAAGAAAACATTCTCCCAGAGAATATATTTAAGAAAATTCCAGAAAACAAATCTGTCATATGCTTGATGCCAACTCTGCAGGAATGTTCAATCTTCAACAACAAAATGTTAAAGTTGGAAAATCAAGAGTTTGTGAATCTGGAAGCTATTGATAAAATAGAACATGAAGGAGCAACTATTATTTTGTCAGAAAAGTTGAAATCAAAATTGGATTCTTTAGAGAAGACAATATCTAAAACTACTGGTTTGGAAAAGACTGTATGCATCTTTAAATTGTTGTATAATTTTACGACGTAATTTACATGTGGAAAGCGGTTTAGTAAATGGAGCAATGGGTCATGTTGTTGATTTTGTGAATTACCGAAATAGAGATGGAATTGAATTTATAAAAATTAAATTTGATGGTATTGAAGAAGTACAACAAATCAGTCGTTTTTCTGTCCGATTTTTGCTTGTGAAAGAGTTATATTTGCGCCGAAAACAGTTTCCTGTTTCTTTGGCATATGCGGTGACTATTCATAAATCTCAAGGTTTAAGTGTAGATAGTGCTTTGGTGAATATTGGAAGTTCTGTGTTCAAGGAGGGTATGGCATATGTTGCTTTATCTCGAGTCAGAGCTTTATCAGGATTGTACTTGATTGATTTTGATGAGACAAAGATTAATGCAGATCTAAATTGTGTAAACGAATATAATAGGTTAAGAAGAGAGTATGCTCCAAATTTACCTCAATATCCTCTATTTGAAAAGCGTGTGGTAGGCCGAAAAAGAAGAAATGAGAAAAATTGTAGTGAAGTTGTAGCAAAAAGAAAAAAAGTAGATGAACCAGTAATTGTAAGCAGAAACGAAAATGATTCAGTTAAAGATGTTGTTGGATTTCAGTTTGAAAACAGTTCTGGTGTCAACTGCTATGCTAATCTAGTGGTTAACGTTGTTTTTTTTCTCCAAACTGTACAAGAACAGATTGCTGAAAATCGTGATCAAACATTTTGTTGTTTATTGAATTCTGTGTTTGAGAAATGTAGCAGTAATAGAACAAAAATATAAAGTGTTACTGAAATTCGAAATGTTTTAGACATATGTTCTGATGTAAATCAATTTTCACAGAATACTCAGCAAGATTGTCAGGAATTTCTAATGTTTGTTGTATTGCAAGATGAAGGTGTAGATGTAGAAAACCTTTTTGGCCTTTCTTATAAATGGCAGCATGACTGCGACAATTGCTCCTTTTCAAGTAGTACTACAATACACACTGAAAGATTTATATATTTGACTTTACCAGACTGCAAGTCAGTGTCATTTAATAATCTAGCACAGTCTGTACTCAATGTAAATCTGCAATGCTATCAACATTATTTATACAAACATATGGACAGTATGTAATTAATTAAAAAATGTGTCGCTTCTCAATTATCAATTTCAGGAAGAACCTTTGCAACTGCAGCAATTATTTACCATGATGGTCCTTCAACAACATCAGGACATTACAAAGCTTATTTAAAATGTCAAAAAGGATGGAAACACTGTAATGATACTCAATTGACTTTCAAACAACGTTTGCCTTCTGACTTACAAAATTCTTACCTAGTGTTCTTACAACCAAAACTTTAGGGAAGGTAATTGTCCTATGAAGATTACAGCAGTTAATAAAACTTAGTTTGCTGTTCAAAATTACTTTCTGAGTGAGAGTGATCAAGATAATAAAAAACATGTAGTTCTCATAGAGGTAGTATATGTATATTACGTAGTGTGTGCTGTGAGTATTATAGAAAATATTAATAAAAAGTAAGCTAGAGGTGGAAATAAAACTATTGTTTCATAATGTAAAAGATGTTGGAGCTTTTCTTTCAGAAAGTCGGGTAAATGAGAGATTAAGAATACTCTTGACTAATTTCCAAAGAAAAGGACTTTCCATATACTATTTGGCCTCGTGGAAAAGTACATGGATCAAAAGTGAGTTAAGATATGTTTTTTCTAAATTATACATCATTTATTGAAACGTTGTATGGGTTTTTAAACACAATCATTTTGATTGTGTTTTTTTTTTTGCCCGCTGTTATATGATGAGTAGTATTGAAGTCACTGTTTTAAGTGAAATTCAATATATTCTGAGAACAGCAAAAATAAACCATATAACATGTTGTAAAAATTATTTTGTATTTTGTATTATCAAATATATATTATTCTCCCCTTCTCTTATGCTCACTCACCTATTTCCACCCTCTATCACTCCTCTTAACTCACCCTCACTGGCCTTCTCTCACTCTCCCTCGCCTCCCTTCCCTTATTCCACTCTCCTCACTTATCCTCATTCTCCATTCCTTCACTGCCCTTTCCCTCTCTCCCATCCACCACTTTCCAGCTGTCAGTCACTCTACTTCACTCCACTTCCCCTTCTTTCCTTTCTTTATTTTTTATCCCTCAATAATTCCCCTTCTCTCACTCACCTTACTACACTTCACTCACTCCTTCTCTCACTTTCTCTGTCCTCTCACATCCTCACTCCCCGTCCTTCACTCCCTCTCTCTTAGCCTCACTCTCTCGGTCCTCTCACTCTCTCACTCCTCTTCCATCATGCTCACTCCCTATGACTCACCCACACTCCCTTACTTACCTTTCTTTGCTCTCTCACTCAGTCCCTTTCTGCCACTCTTTCCTTTACTACCTCTATGTTTTCACTCCTTCACTTCCCTTGACTCATGCTCACTTGCTTTTATCCTCTCTCTATCTTCCCTTTTTCCTCAACCTCACTGCCCTTCACTCACCCTTCCTCACCCTTGTTCCCTTACTCCGGTTCCCTCAGTTATCCTCATTCATCATCCTTAACTCCCCTTCCTCTTTCTCTCCTCACGCACTCGCCTTTTCCCAGTCCCTTTGCTTCACTTCTCTTCCCTTTCTTTCCTTCCTTTGCTCCCTCAGTCATTCTCCTTCCCTTACTCACCTTACTGCCCTTTACTCACTCTTTCTCTCACTCCCTCTGTTCTCTCATATTATCACTTTTCTTCCCTCACTCCCTCTGTGTTACCTTCACTCCCATTGTCTCCTCACTGTCTTACGACCCTACATTCACCTTCACTCACCTTCCATCCCTTATTGTCATTAATCCACCGTAATTCACTCCTGCTTCCCTGTCACTCACTCCCCTTTCTTTACCCCCCTTTCTTTCTTTAGTTTTCCTAATGCACATTCCTTTAGTATCTTACTCACCTTCACTTCATTTCTCTCTCCTGCTCTTCTTCTCTGTCACTGAATGTATCCATGTCATTATCCTTTTAGTAAATTGCTCTCTCTGACCTTCACCATTCCTTTGTTTTCCCTTCTGAGTCCTTCACTCCTACTTTATCTCTTATTAACCTTTTATGACTTTTAATCTCCTACTTTGTCTCTTGTATTGTAAAATATATATTATAAATATTATAACTTACTTTTTTTTTCTCTTTCACAGATATTACATTTACTGAAAATATGTCATTAAGTTTACATTACTTATAAGGTAAGTTTGACGTACAAAATTTACTTTCTCAACACTCTTTTCCTTAACCTCACTACTCTTCTCTCATGCTCCCACACCCCTGTTCTCTTACTGCGCTTCCCTCACTTAATCTGAATCCCCATGTTTACTCCCCTTTTCCTCACTTCTCTCTCACACTCACCTTCTTTCAGACCTTCTCCTTTACTTTCCTTCCTCTCTCTTCCCTTCCTTCACTCCTTCACTCTTTTCCCTTCCCTTACTCTCCTTACTCCACTTCACTAACTCCTTCTCTTACTCCCTCTGTCCTTTTACTTCTACACTTCTCTTCCCTCATTCTCTCTCTGTTAGCGTCATTCTATCCGTCCCCTTAGTCTCTCACTCCTTTTCTGTCACGCTTACTCCCTATAACTCATCCATACTCCCACACTCACCTTCTTTCAGACCTTCTCCTTTACTTTCCTTCTTCTCTCTTCCCTTCCTTCACTCCTTCACTCGTTTCCCTTCCCTTACTCTCCTTACTCCACTTCACTAATTCCTTCTCTTGCTCCCTCTGTCCTCTTACTTCTACACTCCCCTTCACTCATTCTCTCTCTGTTAGCCTCATTCTCTCCGTCCCCTTAGTCTCTCACTCCCTCTGTCCTTTTACTTCTACACTTCTCTTCCCTCATTCTCTCTCTGTTAGCGTCATTCTATCCGTCCCCTTAGTCTCTCACTCCTCTTCTGTCACGCTCACTCCCTATAACTCAGCCATACTCCCACACTCACCTTCTTTCAGACCTTCTCCTTTACTTTCCTTCTTCTCTCTTCCCTTCCTTCACTCCTTCACTCTTTTCCCTTCCCTTACTCTTCTTACTCTACTTCACTAACTCCTTCTCTCACTCACTTTGTCCTCTTACTTATACACTTCCCTTCCCTCATTCTCACTCTGTTAGCCTCATTCTCTCCATCCCCTTAGTCTCTCACTCCTCTTCTGACACGCTCACTCCCTAAAACTCAACCATACTCCCACACTCACCTTCTTTCATACCTTCTCCTTCACTTTCCTTCCTGTCTCTTCCCTTCCTTCACTCCTACACTCTTTTCCCTTCCCTTACTCTCCTAACTCCACTTAACTAACTCCTTCTCTTACGCCCTTTGTCCTCTTACTTCTACACTCCCTTTCCCTCATTCTCTCTCTGTTAGCCTCATTCTCTCCGTCCCCTTAGTCTCTCACTCCTCTTCTCTCACGCTCACTTCCTATAACTCAGCCATACTCCCACATTCACCTTCTTTCAGACCTTCCCCTTTACTTTCCTTCCTGTCTCTTCCCTTCCTTTGCTCATTCACTCTTTTACCTTCCCTGACTCTCCTTACTCCAATTCACTAACTCCTTCTCTTACTCCCTCCGTTATTTTACTTCTACACTTCCCTTCCCTCATTCTCTCTCCGTTAGCGTCATTCTATCCGTCCCCTTAGTCTCTCACTCCTCTTCTGTCACGCTCACTCCCTATAACTCAGCCATACTCCCACACTCACCTTCTTTCAGACCTTCTCCTTTACTTTCCTTCTTCTCTCTTCCCTTCCTTCACTCCTTCACTCTTTTCCCTTCCCTTACTCTTCTTACTCTACTTCACTAACTCCTTCTCTCACTCACTTTGTCCTCTTACTTATACACTTCCCTTCCCTCATTCTCACTCTGTTAGCCTCATTCTCTCCATCCCCTTAGTCTCTCACTCCTCTTCTGACACGCTCACTCCCTAAAACTCAACCATACTCCCACACTCACCTTCTTTCAGACCTTCTCCTTCACTTTCCTTCCTGTCTCTTCCCTTCCTTCACTCCTTCACTCTTTTCCCTTCCCTTACTCTCCTAACTCCACTTAACTAACTCCTTCTCTTACGCCCTTTGTCCTCTTACTTCTACACTCCCTTTCCCTCATTCTCTCTCTGTTAGCCTCATTCTCTCCGTCCCCTTAGTCTCTCACTCCTCTTCTCTCACGCTCACTTCCTATAACTCAGCAATACTCCCACATTCACCTTCTTTCAGACCTTCCCCTTTACTTTCCTTCCTGTCTCTTCCCTTCCTTTGCTCATTCACTCTTTTACCTTCCCTGACTCTCCTTACTCCAATTCACTAACTCCTTCTCTTACTCCCTCCGTTATTTTACTTCTACACTTCCCTTCCCTCATTCTCTCTCCGTTAGCGTCATTCTATCCGTCCCCTTAGTCTCTCACTCCTCTTCTGTCACGCTCACTCCCTATAACTCAGCCATACTCCCAAATTCACCTTCTTTCAGACATTCTCCTTTACTTTCCTTCCTGTCTCTTCCCTTCCTTCGCTCCTTCACTCTTTTCCCTTCCCTTACTCTCCTTACTTCACTTCACTAACTCCTTCTCTTACTCCCTCTGTTCTTTTACTTCTACACTTCTCTTCCCTCATTCTCTCTCTGTTAGCGTCATTTTATCGGTCCCCTTAGTCTCTCACTCCTCTTCTGTCACGCTTACTCCCTATAACTCAGCCATACTCCCACACTCACCTTCTTTCAGACCGTCTCCTTTACTTTCCTTCTTCTCTCTTCCCTTCCTTCACTCCTTCACTCTTTTCCCTTCCCTTACTCTCCTTACTCCACTTCACTAACTCCTTCTCTTACTCCATTTGTGCTCTTACTTCTACACTCCCCTTCCCTCATTCTCTCTCTGTTAGCCTCATTCTCTCCATCCCCTTAGTCTCTCACTCCTCTTCTCTCACGCTTACTCCCTATAACTCAGCCATACTCCCACATTCACCTTCTTTCAGACCTTCTCCTTTACTTTACTTCCTGTCTCTTCCCTTCCTTCGCTCCTTCACTCTTTTCCCTTCTCTTACTCTCCTTACTCCACTTCACTAACTCTTTCTCTTACTCCCTCTGTCCTTTTACTTCTACCCTTCCCTTCCCTCATTCTCTCTCTGTTAGCGTCATTCTATCCATCCCCTTAGTCTCTCACTCCGCTTCTGTCACGCTCACTACCTATAACTCAGCCATACTCCCACATTCACCTTCTTTCAGACCTTCTCCTTTACTTTCCTTCCTGTCTCTTCCCTTCCTTCGCTCTTTCACTATTTTCCCTTCCCTTACTCTCCTTACTCCACTTCACTAACTCCTTCTCTTACTCCCTCTGTCCTTTTACTTCTACACTTCTCTTCCCTCATTCTCTCTCTGTTAGCGTCATTCTATCCGTCCCCTTAGTCTCTCACTCCTCTTCTGTCACGCTTACTCCCAATAACTCAGGCATTCTCCCACACTCACCTTCTTTCAGACCTTCTCCTTTACTTTACTTCTTCTCTCTTCCCTTCCTTCACTCCTTCACTCTTTTCCCTTCCCTTACTCTCCTTACTCCACTTCACTAATTCCTTCTCTTACTCCCTCTGTCCTCTTACTTCTACACTCCCCTTCCCTCATTCTCTCTCTGTTAGCCTCATTCTCTCCGTCCCCTTAGTCTCTCACTCCTCTTCTGTCATGCTCACTCCCTATAACTCAGCAATACTCCCACATTCACCTTCTTTCAGACCTTCTCCTTTACTTTCCTTCCTGTCTCTTCCCTTCCTTAGCTCCTTTACTCTTTTCCCTTCCCTTACTCTCCTTACTCCACTTCACTAACTCCTTCTCTTACTTCCTCTGTCCTTTTACATCTACACTTCTCTTCCCTCATTCTCTCTCGGTTAGCCTCATTCTATTGTATTGTATTGTATTGTATTGTATTGTATTTATTATTTGTAACGCGCAACTGTCACCCTACGGGTATCCTGGCTCCAACAGGAAGTAGTCAGATGGAAACAAACAATACACTGGCTGTCATGTCCTACAAAAACAAACCGCCTGGACTGTTAGATAGGCTCAGGAAAAAATCAAACTTTGACGAACAGCCATGTTTTCAGGCTCTTTCTGAACCCCAGCAAGGTGTCCATTTGCCTGATATTCTGGGGGAGCTCATTCCACAGCCTAGATGCAGAAGTGCAGAAAGCTCTGCCTCCCATCCTTGATCTCCTAATCCTGGTAGTTGCTGCCAGACCCAAGCTGGAGGAGCGCAGGGACCTTGTAGGCTTATACCAGGTGAGCCTTTCCTGTAAGGGAATAGGTCCCATGTTGTGCAGGGCTCTATACACAATACATAGGGACTTAAAAGCGATTCTGCTCCCGATTGGCAGCCAATGTAAATCTCTAAGCGCCAACGTAGTGGAAGAGCTACGAGGTCTTTTGAGAGCCAGCTTAGCCGCTATAGACTGGACCCTCTGGAGCCCCTGTAAGATGTATAAGGGGGCCCCTAGATATAGAGAGTTACAATAGTCCAGTCTGGCCAGGATCACACTCCTGACCACTAGCGGTCTAGACTCATCAGGCAAAAGGGGCAGAATCTGTCTGAGTGCTTTCAACAATCCAAATCAGACACTGATGGTTTTATTGGTCTGGGAGGTAATTTGGAGATCTGCATCAAACAGTACCCCTAAGTTACGCACAGTCTTCACTGGGATACAAGGATCAGCTCCCGGCGCAAGCCTGATCTCGCAAGAAGGTTGGTGACTCAGTATGGCTGACGAACAATAAACCACCTCCGTCTTCCCTTCGTTAAATTGGAGGGAGTTTATTTTCAGCCACCTGGAGACCCTACTCATGCAGTCCTGAAAGGTCTCCATGGTCACCGCCTGTTTTCCTTCTAGGGAGAACACCAATTGGGTGTCATCGGCGTAGTTTATTAAATCAATTCCATAGGATTTGATCATGGGGATCAGAGGCTGCAAATAAAGATTAAAAAGAATAGGGCTGATCGATGAGCCCTGAGGAACTCCATTACAGACCTTGGACTTGGGAGATGAGAAGGGTGCTAAGGTCACCACCTGTTGTCTGTCTGTTAGGTAAGATTGTATCCACCTCAGGGCCTTGCCCTTCACGCCCAGTTTTTCCAATCTACTTAACAGAACCGCATGGCTAACCGTATCGAATGCGGCCGACATATCCAACAGCACCAGGACTGAGGAATTGCCATTGTCGGCTCGCATTCGAAGGGTATCCAGCATGGTTGCCAATGCAGTTTCTGTTCCGTGGCCTGGGCGGAAGCCGAATTGGTCCCTGTCCAATAAGCCATTGTCTTCCAGATATCCGTCCCCTTAGTCTCTCACTCCTCTCCTGTCATGCTTACTCCCTATTACTCAGCCATACTCCCACATTCACCTTCTTTCAGACCTTCTCCTTTACTTTCCTTCTTCTCTCTTCCCTTCCTTCACTCCTTCACTCTTTTCCCTTCCCTTACTCTCCTTACTCCACTTCACTATCTCCTTCTCTTACTCTCTTTGTCCTCTTACTTCTACACTTCTCTTCCCTCATTCTCTCTCTGTTAGCGTCATTCTATCCGTCCCCTTAGTCTCTCACTCCTCTTCTGTCACGCTTACTCCCAATAACTCAGCCATACTCCCACACTCACCTTCTTTCAGACCTTCTCCTTTACTTTACTTCTTCTCATTTCCCTTCCTTCACTCCTTTACTCTTTTCCCTTCCCTTATTCTCCTTACTCCACTTTACTAATTCCTTCTTTTACTCCCTCTGTCCTCTTACTTCTACTTTCCCCTTCCCTCATTCTGTTTCTGTTAGCCTCATTCTCTCCGTCCCCTTAGTCTCTCACTCCTCTTCTGTCACGCTCACTCCCTATAACTCAGCCATACTCCCACATTCACCTTCTTTCAGACCTTCTCCTTTACTTTCCATCCTGTCTCTTCCCTTCCTTCGCTCCTTTACTCTTTTCCCTTCGCTTACTATCCTTACTCCACTTCACTAACTCCTTCTCTTACTACCTCTGTCATTTTACTTCTACACTTCCCTTCCCTCATTCTCTCTCTGTTAGCGTCATTCTATCCGTCCCCTTAGTCTCTCACTCCTCTTCTGTCACGCTTACTCCCAATAACTCAGCCATTCTCCCACACTCACCTTCTTATAGACCTTCTCCTTTACTTTACTTCTTCTCTCTTCCCTTCCTTCACTCCTTCACTCTTTTCCCTTCCCTTACTCTCCTTACTCCACTTCACTAATTCCTTCTCTTACTCCCTCTCTCCTCTTACTTCTACACTCCCCTTCCCTCATTCTCTCTCTGTGAGCCTCATTCTCTCCGTCCCCTTAGTCTATCACTCCTCTTCTGTCATGCTCACTCCCTATAACTCAGCAATACTCCCACATTCACCTTCTTTCAGACCTTCTCCTTTACTTTCCTTCCTGTCTCTTCCCTTCCTTCGCTCCTTCACTCTTTTCCCTTCTCTTACTCTCCTTACTCCACTTCACTAACTCTTTCTCTTACTCCCTCTGTCCTTTTACTTCTACCCTTCCCTTCCCTCATTCTCTCTCTGTTAGCGTCATTCTATCCATCCCCTTAGTCTCTCACTCCGCTTCTGTCACGCTCACTACCTATAACTCAGCCATACTCCCACATTCACCTTCTTTCAGACCTTCTCCTTTACTTTCCTTCCTGTCTCTTCCCTTCCTTCGCTCCTTCACTCTTTTCCCTTCCCTTACTCTCCTTACTCCACTTCACTAACTCCTTCTCTTACTCCCTCTGTCCTTTTACTTCTACACTTCTCTTCCCTCATTCTCTCTCTGTTAGCGTCATTCTATCCGTCCCCTTAGTCTCTCACTCCTCTTCTGTCACGCTTACTCCCAATAACTCAGGCATTCTCCCACACTCACCTTCTTTCAGACCTTCTCCTTTACTTTACTTCTTCTCTCTTCCCTTCCTTCACTCCTTCACTCTTTTCCCTTCCCTTACTCTCCTTACTCCACTTCACTAATTCCTTCTCTTACTACCTTTGTCCTCTTACTTCTACACTCCCCTTCCCTCATTCTCTCTCTGTTAGCCTCATTCTCGCCGTCCCCTTAGTCTCTCACTCCTCTTCTGTCATGCTCACTCCCTATAACTCAGCAATACTCCCACATTCACCTTCTTTCAGACCTTCTCCTTTACTTTCCTTCCTGTCTCTTCCCTTCCTTCGCTCCTTTACTCTTTTCCCTTCCCTTACTCTCCTTACTCCACTTCACTAACTCCTTCTCTTACTTCCTCTGTCCTTTTACATCTACACTTCTCTTCCCTCATTCTCTCTCGGTTAGCCTCATTCTATCCGTCCCCTTAGTCTCTCACTCCTCTCCTGTCATGCTCACTCCCTATTACTCAGCCATACTCCCACATTCACCTTCTTTCAGACCTTCTCCTTTACTTTCCTTCTTCTCTCTTCCCTTCCTTCACTCCTTCACTCTTTTCCCTTCCCTTACTCTCCTTACTCCACTTCACTATCTCCTTCTCCTACTCTCTTTGTCCTCTTACTTCTACACTTCTCTTCCCTCATTCTCTCTCTGTTAGCGTCATTCTATCCGTCCCCTTAGTCTCTCACTCCTCTTCTGTCACGCTAACTCCCAATAACTCAGCCATACTCCCACAATCACCTTCTTTCAGACCTTCTCCTTTACTTTACTTCTTCTCGTTTCCCTTCCTTCACTCCTTTACTCTTTTCCCTTCCCTTATTCTCCTTACTCCACTTCACTAATTCCTTCTCTTACTCCCTCTGTCCTCTTACTTCTACTTTCCCCTTCCCTCATTCTGTTTCTGTTAGCCTCATTCTCTCCGTCCCCTTAGTATCTCACTCCTCTTCTGTCACGCTCACTCCCTATAACTCAGCCATACTCCCACATTCACCTTCTTTCAGACCTTCTCCTTTACTTTCCATCCTGTCTCTTCCCTTCCTTCGCTCCTTTACTATTTTCCCTTCCCTTACTCTCCTTACTCCACTTCACTAACTCCTTCTCTTACTCCCTCTGTCATTTTACTTCTACACTTCCCTTCCCTCATTCTCTCTCTGTTAGCGTCATTCTATCCGTCCCCTTAGTCTCTCACTCCTCTTCTGTCACGCTTACTCCCAATAACTCAGCCATTCTCCCACACTCACCTTCTTATAGTCCTTCTCCTTTACTTTACTTCTTCTCTCTTCCCTTCCTTCACTCCTTCACTCTTTTCCCTTCCCTTACTCTCCTTACTCCACTTCACTAATTCCTTCTCTTACTCCCTCTCTCCTCTTACTTCTACACTCCCCTTCCCTCATTCTCTCTCTGTGAGCCTCATTCTCTCCGTCCCCTTAGTCTATCACTCCTCTTCTGTCATGCTCACTCCCTATAACTCAGCAATACTCCCACATTCACCTTCTTTCAGACCTTCTCCTTTACTTTCCTTCCTGTCTCTTCCCTTCCTTCGCTCCTTTACTCTTTTCCCTTCCCTTACTCTCCTTACTCCACTTCACTAACTCCTTCTCTTACTCCCTCTGTCCTTTTACATCTACACTTCTCTTACCTCATTCTCTCTCGGTTAGCCTCATTCTATCCGTCCCCTTAGTCTCTCACTCCTCTCCTGTCATGCTTACTCCCTATTACTCAGCCATACTCCCACATTCACCTTCTTTCAGACCTTCTCTTTTACTTTCCTTCTACTCTCTTCCCTTCCTTCACTACTTCACTCTTTTCCCTTCCCTTACTCTCCTTACTCCACTTCACTAACTCCTTCTCTTACTTTCTTTGTCCTCTTACTTCTACACTTCTCTTCCCTCATTCTCTCTCTGTTAGCGTCATTCTATCCGTCCCCTTAGTCTCTCACTCCTCTTCTGTCACGCTAACTCCCAATAACTCAGCCATACTCCCACAATCACCTTCTTTCAGACCTTCTCCTTTACTTTACTTCTTCTCGTTTCCCTTCCTTCACTCCTTTACTCTTTTCCCTTCCCTTATTCTCCTTACTCCACTTCACTAATTCCTTCTCTTACTCCCTCTGTCCTCTTACTTCTACTTTCCCCTTCCCTCATTCTGTTTCTGTTAGCCTCATTCTCTCCGTCCCCTTAGTCTCTCACTCCTCTTCTGTCACGCTCACTCCCTGTAACTCAGCCATACTCCCACATTCACCTTCTTTCAGACCTTCTCCTTTACTTTCCATCCTGTCTCTTCCCTTCCTTCGCTCCTTTACTCTTTTCCCTTCCCTTACTCTCCTAACTCCACTTCACTAACTCCTTCTCTTACTCCCTCTGTCATTTTACTTCTACACTTCCCTTCCCTCATTCTCTCTCTGTTAGCGTCATTCTATCCGTCCCCTTAGTCTCTCACTCCTCTTCTGTCACGCTTACTCCCAATAACTCAGCCATTCTCCCACACTCACCTTCTTATAGACCTTCTCCTTTACTTTACTTCTTCTCTCTTCCCTTCCTTCACTCCTTCACTCTTTTCCCTTCCCTTACTCTCCTTACTCCACTTCACTAATTCTTTCTCTTACTCCCTCTCTCCTCTTACTTCTACACTCCCCTTCCCTCATTCTCTCTCTGTGAGCCTCATTCTCTCCGTCCCCTTAGTCTATCACTCCTCTTCTGTCATGCTCACTCCCTATAACTCAGCAATACTCCCACATTCACCTTCTTTCAGACCTTCTCCTTTACTTTCCTTCCTGTCTCTTCCCTTCCTTCGCTCCTTTACTCTTTTCCCTTCCCTTACTCTCCTTACTCCACTTCACTAACTCCTTCTCTTACTCCCTCTGTCCTTTTACATCTACACTTCTCTTACCTCATTCTCTCTCGGTTAGCCTCATTCTATCCGTCCCCTTAGTCTCTCACTCCTCTCCTGTCATGCTTACTCCCTATTACTCAGCCATACTCCCACATTAACCTTCTTTCAGACCTTCTCTTTTACTTTCCTTCTTCTCTCTTCCCTTCCTTCACTACTTCACTCTTTTCCCTTCCCTTACTCTCCTTACTCCACTTCACTAACTCCTTCTCTTACTTTCTTTGTCCTCTTACTTCTACACTTCTCTTCCCTCATTCTCTCTCTGTTAGCGTCATTCTATCCGTCCCCTTAGTCTCTCACTCCTCTTCTGTAACGCTCACTCCCTATAACTCAGCCATACTCCCACATTCACCTTCTTTCAGACCTTCTCCTTTACTTTCCATCCTGTCTCTTCCCTTCCTTTGCTCCTTTACTCTTTTCCCTTCCCTTACGCTCCTTACTCCACTTCACTAACTCCTTCTCTTACTCCCTCTGTCCTCTTACTTCTACACTCCCCTTCCCTCATTCTCTCTCTGTTAGCCTCATTCTCTCCGTCCCCTTAGTCTCTAAATCCTCTTCTGTCACGCTCACTCCCTATAAGTCAGCCATACTCCCACATTCACCTTCTTTCAGACATTCTCCTTTACTTTCCTTCCTGTCTCTTACCTTTCTTCGCTCCTTTACTCTTTTCCCTTTCCTTAATCTCCTAACTCCACTTCACTAACTCCTTCTCTTACTTCCTCTGTCCTTTTACATCTACACTTCTCTTCCCTCATTCTCTCTCTGTTAGCCTCATTCTATCTGTCCCCTTAGTCTCTCACTCCTCTCCTGTCACGCTTACTCCCTATTACACAGCCATACTCCCACACTCACCTTATTACGGACATTCTCCTTTCCTTTCCTTCCTGTCTCTTCCCTTCGTTCGCTCCTTCACTCTTTTCCCTTCCCTTACTCTCCTTACTCCACTTCACTAACTCCTTCTCTTACGCCCTTTGTCCTCTTACTTCTACACTCCCCTTCCCTCATTCTCTCTCTGTTAGCCTCATTCTCTCCGTCCCCTTAGTCTCTCACTCCTCTTCTCTCACGCTCACTCCCTATAACTCAGCCATACTCCCACACTCACCTTCTTTCAGACCTTCTCCTTTACTTTCCTTCTTCTCTCTTCCCTTCCTTCACTCCTTCAATCTTTTCCCTTCCCTTACTCTCCTTACTCCACTTCACTAACTCCTTCTCTTACTCTCTTTGTCCTCTTACTTCTACACTTCCCTCCCCTCATTCTCACTCTGTTAGCCTCATTCTCTCCGTCCCGTTAGTATCTCACTCCTCTTCTATCACGCACACTCCCTAAAACTCAGCCATACTCCCGCACTCACCATCTTTCAGACCTTTTAGTTTACTTTCCTTCCTGTCTCTTCCCTTCCTTCGCTCATTCACTCTTTTTCCTTCCCTTACTCTCCTTACTCCACTTCACTAACTCTTTCTCTTACTCCCTCTGTCCTTTTACTTCTACACTTCCCTTCCCTCATTCTCTCTCTGTTAGCGTCATTCTATCCGTCCCCTTAGTCTCTCACTCCTCTTCTGTCACGCTTACGCCCAATAACTCAGCCATACTCCCACACTCACCTTGTTTCAGACCTTCTCCTTTACTTTACTTCTTGTCTCTTCCCTTCCTTCAATCCTTCACTCGTTTCCCTTCCCTTACTCTCCTTACTCCACTTCACTAATTCCTTCTCTTACTCCCTCTGTCCTCTTACTTCTACACTCCCCTTCCCTCATTCTCTCTCTGTTAGCCTCATTCTCTCCGTCCCCTTAGTCTCTCACTCCCTCTGTCCTTTTACTTCTATACTTCTCTTCCCTCATTCTCTCTCTGTTAGCGTCATTCTATCCGTCCCCTTAGTCTCTCACTCCTATTCTGTCACGCTTACTCCCAATAACTCAGCCATACTCCCACACTCACCTTCTTTCAGACCTTCTCCTTTACTTTACTTCTTCTCGTTTCCCTTCCTTCACTCCTTTACTCTTTTCCCTTCCCTTATTCTCCTTACTCCACTTCACTAATTCCTTCTCTTACTCCCTCTGTCCTCTTACTTCTACTTTCCCCTTCCCTCATTCTGTTTCTGTTAGCCTCATTCTCTCCGTCCCCTTAGTCTCTCACTCCTCTTCTGTCACGCTCACTCCCTATAACTCAGCCATACTCCCACATTCACCTTCTTTCAGACCTTCTCCTTTACTTTCCATCCTGTCTCTTCCCTTCCTTCACTCCTTTACTCTTTTCCCTTCCCTTACTCTCCTTACTCCACTTCACTAACTCCTTCTCTTACTACCTCTGTATTTTACTTCTACACTTCCCTTCCCTCATTCTCTCTCTGTTAGCGTCATTCTATCCGTCCCCTTAGTCTCTCACTCCTCTTCTGTCACGCTTACTCCCAATAACTCAGCCATTCTCCCACTCTCACCTTCTTATAGACCTTCTCCTTTACTTTACTTCTTCTCTCTTCCCTTCCTTCACTCCTTCACTCTTTTCCCTTCCCTTACTCTCCTTACTCCACTTCACTAATTCCTTCTCTTACTCCCTCTCTCCTCTTACTTCTACACTCCCCTTCCCTCATTCTCTCTCTGTGAGCCTCATTCTCTCCGTCCCCTTAGTCTATCACTCCTCTTCTGTCATGCTCACTCCCTAGAACTCAGCAATACTCCCACATTCACCTTCTTTCAGACCTTCTCCTTTACTTTCCTTCCTGTCTCTTCCCTTCCTTCGCTCCTTCACTCTTTTCCCTTCTCTTACTCTCCTTATTCCACTTCACTAACTCTTTCTCTTACTCCCTCTGTCCTTTTACTTCTACCCTTCCCTTCCCTCATTCTCTCTCTGTTAGCGTCATTCTATCCATCCCCTTAGTCTCTCACTCCGCTTCTGTCACGCTCACTACCTATAACTCAGCCATACTCCCACATTCACCTTCTTTCAGACCTTCTCCTTTACTTTCCTTCCTGTCTCTTCCCTTCCTTCGCTCCTTCACTCTTTTCCCTTCCCTTACTCTCCTTACTCCACTTCACTAACTCCTTCTCTTACTCCCTCTGTCCTTTTACTTCTACACTTCTCTTCCCTCATTCTCTCTCTGTTAGCGTCATTCTATCCGTCCCCTTAGTCTCTCACTCCTCTTCTGTCACGCTTACTCCCAATAACTCAGGCATTCTCCCACACTCACCTTCTTTCAGACCTTCTCCTTTACTTTACTTCTTCTCTCTTCCCTTCCTTCACTCCTTCACTCTTTTCCCTTCCCTTACTCTCCTTACTCCACTTCACTAATTCCTTCTCTTACTCCCTTTGTCCTCTTACTTCTACACTCCCCTTCCCTCATTCTCTCTCTGTTAGCCTCATTCTCTCCGTCCCCTTAGTCTCTCATTCCTCTTCTGTCATGCTCACTCCCTATAACTCAGCAATACTCCCACATTCACCTTCTTTCAGACCTTCTCCTTTACTTTCCTTCCTGTCTCTTCCCTTCCTTCGCTCCTTTACTCTTTTCCCTTCCCTTACTCTCCTTACTCCACTTCACTAACTCCTTCTCTTACTTCCTCTGTCCTTTTACATCTACACTTCTCTTCCCTCATTCTCTCTCGGTTAGCCTCATTCTATCCATCCCCTTAGTCTCTCACTCCTCTCCTGTCATGCTTACTCCCTATTACTCAGCCATACTCCCACATTCACCTTCTTTCAGACCTTCTCCTTTACTTTCCTTCTTCTCTCTTCCCTTCCTTCACTCCTTCACTCTTTTCCCTTCTCTTACTCTCCTTACTCCACTTCACTATCTCCTTCTCTTACTCTCTTTGTCCTCTTACTTCTACACTTCTCTTCCCTCATTCTCTCTCTGTTAGCGTCATTCTATCCGTCCCCTTAGTCTCTCACTCCTCTTCTGTCACGCTTACACCCAATAACTCAGCCATACTCCCACACTCACCTTCTTTCAGACCTTCTCCTTTACTTTACTTCTTCTCGTTTCCCTTCCTTCACTCCTTTACTCTTTTCCCTTCCCTTATTCTCCTTACTCCACTTCACTAATTCCTTCTCTTACTCCCTCTGTCCTCTTAATTCTACTTTCCCCTTCCCTCATTCTCTCTCTGTGAGCCTCATTCTCTCCGTCCCCTTAGTCTATCACTCCTCTTCTGTCATGCTCACTCCCTATAACTCAGCAATACTCCCACATTCACCTTCTTTCAGACCTTCTCCTTTACTTTCCTTCCTGTCTCTTCCCTTCCTTCGCTCCTTTACTCTTTTCCCTTCCCTTACTCTCCTTACTCCACTTCACTAACTCCTTCTCTTACTCCCTCTGTCCTTTTACATCTACACTTCTCTTCCCTCATTCTCTCTCGGTTAGCCTCATTCTATCCGTCCCCTTAGTCTCTCACTCCTCTCCTGTCATGCTTACTCCCTATTACTCAGCCATACTCCCACATTCACCTTCTTTCAGACCTTCTCTTTTACTTTCCTTCTTCTCTCTTCCCTTCCTTCACTCCTTCACTCTTTTCCCTTCCCTTACTCTCCTTACTCAACTTCACTAACTCCTTCTCTTACTTTCTTTGTCCTCTTACTTCTACACTTCTCTTCCCTCATTCTCTCTCTGTTAGCGTCATTCTATCCGTCCCCTTAGTCTCTCACTCCTCTTCTTTAACGCTCACTCCCTATAACTCAGCCATACTCCCACATTCACCTTCTTTCAGACCTTCTCCTTTACTTTCCATCCTGTCTCTTCCCTTCCTTCGCTCCTTTACTCTTTTCCCTTCCCTTACGCTCCTTACTCCACTTCACTAACTCCTTCTCTTACTCCCTCTGTCCTTTTACTTCTACCCTTCCCTTCCCTCATTCTCTCTCTGTTAGCGTCATTCTGTCCATCCCCTTAGTCTCTCACTCCGCTTCTGTCACGCTCACTACCTATAACTCAGCCATACTCCCACATTCACCTTCTTTCAGACCTTCTCCTTTACTTTCCTTCCTGTCTCTTCCCTTCCTTCTCTCTTTCACTATTTTCCCTTCCCTTACTCTCCTTACTCCACTTCACTAACTCCTTCTCTTACTCCCTCTGTCCTTTTACTTCTACACTTCTCTTCCCTCATTCTCTCTCTGTTAGCGTCATTCTATCCGTCCCCTTAGTCTCTCACTCCTCTTCTGTCACGCTTACTCCCAATAACTCAGGCATTCTCCCACACTCACCTTCTTTCAGACCTTCTCCTTTACTTTACTTCTTCTCTCTTCCCTTCCTTCACTCCTTCACTCTTTTCCCTTCCCTTACTCTCCTTACTCCACTTCACTAATTCCTTCTCTTACTCCCTCTGTCCTCTTACTTCTACACTCCCCTTCCCTCATTCTCTCTCTGTTAGACTCATTCTCTCCGTCCCCTTAGTCTCTCACTCCTCTTCTGTCATGCTCACTCCCTATAACTCAGCAATACTCCCACATTCACCTTCTTTCAGACCTTCTCCTTTACTTTCCTTCCTGTCTCTTCCCTTCCTTCGCTCCTTTACTCTTTTCCCTTCCCTTACTCTCCTTACTCCACTTCACTAACTCCTTCTCTTACTTCCTCTGTCCTTTTACATCTACACTTCTCTTCCCTCATTCTCTCTCGGTTAGCCTCATTCTATCCGTCCCCTTAGTCTCTCACTCCTCTCCTGTCATGCTTACTCCCTATTACTCAGCCATACTCCCACATTCACCTTCTTTCAGACCTTCTCCTTTACTTTCCTTCTTCTCTCTTCCCTTCCTTCACTCCTTCACTCTTTTCCCTTCCCTTACTCTCCTTACTCCACTTCACTATCTCCTTCTCTTACTCCCTCTGTCCTTTTACTTCTACCCTTCCCTTCCCTCATTCTCTCTCTGTTAGCGTCATTCTATCTGTCCCCTTAGTCTCTCACTCCTCTTCTGTCACGCTTACTCCCAATAACTCAGCCATACTCCCACACTCACCTTCTTTCAGACCTTCTCCTTTACTTTACTTCTTCTCGTTTCCCTTCCTTCACTCCTTTACTCTTTTCCCTTCCCTTATTCTCCTTACTCCACTTCACTAATTCCTTCTCTTACTCCCTCTGTCCTCTTAATTCTACTTTCCCCTTCCCTCATTCTCTCTCTGTGAGCCTCATTCTCTCCGTCCCCTTAGTCTATCACTCCTCTTCTGTCATGCTCACTCCCTATAACTCAGCAATACTCCCACATTCACCTTCTTTCAGACCTTCTCCTTTACTTTCCTTCCTGTCTCTTCCCTTCCTTCGCTCCTTTACTCTTTTCCCTTCCCTTACTCTCCTTACTCCACTTCACTAACTCCTTCTCTTACTCCCTCTGTCCTTTTACATCTACACTTCTCTTCCCTCATTCTCTCTCGGTTAGCCTCATTCTATCCGTCCCCTTAGTCTCTCACTCCTCTCCTGTCATGCTTACTCCCTATTACTCAGCCATACTCCCACATTCACCTTCTTTCAGACCTTCTCTTTTACTTTCCTTCTTCTCTCTTCCCTTCCTTCACTCCTTCACTCTTTTCCCTTCCCTTACTCTCCTTACTCCACTTCACTAACTCCTTCTCTTACTTTCTTTTTCCTCTTACTTCTACACTTCTCTTCCCTCATTCTCTCTCTGTTAGCATCATTCTATCCGTCCCCTTAGTCTCTCACTCCTCTTCTTTAACGCTCACTCCCTATAACTCAGCCATACTCCCACATTCACCTTCTTTCAGACCTTCTCCTTTACTTTCCATCCTGTCTCTTCCCTTCCTTCGCTCCTTTACTCTTTTCCCTTCCCTTACGCTCCTTACTGCACTTCACTAACTCCTTCTCTTACTCCCTCTGTCCTTTTACTTCTACCCTTCCCTTCCCTCATTCTCTCTCTGTTAGCGTCATTCTATCCATCCCCTTAGTCTCTCACTCCGCTTCTGTCACGCTCACTACCTATAACTCAGCCATACTCCCACATTCACCTTCTTTCAGACCTTCTCCTTTACTTTCCTTCCTGTCTCTTCCCTTCCTTCGCTCTTTCACTATTTTCCCTTCCCTTACTCTCCTTACTCCACTTCACTAACTCCTTCTCTTACTCCCTCTGTCCTTTTACTTCTACACTTCTCTTCCCTCATTCTCTCTCTGTTAGCGTCATTCTATCCGTCCCCTTAGTCTCTCACTCCTCTTCTGTCACGCTTACTCCCAATAACTCAGGCATTCTCCCACACTCACCTTCTTTCAGACCTTCTCCTTTACTTTACTTCTTCTCTCTTCCCTTCCTTCACTCCTTCACTCTTTTCCCTTCCCTTACTCTCCTTACTCCACTTCACTAATTGCTTCTCTTACTCCCTCTGTCCTCTTACTTCTACACTCCCCTTCCCTCATTCTCTCTCTGTTAGCCTCATTCTCTCCGTCCCCTTAGTCTCTCACTCCTCTTCTGTCATGCTCACTCCCTATAACTCAGCAATACTCCCACATTCACCTTCTTTCAGACCTTCTCCTTTACTTTCCTTCCTGTCTCTTCCCTTCCTTCGCTCCTTTACTCTTTTCCCTTCCCTTACTCTCCTTACTCCACTTCACTAACTCCTTCTCTTACTTCCTCTGTCCTTTTACATCTACACTTCCCTTCCCTCATTCTCTCTCGGTTAGCCTCATTCTATCCGTCCCCTTAGTCTCTCACTCCTCTCCTGTCATGCTTACTCCCTATTACTCAGCCATACTCCCACTTTCACCTTCTTTCAGACCTTCTCCTTTACTTTCCTTCTTCTCTCTTCCCTTCCTTCACTCCTTCACTCTTTTCCCTTCCCTTACTCTCCTTACTCCACTTCACTATCTCCTTCTCTTACTCTCTTTGTCCTCTTACTTCTACACTTCTCTTCCCTCATTCTCTCTCTGTTAGCGTCATTCTATCCGTCCCCTTAGTCTCTCACTCCTCTTCTGTCACGCTTACTCCCAATAACTCAGCCATACTCCCACACTCACCTTCTTTCAGACCTTCTCCTTTACTTTACTTCTTCTCGTTTCCCTTCCTTCACTCCTTTACTCTTTTCCCTTCCCTTATTCTCCTTACTCCACTTCACTAATTCCTTCTCTTACTCCCTCTGTCCTCTTAATTCTACTTTCCCCTTCCCTCATTCTCTCTCTGTGAGCCTCATTCTCTCCGTCCCCTTAGTCTATCACTCCTCTTCTGTCATGCTCACTCCCTATAACTCAGCAATACTCCCACATTCACCTTCTTTCAGACCTTCTCCTTTACTTTCCTTCCTGTCTCTTCCCTTCCTTCGCTCCTTTACTCTTTTCTCTTCCCTTACTCTCCTTACTCCACTTCACTAACTCCTTCTCTTACTCCCTCTGTCCTTTTACATCTACACTTCTCTTCCCTCATTCTCTCTCGGTTAGCCTCATTCTATCCGTCACCTTAGTCTCTCACTCCTCTCCTGTCATGCTTACTCCCTATTACTCAGCCATACTCCCACATTCACCTTCTTTCAGACCTTCTCTTTTACTTTCCTTCTTCTCTCTTCCCTTCCTTCACTCCTTCACTCTTTTCCCTTCCCTTACTCTCCTTACTCCACTTCACTAACTCCTTCTCTTACTTTCTTTGTCCTCTTACTTCTACACTTCTCTTCCCTCATTCTCTCTCTGTTAGCGTCATTCTATCCGTCCCCTTAGTCTCTCACTCCTCTTCTTTAACGCTCACTCCCTATAACTCAGCCATACTCCCACATTCACCTTCTTTCAGACCTTCTCCTTTACTTTCCATCCTGTCTCTTCCCTTCCTTCGCTCCTTTACTCTTTTCCCTTCCCTTACGCTCCTTACTGCACTTCACTAACTCCTTCTCTTACTCCCTCTGTCCTTTTACTTCTACCCTTCCCTTCCCTCATTCTCTCTCTGTTAGCGTCATTCTATCCATCCCCTTAGTCTCTCACTCCGCTTCTGTCACGCTCACTACCTATAACTCAGCCATACTCCCACATTCACCTTCTTTCAGACCTTCTCCTTTACTTTCCTTCCTGTCTCTTCCCTTCCTTCGCTCTTTCACTATTTTCCCTTCCCTTACTCTCCTTACTCCACTTCACTAACTCCTTCTCTTACTCCCTCTGTCCTTTTACTTCTACACTTCTCTTCCCTCATTCTCTCTCTGTTAGCGTCATTCTATCCGTCCCCTTAGTCTCTCACTCCTCTTCTGTCACGCTTACTCCCAATAACTCAGGCATTCTCCCACACTCACCTTCTTTCAGACCTTCTCCTTTACTTTCCTTCTTCTCTCTTCCCTTCCTTCACTCCTTCACTCTTTTCCCTTCCCTTACTCTCCTTACTCCACTTCACTATCTCCTTCTCTTACTCTCTTTGTCCTCTTACTTCTACACTTCTCTTCCCTCATTCTCTCTCTGTTAGCGTCATTCTATCCGTCCCCTTAGTCTCTCACTCCTCTTCTGTCACGCTTACTCCCAATAACTCAGCCATACTCCCACACTCACCTTCTTTCAGACCTTCTCCTTTACTTTACTTCTTCTCGTTTCCCTTCCTTCACTCCTTTACTCTTTTCCCTTCCCTTATTCTCCTTACTCCACTTCACTAATTCCTTCTCTTACTCCCTCTGTCCTCTTACTTCTACTTTCCCCTTCCCTCATTCTGTTTCTGTTAGCCTCATTCTCTCCGTCCCCTTAGTCTCTCACTCCTCTTCTGTCACGCTCACTCCCTATAACTCAGCCATACTCCCACATTCACCTTCTTTCAGACCTTCTCCTTTACTTTCCATCCTGTCTCTTCCCTTCCTTCACTCCTTTACTCTTTTCCCTTCCCTTACTCTCCTTACTCCACTTCACTAACTCCTTCTCTTACTACCTCTGTATTTTACTTCTACACTTCCCTTCCCTCATTCTCTCTCTGTTAGCGTCATTCTATCCGTCCCCTTAGTCTCTCACTCCTCTTCTGTCACGCTTACTCCCAATAACTCAGCCATTCTCCCACTCTCACCTTCTTATAGACCTTCTCCTTTACTTTACTTCTTCTCTCTTCCCTTCCTTCACTCCTTCACTCTTTTCCCTTCCCTTACTCTCCTTACTCCACTTCACTAATTCCTTCTCTTACTCCCTCTCTCCTCTTACTTCTACACTCCCCTTCCCTCATTCTCTCTCTGTGAGCCTCATTCTCTCCGTCCCCTTAGTCTATCACTCCTCTTCTGTCATGCTCACTCCCTAGAACTCAGCAATACTCCCACATTCACCTTCTTTCAGACCTTCTCCTTTACTTTCCTTCCTGTCTCTTCCCTTCCTTCGCTCCTTCACTCTTTTCCCTTCTCTCACTCTCCTTATTCCACTTCACTAACTCTTTCTCTTACTCCCTCTGTCCTTTTACTTCTACCCTTCCCTTCCCTCATTCTCTCTCTGTTAGTGTCATTCTATCCATCCCCTTAGTCTCTCACTCCGCTTCTGTCACGCTCACTACCTATAACTCAGCCATACTCCCACATTCACCTTCTTTCAGACCTTCTCCTTTACTTTCCTTCCTGTCTCTTCCCTTCCTTCGCTCCTTCACTCTTTTCCCTTCCCTTACTCTCCTTACTCCACTTCACTAACTCCTTCTCTTACTCCCTCTGTCCTTTTACTTCTACACTTCTCTTCCCTCATTCTCTCTCTGTTAGCGTCATTCTATCCGTCCCCTTAGTCTCTCACTCCTCTTCTGTCACGCTTACTCCCAATAACTCAGGCATTCTCCCACACTCACCTTCTTTCAGACCTTCTCCTTTACTTTACTTCTTCTCTCTTCCCTTCCTTCACTCCTTCACTCTTTTCCCTTCCCTTACTCTCCTTACTCCACTTCACTAATTCCTTCTCTTACTCCCTTTGTCCTCTTACTTCTACACTCCCCTTCCCTCATTCTCTCTCTGTTAGCCTCATTCTCTCCGTCCCCTTAGTCTCTCATTCCTCTTCTGTCATGCTCACTCCCTATAACTCAGCAATACTCCCACATTCACCTTCTTTCAGACCTTCTCCTTTACTTTCCTTCCTGTCTCTTCCCTTCCTTCGCTCCTTTACTCTTTTCCCTTCCCTTACTCTCCTTACTCCACTTCACTAACTCCTTCTCTTACTTCCTCTGTCCTTTTACATCTACACTTCTCTTCCCTCATTCTCTCTCGGTTAGCCTCATTCTATCCGTCCCCTTAGTCTCTCACTCCTCTCCTGTCATGCTTACTCCCTATTACTCAGCCATACTCCCACATTCACCTTCTTTCAGACCTTCTCCTTTACTTTCCTTCTTCTCTCTTCCCTTCCTTCACTCCTTCACTCTTTTCCCTTCTCTTACTCTCCTTACTCCACTTCACTATCTCCTTCTCTTACTCTCTTTGTCCTCTTACTTCTACACTTCTCTTCCCTCATTCTCTCTCTGTTAGCGTCATTCTATCCGTCCCCTTAGTCTCTCACTCCTCTTCTGTCACGCTTACACCCAATAACTCAGCCATACTCCCACACTCACCTTCTTTCAGACCTTCTCCTTTACTTTACTTCTTCTCGTTTCCCTTCCTTCACTCCTTTACTCTTTTCCCTTCCCTTATTCTCCGTACTCCACTTCACTAATTCCTTCTCTTACTCCCTCTGTCCTCTTAATTCTACTTTCCCCTTCCCTCATTCTCTCTCTGTGAGCCTCATTCTCTCCGTCCCCTTAGTCTATCACTCCTCTTCTGTCATGCTCACTCCCTATAACTCAGCAATACTCCCACATTCACCTTCTTTCAGACCTTCTCCTTTACTTTCCTTCCTGTCTCTTCCCTTCCTTCGCTCCTTTACTCTTTTCCCTTCCCTTACTCTCCTTACTCCACTTCACTAACTCCTTCTCTTACTCCCTCTGTCCTTTTACATCTACACTTCTCTTCCCTCATTCTCTCTCGGTTAGCCTCATTCTATCCGTCCCCTTAGTCTCTCACTCCTCTCCTGTCATGCTTACTCCCTATTACTCAGCCATACTCCCACATTCACCTTCTTTCAGACCTTCTCTTTTACTTTCCTTCTTCTCTCTTCCCTTCCTTCACTCCTTCACTCTTTTCCCTTCCCTTACTCTCCTTACTCCACTTCACTAACTCCTTCTCTTACTTTCTTTGTCCTCTTACTTCTACACTTCTCTTCCCTCATTCTCTCTCTGTTAGCGTCATTCTATCCGTCCCCTTAGTCTCTCACTCCTCTTCTTTAACGCTCACTCCCTATAACTCAGCCATACTCCCACATTCACCTTCTTTCAGACCTTCTCCTTTACTTTCCATCCTGTCTCTTCCCTTCCTTCGCTCCTTTACTCTTTTCCCTTCCCTTACGCTCCTTACTCCACTTCACTAACTCCTTCTCTTACTCCCTCTGTCCTTTTACTTCTACCCTTCCCTTCCCTCATTCTCTCTCTGTTAGCGTCATTCTGTCCATCCCCTTAGTCTCTCACTCCGCTTCTGTCACGCTCACTACCTATAACTCAGCCATACTCCCACATTCACCTTCTTTCAGACCTTCTCCTTTACTTTCCTTCCTGTCTCTTCCCTTCCTTCGCTCTTTCACTATTTTCCCTTCCCTTACTCTCCTTACTCCACTTCACTAACTCCTTCTCTTACTCCCTCTGTCCTTTTACTTCTACACTTCTCTTCCCTCATTCTCTCTCTGTTAGCGTCATTCTATCCGTCCCCTTAGTCTCTCACTCCTCTTCTGTCACGCTTACTCCCAATAACTCAGGCATTCTCCCACACTCACCTTCTTTCAGACCTTCTCCTTTACTTTACTTCTTCTCTCTTCCCTTCCTTCACTCCTTCACTCTTTTCCCTTCCCTTACTCTCCTTACTCCACTTCACTAATTCCTTCTCTTACTCCCTCTGTCCTCTTAATTCTACACTCCCCTTCCCTCATTCTCTCTCTGTTAGACTCATTCTCTCCGTCCCCTTAGTCTCTCACTCCTCTTCTGTCATGCTCACTCCCTATAACTCATCAATACTCCCACATTCACCTTTTTTCAGACCTTCTCCTTTACTTTCCTTCCTGTCTCTTCCCTTCCTTCGCTCCTTTACTCTTTTCCCTTTCCTTACTCTCCTTACTCCACTTCACTAACTCCTTCTCTTACTTCCTCTGTCCTTTTACATTTACACTTCTCTTCCCTCATTCTCTCTCAGTTAGCCTCATTCTATCCGTCCCCTTAGTCTCTCACTCCTCTCCTGTCATGCTTACTCTCTATTACTCAGCCATACTCCCACATTCACCTTCTTTCAGACCTTCTCCTTTACTTTCCTTCTTCTCTCTTCCCTTCCTTCACTCCTTCACTCTTTTCCCTTCCCTTACTCCCCTTACTCCACTTCACTATCTCCTTCTCTTACTCCCTCTGTCCTTTTACTTCTACCCTTCCCTTCCCTCATTCTCTCTCTGTTAGCGTCATTCTATCCGTCCCCTTAGTCTCTCACTCCTCTTCTGTCACGCTTACTCCCAATAACTCAGCCATACTCCCACACTCACCTTCTTTCAGACCTTCTCCTTTACTTTACTTCTTCTCGTTTCCCTTCCTTCACTCCTTTACTCTTTTCCCTTCCCTTATTCTCCTTACTCCACTTCACTAATTCCTTCTCTTACTCCCTCTGTCCTCTTAATTCTACTTTCCCCTTCCCTCATTCTCTCTCTGTGAGCCTCATTCTCTCCGTCCCCTTAGTCTATCACTCCTCTTCTGTCATGCTCACTCCCTATAACTCAGCAATACTCCCACATTCACCTTCTTTCAGATCTTCTCCTTTACTTTCCTTCCTGTCTCTTCCCTTCCTTCGCTCCTTTACTCTTTTCCCTTCCCTTACTCTCCTTACTCCACTTCACTACCTCCTTCTCTTACTCCCTCTGTCCTTTTACATCTACACTTCTCTTCCCTCATTCTCTCTCGGTTAGCCTCATTCTATCCGTCCCCTTAGTCTCTCACTCCTGTCCTGTCATGCTTACTCCCTATTACTCAGCCATACTCCCACATTCACCTTCTTTCAGACCTTCTCTTTTACTTTCCTTCTTCTCTCTTCCCTTCCTTCACTCCTTCACTCTTTTCCCTTCCCTTACTCTCCTTACTCCACTTCACTAACTCCTTCTCTTACTTTCTTTGTCCTCTTACTTCTACACTTCTCTTCCCTCATTCTCTCTCTGTTAGCGTCATTCTATCCGTCCCCTTAGTCTCTCACTCCTCTTCTTTAACGCTCACTCCCTATAACTCAGCCATACTCCCACATTCACCTTCTTTCAGACCTTCTCCTTTACTTTCCATCCTGTCTCTTCCCTTCCTTCGCTCCTTTACTCTTTTCCCTTCCCTTACGCTCCTTACTCCACTTCACTAACTCCTTCTCTTACTCCCTCTGTCCTTTTACTTCTACCCTTCCCTTCCCTTCCCTCATTCTCTCTCTGTTAGCGTCATTCTGTCCATCCCCTTAGTCTCTCACTCCGCCTCTGTCACGCTCACTACCTATAACTCAGCCATACTCCCACATTCACCTTCTTTCAGACCTTCTCCTTTACTTTCCTTCCTGTCTCTTCCCTTCCTTCGCTCTTTCACTATTTTCCCTTCCCTTACTCTCCTTACTCCACTTCACTAACTCCTTCTCTTACTCCCTCTGTCCTTTTACTTCTACACTTCTCTTCCCTCATTCTCTCTCTGTTAGCGTCATTCTATCCGTCCCCTTAGTCTCTCACTCCTCTTCTGTCACGCTTACTCCCAATAACTCAGGCATTCTCCCACACTCACCTTCTTTCAGACCTTCTCCTTTACTTTACTTCTTCTCTCTTCCCTTCCTTCACTCCTTCACTCTTTTCCCTTCCCTTACTCTCCTTACTCCACTTCACTAATTCCTTCTCTTACTCCCTCTGTCCTCTTACTTCTACACTCCCCTTCCCTCATTCTCTCTCTGTTAGACTCATTCTCTCCGTCCCCTTAGTCTCTCACTCCTCTTCTGTCATGCTCACTCCCTATAACTCAGCAATACTCCCACATTCACCTTCTTTCAGACCTTCTCCTTTACTTTCCTTCCTGTCTCTTCCCTTCCTTCGCTCCATTACTCTTTTCCCTTCCCTTACTCTCCTTACTCCACTTCACTAACTCCTTCTCTTACTTCCTCTGTCCTTTTACATCTACACTTCTCTTCCCTCATTCTCTCTCGGTTAGCCTCATTCTATCCGTCCCCTTAGTCTCTCACTCCTCTCCTGTCATGCTTACTCCCTATTACTCAGCCATACTCCCACATTCACCTTCTTTCAGACCTTCTCCTTTACTTTCCTTCTTCTCTCTTCCCTTCCTTCACTCCTTCACTCTTTTCCCTTCCCTTACTCTCCTTACTCCACTTCACTATCTCCTTCTCTTACTCCCTCTGTCCTTTTACTTCTACCCTTCCCTTCCCTCATTCTCTCTCTGTTAGCGTCATTCTATCCGTCCCCTTAGTCTCTCACTCCTCTTCTGTCACGCTTACTCCCAATAACTCAGCCATACTCCCACACTCACCTTCTTTCAGACCTTCTCCTTTACTTTACTTCTTCTCGTTTCCCTTCCTTCACTCCTTTAGTCTTTTCCCTTCCCTTATTCTCCTTACTCCACTTCACTAATTCCTTCTCTTACTCCCTCTGTCCTCTTAATTCTACTTTCCCCTTCCCTCATTCTCTCTCTGTGAGCCTCATTCTCTCCGTCCCCTTAGTCTATCACTCCTCTTCTGTCATGCTCACTCCCTATAACTCAGCAATACTCCCACATTCACCTTCTTTCAGACCTTCTCCTTTACTTTCCTTCCTGTCTCTTCCCTTCCTTCGCTCCTTTACTCTTTTCCCTTCCCTTACTCTCCTTACTCCATTTCACTAACTCCTTCTCTTACTCCCTCTGTCCTTTTACATCTACACTTCTCTTCCCTCATTCTCTCTCGGTTAGCCTCATTCTATCCGTCCCCTTAGTCTCTCACTCCTCTCCTGTCATGCTTACTCCCTATTACTCAGCCATACTCCCACATTCACCTTCTTTCAGACCTTCTCTTTTACTTTCCTTCTTCTCTCTTCCCTTCCTTCACTCCTTCACTCTTTTCCCTTCCCTTACTCTCCTTACTCCACTTCACTAACTCCTTCTCTTACTTTCTTTTTCCTCTTACTTCTACACTTCTCTTCCCTCATTCTCTCTCTGTTAGCGTCATTCTATCCGTCCCCTTAGTCTCTCACTCCTCTTCTTTAACGCTCACTCCCTATAACTCAGCCATACTCCCACATTCACCTTCTTTCAGACCTTCTCCTTTACTTTCCATCCTGTCTCTTCCCTTCCTTCGCTCCTTTACTCTTTTCCCTTCCCTTACGCTCCTTACTGCACTTCACTAACTCCTTCTCTTACTCCCTCTGTCCTTTTACTTCTACCCTTCCCTTCCCTCATTCTCTCTCTGTTAGCGTCATTCTATCCATCCCCTTAGTCTCTCACTCCGCTTCTGTCACGCTCACTACCTATAACTCAGCCATACTCCCACATTCACCTTCTTTCAGACCTTCTCCTTTACTTTCCTTCCTGTCTCTTCCCTTCCTTCGCTCTTTCACTATTTTCCCTTCCCTTACTCTCCTTACTCC
Organism: Lissotriton helveticus; assembly: GCF_964261635.1. Taxonomy (NCBI): domain Eukaryota; kingdom Metazoa; phylum Chordata; class Amphibia; order Caudata; family Salamandridae; genus Lissotriton; species Lissotriton helveticus. The sequence continues at coordinate 784,303,861 of NC_136057.1, read as the reverse complement.
ACTTCACTAACTCCTTCTCTTACTCCCTCTGTCCTTTTACTTCTACACTTCTCTTCCCTCATTCTCTCTCTGTTAGCGTCATTCTATCCGTCCCCTTAGTCTCTCACTCCTCTTTTGTCACGCTTACTCCCAATAACTCAGGCATTCTCCCACACTCACCTTCTTTCAGACCTTCTCCTTTACTTTACTTCTTCTCTCTTCCCTTCCTTCACTCCTTCACTCTTTTCCCTTCCCTTACTCTCCTTACTCCACTTCACTAATTCCTTCTCTTACTCCCTCTGTCCTCTTACTTCTACACTCCCCTTCCCTCATTCTCTCTCTGTTAGCCTCATTCTCTCCGTCCCCTTAGTCTCTCACTCCTCTTCTGTCATGATCACTCCCTATAACTCAGCAATACTCCCACATTCACCTTCTTTCAGACCTTCTCCTTTACTTTCCTTCCTGTCTCTTCCCTTCCTTCGCTCCTTTACTCTTTTCCCTTCCCTTACTCTCCTTACTCCACTTCACTAACTCCTTCTCTTACTTCCTCTGTCCTTTTACATCTACACTTCCCTTCCCTCATTCTCTCTCGGTTAGCCTCATTCTATCCGTCCCCTTAGTCTCTCACTCCTCTCCTGTCATGCTTACTCCCTATTACTCAGCCATACTCCCACATTCACCTTCTTTCAGACCTTCTCCTTTACTTTCCTTCTTCTCTCTTCCCTTCCTTCACTTCTTCACTCTTTTCCCTTCCCTTACTCTCCTTACTCCACTTCACTATCTCCTTCTCTTACTCTCTTTGTCCTCTTACTTCTACACTTCTCTTCCCTCATTCTCTCTCTGTTAGCGTCATTCTATCCGTCCCCTTAGTCTCTCACTCCTCTTCTGTCACGCTTACTCCCAATAACTCAGCCATACTCCCACACTCACCTTCTTTCAGACCTTCTCCTTTACTTTACTTCTTCTCGTTTCCCTTCCTTCACTCCTTTACTCTTTTCCCTTCCCTTATTCTCCTTACTCCACTTCACTAATTCCTTCTCTTACTCCCTCTGTCCTCTTAATTCTACTTTCCCCTTCCCTCATTCTCTCTCTGTGATCCTCATTCTCTCCGTCCCCTTAGTCTATCACTCCTCTTCTGTCATGCTCACTCCCTATAACTCAGCAATACTCCCACATTCACCTTCTTTCAGACCTTCTCCTTTACTTTCCTTCCTGTCTCTTCCCTTCCTTCGCTCCTTTACTCTTTTCTCTTCCCTTACTCTCCTTACTCCACTTCACTAACTCCTTCTCTTACTCCCTCTGTCCTTTTACATCTACACTTCTCTTCCCTCATTCTCTCTCGGTTAGCCTCATTCTATCCGTCACCTTAGTCTCTCACTCCTCTCCTGTCATGCTTACTCCCTATTACTCAGCCATACTCCCACATTCACCTTCTTTCAGACCTTCTCTTTTACTTTCCTTCTTCTCTCTTCCCTTCCTTCACTCCTTCACTCTTTTCCCTTCCCTTACTCTCCTTACTCCACTTCACTAACTTCTTCTCTTACTTTCTTTGTCCTCTTACTTCTACACTTCTCTTCCCTCATTCTCTCTCTGTTAGCGTCATTCTATCCGTCCCCTTAGTCTCTCACTCCTCTTCTTTAACGCTCACTCCCTATAACTCAGCCATACTCCCACATTCACCTTCTTTCAGACCTTCTCCTTTACTTTCCATCCTGTCTCTTCCCTTCCTTCGCTCCTTTACTCTTTTCCCTTCCCTTACGCTCCTTACTGCACTTCACTAACTCCTTCTCTTACTCCCTCTGTCCTTTTACTTCTACCCTTCCCTTCCCTCATTCTCTCTCTGTTAGCGTCATTCTATCCATCCCCTTAGTCTCTCACTCCGCTTCTGTCACGCTCACTACCTATAACTCAGCCATACTCCCACATTCACCTTCTTTCAGACCTTCTCCTTTACTTTCCTTCCTGTCTCTTCCCTTCCTTCGCTCTTTCACTATTTTCCCTTCCCTTACTCTCCTTACTCCACTTCACTAACTCCTTCTCTTACTCCCTCTGTCCTTTTACTTCTACACTTCTCTTCCCTCATTCTCTCTCTGTTAGCGTCATTCTATCCGTCCCCTTAGTCTCTCACTCCTCTTCTGTCACGCTTACTCCCAATAACTCAGGCATTCTCCCACACTCACCTTCTTTCAGACCTTCTCCTTTACTTTCCTTCTTCTCTCTTCCCTTCCTTCACTCCTTCACTCTTTTCCCTTCCCTTACTCTCCTTACTCTACTTCACTATCTCCTTCTCTTACTCTCTTTGTCCTCTTACTTCTACACTTCTCTTCCCTCATTCTCTCTCTGTTAGCGTCATTCTATCCGTCCCCTTAGTCTCTCACTCCTCTTCTGTCACGCTTACTCCCAATAACTCAGCCATACTCCCACACTCACCTTCTTTCAGACCTTCTCCTTTACTTTACTTCTTCTCGTTTCCCTTCCTTCACTCCTTTACTCTTTTCCCTTCCCTTATTCTCCTTACTCCACTTCACTAATTCCTTCTCTTACTCCCTCTGTCCTCTTACTTCTACTTTCCCCTTCCCTCATTCTGTTTCTGTTAGCCTCATTCTCTCCGTCCCCTTAGTCTCTCACTCCTCTTCTGTCACGCTCACTCCCTATAACTCAGCCATACTCCCACATTCACCTTCTTTCAGACCTTCTCCTTTACTTTCCATCCTGTCTCTTCCCTTCCTTCACTCCTTTACTCTTTTCCCTTCCCTTACTCTCCTTACTCCACTTCACTAACTCCTTCTCTTACTACCTCTGTATTTTACTTCTACACTTCCCTTCCCTCATTCTCTCTCTGTTAGCGTCATTCTATCCGTCCCCTTAGTCTCTCACTCCTCTTCTGTCACGCTTACTCCCAATAACTCAGCCATTCTCCCACTCTCACCTTCTTATAGACCTTCTCCTTTACTTTACTTCTTCTCTCTTCCCTTCCTTCACTCCTTCACTCTTTTCCCTTCCCTTACTCTCCTTACTCCACTTCACTAATTCCTTCTCTTACTCCCTCTCTCCTCTTACTTCTACACTCCCCTTCCCTCATTCTCTCTCTGTGAGCCTCATTCTCTCCGTCCCCTTAGTCTATCACTCCTCTTCTGTCATGCTCACTCCCTAGAACTCAGCAATACTCCCACATTCACCTTCTTTCAGACCTTCTCCTTTACTTTCCTTCCTGTCTCTTCCCTTCCTTCGCTCCTTCACTCTTTTCCCTTCTCTTACTCTCCTTATTCCACTTCACTAACTCTTTCTCTTACTCCCTCTGTCCTTTTACTTCTACCCTTCCCTTCCCTCATTCTCTCTCTGTTAGCGTCATTCTATCCATCCCCTTAGTCTCTCACTCCGCTTCTGTCACGCTCACTACCTATAACTCAGCCATACTCCCACATTCACCTTCTTTCAGACCTTCTCCTTTACATTCCTTTCTGTCTCTTCCCTTCCTTCGCTCCTTCACTCTTTTCCCTTCCCTTACTCTCCTTACTCCACTTCACTAACTCCTTCTCTTACTCCCTCTGTCCTTTTACTTCTACACTTCTCTTCCCTCATTCTCTCTCTGTTAGCGTCATTCTATCCGTCCCCTTAGTCTCTCACTCCTCTTCTGTCACGCTTACTCCCAATAACTCAGGCATTCTCCCACACTCACCTTCTTTCAGACCTTCTCCTTTACTTTACTTCTTCTCTCTTCCCTTCCTTCACTCCTTCACTCTTTTCCCTTCCCTTACTCTCCTTACTCCACTTCACTAATTCCTTCTCTTACTCCCTTTGTCCTCTTACTTCTACACTCCCCTTCCCTCATTCTCTCTCTGTTAGCCTCATTCTCTCCGTCCCCTTAGTCTCTCATTCCTCTTCTGTCATGCTCACTCCCTATAACTCAGCAATACTCCCACATTCACCTTCTTTCAGACCTTCTCCTTTACTTTCCTTCCTGTCTCTTCCCTTCCTTCGCTCCTTTACTCTTTTCCCTTCCCTTACTCTCCTTACTCCACTTCACTAACTCCTTCTCTTACTTCCTCTGTCCTTTTACATCTACACTTCTCTTCCCTCATTCTCTCTCGGTTAGCCTCATTCTATCCGTCCCCTTAGTCTCTCACTCCTCTCCTGTCATGCTTACTCCCTATTACTCAGCCATACTCCCACATTCACCTTCTTTCAGACCTTCTCCTTTACTTTCCTTCTTCTCTCTTCCCTTCCTTCACTCCTTCACTCTTTTCCCTTCTCTTACTCTCCTTACTCCACTTCACTATCTCCTTCTCTTACTCTCTTTGTCCTCTTACTTCTACACTTCTCTTCCCTCATTCTCTCTCTGTTAGCGTCATTCTATCCGTCCCCTTAGTCTCTCACTCCTCTTCTGTCACGCTTACACCCAATAACTCAGCCATACTCCCACACTCACCTTCTTTCAGACCTTCTCCTTTACTTTACTTCTTCTCGTTTCCCTTCCTTCACTCCTTTACTCTTTTCCCTTCCCTTATTCTCCTTACTCCACTTCACTAATTCCTTCTCTTACTCCCTCTGTCCTCTTAATTCTACTTTCCCCTTCCCTCATTCTCTCTCTGTGAGCCTCATTCTCTCCGTCCCCTTAGTCTATCACTCCTCTTCTGTCATGCTCACTCCCTATAACTCAGCAATACTCCCACATTCACCTTCTTTCAGACCTTCTCCTTTACTTTCCTTCCTGTCTCTTCCCTTCCTTCGCTCCTTTACTCTTTTCCCTTCCCTTACTCTCCTTACTCCACTTCACTAACTCCTTCTCTTACTCCCTCTGTCCTTTTACATCTACACTTCTCTTCCCTCATTCTCTCTCGGTTAGCCTCATTCTATCCGTCCCCTTAGTCTCTCACTCCTCTCCTGTCATGCTTACTCCCTATTACTCAGCCATACTCCCACATTTACCTTCTTTCAGACCTTCTCTTTTACTTTCCTTCTTCTCTCTTCCCTTCCTTCACTCCTTCACTCTTTTCCCTTCCCTTACTCTCCTTACTCCACTTCACTAACTCCTTCTCTTACTTTCTTTGTCCTCTTACTTCTACACTTCTCTTCCCTCATTCTCTCTCTGTTAGCGTCATTCTATCCGTCCCCTTAGTCTCTCACTCCTCTTCTTTAACGCTCACTCCCTATAACTCAGCCATACTCCCACATTCACCTTCTTTCAGACCTTCTCCTTTACTTTCCATCCTGTCTCTTCCCTTCCTTCGCTCCTTTACTCTTTTCCCTTCCCTTACGCTCCTTACTCCACTTCACTAACTCCTTCTCTTACTCCCTCTGTCCTTTTACTTCTACCCTTCCCTTCCCTCATTCTCTCTCTGTTAGCGTCATTCTGTCCATCCCCTTAGTCTCTCACTCCGCTTCTGTCACGCTCACTACCTATAACTCAGCCATACTCCCACATTCACCTTCTTTCAGACCTTCTCCTTTACTTTCCTTCCTGTCTCTTCCCTTCCTTCGCTCTTTCACTATTTTCCCTTCCCTTACTCTCCTTACTCCACTTCACTAACTCCTTCTCTTACTCCCTCTGTCCTTTTACTTCTACACTTCTCTTCCCTCATTCTCTCTCTGTTAGCGTCATTCTATCCGTCCCCTTAGTCTCTCACTCCTCTTCTGTCACGCTTACTCCCAATAACTCAGGCATTCTCCCACACTCACCTTCTTTCAGACCTTCTCCTTTACTTTACTTCTTCTCTCTTCCCTTCCTTCACTCCTTCACTCTTTTCCCTTCCCTTACTCTCCTTACTCCACTTCACTAATTCCTTCTCTTACTCCCTCTGTCCTCTTACTTCTACACTCCCCTTCCCTCATTCTCTCTCTGTTAGACTCATTCTCTCCGTCCCCTTAGTCTCTCACTCCTCTTCTGTCATGCTCACTCCCTATAACTCAGCAATACTCCCACATTCACCTTCTTTCAGACCTTCTCCTTTACTTTCCTTCCTGTCTCTTCCCTTCCTTCGCTCCTTTACTCTTTTCCCTTCCCTTACTCTCCTTACTCCACTTCACTAACTCCTTCTCTTACTTCCTCTGTCCTTTTACATCTACACTTCTCTTCCCTCATTCTCTCTCGGTTAGCCTCATTCTATCCGTCCCCTTAGTCTCTCACTCCTCTCCTGTCATGCTTACTCCCTATTACTCAGCCATACTCCCACATTCACCTTCTTTCAGACCTTCTCCTTTACTTTCCTTCTTCTCTCTTCCCTTCCTTCACTCCTTCACTCTTTTCCCTTCCCTTACTGCCCTTACTCCACTTCACTATCTCCTTCTCTTACTCCCTCTGTCCTTTTACTTCTACCCTTCCCTTCCCTCATTCTCTCTCTGTTAGCGTCATTCTATCCGTCCCCTTAGTCTCTCACTCCTCTTCTGTCATGCTTACTCCCAATAACTCAGCCATACTCCCACACTCACCTTCTTTCAGACCTTCTCCTTTACTTTACTTCTTCTCGTTTCCCTTCCTTCACTCCTTTACTCTTTTCCCTTCCCTTATTCTCCTTACTCCACTTCACTAATTCCTTCTCTTACTCCCTCTGTCCTCTTAATTCTACTTTCCCCTTCCCTCATTCTCTCTCTGTGAGCCTCATTCTCTCCGTCCCCTTAGTCTATCACTCCTCTTCTGTCATGCTCACTCCCTATAACTCAGCAATCCTCCCACATTCACCTTCTTTCAGACCTTCTCCTTTACTTTCCTTCCTGTCTCTTCCCTTCCTTCGCTCCTTTACTCTTTTCCCTTCCCTTACTCTCCTTACTCCACTTCACTACCTCCTTCTCTTACTCCCTCTGTCCTTTTACATCTACACTTCTCTTCCCTCATTCTCTCTCGGTTAGCCTCATTCTATCCGTCCCCTTAGTCTCTCACTCCTGTCCTGTCATGCTTACTCCCTATTACTCAGCCATACTCCCACATTCACCTTCTTTCAGACCTTCTCTTTTACTTTCCTTCTTCCCGCTTCCCTTCCTTCACTCCTTCACTCTTTTCCCTTCCCTTACTCTCCTTACTCCACTTCACTAACTCCTTCTCTTACTTTCTTTGTCCTCTTACTTCTACACTTCTCTTCCCTCATTCTCTCTCTGTTAGCGTCATTCTATCCGTCCCCTTAGTCTCTCACTCCTCTTCTTTAACGCTCACTCCCTATAACTCAGCCATACTCCCACATTCACCTTCTTTCAGACCTTCTCCTTTACTTTCCATCCTGTCTCTTCCCTTCCTTCGCTCCTTTACTCTTTTCCCTTCCCTTACGCTCCTTACTCCACTTCACTAACTCCTTCTCTTACTCCCTCTGTCCTTTTACTTCTACCCTTCCCTTCCCTCATTCTCTCTCTGTTAGCGTCATTCTGTCCATCCCCTTAGTCTCTCACTCCGCTTCTGTCACGCTCACTACCTATAACTCAGCCATACTCCCACATTCACCTTCTTTCAGACCTTCTCCTTTACTTTCCTTCCTGTCTCTTCCCTTCCTTCGCTCTTTCACTATTTTCCCTTCCCTTACTCTCCTTACTCCACTTCACTAATTCCTTCTCTTACTCCCTCTGTCCTCTTACTTCTACACTCCCCTTCCCTCATTCTCTCTCTGTTAGCCTCATTCTCTCCGTCCCCTTAGTCTCTCACTCCTCTTCTGTCATGCTCACTCCCTATAACTCAGCAATACTCCCACATTCACCTTCTTTCAGACCTTCTCCTTTACTTTCCTTCCTGTCTCTTGCCTTCCTTCGCTCCTTTACTCTTTTCCCTTCCCTTACTCTCCTTACTCCACTTCACTAACTCCTTCTCTTACTTCCTCTGTCCTTTTACATCTACACTTCTCTTCCCTCATTCTCTCTCGGTTAGCCTCATTCTATCCGTCCCCTTAGTCTCTCACTCCTCTCCTGTCATGCTTACTCCCTATTACTCAGCCATACTCCCACATTCACCTTCTTTCAGACCTTCTCCTTTACTTTCCTTCTTCTCTCTTCCCTTCCTTCACTCCTTCACTCTTTTCCCTTCCCTTACTCTCCTTACTCCACTTCACTATCTCCTTCTCTTACTCCCTCTGTCCTTTTACTTCTACCCTTCCCTTCCCTCATTCTCTCTCTGTTAGCGTCATTCTATCCGTCCCCTTAGTCTCTCACTCCTCTTCTGTCACGCTTACTCCCAATAACTCAGCCATACTCCCACACTCACCTTCTTTCAGACCTTCTCCTTTACTTTACTTCTTCTCGTTTCCCTTCCTTCACTCCTTTACTCTTTTCCCTTCCCTTATTCTCCTTACTCCACTTCACTAATTCCTTCTCTTACTCCCTCTGTCCTCTTAATTCTACTTTCCCCTTCCCTCATTCTCTCTCTGTGAGCCTCATTCTCTCTGTCCCCTTAGTCTATCACTCCTCTTCTGTCATGCTCACTCCCTATAACTCAGCAATAATCCCACATTCACCTTCTTTCAGACCTTCTCCTTTACTTTCCTTCCTGTCTCTTCCCTTCCTTCGCTCCTTTACTCTTTTCCCTTCCCTTACTCTCCTTACTCCACTTCACTAACTCCTTCTCTTACTCCCTCTGTCCTTTTACATCTACACTTCTCTTCCCTCATTCTCTCTCGGTTAGCCTCATTCTATCCGTCCCCTTAGTCTCTCACTCCTCTCCTGTCATGCTTACTCCCTATTACTCAGCCATACTCCCACATTCACCTTCTTTCAGACCTTCTCTTTTACTTTCCTTCTTCTCTCTTCCCTTCCTTCACTCCTTCACTCTTTTCCCTTCCCTTACTCTCCTTACTCCACTTCACTAACTCCTTCTCTTACTTTCTTTTTCCTCTTACTTCTACACTTCTCTTCCCTCATTCTCTCTCTGTTAGCGTCATTCTATCCGTCCCCTTAGTCTCTCACTCCTCTTCTTTAACGCTCACTCCCTATAACTCAGCCATACTCCCACATTCACCTTCTTTCAGACCTTCTCCTTTACTTTCCATCCTGTCTCTTCCCTTCCTTCGCTCCTTTACTCTTTTCCCTTCCCTTACGCTCCTTACTGCACTTCACTAACTCCTTCTCTTACTCCCTCTGTCCTTTTACTTCTACCCTTCCCTTCCCTCATTCTCTCTCTGTTAGCGTCATTCTATCCATCCCCTTAGTCTCTCACTCCGCTTCTGTCACGCTCACTACCTATAACTCAGCCATACTCCCACATTCACCTTCTTTCAGACCTTCTCCTTTACTTTCCTTCCTGTCTCTTCCCTTCCTTCGCTCTTTCACTATTTTCCCTTCCCTTACTCTCCTTACTCCACTTCACTAACTCCTTCTCTTACTCCCTCTGTCCTTTTACTTCTACACTTCTCTTCCCTCATTCTCTCTCTGTTAGCGTCATTCTATCCGTCCCCTTAGTCTCTCACTCCTCTTCTGTCACGCTTACTCCCAATAACTCAGGCATTCTCCCACACTCACCTTCATTCAGACCTTCTCCTTTACTTTACTTCTTCTCTCTTCCCTTCCTTCACTCCTTCACTCTTTTCCCTTCCCTTACTCTCCTTACTCCACTTCACTAATTCCTTCTCTTACTCCCTCTGTCCTCTTACTTCTACACTCCCCTTCCCTCATTCTCTCTCTGTTAGCCTCATTCTCTCCGTCCCCTTAGTCTCTCACTCCTCTTCTGTCATGCTCACTCCCTATAACTCAGCAATACTCCCACATTCACCTTCTTTCAGACCTTCTCCTTTACTTTCCTTCCTGTCTCTTCCCTTCCTTCGCTCCTTTACTCTTTTCCCTTCCCTTACTCTCCTTACTCCACTTCACTAACTCCTTCTCTTACTTCCTCTGTCCTTTTACATCTACACTTCCCTTCCCTCATTCTCTCTCGGTTAGCCTCATTCTATCCGTCCCCTTAGTCTCTCACTCCTCTCCTGTCATGCTTACTCCCTATTACTCAGCCATACTCCCACATTCACCTTCTTTCAGACCTTCTCCTTTAATTTCCTTCTTCTCTCTTCCCTTCCTTCACTCCTTCACTCTTTTCCCTTCCCTTACTCTCCTTACTCCACTTCACTATCTCCTTCTCTTACTCTCTTTGTCCTCTTACTTCTACACTTCTCTTCCCTCATTCTCTCTCTGTTAGCGTCATTCTATCCGTCCCCTTAGTCTCTCACTCCTCTTCTGTCACGCTTACTCCCAATAACTCAGCCATACTCCCACACTCACCTTCTTTCAGACCTTCTCCTTTACTTTACTTCTTCTCGTTTCCCTTCCTTCACTCCTTTACTCTTTTCCCTTCCCTTATTCTCCTTACTCCACTTCACTAATTCCTTCTCTTACTCCCTCTGTCCTCTTAATTCTACTTTCCCCTTCCCTCATTCTCTCTCTGTGAGCCTCATTCTCTCCGTCCCCTTAGTCTATCACTCCTCTTCTGTCATGCTCACTCCCTATAACTCAGCAATACTCCCAAATTCACCTTCTTTCAGACCTTCTCCTTTACTTTCCTTCCTGTCTCTTCCCTTCCTTCGCTCCTTTACTCTTTTCCCTTCCCTTACTCTCCTTACTCCACTTCACTAACTCCTTCTCTTACTCCCTCTGTCCTTTTACATCTACACTTCTCTTCCCTCATTCTCTCTCGGTTAGCCTCATTCTATCCGTCACCTTAGTCTCTCACTCCTCTCCTGTCATGCTTACTCCCTATTACTCAGCCATACTCCCACATTCACCTTCTTTCAGACCTTCTCTTTTACTTTCCTTCTTCTCTCTTCCCTTCCTTCACTCCTTCACTCTTTTCCCTTCCCTTACTCTCCTTACTCCACTTCACTAACTACTTCTCTTACTTTCTTTGTCCTCTTACTTCTACACTTCTCTTCCCTCATTCTCTCTCTGTTAGCGTCATTCTATCCGTCCCCTTAGTCTCTCACTCCTCTTCTGTAACGCTCACTCCCTATAACTCAGCCATACTCCCACATTCACCTTCTTTCAGACCTTCTCCTTTACTTTCCATCCTGTCTCTTCCCTTCCTTCGCTCCTTTACTCTTTTCCCTTCCCTTACGCTCCTTACTCCACTTCACTAACTCCTTCTCTTACTCCCTCTGTCCTTTTACTTCTACCCTTCCCTTCCCTCATTCTCTCTCTGTTAGCGTCATTCTATCCATCCCCTTAGTCTCTCACTCCGCTTCTGTCACGCTCACTACCTATAACTCAGCCATACTCCCACATTCACCTTCTTTCAGACCTTCTCCTTTACTTTCCTTCCTGTCTCTTCCCTTCCTTCGCTCTTTCACTATTTTCCCTTCCCTTACTCTCCTTACTCCACTTCACTAACTCCTTCTCTTACTCCCTCTGTCCTTTTACTTCTACACTTCTCTTCCCTCATTCTCTCTCTGTTAGCGTCATTCTATCCGTCCCCTTAGTCTCTCACTCCTCTTCTGTCACGCTTACTCCCAATAACTCAGGCATTCTCCCACACTCACCTTCTTTCAGACCTTCTCCTTTACTTTACTTCTTCTCTCTTCCCTTCCTTCACTCCTTCACTCTTTTCCCTTCCCTTACTCTCCTTACTCCACTTCACTAATTCCTTCTCTTACTCCCTCTGTCCTCTTACTTCTACACTCCCCTTCCCTCATTCTCTCTCTGTTAGCCTCATTCTCTCCGTCCCCTTAGTCTCTCACTCCTCTTCTGTCATGCTCACTCCCTATAACTCAGCAATACTCCCACATTCACCTTCTTTCAGACCTTCTCCTTTACTTTCCTTCCTGTCTCTTCCCTTCCTTCGCTCCTTTACTCTTTTCCCTTCCCTTACTCTCCTTACTCCACTTCACTAACTCCTTCTCTTACTTCCTCTGTCCTTTTACATCTACACTTCTCTTCCCTCATTCTCTCTCGGTTAGCCTCATTCTATCCGTCCCCTTAGTCTCTCACTCCTCTCCTGTCATGCTTACTCCCTATTACTCAGCCATACTCCCACATTCACCTTCTTTCAGACCTTCTCCTTTACTTTCCTTCTTCTCTCTTCCCTTCCTTCACTCCTTCACTCTTTTCCCTTCCCTTACTCTCCTTACTCCACTTCACTATCTCCTTCTCTTACTCTCTTTGTCCTCTTACTTCTACACTTCTCTTCCCTCATTCTCTCTCTGTTAGCATCATTCTATCCGTCCCCTTAGTCTCTCACTCCTCTTCTGTCACGCTTACTCCCAATAACTCAGCCATACTCCCACACTCACCTTCTTTCAGACCTTCTCCTTTACTTTACTTCTTCTTGTTTCCCTTCCTTCACTCCTTTACTCTTTTCCCTTCCCTTATTCTCCTTACTCCACTTCACTAATTCCTTCTCTTACTCCCTCTGTCCTCTTACTTCTACTTTCCCCTTCCCTCATTCTGTTTCTGTTAGCCTCATTCTCTCCGTCCCCTTAGTCTCTCACTCCTGCCATACTCCCACATTCACCTTCTTTCAGACCTTCTCCTTAACTTTCCATCCTGTCTCTTCCCTTCCTTCGCTCCTTTACTCTTTTCCCTTCCCTTACTCTCCTTACTCCACTTCACTAACTCCTTCTCTTACTACCTCTGTCATTTTACTTCTACACTTCCCTTCCCTCATTCTCTCTCTGTTAGCGTCATTCTATCCGTCCCCTTAGTCTCTCACTCCTCTTCTGTCACGCTTACTCCCAATAACTCAGCCATTCTCTCACACTCACCTTCTTATAGACCTTCTCCTTTACTTTACTTCTTCTCTCTTCCCTTCCTTCACTCCTTCACTCTTTTCCCTTCCCTTACTCTCCTTACTCCACTTCACTAATTCCTTCTCTTACTCCCTCTCTCCTCTTACTTCTACACTCCCCTTCCCTCATTCTCTCTCTGTGAGCCTCATTCTCTCCGTCCCCTTAGTCTATCACTCCTCTTCTGTCATGCTCACTCCCTAGAACTCAGCAATACTCCCACATTCACCTTCTTTCAGACCTTCTCCTTAACTTTCCTTCCTGTCTCTTCCCTTCCTTCGCTCCTTCACTCTTTTCCCTTCTCTTACTCTCCTTACTCCACTTCACTAACTCTTTCTCTTACTCCCTCTGTCCTTTTACTTCTACCCTTCCCTTCCCTCATTCTCTCTCTGTTAGCGTCATTCTATCCATCCCCTTAGTCTCTCACTCCGCTTCTGTCACGCTCACTACCTATAACTCAGCCATACTCCCACATTCACCTTCTTTCAGACCTTCTCCTTTACTTTCCATCCTGTCTCTTCCCTTCCTTCGCTCCTTTACTCTTTTCCCTTCCCTTACGCTCCTTACTCCACTTCACTAACTCCTTCTCTTACTCCCTCTGTCCTTTTACTTCTACCCTTCCCTTCCCTCATTCTCTCTCTGTTAGCGTCATTCTGTCCATCCCCTTAGTCTCTCACTCCGCTTCTGTCACGCTCACTACCTATAACTCAGCCATACTCCCACATTCACCTTCTTTCAGACCTTCTCCTTTACTTTCCTTCCTGTCTCTTCCCTTCCTTCGCTCTTTCACTATTTTCCCTTCCCTTACTCTCCTTACTCCACTTCACTAACTCCTTCTCTTACTCCCTCTGTCCTTTTACTTCTACACTTCTCTTCCCTCATTCTCTCTCTGTTAGCGTCATTCTATCCGTCCCCTTAGTCTCTCACTCCTCTTCTGTCACGCTTACTCCCAATAACTCAGGCATTCTCCCACACTCACCTTCTTTCAGACCTTCTCCTTTACTTTACTTCTTCTCTCTTCCCTTCCTTCACTCCTTCACTCTTTTCCCTTCCCTTACTCTCCTTACTCCACTTCACTAATTCCTTCTCTTACTCCCTCTGTCCTCTTACTTCTACACTCCCCTTCCCTCATTCTCTCTCTGTTAGCCTCATTCTCTCCGTCCCCTTAGTCTCTCACTCCTCTTCTGTCATGCTCACTCCCTATAACTCAGCAATACTCCCACATTCACCTTCTTTCAGACCTTCTCCTTTACTTTCCTTCCTGTCTCTTGCCTTCCTTCGCTCCTTTACTCTTTTCCCTTCCCTTACTCTCCTTACTCCACTTCACTAACTCCTTCTCTTACTTCCTCTGTCCTTTTACATCTACACTTCTCTTCCCTCATTCTCTCTCGGTTAGCCTCATTCTATCCGTCCCCTTAGTCTCTCACTCCTCTCCTGTCATGCTTACTCCCTATTACTCAGCCATACTCCCACATTCACCTTCTTTCAGACCTTCTCCTTTACTTTCCTTCTTCTCTCTTCCCTTCCTTCACTCCTTCACTCTTTTCCCTTCCCTTACTCTCCTTACTCCACTTCACTATCTCCTTCTCTTACTCCCTCTGTCCTTTTACTTCTACCCTTCCCTTCCCTCATTCTCTCTCTGTTAGCGTCATTCTATCCGTCCCCTTAGTCTCTCACTCCTCTTCTGTCACGCTTACTCCCAATAACTCAGCCATACTCCCACACTCACCTTCTTTCAGACCTTCTCCTTTACTTTACTTCTTCTCGTTTCCCTTCCTTCACTCCTTTACTCTTTTCCCTTCCCTTATTCTCCTTACTCCACTTCACTAATTCCTTCTCTTACTCCCTCTGTCCTCTTAATTCTACTTTCCCCTTCCCTCATTCTCTCTCTGTGAGCCTCATTCTCTCCGTCCCCTTAGTCTATCACTCCTCTTCTGTCATGCTCACTCCCTATAACTCAGCAATAATCCCACATTCACCTTCTTTCAGACCTTCTCCTTTACTTTCCTTCCTGTCTCTTCCCTTCCTTCGCTCCTTTACTCTTTTCCCTTCCCTTACTCTCCTTACTCCACTTCACTAACTCCTTCTCTTACTCCCTCTGTCCTTTTACATCTACACTTCTCTTCCCTCATTCTCTCTCGGTTAGCCTCATTCTATCTGTCCCCTTAGTCTCTCACTCCTCTCCTGTCATGCTTACTCCCTATTACTCAGCCATACTCCCACATTCACCTTCTTTCAGACCTTCTCTTTTACTTTCCTTCTTCTCTCTTCCCTTCCTTCACTCCTTCACTCTTTTCCCTTCCCTTACTCTCCTTACTCCACTTCACTAACTCCTTCTCTTACTTTCTTTTTCCTCTTACTTCTACACTTCTCTTCCCTCATTCTCTCTCTGTTAGCGTCATTCTATCCGTCCCCTTAGTCTCTCACTCCTCTTCTTTAACGCTCACTCCCTATAACTCAGCCATACTCCCACATTCACCTTCTTTCAGACCTTCTCCTTTACTTTCCATCCTGTCTCTTCCCTTCCTTCGCTCCTTTACTCTTTTCCCTTCCCTTACGCTCCTTACTGCACTTCACTAACTCCTTCTCTTACTCCCTCTGTCCTTTTACTTCTACCCTTCCCTTCCCTCATTCTCTCTCTGTTAGCGTCATTCTATCCATCCCATTAGTCTCTCACTCCGCTTCTGTCACGCTCACTACCTATAACTCAGCCATACTCCCACATTCACCTTCTTTCAGACCTTCTCCTTTACTTTCCTTCCTGTCTCTTCCCTTCCTTCGCTCTTTCACTATTTTCCCTTCCCTTACTCTCCTTACTCCACTTCACTAACTCCTTCTCTTACTCCCTCTGTCCTTTTACTTCTACACTTCTCTTCCCTCATTCTCTCTCTGTTAGCGTCATTCTATCCGTCCCCTTAGCCTCTCACTCCTCTTCTGTCACGCTTACTCCCAATAACTCAGGCATTCTCCCACACTCACCTTCTTTCAGACCTTCTCCTTTACTTTACTTCTTCTCTCTTCCCTTCCTTCACTCCTTCACTCTTTTCCCTTCCCTTACTCTCCTTACTCCACTTCACTAATTCCTTCTCTTACTCCCTCTGTCCTCTTACTTCTACACTCCCCTTCCCTCATTCTCTCTCTGTTAGCCTCATTCTCTCCGTCCCCTTAGTCTCTCACTCCTCTTCTGTCATGCTCACTCCCTATAACTCAG
The DNA here is from genome assembly GCF_964261635.1 of Lissotriton helveticus. Classification (NCBI taxonomy): domain Eukaryota; kingdom Metazoa; phylum Chordata; class Amphibia; order Caudata; family Salamandridae; genus Lissotriton; species Lissotriton helveticus. The sequence goes on along the minus strand of NC_136057.1, from coordinate 784,288,000 downwards.
CAATACTCCCACATTCACCTTCTTTCAGACCTTCTCCTTTACTTTCCTTCCTGTCTCTTCCCTTCCTTCGCTCCTTTACTCTTTTCCCTTCCCTTACTCTCCTTACTCCACTTCACTAACTCCTTCTCTTACTTCCTCTGTCCTTTTACATCTACACTTCCCTTCCCTCATTCTCTCTCGGTTAGCCTCATTCTATCCGTCCCCTTAGTCTCTCACTCCTCTCCTGTCATGCTTACTCCCTATTACTCAGCCATACTCCCACATTCACCTTCTTTCAGACCTTCTCCTTTAATTTCCTTCTTCTCTCTTCCCTTCCTTCACTCCTTCACTCTTTTCCCTTCCCTTACTCTCCTTACTCCACTTCACTATCTCCTTCTCTTACTCTCTTTGTCCTCTTACTTCTACACTTCTCTTCCCTCATTCTCTCTCTGTTAGCGTCATTCTATCCGTCCCCTTAGTCTCTCACTCCTCTTCTGTCACGCTTACTCCCAATAACTCAGCCATACTCCCACACTCACCTTCTTTCAGACCTTCTCCTTTACTTTACTTCTTCTCGTTTCCCTTCCTTCACTCCTTTACTCTTTTCCCTTCCCTTATTCTCCTTACTCCACTTCACTAATTCCTTCTCTTACTCCCTCTGTCCTCTTAATTCTACTTTCCCCTTCCCTCATTCTCTCTCTGTGAGCCTCATTCTCTCCGTCCCCTTAGTCTATCACTCCTCTTCTGTCATGCTCACTCCCTATAACTCAGCAATACTCCCAAATTCACCTTCTTTCAGACCTTCTCCTTTACTTTCCTTCCTGTCTCTTCCCTTCCTTCGCTCCTTTACTCTTTTCCCTTCCCTTACTCTCCTTACTCCACTTCACTAACTCCTTCTCTTACTCCCTCTGTCCTTTTACATCTACACTTCTCTTCCCTCATTCTCTCTCGGTTAGCCTCATTCTATCCGTCACCTTAGTCTCTCACTCCTCTCCTGTCATGCTTACTCCCTATTACTCAGCCATACTCCCACATTCACCTTCTTTCAGACCTTCTCTTTTACTTTCCTTCTTCTCTCTTCCCTTCCTTCACTCCTTCACTCTTTTCCCTTCCCTTACTCTCCTTACTCCACTTCACTAACTACTTCTCTTACTTTCTTTGTCCTCTTACTTCTACACTTCTCTTCCCTCATTCTCTCTCTGTTAGCGTCATTCTATCCGTCCCCTTAGTCTCTCACTCCTCTTCTGTAACGCTCACTCCCTATAACTCAGCCATACTCCCACATTCACCTTCTTTCAGACCTTCTCCTTTACTTTCCATCCTGTCTCTTCCCTTCCTTCGCTCCTTTACTCTTTTCCCTTCCCTTACGCTCCTTACTCAACTTCACTAACTCCTTCTCTTACTCCCTCTGTCCTTTTACTTCTACCCTTCCCTTCCCTCATTCTCTCTCTGTTAGCGTCATTCTATCCATCCCCTTAGTCTCTCACTCCACTTCTGTCACGCTCACTACCTATAACTCAGCCATACTCCCACATTCACCTTCTTTCAGACCTTCTCCTTTACTTTCCTTCCTGTCTCTTCCCTTCCTTCGCTCTTTCACTATTTTCCCTTCCCTTACTCTCCTTACTCCACTTCACTAACTCCTTCTCTTACTCCCTCTGTCCTTTTACTTCTACACTTCTCTTCCCTCATTCTCTCTCTGTTAGCGTCATTCTATCCGTCCCCTTAGTCTCTCACTCCTCTTCTGTCACGCTTACTCCCAATAACTCAGGCATTCTCCCACACTCACCTTCTTTCAGACCTTCTCCTTTACTTTACTTCTTCTCTCTTCCCTTCCTTCACTCCTTCACTCTTTTCCCTTCCCTTACTCTCCTTACTCCACTTCACTAATTCCTTCTCTTACTCCCTCTGTCCTCTTACTTCTACACTCCCCTTCCCTCATTCTCTCTCTGTTAGCCTCATTCTCTCCGTCCCCTTAGTCTCTCACTCCTCTTCTGTCATGCTCACTCCCTATAACTCAGCAATACTCCCACATTCACCTTCTTTCAGACCTTCTCCTTTACTTTCCTTCCTGTCTCTTCCCTTCCTTCGCTCCTTTACTCTTTTCCCTTCCCTTACTCTCCTTACTCCACTTCACTAACTCCTTCTCTTACTTCCTCTGTCCTTTTACATCTACACTTCTCTTCCCTCATTCTCTCTCGGTTAGCCTCATTCTATCCGTCCCCTTAGTCTCTCACTCCTCTCCTGTCATGCTTACTCCCTATTACTCAGCCATACTCCCACATTCACCTTCTTTCAGACCTTCTCCTTTACTTTCCTTCTTCTCTCTTCCCTTCCTTCACTCCTTCACTCTTTTCCCTTCCCTTACTCTCCTTACTCCACTTCACTATCTCCTTCTCTTACTCTCTTTGTCCTCTTACTTCTACACTTCTCTTCCCTCATTCTCTCTCTGTTAGCATCATTCTATCCGTCCCCTTAGTCTCTCACTCCTCTTCTGTCACGCTTACTCCCAATAACTCAGCCATACTCCCACACTCACCTTCTTTCAGACCTTCTCCTTTACTTTACTTCTTCTTGTTTCCCTTCCTTCACTCCTTTACTCTTTTCCCTTCCCTTATTCTCCTTACTCCACTTCACTAATTCCTTCTCTTACTCCCTCTGTCCTCTTACTTCTACTTTCCCCTTCCCTCATTCTGTTTCTGTTAGCCTCATTCTCTCCGTCCCCTTAGTCTCTCACTCCTCTTCTGTCATGCTCACTCTCTATAACTCAGCCATACTCCCACATTCACCTTCTTTCAGACCTTCTCCTTAACTTTCCATCCTGTCTCTTCCCTTCCTTCGCTCCTTTACTCTTTTCCCTTCCCTTACTCTCCTTACTCCACTTCACTAACTCCTTCTCTTACTACCTCTGTCATTTTACTTCTACACTTCCCTTCCCTCATTCTCTCTCTGTTAGCGTCATTCTATCCGTCCCCTTAGTCTCTCACTCCTCTTCTGTCACGCTTACTCCCAATAACTCAGCCATTCTCTCACACTCACCTTCTTATAGACCTTCTCCTTTACTTTACTTCTTCTCTCTTCCCTTCCTTCACTCCTTCACTCTTTTCCCTTCCCTTACTCTCCTTACTCCACTTCACTAATTCCTTCTCTTACTCCCTCTCTCCTCTTACTTCTACACTCCCCTTCCCTCATTCTCTCTCTGTGAGCCTCATTCTCTCCGTCCCCTTAGTCTATCACTCCTCTTCTGTCATGCTCACTCCCTAGAACTCAGCAATACTCCCACATTCACCTTCTTTCAGACCTTCTCCTTAACTTTCCTTCCTGTCTCTTCCCTTCCTTCGCTCCTTCACTCTTTTCCCTTCTCTTACTCTCCTTACTCCACTTCACTAACTCTTTCTCTTACTCCCTCTGTCCTTTTACTTCTACCCTTCCCTTCCCTCATTCTCTCTCTGTTAGCGTCATTCTATCCATCCCCTTAGTCTCTCACTCCGCTTCTGTCACGCTCACTACCTATAACTCAGCCATACTCCCACATTCACCTTCTTTCAGACCTTCTCCTTTACTTTCCTTCCTGTCTCTTCCCTTCCTTCGCTCCTTCACTCTTTTCCCTTCCCTTACTCTCCTTACTCCACTTCACTAACTCCTTCTCTTACTCCCTCTGTCCTTTTACTTCTACACTTCTCTTCCCTCATTCTCTCTCTATTAGCGTCATTCTATCCGTCCCCTTAGTCTCTCACTCCTCTTCTGTCACGCTTACTCCCAATAACTCAGGCATTCTCCCACACTCACCTTCTTTCAGACCTTCTCCTTTACTTTACTTCTTCTCTCTTCCCTTCCTTCACTCCTTCACTCTTTTCCCTTCCCTTACTCTCCTTACTCCACTTCACTAATTCCTTCTCTTACTCCCTCTCTCCTCTTACTTCTACACTCCCCTTCCCTCATTCTCTCTCTGTGAGCCTCATTCTCTCCGTCCCCTTAGTCTATCACTCCTCTTCTGTCATGCTCACTCCCTATAACTCAGCAAAACTCCCACATTCACCTTCTTTCAGACCTTCTCCTTTACTTTCCTTCCTGTCTCTTCCCTTCCTTCGCTCCTTTACTCTTTTCCCTTCCCTTACTCTCCTTACTCCACTTCACTAACTCCTTCTCTTACTCCCTCTGTCCTTTTACATCTACACTTCTTCTCCCTCATTCTCTCTCGGTTAGCCTCATTCTATCCGTCCCCTTAGTCTCTCACTCCTCTCCTGTCATGCTTACTCCCTAATACTCAGCCATACTCCCACATTCACCTTCTTTCAGACCTTCTCTTTTACTTTCCTTCTTCTCTCTTCCCTTCCTTCACTCCTTCACTCTTTTCCCTTCCCTTACTCTCCTTACTCCACTTCACTAACTCCTTCTCTTACTTTCTTTGTCCTCTTACTTCTACACTTCTCTTCCCTCATTCTCTCTCTGTTAGCATCATTCTATCCGTTCCCTTAGTCTATCACTCCTCTTCTGTAACGCTCACTCCCTATAACTCAGCCATACTCCTACATTCACCTTCTTTCAGACCTTCTCCTTTACTTTCCATCCTGTCTCTTCCCTTCCTTCGCTCCTTTACTCTTTTCCCTTCCCTTACGCTCCTTACTCCACTTCACTAACTCCTTCTCTTACTCCCTCTGTCATTTTACTTCTATACTTCCCTTCCCTCATTCTCTCTCTGTTAGCGTCATTCTACCCATCCCCGTAGTCTCTCACTCCTCTTCTGTCACGCTCACTCCCTATAACTCAGCCATACTCCCAAATTCACCTTCTTTCAGACCTTCTCCTTTACTTTCCTCCTGTCTCTTCCCTTCCTTCGCTCCTTCACTCTTTTCCCTTTCCTTACTCTCCTTACTCCACTTCACTAATTCCTTCTCTTACTCCCTCTGTCCTCCTACTTCTACACTCCCCTTCCCTCATTCTCTCTCTGTTAGCCTCATTCTCTCCATCCCCTTAGTCTCTAAATCCTCTTCTGTCACGCTCACTCCCTATAAGTCAGCCATACTCCCACATTCACCTTCTTTCAGACCTTCTCCTTTACTTTCCTTCCTGTCTCTTCCCTTTCTTCGCTCCTTTACTCTTTTCCCTTTCCTTAATCTCCTAACTCCACTTCACTAACTCCTTCTCTTACTTCCTCTGTCCTTTTACATCTACACTTCTCTTCCCTCATTCTCTCTCTGTTAGCCTCATTCTATCTGTCCCCTTAGTCTCTCACTCCTCTCCTGTCACGCTTACTCCCTATTACTCAGCCATACTCCCACACTCACCTTATTTCGGACATTCTCCTTTACTTTCCTTCCTGTCTCTTCCCTTCCTTCGCTCCTTCACTCTTTTCCCTTCCCTTACTCTCCTTACTCCACTTCACTAACTCCTTCTCTTACGCCCTTTGTCCTCTTACTTCTACACTTCCCTCCCCTCATTCTCACTCTGTTAGCCTCATTCTCTCCGTCCCGTTAGTATCTCACTCCTCTTCTGTCACGCTCACTCCCTAAAACTCAGCCATACTCCCACACTCACCATCTTTCAGACCTTTTAGTTTACTTTCCTTCCTGTCTCTTCCCTTCCTTCGCTCCTTCACTCTTCTTCCTTCCCTTACCCTCCTTACTCCACTTCACTAACTCTTTCTCTTACTCCCTCTGTCCTTTTACTTCTACACTTCCCTTCCCTCATTCTCTCTCTGTTAGCGTCATTCTATCCGTCCCCTTAGTCTCTCACTCCTCTTCTGTAACGCTCACTCCCTATAACTCAGCCATACTCCCACATTCACCTTCTTTCAGACCTTCTCCTTTACTTTCCTTCCTGTCTCTTCCCTTCCTTCGCTCCTTCACTCTTTTCCCTTCCCTTACTCTCCTTACTCCACTTCACTAACTCCTTCTCTTACTCCCTCTGTCCTTTTACTTCTACACTTCTCTTCCCTCATTCCCTCTCTGTTAGCGTCATTCTATCCGTCCCCTTAGTCTCTCACTCCTCTTCTGTCACGCTTACGCCCAATAACTCAGCCATACTCCCACACTCACCTTGTTTCAGACCTTCTCCTTTACTTTACTTCTTCTCTCTTCCCTTCCTTCACTCCTTCACTCTTTTCCCTTCCCTTACTCTCCTTACTCCACTTCACTAATTCCTTCTCTTACTCCCTCTCTCCTCTTACTTCTACACTCCCCTTCCCTCATTCTCTCTCTGTGAGCCTCATTCTCTCCGTCCCCTTAGTCTATCACTCCTCTTCTGTCATGCTCACTCCCTAGAACTCAGCAATACTCCCACATTCACCTTCTTTCAGACCTTCTCCTTAACTTTCCTTCCTGTCTCTTCCCTTCCTTCGCTCCTTCACTCTTTTCCCTTCTCTTACTCTCCTTACTCCACTTCACTAACTCTTTCTCTTACTCCCTCTGTCCTTTTACTTCTACCCTTCCCTTCCCTCATTCTCTCTCTGTTAGCGTCATTCTATCCATCCCCTTAGTCTCTCACTCCGCTTCTGTCACGCTCACTACCTATAACTCAGCCATACTCCCACATTCACCTTCTTTCAGACCTTCTCCTTTACTTTCCTTCCTGTCTCTTCCCTTCCTTCGCTCCTTCACTCTTTTCCCTTCCCTTACTCTCCTTACTCCACTTCACTAACTCCTTCTCTTACTCCCTCTGTCCTTTTACTTCTACACTTCTCTTCCCTCATTCTCTCTCTGTTAGCGTCATTCTATCCGTCCCCTTAGTCTCTCACTCCTCTTCTGTCACGCTTACTCCCAATAACTCAGGCATTCTCCCACACTCACCTTCTTTCAGACCTTCTCCTTTACTTTACTTCTTCTCTCTTCCCTTCCTTCACTCCTTCACTCTTTTCCCTTCCCTTACTCTCCTTACTCCACTTCACTAATTCCTTCTCTTACTCCCTCTCTCCTCTTACTTCTACACTCCCCTTCCCTCATTCTCTCTCTGTGAGCCTCATTCTCTCCGTCCCCTTAGTCTATCACTCCTCTTCTGTCATGCTCACTCCCTATAACTCAGCAAAACTCCCACATTCACCTTCTTTCAGACCTTCTCCTTTACTTTCCTTCCTGTCTCTTCCCTTCCTTCGCTCCTTTACTCTTTTCCCTTCCCTTACTCTCCTTACTCCACTTCACTAACTCCTTCTCTTACTCCCTCTGTCCTTTTACATCTACACTTCTTCTCCCTCATTCTCTCTCGGTTAGCCTCATTCTATCCGTCCCCTTAGTCTCTCACTCCTCTCCTGTCATGCTTACTCCCTAATACTCAGCCATACTCCCACATTCACCTTCTTTCAGACCTTCTCTTTTACTTTCCTTCTTCTCTCTTCCCTTCCTTCACTCCTTCACTCTTTTCCCTTCCCTTACTCTCCTTACTCCACTTCACTAACTCCTTCTCTTACTTTCTTTGTCCTCTTACTTCTACACTTCTCTTCCCTCATTCTCTCTCTGTTAGCGTCATTCTATCCGTTCCCTTAGTCTATCACTCCTCTTCTGTAACGCTCACTCCCTATAACTCAGCCATACTCCTACATTCACCTTCTTTCAGACCTTCTCCTTTACTTTCCATCCTGTCTCTTCCCTTCCTTCGCTCCTTTACTCTTTTCCCTTCCCTTACGCTCCTTACTCCACTTCACTAACTCCTTCTCTTACTCCCTCTGTCATTTTACTTCTATACTTCCCTTCCCTCATTCTCTCTCTGTTAGCGTCATTCTACCCATCCCCGTAGTCTCTCACTCCTCTTCTGTCACGCTCACTCCCTATAACTCAGCCATACTCCCAAATTCACCTTCTTTCAGACCTTCTCCTTTACTTTCCTCCTGTCTCTTCCCTTCCTTCGCTCCTTCACTCTTTTCCCTTTCCTTACTCTCCTTACTCCACTTCACTAATTCCTTCTCTTACTCCCTCTGTCCTCCTACTTCTACACTCCCCTTCCCTCATTCTCTCTCTGTTAGCCTCATTCTCTCCATCCCCTTAGTCTCTAAATCCTCTTCTGTCACGCTCACTCCCTATAAGTCAGCCATACTCCCACATTCACCTTCTTTCAGACCTTCTCCTTTACTTTCCTTCCTGTCTCTTCCCTTTCTTCGCTCCTTTACTCTTTTCCCTTTCCTTAATCTCCTAACTCCACTTCACTAACTCCTTCTCTTACTTCCTCTGTCCTTTTACATCTACACTTCTCTTCCCTCATTCTCTCTCTGTTAGCCTCATTCTATCTGTCCCCTTAGTCTCTCACTCCTCTCCTGTCACGCTTACTCCCTATTACTCAGCCATACTCCCACACTCACCTTATTTCGGACATTCTCCTTTACTTTCCTTCCTGTCTCTTCCCTTCCTTCGCTCCTTCACTCTTTTCCCTTCCCTTACTCTCCTTACTCCACTTCACTAACTCCTTCTCTTACGCCCTTTGTCCTCTTACTTCTACACTTCCCTCCCCTCATTCTCACTCTGTTAGCCTCATTCTCTCCGTCCCGTTAGTATCTCACTCCTCTTCTGTCACGCTCACTCCCTAAAACTCAGCCATACTCCCACACTCACCATCTTTCAGACCTTTTAGTTTACTTTCCTTCCTGTCTCTTCCCTTCCTTCGCTCCTTCACTCTTCTTCCTTCCCTTACCCTCCTTACTCCACTTCACTAACTCTTTCTCTTACTCCCTCTGTCCTTTTACTTCTACACTTCCCTTCCCTCATTCTCTCTCTGTTAGCGTCATTCTATCCGTCCCCTTAGTCTCTCACTCCTCTTCTGTAACGCTCACTCCCTATAACTCAGCCATACTCCCACATTCACCTTCTTTCAGACCTTCTCCTTTACTTTCCTTCCTGTCTCTTCCCTTCCTTCGCTCCTTCACTCTTTTCCCTTCCCTTACTCTCCTTACTCCACTTCACTAACTCCTTCTCTTACTCCCTCTGTCCTTTTACTTCTACACTTCTCTTCCCTCATTCCCTCTCTGTTAGCGTCATTCTATCCGTCCCCTTAGTCTCTCACTCCTCTTCTGTCACGCTTACGCCCAATAACTCAGCCATACTCCCACACTCACCTTGTTTCAGACCTTCTCCTTTACTTTACTTCTTCTCTCTTCCCTTCCTTCACTCCTTCACTCGTTTCCCTTCCCTTACTCTCCTTACTCCACTTCACTAATTCCTTCTCTTACTCCCTCTGTCCTCTTACTTCTACACTCCCCTTCCCTCATTCTCTCTCTGTTAGCCTCATTCTCTCCGTCCCCTTAGTCTCTCACTCCCTCTGTCCTTTTACTTCTACACTTCTCTTCCCTCATTCTCTCTCTGTTAGCGTCATTCTATCCGTCCCCTTAGTCTCTCACTCCTATTCTGTCACGCTCACTCCCTATAACTCAGCCATACTCCCACACTCACCTTCTTTCAGACCTTCTCCTTTACTTTCCTTCTTCTCTCTTCCCTTCCTTCACTCCTTCACTCTTTTCCCTTCCCTTACTCTTTTTACTCTACTTCACTAACTCCTTCTCTCACTCGCTTTGTCCTCTTACTTATACACTTCCCTTCCCTCATTCTCACTCTGTTAGCCTCATTCTCTCCGTCCCCTTAGTCTATCACTCCTCTTCTCTCACGCTCACTTCCTATAACTCAGCCATACTCCCACATTCACCTTCTTTCAGACCTTCCCCTTTACTTTCCTTCCTGTCTCTTCCCTTCCTTTGCTCCTTCACTCTTTTACCTTCCCTGACTCTCCTTACTACAATTCACTAACTCCTTCTCTTACTCCCTCTGTCATTTTACTTCTACACTTCCCTTCCCTCATTCTCTCTCTGTTAGCGTCATTCTATCCGTCCCCTTAGTCTCTCACTCCTCTTCTGTCACGCTCACTCCCTATAACTCAGCCATACTCCCAAATTCACCTTCTTTCAGACCTTCTCCTTTACTTTCCTTCCTGTCTCTTCCCTTTCTTCGCTCCTTCACTCTTTTCCCTTCCCTTACTCTCCTTACTTCACTTCACTAACTCCTTCTCTTACTCCCTCTGTTCTTTTACTTCTACACTTCTCTTCCCTCATTCTCTCTCTGTTAGCGTCATTTTATCGGTCCCCTTAGTCTCTCACTCCTCTTCTGTCACGCTTACTCCCTATAACTCAGCCATACTCCCACACTCACCTTCTTTCAGACCTTCTCCTTTACTTTCCTTCTTCTCTCTTCCCTTCCTTCACTCCTTCACTCTTTTCCCTTCCCTTACTCTCCTTACTCAACTTCACTAACTCCTTCTCTTACTCCATTTGTCCTCTTACTTCTACACTCCCCTTCCCTCATTCTCTCTCTGTTAGCTTCATTCTCTCCGTCCCCTTAGTCTCTCACTCCTCTTCTCTCACGCTTACTCCCTATAACTCAGCCATACTCCCACATTCACCTTCTTTCAGACCTTCTCCTTTACTTTCCTTCCTGTCTCTTCCCTTCCTTCGCTCCTTCACTCTTTTCCCTTCCCTTACTCTCCTTACTCCACTTCACTAACTCTTTCTTTTACTCCCTTCGTCCTTTTACTTCTACCCTTCCCTTCCCTCATTCTCTCTCTGTTAGCGTCATTCTATCCGTCCCCTTAGTCTCTCACTCCTCTTCTGTCACGCTTACTCCCAATAACTCAGGCATTCTCCCACACTCACCTTCTTTCAGACCTTCTCCTTTACTTTACTTCTTCTCTCTTCCCTTCCTTCACTCCTTCACTCTTTTCCCTTCCCTTACTCTCCTTACTCCACTTCACTAATTCCTTCTCTTACTCCCTCTGTCCTCTTACTTCTACACTCCCCTTCCCTCATTCTCTCTCTGTTAGCCTCATTCTCTCCGTCCCCTTAGTCTCTCACTCCTCTTCTGTCATGCTCACTCCCTATAACTCAGCAATACTCCCACATTCACCTTCTTTCAGACCTTCTCCTTTACTTTCCTTCCTGTCTCTTCCCTTCCTTCGCTCCTTTACTCTTTTCCCTTCCCTTACTCTCCTTACTCCACTTCACTATCTCCTTCTCTTACTCTCTTTGTCCTCTTACTTCTACACTTCTCTTCCCTCATTCTCTCTCTGTTAGCGTCATTCTATCCGTCCCCTTAGTCTCTCACTTCTCTTCTGTCACGCTCACTCCCTAAAACTCAGCCATACTCCCACACTCACCATCTTTCAGACCTTTTAGTTTACTTTCCTTCCTGTCTCTTCCCTTCCTTCGCTCCTTCACTCTTTTTCCTTCCCTTACTCTCCTTACTCCACTTCACTAACTCTTTCTCTTACTCCCTCTGTCCTTTTACTTCTACACTTCCCTTCCCTCATTCTCTCTCTGTTAGCGTCATTCTATCCGTCCCCTTAGTCTCTCACTCCTCTTCTGTCACGCTTACGCCCAATAACTCAGCCATACTCCCACACTCACCTTGTTTCAGACATTCTCCTTTTCTTTACTTCTTCTCTCTTCCCTTCCTTCACTCCTTCACTCGTTTCCCTTCCCTTACTCTCCTTACTCCACTTCACTAATTCCTTCTCTTACTCCCTCTGCCCTCTTACTTCTACACTCCCCTTCCCTCATTCTCTCTCTGTTAGCCTCATTCTCTCCGTCCCCTTAGTCTCTCACTCCCTCTGTCCTTTTACTTCTACACTTCTCTTCCCTCATTCTCTCTCTGTTAGCGTCATTCTATCCGTCCCCTTAGTCTCTCACTCCTCTTCTGTCACGCTCACTCCCTATAACTCAGCCATACTCCCACACTCACCTTCTTTCAGACCTTCACCTTTACTTTCCTTCTTCTCTCTTCCCTTCCTTCACTCCTTCACTCTTTTCCCTTCCCTTACTCTTCTTACTCTACTTCACTAACTCCTTCTCTCACTCGCTTTGTCCTCTTACTTATACACTTCCCTTCCCTCATTCTCACTCTGTTAGCCTCATTCTCTCCGTCCCCTTAGTCTCTCACTCCTCTTCTGTCACGCCCACTCCCTAAAACTCAACCATACTCCCACACTCACCTTCTTTCAGACCTTCTCCTTTACTTTCCTTCCTGTCTCTTCCCTTCCTTCGCTCCTTCACTCTTTTCCCTTCCCTTACTCTCCTAACTCCACTTCACTAACTCCTTCTCTTACGCCCTTTGTCCTCTTACTTCTACACTCCCTTTCCCTCATTCTCTCTCTGTTAGCCTCCTTCTCTCCGTCCTCTTAGTCTCTCACTCCTCTTCTCTCACGCTCACTTCATATAACTCAGCGATACTCCCACATTCACCTTCTTTCAGACCTTCCCCTTTACTTTACTTCCTGTCTCTTCCCTTCCTTTGCTCCTTCACTCTTTTACCTTCCCTTACTCTCCTTACTCCAATTCACTAACTCCTTCTCTTACTCCCTCTGTTCTTTTACTTCTACACTTCTCTTCCCTCATTCTCTCTCTGTTAGCCTCATTCTCTCCGTCCCCTTAGTCTCTCACTCCTCTTCTCTCACGCTCACTTCATATAACTCAGCCATACTCCCACATTCACCTTCTTTCAGACCTTCCCCTTTACTTTCCTTCCTGTCTTTTCCCTTCCTTCACTCCTTCACTCTTTTCCCTTCCCTTACTCTCCTTACTCCACTTCACTAACTCCTTCTCTTACTCCCTCTGTCCTTTTACATCTACACTTCTCTTCCCTCATTCTCTCTCGGTTAGCCTCATTCTATCCGTCCCCTTAGTCTCTCACTCCTCTCCTGTCATGCTTACTCCCTAATACTCAGCCATACTCCCACATTCACCTTCTTTCAGACCTTCTCTTTTACTTTCCTTCTTCTCTCTTCCCTTCCTTCACTCCTTCACTCTTTTCCCTTCCCTTACTCTCCTTACTCCACTTCACTAACTCCTTCTCTTACTTTCTTTGTCCTCTTACTTCTACACTTCTCTTCCCTCATTCTCTCTCTGTTAGCGTCATTCTATCCGTTCCCTTAGTCTATCACTCCTCTTCTGTAACGCTCACTCCCTATAACTCAGCCATACTCCTACATTCACCTTCTTTCAGACCTTCTCCTTTACTTTCCATCCTGTCTCTTCCCTTCCTTCGCTCCTTTACTCTTTTCCCTTCCCTTACGCTCCTTACTCCACTTCACTAACTCCTTCTCTTACTCCCTCTGTCCTCCTACTTCTACACTCCCCTTCCCTCATTCTCTCTCTGTTAGCCTCATTCTCTCCATCCCCTTAGTCTCTAAATCCTCTTCTGTCACGCTCACTCCCTATAAGTCAGCCATACTCCCACATTCACCTTCTTTCAGACCTTCTCCTTTACTTTCCTTCCTGTCTCTTCCCTTTCTTCGCTCCTTTACTCTTTTCCCTTTCCTTAATCTCCTTACTCCACTTCACTAACTCCTTCTCTTACGCCCTTTGTCCTCTTACTTCTACACTTCCCTCCCCTCATTCTCACTCTGTTAGCCTCATTCTATCTGTCCCCTTAGTCTCTCACTCCTCTCCTGTCACGCTTACTCCCTATTACTCAGCCATACTCCCACACTCACCTTATTTCGGACATTCTCCTTTACTTTCCTTCCTGTCTCTTCCCTTCCTTCGCTCCTTCACTCTTTTCCCTTCCCTTACTCTCCTTACTCCACTTCACTAACTCCTTCTCTTACGCCCTTTGTCCTCTTACTTGTACACTTCCCTCCCCTCATTCTCACTCTGTTAGCCTCATTCTCTCCGTCCCGTTAGTATCTCACTCCTCTTCTGTCACGCTCACTCCCTAAAACTCAGCCATACTCCCACACTCACCATCTTTCAGACCTTTTAGTTTACTTTCCTTCCTGTCTCTTCCCTTCCTTCGCTCCTTCACTCTACTTCCTTCCCTTACCCTCCTTACTCCACTTCACTAACTCTTTCTCTTACTCCCTCTGTCCTTTTACTTCTACACTTCCCTTCCCTCATTCTCTCTCTGTTAGCGTCATTCTATCCGTCCCCTTAGTCTCTCACTCCTCTTCTGTCACGCTCACTCCCTATAACTCAGCCATACTCCCACATTCACCTTCTTTCAGACCTTCTCCTTTACTTTCCTTCCTGTCTCTTCCCTTCCTTCGCTCCTTCACTCTTTTCCCTTCCCTTACTCTCCTTACTCCACTTCACTAACTCCTTCTCTTACTCCCTCTGTCCTTTTACTTCTACACTTCTCTTCCCTCATTCCCTCTCTGTTAGCGTCATTCTATCCGTCCCCTTAGTCTCTCACTCCTCTTCTGTCACGCTTACGCCCAATAACTCAGCCATACTCCCACACTCACCTTGTTTCAGACCTTCTCCTTTACTTTACTTCTTCTCTCTTCCCTTCCTTCACTCCTTCACTTGTTTCCCTTCCCTTACTCTCCTTACTCCACTTCACTAATTCCTTCTCTTACTCCCTCTGTCCTCTTACTTCTACACTCCCCTTCCCTCATTCTCTCTCTGTTAGCCTCATTCTCTCCGTCCCCTTAGTCTCTCACTCCCTCTGTCCTTTTACTTCTACACTTCTCTTCCCTCATTCTCTCTCTGTTAGCGTCATTCTATCCGTCCCCTTAGTCTCTCACTCCTATTCTGTCACGCTCACTCCCTATAACTCAGCCATACTCCCACACTCACCTTCTTTCAGACCTTCTCCTTTACTTTCCTTCTTCTCTCTTCCCTTCCTTCACTCCTTCACTCTTTTCACTTCCCTTACTCTTTTTACTCTACTTCACTAACTCCTTCTCTCACTCGCTTTGTCCTCTTACTTATACACTTCCCTTCCCTCATTCTCACTCTGTTAGCCTCATTCTCTCCGTCCCCTTAGTCTCTCACTCCTCTTCTGTCACGCTCACTCCCTAAAACTCAACCATACTCCCACACTCACCTTCTTTCAGACCTTCTCCTTTACTTTCCTTCCTGTCTCTTCCCTTCCTTCGCTCCTTCACTCTTTTCCCTTCCCTTACTCTCCTAACTCCACTTCACTAACTCCTTCTCTTACGCCCTTTGTCCTCTTACTTCTACACTCCCTTTCCCTCATTCTCTCTCTGTTAGCCTCATTCTCTCCGTCCCCTTAGTCTATCACTCCTCTTCTCTCACGCTCACTTCCTATAACTCAGCCATACTCCCACATTCACCTTCTTTCAGACCTTACCCTTTACTTTCCTTCCTGTCTCTTCCCTTCCTTTGCTCCTTCACTCTTTTACCTTCCCTGACTCTCCTTACTACAATTCACTAACTCCTTCTCTTACTCCCTCTGTCATTTTACTTCTACACTTCCCTTCCCTCATTCTCTCTCTGTTAGCGTCATTCTATCCGTCCCCTTAGTCTCTCACTCCTCTTCTGTCACGCTCACTCCCTATAACTCAGCCATACTCCCAAATTCACCTTCTTTCAGACCTTCTCCTTTACTTTCCTTCCTGTCTCTTCCCTTCCTTCGCTCCTTCACTCTTTTCCCTTCCCTTACTCTCCTTACTTCACTTCACTAACTCCTTCTCTTACTCCCTCTGTTCTTTTACTTCTACACTTCTCTTTCCTCATTCTCTCTCTGTTAGCGTCATTTTATCGGTCCCCTTAGTCTCTCACTCCTCTTCTGTCACGCTTACTCCCTATAACTCAGCCATACTCCCACACTCACCTTCTTTCAGACCTTCTCCTTTACTTTCCTTCTTCTCTCTTCCCTTCCTTCACTCCTTCACTCTTTTCCCTTCCCTTACTCTCCTTACTCAACTTCACTAACTCCTTCTCTTACTCCATTTGTCCTCTTACTTCTACACTCCCCTTCCCTCATTCTCTCTCTGTTAGCCTCATTCTCTCCGCCCCCTTAGTCTCTCACTCCTCTTCTCTCACGCTTACTCCCTATAACTCAGCCATACTCCCACATTCACCTTCTTTCAGACCTTCTCCTTTACTTTCCTTCCTGTCTCTTCCCTTCCTCCGCTCCTTCACTCTTTTCCCTTCCCTTACTCTCCTTACTCCACTTCACTAACTCTTTCTTTTACTCCCTCTCTCCTTTTACTTCTACCCTTCCCTTCCCTCATTCTCTCTCTGTTAGCGTCATTCTATCCGTCCCCTTAGTCTCTCACTCCTCTTCTGTCACGCTTACTCCCAATAACTCAGGCATTCTCCCACACTCACCTTCTTTCAGACCTTCTCCTTTACTTTACTTCTTCTCTCTTCCCTTCCTTCACTCCTTCACTCTTTTCCCTTCCCTTACTCTCCTTACTCCACTTCACTAATTCCTTCTCTTACTCCCTCTGTCCTCTTACTTCTACACTCCCCTTCCCTCATTCTCTCTCTGTTAGCCTCATTCTCTCCGTCCCCTTAGTCTATCACTCCTCTTCTCTCACGCTCACTTCCTATAACTCAGCCATACTCCCACATTCACCTTCTTTCAGACCTTCTCCTTTACTTTCCTTCCTGTCTCTTCCCTTCCTTTGCTCCTTCACTCTTTTACCTTCCCTGACTCTCCTTACTACAATTCACTAACTCCTTCTCTTACTCCCTCTGTCATTTTACTTCTACACTTCCCTTCCCTCATTCTCTCTCTGTTAGCGTCATTCTATCCGTCCCCTTAGTCTCTCACTCCTCTCCTGTCATGCTTACTCCCTATTACTCAGCCATACTCCCACATTCACCTTCTTTCAGACCTTCTTTACTTTCCTTCTTCTCTCTTCCCTTCCTTCACTCCTTCACTCTTTTCCCTTCCCTTACTCTCCTTACTCCACTTCACTATCTCCTTCTCTTACTCTCTTTGTCCTCTTACTTCTACACTTCTCTTCCCTCATTCTCTCTCTGTTAGCGTCATTCTATCCGTCCCCTTAGTCTCTCACTTCTCTTCTGTCACGCTCACTCCCTAAAACTCAGCCATACTCCCACACTCACCATCTTTCAGACCTTTTAGTTTACTTTCCTTCCTGTCTCTTCCCTTCCTTCGCTCCTTCACTCATTTTTCCTTCCCTTACTCTCCTTACTCCACTTCACTAACTCTTTCTCTTACTCCCTCTGTCCTTTTACTTCTACACTTCCCTTCCCTCATTCTCTCTCTGTTAGCGTCATTCTATCCGTCCCCTTAGTCTCTCACTCCTCTTCTGTCATGCTCACTCCCTATAACTCAGCCATACTCCCACATTCACCTTCTTTCAGACCTTCTCCTTTACTTTCCTTCCTGTCTCTTCCCTTCCTTTGCTCCTTCACTCTTTTCCCTTCCCTTACTCTCCTTACTCCACTTCACTAACTCCTTCTCTTACTCCCTCTGTCCTTTTACTTCTACACTTATCTTCCCTCATTCCCTCTCTGTTAGCGTCATTCTATCCGTCCCCTTAGTCTCTCACTCCTCTTCTGTCACGCTTACGCCCAATAACTCAGCCATACTCCCACACTCACCTTGTTTCAGACATTCTCCTTTTCTTTACTTCTTCTCTCTTCCCTTCCTTCACTCCTTCACTCGTTTCCCTTCCCTTACTCTCCTTACTCCACTTCACTAATTCCTTCTCTTACTCCCTCTGCCCTCTTACTTCTACACTCCCCTTCCCTCATTCTCTCTCTGTTAGCCTCATTCTCTCCGTCCCCTTAGTCTCTCACTCCCTCTGTCCTTTTACTTCTACACTTCTCTTCCCTCATTCTCTCTCTGTTAGCGTCATTCTATCCGTCCCCTTAGTCTCTCACTCCTCTTCTGTCACGCTCACTCCCTATAACTCAGCCATACTCCCACACTCACCTTCTTTCAGACCTTCTCCTTTACTTTCCTTCTTCTCTCTTCCCTTCCTTCACTCCTTCACTCTTTTCCCTTCCCTTACTCTTCTTACTCTACTTCACTAACTCCTTCTCTCACTCGCTTTGTCCTCTTACTTATACACTTCCCTTCCCTCATTCTCACTCTGTTAGCCTCATTCTCTCCGTCCCCTTAGTCTCTCACTCCTCTTCTGTCACGCCCACTCCCTAAAACTCAACCATACTCCCACACTCACCTTCTTTCAGACCTTCTCCTTTACTTTCCTTCCTGTCTCTTCCCTTCCTTCGCTCCTTCACTCTTTTCCCTTCCCTTACTCTCCTAACTCCACTTCACTAACTCCTTCTCTTACGCCCTTTGTCCTCTTACTGCTACACTCCCTTTCCCTCATTCTCTCTCTGTTAGCCTCATTCTCTCCGTCCTCTTAGTCTCTCACTCCTCTTCTCTCACGCTCACTTCATATAACTCAGCGATACTCCCACATTCACCTTCTTTCAGACCTTCCCCTTTACTTTCCTTCCTGTCTCTTCCCTTCCTTTGCTCCTTCACTCTTTTACCTTCCCTTACTCTCCTTACTCCAATTCACTAACTCCTTCTCTTACTCCCTCTGTTCTTTTACTTCTACACTTCTCTTCCCTCATTCTCTCTCTGTTAGCCTCATTCTCTCCGTCCCCTTAGTCTCTCACTCCTCTTCTCTCACGCTCACTTCATATAACTCAGCCATACTCCCACATTCACCTTCTTTCAGACCTTCCCCTTTACTTTCCTTCCTGTCTTTTCCCTTCCTTCACTCCTTCACTCTTTTCCCTTCCCTTACTCTCCTTACTCAACTTCACTAACTCCTTCTCTTACTCCATTTGTCCTCTTACTCCTACACTCCCCTTCCCTCTTTCTCTCTCTGTTAGCCTCATTCTCTCCGTCCCCTTAGTCTCTCACTCCTCTTCTCTCACGCTTACTCCCTACAACTCAGCCATACTCCCACATTCACCTTCTTTCAGACCTTCTCCTTTACTTTCCTTCCTGTCTCTTCCCTTCCTTCGCTCCTTCACTCTTTTCCCTTCCCTTACTCTCCTAACTCCACTTCACTAACTCCTTCTCTTACGCCCTTTGTCCTCTTACTTCTACACTCCCTTTCCCTCATTCTCTCTCTGTTAGCCTCATTCTCTCCGTCCCCTTAGTCTCTCACTCCTCTTCTCTCACGCTCACTTCATATAACTCAGCGATACTCCCACATTCACCTTCTTTCAGACCTTCCCCTTTACTTTCCTTCCTGTCTCTTCCCTTCCTTTGCTCCTTCACTCTTTTACCTTCCCTTACTCTCCTTACTCCAATTCACTAACTCCTTCTCTTACTCCCTCTGTCATTTTACTTCTACACATCCCTTCGCTCATTCTCTCTCTGTTAGCGTCATTCTATCCGTCCCCTTAGTCTCTCACTCCTCTTCTGTCACGCTCACTCCCTATATCTCAGCCATACTCCCAAATTCACCTTCTTTCAGACCTTCTCCTTTACTTTCCTTCCTGTCTCTTCCCTTCCTTCGCTCCTTCACTCTTTTCCCTTCCCTTACTCTCCTTACTTCACTTCACTAACTCCTTCTCTTACTCCCTCTGTTCTTTTACTTCTACACTTCTCTTCCCTCATTCTCTCTCTGTTAGCCTCATTCTCTCCGTCCCCTTAGTCTCTCACTCCTCTTCTCTCACGCTCACTTCATATAACTCAGCCATACTCCCACATTCACCTTCTTTCAGACCTTCCCCTTTACTTTCCTTCCTGTCTCTTCCCTTCCTTCACTCCTTCACTCTTTTCCCTTCCCTTACTCTCCTTACTCAACTTCACTAACTCCTTCTCTTACTCCATTTGTCCTCTTACTTCTACACTCCCCTTCCCTCTTTCTCTCTCTTTTAGCCTCATTCTCTCCGTCCTCTTAGTCTCTCACTCCTCTTCTCTCACGCTTACTCCCTATAACTCAGCCATACTCCCACATTCACCTTCTTTCAGACCTTCTCCTTTACTTTCCTTCCTGTCTCTTCCCTTCCTTCGCTCCTTCACTCTTTTCCCTTCCCTTACTCTCCTTACTCCACTTCACTAACTCTTTCTCTTACTCCCTCTGTCCTTTTACTTCTACCCTTCCCTTCCCTCATTCTCTCTCTGTTAGCGTCATTCTATCCATCCCCTTAGTCTCTCACTCCGCTTCTGTCACGCTCACTACCTATAACTCAGCCATACTCCCACACTCACCTTCTTTCAGACCTTCTCCTTTACTTTCCTTCTTCTCTCTTCCCTTCCTTCACTCCTTCACTCTTTTCCCTTCCCTTACTCTCCTTACTCAACTTCACTAACTCCTTCTCTTACTCCATTTGTCCTCTTACTTCTACACTCCCCTTCCCTCATTCTCTCTCTGTTAGCCTCATTCTCTACGTCCCCTTAGTCTCTCACTCCTCTTCTCTCAAGCTTACTCCCTATAATTCAGCCATACTCCCACATTCACCTTCTTTCAGACATTCTCCTTTACTTTCCTTCCTGTCTCTTCCCTTCCTTCGCTCCTTCACTCTTTTCCCTTCCCTTACTCTCCTTACTCCACTTCACTAACTCTTTCTTTTACTCCCTCTGTCCTTTTACTTCTACCCTTCCCTTCCCTCATTCTCTCTCTGTTTGCGTCATTCTATCCATCCCCTTAGTCTCTCACTCCGCTTCTGTCACGCTCACTACCTATAACTCAGCCATACTCCCACATTCACCTTCTTTCAGACCTTCTCCTTTACTTTCCTTCCTGTCTCTTCCCTTCCTTCGCTCCTTCACTCTTTTCCCTTCCCTTACTCTCCTTACTCCACTTCACTAACTCCTTCTCTTACTCCCTCTGTCCTTTTACTTCTACACTTCTCTTCCCTCATTCTCTCTCTGTTAGCGTCATTCTATCCGTCCCCTTAGTCTCTCACTCCTCTTCTGTCACGCTTACTCCCAATAACTCAGGCATTCTCCCACACTCACCTTCTTTCAGACCTTCTCCTTTACTTTACTTCTTCTCTCTTCCCTTCCTTCACTCCTTCACTCTTTTCCCTTCCCTTACTCTCCTTACTCCACTTCACTAATTCCTTCTCTTACTCCCTCTGTCCTCTTACTTCTACACTCCCCTTCCCTCATTCTCTCTCTGTTAGCCTCATTCTCTCCGTCCCCTTAGTCTCTCACTCCTCTTCTGTCATGCTCACTCCCTATAACTCATCAATACTCCCACATTCACCTTCTTTCAGACCTTCTCCTTTACTTTCCTTCCTGTCTCTTCCCTTCCTTCGCTCCTTTACTCTTTTCCCTTCCCTTACTCTCCTTACTCCACTTCACTAACTCCTTCTCTTACTTCCTCTGTCCTTTTACATCTACACTTCTCTTCCCTCATTCTCTCTCGGTTAGCCTCATTCTATCCGTCCCCTAGTCTCTCACTCCTCTCCTGTCATGCTTACTCCCTATTACTCAGCCATACTCCCACATTCACCTTCTTTCAGACCTTCTCCTTTACTTTCCTTCTTCTCTCTTCCCTTCCTTCACTCCTTCACTCTTTTCCCTTCCCTTACTCTCCTTACTTCACTTCACTATCTCCTTCTCTTACTCTCTTTGTCCTCTTACTTCTACACTTCTCTTCCCTCATTCTCTCTCTGTTAGCGTCATTCTATCCGTCCCCTTAGTCTCTCACTCCTCTTCTGTCACGCTCACTCCCTAAAACTCAACCATACTCCAACACTCACCTTCTTTCAGACCTTCTCCTTTACTTTCCTTCCTGTCTCTTCCCTTCCTTCGCTCCTTCACTCTTTTCCCTTCCCTTACTCTCCTAACTCCACTTCACTAACTCCTTCTCTTACGCCCTTTGTCCTCTTACTTCTACACTCCCTTTCCCTCATTCTCTCTCTGTTAGCCTCATTCTCTCCGTCCTCTTAGTCTCTCACTCCTCTTCTCTCACGCTCACTTCATATAACTCAGCGATACTCCCACATTCACCTTCTTTCAGACCTTCCCCTTTACTTTCCTTCCTGTCTCTTCCCTTCCTTTGCTCCTTCACTCTTTTACCTTCCCTTACTCTCCTTACTCCAATTCACTAACTCCTTCTCTTACTCCCTCTGTTCTTTTACTTCTACACTTCTCTTCCCTCATTCTCTCTCTGTTAGCCTCATTCTCTCCGTCCCCTTAGTCTCTCACTCCTCTTCTCTCACGCTCACTTCATATAACTCAGCCATACTCCCACATTCACCTTCTTTCAGACCTTCCCCTTTACTTTCCTTCCTGTCTTTTCCCTTCCTTCACTCCTTCACTCTTTTCCCTTCCCTTACTCTCCTTACTCAACATCACTAACTCCTTCTCTTACTCCATTTGTCCTCTTACTTCTACACTCCCCTTCCCTCTTTCTCTCTCTGTTAGCCTCATTCTCTCCGTCCCCTTAGTCTCTCACTCCTCTTCTCTCACGCTTACTCCCTACAACTCAGCCATACTAACACATTCACCTTCTTTCAGACCTTCTCCTTTACTTTCCTTCCTGTCTCTTCCCTTCCTTCGCTCCTTCACTCTTTTCCCTTCCCTTACTCTCCTAACTCCACTTCACTAACTCCTTCTCTTACGCCCTTTGTCCTCTTACTTCTACACTCCCTTTCCCTCATTCTCTCTCTGTTAGCCTCATTCTCTCCGTCCCCTTAGTCTCTCACTCCTCTTCTCTCACGCTCAATTCATATAACTCAGCGATACTCCCACATTCACCTTCTTTCAGACCTTACCCTTTACTTTCCTTCCTGTCTCTTCCCTTCCTTTGCTCCTTCACTCTTTTACCTTCCCTTACTCTCCTTACTCCAATTCACTAACTCCTTCTCTTACTCCCTCTGTCATTTTACTTCTACACATCCCTTCGTTCATTCTCTCTCTGTTAGCGTCATTCTATCCGTCCCCTTAGTCTCTCACTCCTCTTCTGTCACGCTCACTCCCTATATCTCAGCCATACTCCCAAATTCACCTTCTTTCAGACCTTCTCCTTTACTTTCCTTCCTGTCTCTTCCCTTCCTTCGCTCCTTCACTCTTTTCCCTTCCCTTACTCTCCTTACTTCACTTCACTAACTCCTTCTCTTACTCCCTCTGTTCTTTTACTTCTACACTTCTCTTCCCTCATTCTCTCTCTGTTAGCGTCATTCTATCCGTCCCCTTAGTCTCTCACTCCTCTTCTGTCACGCTCACTCCCTAAAACTCAACCATACTCCCACACTCACCTTCTTTCAGACCTTCTCCTTTACTTTCCTTCCTGTCTCTTCCCTTCCTTCGCTCCTTCACTCTTTTCCCTTCCCTTACTCTCCTAACTCCACTTCACTAACTCCTTCTCTTACGCCCTTTGTCCTCTTACTTCTACACTCCCTTTCCCTCATTCTCTCTCTGTTAGCCTCATTCTCTCCGTCCTCTTAGTCTCTCACTCCTCTTCTCTCACGCTCACTTCATATAACTCAGCGATACTCCCACATTCACCTTCTTTCAGACCTTCCCCTTTACTTTCCTTCCTGTCTCTTCCCTTCCTTTGCTCCTTCACTCTTTTACCTTCCCTTACTCTCCTTACTCCAATTCACTAACTCCTTCTCTTACTCCCTCTGTTCTTTTACTTCTACACTTCTCTTCCCTCATTCTCTCTCTGTTAGCGTCATTCTATCCGTCCCCTTAGTCTCTCACTCCTCTTCTGTCACGCTTACTCCCAATAACTCAGGCATTCTCCCACACTCACCTTCTTTCAGACCTTCTCCTTTACTTTCCTTCTTCTCTCTTCCCTTCCTTCACTCCTTCACTCTTTTCCCTTCCCTTACTCTCCTTACTCAACTTCACTAACTCCTTCTCTTACTCCATTTGTCCTCTTACTTCTACACTCCCCTTCCCTCATTCTCTCTCTGTTAGCCTCATTCTCTCCGCCCCCTTAGTCTCTCACTCCTCTTCTCTCACGCTTACTCCCTATAACTCAGCCATACTCCCACATTCACCTTCTTTCAGACCTTCTCCTTTACTTTCCTTCCTGTCTCTTCCCTTCCTCCGCTCCTTCACTCTTTTCCCTTCCCTTACTCTCCTTACTCCACTTCACTAACTCTTTCTTTTACTCCCTCTCTCCTTTTACTTCTACCCTTCCCTTCCCTCATTCTCTCTCTGTTAGCGTCATTCTATCCGTCCCCTTAGTCTCTCACTCCTCTTCTGTCACGCTTACTCCCAATAACTCAGGCATTCTCCCACACTCACCTTCTTTCAGACCTTCTCCTTTACTTTACTTCTTCTCTCTTCCCTTCCTTCACTCCTTCACTCTTTTCCCTTCCCTTACTCTCCTTACTCCACTTCACTAATTCCTTCTCTTACTCCCTCTGTCCTCTTACTTCTACACTCCCCTTCCCTCATTCTCTCTCTGTTAGCCTCATTCTCTCCGTCCCCTTAGTCTATCACTCCTCTTCTCTCACGCTCACTTCCTATAACTCAGCCATACTCCCACATTCACCTTCTTTCAGACCTTCTCCTTTACTTTCCTTCCTGTCTCTTCCCTTCCTTTGCTCCTTCACTCTTTTACCTTCCCTGACTCTCCTTACTACAATTCACTAACTCCTTCTCTTACTCCCTCTGTCATTTTACTTCTACACTTCCCTTCCCTCATTCTCTCTCTGTTAGCGTCATTCTATCCGTCCCCTTAGTCTCTCACTCCTCTCCTGTCATGCTTACTCCCTATTACTCAGCCATACTCCCACATTCACCTTCTTTCAGACCTTCTTTACTTTCCTTCTTCTCTCTTCCCTTCCTTCACTCCTTCACTCTTTTCCCTTCCCTTACTCTCCTTACTCCACTTCACTATCTCCTTCTCTTACTCTCTTTGTCCTCTTACTTCTACACTTCTCTTCCCTCATTCTCTCTCTGTTAGCGTCATTCTATCCGTCCCCTTAGTCTCTCACTTCTCTTCTGTCACGCTCACTCCCTAAAACTCAGCCATACTCCCACACTCACCATCTTTCAGACCTTTTAGTTTACTTTCCTTCCTGTCTCTTCCCTTCCTTCGCTCCTTCACTCATTTTTCCTTCCCTTACTCTCCTTACTCCACTTCACTAACTCTTTCTCTTACTCCCTCTGTCCTTTTACTTCTACACTTCCCTTCCCTCATTCTCTCTCTGTTAGCGTCATTCTATCCGTCCCCTTAGTCTCTCACTCCTCTTCTGTCATGCTCACTCCCTATAACTCAGCCATACTCCCACATTCACCTTCTTTCAGACCTTCTCCTTTACTTTCCTTCCTGTCTCTTCCCTTCCTTTGCTCCTTCACTCTTTTCCCTTCCCTTACTCTCCTTACTCCACTTCACTAACTCCTTCTCTTACTCCCTCTGTCCTTTTACTTCTACACTTATCTTCCCTCATTCCCTCTCTGTTAGCGTCATTCTATCCGTCCCCTTAGTCTCTCACTCCTCTTCTGTCACGCTTACGCCCAATAACTCAGCCATACTCCCACACTCACCTTGTTTCAGACATTCTCCTTTTCTTTACTTCTTCTCTCTTCCCTTCCTTCACTCCTTCACTCGTTTCCCTTCCCTTACTCTCCTTACTCCACTTCACTAATTCCTTCTCTTACTCCCTCTGCCCTCTTACTTCTACACTCCCCTTCCCTCATTCTCTCTCTGTTAGCCTCATTCTCTCCGTCCCCTTAGTCTCTCACTCCCTCTGTCCTTTTACTTCTACACTTCTCTTCCCTCATTCTCTCTCTGTTAGCGTCATTCTATCCGTCCCCTTAGTCTCTCACTCCTCTTCTGTCACGCTCACTCCCTATAACTCAGCCATACTCCCACACTCACCTTCTTTCAGACCTTCTCCTTTACTTTCCTTCTTCTCTCTTCCCTTCCTTCACTCCTTCACTCTTTTCCCTTCCCTTACTCTTCTTACTCTACTTCACTAACTCCTTCTCTCACTCGCTTTGTCCTCTTACTTATACACTTCCCTTCCCTCATTCTCACTCTGTTAGCCTCATTCTCTCCGTCCCCTTAGTCTCTCACTCCTCTTCTGTCACGCCCACTCCCTAAAACTCAACCATACTCCCACACTCACCTTCTTTCAGACCTTCTCCTTTACTTTCCTTCCTGTCTCTTCCCTTCCTTCGCTCCTTCACTCTTTTCCCTTCCCTTACTCTCCTAACTCCACTTCACTAACTCCTTCTCTTACGCCCTTTGTCCTCTTACTGCTACACTCCCTTTCCCTCATTCTCTCTCTGTTAGCCT
Organism: Lissotriton helveticus; assembly: GCF_964261635.1. NCBI lineage: Eukaryota > Metazoa > Chordata > Amphibia > Caudata > Salamandridae > Lissotriton > Lissotriton helveticus. The sequence goes on along the minus strand of NC_136057.1, from coordinate 784,262,149 downwards.
CATTCTCTCCGTCCTCTTAGTCTCTCACTCCTCTTCTCTCACGCTCACTTCATATAACTCAGCGATACTCCCACATTCACCTTCTTTCAGACCTTCCCCTTTACTTTCCTTCCTGTCTCTTCCCTTCCTTTGCTCCTTCACTCTTTTACCTTCCCTTACTCTCCTTACTCCAATTCACTAACTCCTTCTCTTACTCCCTCTGTTCTTTTACTTCTACACTTCTCTTCCCTCATTCTCTCTCTGTTAGCCTCATTCTCTCCGTCCCCTTAGTCTCTCACTCCTCTTCTCTCACGCTCACTTCATATAACTCAGCCATACTCCCACATTCACCTTCTTTCAGACCTTCCCCTTTACTTTCCTTCCTGTCTTTTCCCTTCCTTCACTCCTTCACTCTTTTCCCTTCCCTTACTCTCCTTACTCAACTTCACTAACTCCTTCTCTTACTCCATTTGTCCTCTTACTCCTACACTCCCCTTCCCTCTTTCTCTCTCTGTTAGCCTCATTCTCTCCGTCCCCTTAGTCTCTCACTCCTCTTCTCTCACGCTTACTCCCTACAACTCAGCCATACTCCCACATTCACCTTCTTTCAGACCTTCTCCTTTACTTTCCTTCCTGTCTCTTCCCTTCCTTCGCTCCTTCACTCTTTTCCCTTCCCTTACTCTCCTAACTCCACTTCACTAACTCCTTCTCTTACGCCCTTTGTCCTCTTACTTCTACACTCCCTTTCCCTCATTCTCTCTCTGTTAGCCTCATTCTCTCCGTCCCCTTAGTCTCTCACTCCTCTTCTCTCACGCTCACTTCATATAACTCAGCGATACTCCCACATTCACCTTCTTTCAGACCTTCCCCTTTACTTTCCTTCCTGTCTCTTCCCTTCCTTTGCTCCTTCACTCTTTTACCTTCCCTTACTCTCCTTACTCCAATTCACTAACTCCTTCTCTTACTCCCTCTGTCATTTTACTTCTACACATCCCTTCGCTCATTCTCTCTCTGTTAGCGTCATTCTATCCGTCCCCTTAGTCTCTCACTCCTCTTCTGTCACGCTCACTCCCTATATCTCAGCCATACTCCCAAATTCACCTTCTTTCAGACCTTCTCCTTTACTTTCCTTCCTGTCTCTTCCCTTCCTTCGCTCCTTCACTCTTTTCCCTTCCCTTACTCTCCTTACTTCACTTCACTAACTCCTTCTCTTACTCCCTCTGTTCTTTTACTTCTACACTTCTCTTCCCTCATTCTCTCTCTGTTAGCCTCATTCTCTCCGTCCCCTTAGTCTCTCACTCCTCTTCTCTCACGCTCACTTCATATAACTCAGCCATACTCCCACATTCACCTTCTTTCAGACCTTCCCCTTTACTTTCCTTCCTGTCTCTTCCCTTCCTTCACTCCTTCACTCTTTTCCCTTCCCTTACTCTCCTTACTCAACTTCACTAACTCCTTCTCTTACTCCATTTGTCCTCTTACTTCTACACTCCCCTTCCCTCTTTCTCTCTCTTTTAGCCTCATTCTCTCCGTCCTCTTAGTCTCTCACTCCTCTTCTCTCACGCTTACTCCCTATAACTCAGCCATACTCCCACATTCACCTTCTTTCAGACCTTCTCCTTTACTTTCCTTCCTGTCTCTTCCCTTCCTTCGCTCCTTCACTCTTTTCCCTTCCCTTACTCTCCTTACTCCACTTCACTAACTCTTTCTCTTACTCCCTCTGTCCTTTTACTTCTACCCTTCCCTTCCCTCATTCTCTCTCTGTTAGCGTCATTCTATCCATCCCCTTAGTCTCTCACTCCGCTTCTGTCACGCTCACTACCTATAACTCAGCCATACTCCCACACTCACCTTCTTTCAGACCTTCTCCTTTACTTTCCTTCTTCTCTCTTCCCTTCCTTCACTCCTTCACTCTTTTCCCTTCCCTTACTCTCCTTACTCAACTTCACTAACTCCTTCTCTTACTCCATTTGTCCTCTTACTTCTACACTCCCCTTCCCTCATTCTCTCTCTGTTAGCCTCATTCTCTACGTCCCCTTAGTCTCTCACTCCTCTTCTCTCAAGCTTACTCCCTATAATTCAGCCATACTCCCACATTCACCTTCTTTCAGACATTCTCCTTTACTTTCCTTCCTGTCTCTTCCCTTCCTTCGCTCCTTCACTCTTTTCCCTTCCCTTACTCTCCTTACTCCACTTCACTAACTCTTTCTTTTACTCCCTCTGTCCTTTTACTTCTACCCTTCCCTTCCCTCATTCTCTCTCTGTTTGCGTCATTCTATCCATCCCCTTAGTCTCTCACTCCGCTTCTGTCACGCTCACTACCTATAACTCAGCCATACTCCCACATTCACCTTCTTTCAGACCTTCTCCTTTACTTTCCTTCCTGTCTCTTCCCTTCCTTCGCTCCTTCACTCTTTTCCCTTCCCTTACTCTCCTTACTCCACTTCACTAACTCCTTCTCTTACTCCCTCTGTCCTTTTACTTCTACACTTCTCTTCCCTCATTCTCTCTCTGTTAGCGTCATTCTATCCGTCCCCTTAGTCTCTCACTCCTCTTCTGTCACGCTTACTCCCAATAACTCAGGCATTCTCCCACACTCACCTTCTTTCAGACCTTCTCCTTTACTTTACTTCTTCTCTCTTCCCTTCCTTCACTCCTTCACTCTTTTCCCTTCCCTTACTCTCCTTACTCCACTTCACTAATTCCTTCTCTTACTCCCTCTGTCCTCTTACTTCTACACTCCCCTTCCCTCATTCTCTCTCTGTTAGCCTCATTCTCTCCGTCCCCTTAGTCTCTCACTCCTCTTCTGTCATGCTCACTCCCTATAACTCATCAATACTCCCACATTCACCTTCTTTCAGACCTTCTCCTTTACTTTCCTTCCTGTCTCTTCCCTTCCTTCGCTCCTTTACTCTTTTCCCTTCCCTTACTCTCCTTACTCCACTTCACTAACTCCTTCTCTTACTTCCTCTGTCCTTTTACATCTACACTTCTCTTCCCTCATTCTCTCTCGGTTAGCCTCATTCTATCCGTCCCCTAGTCTCTCACTCCTCTCCTGTCATGCTTACTCCCTATTACTCAGCCATACTCCCACATTCACCTTCTTTCAGACCTTCTCCTTTACTTTCCTTCTTCTCTCTTCCCTTCCTTCACTCCTTCACTCTTTTCCCTTCCCTTACTCTCCTTACTTCACTTCACTATCTCCTTCTCTTACTCTCTTTGTCCTCTTACTTCTACACTTCTCTTCCCTCATTCTCTCTCTGTTAGCGTCATTCTATCCGTCCCCTTAGTCTCTCACTCCTCTTCTGTCACGCTCACTCCCTAAAACTCAACCATACTCCAACACTCACCTTCTTTCAGACCTTCTCCTTTACTTTCCTTCCTGTCTCTTCCCTTCCTTCGCTCCTTCACTCTTTTCCCTTCCCTTACTCTCCTAACTCCACTTCACTAACTCCTTCTCTTACGCCCTTTGTCCTCTTACTTCTACACTCCCTTTCCCTCATTCTCTCTCTGTTAGCCTCATTCTCTCCGTCCTCTTAGTCTCTCACTCCTCTTCTCTCACGCTCACTTCATATAACTCAGCGATACTCCCACATTCACCTTCTTTCAGACCTTCCCCTTTACTTTCCTTCCTGTCTCTTCCCTTCCTTTGCTCCTTCACTCTTTTACCTTCCCTTACTCTCCTTACTCCAATTCACTAACTCCTTCTCTTACTCCCTCTGTTCTTTTACTTCTACACTTCTCTTCCCTCATTCTCTCTCTGTTAGCCTCATTCTCTCCGTCCCCTTAGTCTCTCACTCCTCTTCTCTCACGCTCACTTCATATAACTCAGCCATACTCCCACATTCACCTTCTTTCAGACCTTCCCCTTTACTTTCCTTCCTGTCTTTTCCCTTCCTTCACTCCTTCACTCTTTTCCCTTCCCTTACTCTCCTTACTCAACATCACTAACTCCTTCTCTTACTCCATTTGTCCTCTTACTTCTACACTCCCCTTCCCTCTTTCTCTCTCTGTTAGCCTCATTCTCTCCGTCCCCTTAGTCTCTCACTCCTCTTCTCTCACGCTTACTCCCTACAACTCAGCCATACTAACACATTCACCTTCTTTCAGACCTTCTCCTTTACTTTCCTTCCTGTCTCTTCCCTTCCTTCGCTCCTTCACTCTTTTCCCTTCCCTTACTCTCCTAACTCCACTTCACTAACTCCTTCTCTTACGCCCTTTGTCCTCTTACTTCTACACTCCCTTTCCCTCATTCTCTCTCTGTTAGCCTCATTCTCTCCGTCCCCTTAGTCTCTCACTCCTCTTCTCTCACGCTCAATTCATATAACTCAGCGATACTCCCACATTCACCTTCTTTCAGACCTTACCCTTTACTTTCCTTCCTGTCTCTTCCCTTCCTTTGCTCCTTCACTCTTTTACCTTCCCTTACTCTCCTTACTCCAATTCACTAACTCCTTCTCTTACTCCCTCTGTCATTTTACTTCTACACATCCCTTCGTTCATTCTCTCTCTGTTAGCGTCATTCTATCCGTCCCCTTAGTCTCTCACTCCTCTTCTGTCACGCTCACTCCCTATATCTCAGCCATACTCCCAAATTCACCTTCTTTCAGACCTTCTCCTTTACTTTCCTTCCTGTCTCTTCCCTTCCTTCGCTCCTTCACTCTTTTCCCTTCCCTTACTCTCCTTACTTCACTTCACTAACTCCTTCTCTTACTCCCTCTGTTCTTTTACTTCTACACTTCTCTTCCCTCATTCTCTCTCTGTTAGCGTCATTCTATCCGTCCCCTTAGTCTCTCACTCCTCTTCTGTCACGCTCACTCCCTAAAACTCAACCATACTCCCACACTCACCTTCTTTCAGACCTTCTCCTTTACTTTCCTTCCTGTCTCTTCCCTTCCTTCGCTCCTTCACTCTTTTCCCTTCCCTTACTCTCCTAACTCCACTTCACTAACTCCTTCTCTTACGCCCTTTGTCCTCTTACTTCTACACTCCCTTTCCCTCATTCTCTCTCTGTTAGCCTCATTCTCTCCGTCCTCTTAGTCTCTCACTCCTCTTCTCTCACGCTCACTTCATATAACTCAGCGATACTCCCACATTCACCTTCTTTCAGACCTTCCCCTTTACTTTCCTTCCTGTCTCTTCCCTTCCTTTGCTCCTTCACTCTTTTACCTTCCCTTACTCTCCTTACTCCAATTCACTAACTCCTTCTCTTACTCCCTCTGTTCTTTTACTTCTACACTTCTCTTCCCTCATTCTCTCTCTGTTAGCCTCATTCTCTCCGTCCCCTTAGTCTCTCACTCCTCTTCTCTCACGCTCACTTCATATAACTCAGCCATACTCCCACATTCACCTTCTTTCAGACCTTCCCCTTTACTTTCCTTCCTGTCTTTTCCCTTCCTTCACTCCTTCACTCTTTTCCCTTCCCTTACTCTCCTTACTCAACTTCACTAACTCCTTCTCTTACTCCATTTGTCCTCTTACTTCTACACTCCCCTTCCCTCTTTCTCTCTCTGTTAGCCTCATTCTCTCCGTCCCCTTAGTCTCTCACTCCTCTTCTCTCACGCTTACTCCCTACAACTCAGCCATACTCCCACATTCACCTTCTTTCAGACCTTCTCCTTTACTTTCCTTCCTGTCTCTTCCCTTCCTTCGCTCCTTCACTCTTTTCCCTTCCCTTACTCTCCTAACTCCACTTCACTAACTCCTTCTCTTACGCCCTTTGTCCTCTTACTTCTACACTCCCTTTCCCTCATTCTCTCTCTGTTAGCCTCATTCTCTCCGTCCCCTTAGTCTCTCACTCCTCTTCTCTCACGCTCAATTCATATAACTCAGCGATACTCCCACATTCACCTTCTTTCAGACCTTACCCTTTACTTTCCTTCCTGTCTCTTCCCTTCCTTTGCTCCTTCACTCTTTTACCTTCCCTTACTCTCCTTACTCCAATTCACTAACTCCTTCTCTTACTCCCTCTGTCATTTTACTTCTACACATCCCTTCGCTCATTCTCTCTCTGTTAGCGTCATTCTATCCGTCCCCTTAGTCTCTCACTCCTCTTCTGTCACGCTCACTCCCTATATCTCAGCCATACTCCCAAATTCACCTTCTTTCAGACCTTCTCCTTTACTTTCCTTCCTGTCTCTTCCCTTCCTTCGCTCCTTCACTCTTTTCCCTTCCCTTACTCTCCTTACTCAACTTCACTAACTCCTTCTCTTACTCCATTTGTCCTCTTACTTCTACACTCCCCTTCCCTCTTTCTCTCTCTGTTAGCCTCATTCTCTCCGTCCCCTTAGTCTCTCACTCCTCTTCTCTCACGCTTACTCCCTATAACTCAGCCATACTCCCACATTCACCTTCTTTCAGACCTTCTCCTTTACTTTCCTTCCTGTCTCTTCCCTTCCTTCGCTCCTTCACTCTTTTCCCTTCCCTTACTCTCCTTACTCCACTTCACTAACTCTTTCTCTTACTCCCTCTGTCCTTTTACTTCTACCCTTCCCTTCCCTCATTCTCTCTCTGTTAGCGTCATTCTATCCATCCCCTTAGTCTCTCACTCCGCTTCTGTCACGCTCACTACCTATAACTCAGCCATACTCCCACACTCACCTTCTTTCAGACCTTCTCCTTTACTTTCCTTCTTCTCTCTTCCCTTCCTTCACTCCTTCACTCTTTTCCCTTCCCTTACTCTCCTTACTCAACTTCACTAACTCCTTCTCTTACTCCATTTGTCCTCTTACTTCTACACTCCCCTTCCCTCATTCTCTCTCTGTTAGCCTCATTCTCTCCGTCCCCTTAGTCTCTCACTCCTCTTCTCTCAAGCTTACTCCCTATAACTCAGCCATACTCCCACATTCACCTTCTTTCAGACATTCTCCTTTACTTTCCTTCCTGTCTCTTCCCTTCCTTCGCTCCTTCACTCTTTTCCCTTCCCTTACTCTCCTTACTCCACTTCACTAACTCTTTCTTTTACTCCCTCTGTCCTTTTACTTCTACCCTTCCCTTCCCTCATTCTCTCTCTGTTTGCGTCATTCTATCCATCCCCTTAGTCTCTCACTCCGCTTCTGTCACGCTCACTACCTATAACTCAGCCATACTCCCACATTCACCTTCTTCAGACCTTCTCCTTTACTTTCCTTCCTGTCTCTTCCCTTCCTTCGCTCCTTCACTCTTTTCCCTTCCCTTACTCTCCTTACTCCACTTCACTAACTCCTTCTCTTACTCCCTCTGTCCTTTTACTTCTACACTTCTCTTCCCTCATTCTCTCTCTGTTAGCGTCATTCTATCCGTCCCCTTAGTCTCTCACTCCTCTTCTGTCACGCTTACTCCCAATAACTCAGGCATTCTCCCACACTCACCTTCTTTCAGACCTTCTCCTTTACTTTACTTCTTCTCTCTTCCCTTCCTTCACTCCTTCACTCTTTTCCCTTCCCTTACTCTCCTTACTCCACTTCACTAATTCCTTCTCTTACTCCCTCTGTCCTCTTACTTCTACACTCCCCTTCCCTCATTCTCTCTCTGTTAGCCTCATTCTCTCCGTCCCCTTAGTCTCTCACTCCTCTTCTGTCATGCTCACTCCCTATAACTCATCAATACTCCCACATTCACCTTCTTTCAGACCTTCTCCTTTACTTTCCTTCCTGTCTCTTCCCTTCCTTCGCTCCTTTACTCTTTTCCCTTCCCTTACTCTCCTTACTCCACTTCACTAACTCCTTCTCTTACTTCCTCTGTCCTTTTACATCTACACTTCTCTTCCCTCATTCTCTCTCGGTTAGCCTCATTCTATCCGTCCCCTAGTCTCTCACTCCTCTCCTGTCATGCTTACTCCCTATTACTCAGCCATACTCCCACATTCACCTTCTTTCAGACCTTCTCCTTTACTTTCCTTCTTCTCTCTTCCCTTCCTTCACTCCTTCACTCTTTTCCCTTCCCTTACTCTCCTTACTTCACTTCACTATCTCCTTCTCTTACTCTCTTTGTCCTCTTACTTCTACACTTCTCTTCCCTCATTCTCTCTCTGTTAGCGTCATTCTATCCGTCCCCTTAGTCTCTCACTCCTCTTCTGTCACGCTCACTCCCTAAAACTCAGCCATACTCCCACACTCACCATCTTTCAGACCTTTTAGTTTACTTTCCTTCCTGTCTCTTCCCTTCCTTCGCTCCTTCACTCTTTTTCCTTCCCTTACTCTCCTTACTCCACTTCACTAACTCTTTCTCTTACTGACTGTCCTTTTACTTCTACACTTCCCTTCCCTCATTCTCTCTCTGTTAGCGTCATTCTATCCGTCCCCTTAGTCTCTCACTCCTCTTCTGTCACGCTCACTCCCTATAACTCAGCCATACTCCCACATTCACCTTCTTTCAGACCTTCTCCTTTACTTTCCTTCCTGTCTCTTCCCTTCCTTCGCTCCTTCACTCTTTTCCCTTCACTTACTCTCCTTACTCCACTTCACTAACTCCTTCTCTTACTCCCTCTGTCCTTTTACTTCTACACTTCTCTTCCCTCATTCCCTCTCTGTTAGCGTCATTCTATCCGTCCCCTTAGTCTCTCACTCCTCTTCTGTCACGATTACGCCCAATAACTCAGCCATACTCCCACACTCACCTTGTTTCAGACATTCTCCTTTACTTTACTTCTTCTCTCTTCCCTTCCTTCACTCCTTCACTCGTTTCCCTTCCCTTACTCTCCTTACTCCACTTCACTAATTCCTTCTCTTACTCCCTCTGCCCTCTTACTTCTACACTCCCCTTCCCTCATTCTCTCTCTGTTAGCCTCATTCTCTCCGTCCCCTTAGTCTCTCACTCCCTCTGTCCTTTTACTTCTACACTTCTCTTCCCTCATTCTCTCTCTGTTAGCGTCATTCTATCCGTCCCCTTAGTCTCTCACTCCTCTTCTGTCACGCTCACTCCCTATAACTCAGCCATACTCCCACACTCACCTTCTTTCAGACCTTCTCCTTTACTTTCCTTCTTCTCTCTTCCCTTCCTTCACTCCTTCACTCTTTTCCCTTCCCTTACTCTTCTTACTCTACTTCACTAACTCCTTCTCTCACTCGCTTTGTCCTCTTACTTATACACTTCCCTTCCCTCATTCTCACTCTGTTAGCCTCATTCTCTCCGTCCCCTTAGTCTCTCACTCCTCTTCTGTCACGCTCACTCCCTAAAACTAAACCATACTCCCACACTCACCTTCTTTCAGACCTTCTCCTTTACTTTCCTTCCTGTCTTTTCCCTTCCTTCACTCCTTCACTCTTTTCCCTTCCCTTACTCTCCTTACTCAACTTCACTAACTCCTTCTCTTACTCCATTTGTCCTCTTACTTCTACACTCCCCTTCCCTCTTTCTCTCTCTGTTAGCCTCATTCTCTCCGTCCCCTTAGTCTCTCACTCCTCTTCTCTCACGCTTACTCCCTACAACTCAGCCATACTCCCACATTCACCTTCTTTCAGACCTTCTCCTTTACTTTCCTTCCTGTCTCTTCCCTTCCTTCGCTCCTTCACTCTTTTCCCTTCCCTTACTCTCCTAACTCCACTTCACTAACTCCTTCTCTTACGCCCTTTGTCCTCTTACTTCTACACTCCCTTTCCCTCATTCTCTCTCTGTTAGCCTCATTCTCTCCGTCCCCTTAGTCTCTCACTCCTCTTCTCTCACGCTCAATTCATATAACTCAGCGATACTCCCACATTCACCTTCTTTCAGACCTTACCCTTTACTTTCCTTCCTGTCTCTTCCCTTCCTTTGCTCCTTCACTCTTTTACCTTCCCTTACTCTCCTTACTCCAATTCACTAACTCCTTCTCTTACTCCCTCTGTCATTTTACTTCTACACATCCCTTCGCTCATTCTCTCTCTGCTAGCGTCATTCTATCCGTCCCCTTAGTCTCTCACTCCTCTTCTGTCACGCTCACTCCCTATATCTCAGCCATACTCCCAAATTCACCTTCTTTCAGACCTTCTCCTTTACTTTCCTTCCTGTCTCTTCCCTTCCTTCGCTCCTTCACTCTTTTCCCTTCCCTTAGTCTCCTTACTCAACTTCACTAACTCCTTCTCTTACTCCATTTGTCCTCTTACTTCTACACTCCCCTTCCCTCTTTCTCTCTCTGTTAGCCTCATTCTCTCCGTCCCCTTAGTCTCTCACTCCTCTTCTCTCACGCTTACTCCCTATAACTCAGCCATACTCCCACATTCACCTTTTTCAGACCTTCTCCTTTACTTTCCTTCCTGTCTCTTCCCTTCCTTCGCTCCTTCACTCTTTTCCCTTCCCTTACTCTCCTTACTCCACTTCACTAACTCTTTCTCTTACTCCCTCTGTCCTTTTACTTCTACCCTTCCCTTCCCTCATTCTCTCTCTGTTAGCGTCATTCTATCCATCCCCTTAGTCTCTCACTCCGCTTCTGTCACGCTCACTACCTATAACTCAGCCATACTCCCACACTCACCTTCTTTCAGACCTTCTCCTTTACTTTCCTTCTTCTCTCTTCCCTTCCTTCACTCCTTCACTCTTTTCCCTTCCCTTACTCTCCTTACTCAACTTCACTAACTCCTTCTCTTACTCCATTTGTCCTCTTACTTCTACACTCCCCTTCCCTCATTCTCTCTCTGTTAGCCTCATTCTCTCCGTCCCCTTAGTCTCTCACTCCTCTTCTCTCAAGCTTACTCCCTATAACTCAGCCATACTCCCACATTCACCTTCTTTCAGACATTCTCCTTTACTTTCCTTCCTGTCTCTTCCCTTCCTTCGCTCCTTCACTCTTTTCCCTTCCCTTACTCTCCTTACTCCACTTCACTAACTCTTTCTTTTACTCCCTCTGTCCTTTTACTTCTACCCTTCCCTTCCCTCATTCTCTCTCTGTTTGCGTCATTCTATCCATCCCCTTAGTCTCTCACTCCGCTTCTGTCAAGCTCACTACCTATAACTCAGCCATACTCCCACATTCACCTTCTTTCAGACCTTCTCCTTTACTTTCCTTCCTGTCCCTTCCCTTCCTTCGCTCCTTTACTCTTTTCCCTTCCCTTACTCTCCTTACTCCACTTCACTAACTCCTTCTCTTAATCCCTCTGTCCTTTTCCTTCTACACTTCTCTTCCCTCATTCTCTCTCTGTTAGCGTCATTCTATCCGTCCCCTTAGTCTCTCACTCCTCTTCTGTCACGCTTACTCCCAATAACTCAGGCATTCTCCCACACTCACCTTCTTTCAGACCTTCTCCTTTACTTTACTTCTTCTCTCTTCCCTTCCTTCACTCCTTCACTCTTTTCCCTTCCCTTACTCTCCTTACTCCACTTCACTAATTCCTTCTCTTACTCCCTCTGTCCTCTTACTTCTACACTCCCCTTCCCTCATTCTCTCTCTGTTAGCCTCATTCTCTCCGTCCCCTTAGTCTCTCACTCCTCTTCTGTCATGCTCACTCCCTATAACTCATCAATACTCCCACATTCACCTTCTTTCAGACCTTCTCCTTTACTTTCCTTCCTGTCTCTTCCCTTCCTTCGCTCCTTTACTCTTTTCCCTTCCCTTACTCTCCTTACTCCACTTCACTAACTCCTTCTCTTACTTCCTCTGTCCTTTTACATCTACACTTCTCTTCCCTCATTCTCTCTCGGTTAGCCTCATTCTATCCGTCCCCTAGTCTCTCACTCCTCTCCTGTCATGCTTACTCCCTATTACTCAGCCATACTCCCACATTCACCTTCTTTCAGACCTTCTCCTTTACTTTCCTTCTTCTCTCTTCCCTTCCTTCACTCCTTCACTCTTTTCCCTTCCCTTACTCTCCTTACTTCACTTCACTATCTCCTTCTCTTACTCTCTTTGTCCTCTTACTTCTACACTTCTCTTCCCTCATTCTCTCTCTGTTAGCGTCATTCTATCCGTCCCCTTAGTCTCTCACTCCTCTTCTGTCACGCTCACTCCCTAAAACTCAGCCATACTCCCACACTCACCATCTTTCAGACCTTTTAGTTTACTTTCCTTCCTGTCTCTTCCCTTCCTTCGCTCCTTCACTCTTTTTCCTTCCCTTACTCTCCTTACTCCACTTCACTAACTCTTTCTCTTACTCCCTCTGTCCTTTTACTTCTACACTTCCCTTCCCTCATTCTCTCTCTGTTAGCGTCATTCTATCCGTCCCCTTAGTCTCTCACTCCTCTTCTGTCACGCTCACTCCCTATAACTCAGCCATACTCCCACATTCACCTTCTTTCAGACCTTCTCCTTTACTTTCCTTCCTGTCTCTTCCCTTCCTTCGGTCCTTCACTCTTTTCCCTTCCCTTACTCTCCTTACTCCACTTCACTAACTCCTTCTCTTACTCCCTCTGTCCTTTTACTTCTACACTTCTCTTCCCTCATTCCCTCTCTGTTAGCGTCATTCTATCCGTCCCCTTAGTCTCTCACTCCTCTTCTGTCACGATTACTCCCAATAACTCAGCCATACTCCCACACTCACCTTGTTTCAGACATTCTCCTTTACTTTACTTCTTCTCTCTTCCCTTCCTTCACTCCTTCACTTGTTTCCCTTCCCTTACTCTCCTTACTCCACTTCACTAATTCCTTCTCTTACTCCCTCTGCCCTCTTACTTCTACACTCCCCTTCCCTCATTCTCTCTCTGTTAGCCTCATTCTCTCCGTCCCCTTAGTCTCTCACTCCCTCTGTCCTTTTACTTCTACACTTCTCTTCCCTCATTCTCTCTCTGTTAGCGTCATTCTATCCGTCCCCTTAGTCTCTCACTCCTCTTCTGTCACGCTCACTCCCTATAACTCAGCCATACTCCCACACTCACCTTCTTTCAGACCTTCTCCTTTACTTTCCTTCTTCTCTCTTCCCTTCCTTCACTCCTTCACCCTTTTCCCTTCCCTTACTCTTCTTACTCTACTTCACTAACTCCTTCTCTCACTCGCTTTGTCCTCTTACTTATACACTTCCCTTCCCTCATTCTCACTCTGTTAGCCTCATTCTCTCCGTCCCCTTAGTCTCTCACTCCTCTTCTGTCACGCTCACTCCCTAAAACTCAACCATACTCCCACACTCACCTTCTTTCAGACCTTCTCCTTTACTTTCCTTCCTGTCTCTTCCCTTCCTTCGCTCCTTCACTCTTTTCCCTTCCCTTACTCTCCTAACTCCACTTCACTAACTCCTTCTCTTACGCCCTTTGTCCTCTTACTTCTACACTTCTCTTCCCTCATTCCCTCTCTGTTAGCGTCATTCTATCCGTCCCCTTAGTCTCTCACTCCTCTTCTGTCACGATTACTCCCAATAACTCAGCCATACTCCCACACTCACCTTGTTTCAGACATTCTCCTTTACTTTACTTCTTCTCTCTTCCCTTCCTTCACTCCTTCACTCGTTTCCCTTCCCTTACTCTCCTTACTCCACTTCACTAATTCCTTCTCTTACTCCCTCTGCCCTCTTACTTCTACACTCCCCTTCCCTCATTCTCTCTCTGTTAGCCTCATTCTCTCCGTCCCCTTAGTCTCTCACTCCCTCTGTCCTTTTACTTCTACACTTCTCTTCCCTCATTCTCTCTCTGTTAGCGTCATTCTATCCGTCCCCTTAGTCTCTCACTCCTCTTCTGTCACGCTCACTCCCTATAACTCAGCCATACTCCCACACTCACCTTCTTTCAGACCTTCTCCTTTACTTTCCTTCTTCTCTCTTCCCTTCCTTCACTCCTTCACTCTTTTCCCTTCCCTTACTCTTCTTACTCTACTTCACTAACTCCTTCTCTCACTCGCTTTGTCCTCTTACTTATATACTTCCCTTCCCTCATTCTCACTCTGTTAGCCTCATTCTCTCCGTCCCCTTAGTCTCTCACTCCTCTTCTGTCACGCTCACTCCCTAAAACTCAACCATACTCCCACACTCACCTTCTTTCAGACCTTCTCCTTTACTTTCCTTCCTGTCTCTTCCCTTCCTTCGCTCCTTCACTCTTTTCCCTTCCCTTACTCTCCTAACTCCACTTCACTAACTCCTTCTCTTACGCCCTTTGTCCTCTTACTTCTACACTCCCTTTCCCTCATTCTCTCTCTGTTAGCCTCATTCTCTCCATCCCCTTAGTCTCTCACTCCTCTTCTCTCACGCTCACTTCATACAACTCAGCCATACTCCCATATTCACCTTCTTTCAGACCTTCCCCTTTACTTTCCTTCCTGTCTCTTCCCTTCCTTTGCTCCTTCACTCTTTTACCTTCCCTTACTCTCCTTACTCCAATTCACTAACTCCTTCTCTTACTCCCTCTGTCATTTTACTTCTACACTTCCCTTCCCTCATTCTCTCTCTGTTAGCGTCATTCTATCCGTCCCCTTAGTCTCTCACTCCTCTTCTGTCACGCTCACTCCCTATAACTCAGCCATACTCCCAAATTCACCTTCTTTCAGACCTTCTCCTTTACTTTCCTTCCTGTCTCTTCCCTTCCTTCGCTCCTTCACTCTTTTCCCTTCCCTTACTCTCCTTACTTCACTTCACTAACTCCTTCTCTTACTCCCTCTGTTCTTTTACTTCTACACTTCTCTTCCCTCATTCTCTCTCTGTTAGCCTCATTCTCTCCGTCCCCTTAGTCTCTCACTCCTCTTCTCTCACGCTCACTTCATATAACTCAGCCATACTCCCACATTCACCTTCTTTCAGACCTTCCCCTTTACTTTCCTTCCTGTCTCTTCCCTTCCTTCACTCCTTCACTCTTTTCCCTTCCCTTACTCTCCTTACTCAACTTCACTAACTCCTTCTCTTACTCCATTTGTCCTCTTACTTCTACACTCCCTTTCCCTCTTTCTCTCTCTGTTAGCCTCATTCTCTCCGTCCCCTTAGTCTCTCACTCCTCTTCTCTCACGCTTACTCCCTATAACTCAGCCATACTCCCACATTCACCTTCTTTCAGACCTTCTCCTTTACTTTCCTTCCTGTCTCTTCCCTTCCTTCGCTCCTTTACTCTTTTCCCTTCCCTTACTCTCCTTACTCCACTTCACTAACTCCTTCTCTTAATCCCTCTGTCCTTTTACTTCTACACTTCTCTTCCCTCATTCTCTCTCTGTTAGCGTCATTCTATCCGTCCCCTTAGTCTCTCACTCCTCTTCTGTCACGCTTACTCCCAATAACTCAGGCATTCTCCCACACTCACCTTCTTTCAGACCTTCTCCTTTACTTTACTTCTTCTCTCTTCCCTTCCTTCACTCCTTCACTCTTTTCCCTTCCCTTACTCTCCTTACTCCACTTCACTAATTCCTTCTCTTACTCCCTCTGTCCTCTTACTTCTACACCCCCCTTCCCTCATTCTCTCTCTGTTAGCCTCATTCTCTCCGTCCCCTTAGTCTCTCACTCCTCTTCTGTCATGCTCACTCCCTATAACTCATCAATACTCCCACATTCACCTTCTTTCAGACCTTCTCCTTTACTTTCCTTCCTGTCTCTTCCCTTCCTTCGCTCCTTTACTCTTTTCCCTTCCCTTACTCTCCTTACTCCACTTCACTAACTCCTTCTCTTACTTCCTCTGTCCTTTTACATCTACACTTCTCTTCCCTCATTCTCTCTCGGTTAGCCTCATTCTATCCGTCCCCTAGTCTCTCACTCCTCTCCTGTCATGCTTACTCCCTATTACTCAGCCATACTCCCACATTCACCTTCTTTCAGACCTTCTCCTTTACTTTCCTTCTTCTCTCTTCCCTTCCTTCACTCCTTCACTCTTTTCCCTTCCCTTACTCTCCTAACTCCACTTCACTAACTCCTTCTCTTACGCCCTTTGTCCTCTTACTTCTACACTTCTCTTCCCTCATTCCCTCTCTGTTAGCGTCATTCTATCCGTCCCCTTAGTCTCTCACTCCTCTTCTGTCACGATTACTCCCAATAACTCAGCCATACTCCCACACTCACCTTGTTTCAGACATTCTCCTTTACTTTACTTCTTCTCTCTTCCCTTCCTTCACTCCTTCACTCGTTTCCCTTCCCTTACTCTCCTTACTCCACTTCACTAATTCCTTCTCTTACTCCCTCTGCCCTTTTACTTCTACACTCCCCTTCCCTCATTCTCTCTCTGTTAGCCTCATTCTCTCCGTCCCCTTAGTCTCTCACTCCCTCTGTCCTTTTACTTCTACACTTCTCTTCCCTCATTCTCTCTCTGTTAGCGTCATTCTATCCGTCCCCTTAGTCTCTCACTCCTCTTCTGTCACGCTCACTCCCTATAACTCAGCCATACTCCCACACTCACCTTCTTTCAGACCTTCTCCTTTACTTTCCTTCTTCTCTCTTCCCTTCCTTCACTCCTTCACTCTTTTCCCTTCCCTTACTCTTCTTACTCTACTTCACTAACTCCTTCTCTCACTCGCTTTGTCCTCTTACTTATACACTTCCCTTCCCTCATTCTCACTCTGTTAGCCTCATTCTCTCCGTCCCCTTAGTCTCTCACTCCTCTTCTGTCACGCTCACTCCCTAAAACTCAACCATACTCCCACACTCACCTTCTTTCAGACCTTCTCCTTTACTTTCCTTCCTGTCTCTTCCCTTCCTTCGCTCCTTCACTCTTTTCCCTTCCCTTACTCTCCTAACTCCACTTCACTAACTCCTTCTCTTACGCCCTTTGTCCTCTTACTTCTACACTCCCTTTCCCTCATTCTCCCTCTGTTAGCCTCATTCTCTCCATCCCCTTAGTCTCTCACTCCTCTTCTCTCACGCTCACTTCATACAACTCAGCCATACTCCCATATTCACCTTCTTTCAGACCTTCCCCTTTACTTTCCTTCCTGTCTCTTCCCTTCCTTTGCTCCTTCACTCTTTTACCTTCCCTTACTCTCCTTACTCCAATTCACTAACTCCTTCTCTTACTCCCTCTGTCATTTTACTTCTACACTTCCCTTCCCTCATTCTCTCTCTGTTAGCGTCATTCTATCCGTCCCCTTAGTCTCTCACTCCTCTTCTGTCACGCTCACTCCCTATAACTCAGCCATACTCCCAAATTCACCTTCTTTCAGACCTTCTCCTTTACTTTCCTTCCTGTCTCTTCCCTTCCTTCGCTCCTTCACTCTTTTCCCTTCCCTTACTCTCCTTACTTCACTTCACTAACTCCTTCTCTTACTCCCTCTGTTCTTTTACTTCTACACTTCTCTTCCCTCATTCTCTCTCTGTTAGCCTCATTCTCTCCGTCCCCTTAGTCTCTCACTCCTCTTCTCTCACGCTCACTTCATATAACTCAGCCATACTCCCACATTCACCTTCTTTCAGACCTTCCCCTTTACTTTCCTTCCTGTCTCTTCCCTTCCTTCACTCCTTCACTCTTTTCCCTTCCCTTACTCTCCTTACTCAACTTCACTAACTCCTTCTCTTACTCCATTTGTCCTCTTACTTCTACACTCCCTTTCCCTCTTTCTCTCTCTGTTAGCCTCATTCTCTCCGTCCCCTTAGTCTCTCACTCCTCTTCTCTCACGCTTACTCCCTATAACTCAGCCATACTCCCACATTCACCTTCTTTCAGACCTTCTCCTTTACTTTCCTTCCTGTCTCTTCCCTTCCTTCGCTCCTTTACTCTTTTCCCTTCCCTTACTCTCCTTACTCCACTTCACTAACTCCTTCTCTTAATCCCTCTGTCCTTTTACTTCTACACTTCTCTTCCCTCATTCTCTCTCTGTTAGCGTCATTCTATCCGTCCCCTTAGTCTCTCACTCCTCTTCTGTCACGCTTACTCCCAATAACTCAGGCATTCTCCCACACTCACCTTCTTTCAGACCTTCTCCTTTACTTTACTTCTTCTCTCTTCCCTTCCTTCACTCCTTCACTCTTTTCCCTTCCCTTACTCTCCTTACTCCACTTCACTAATTCCTTCTCTTACTCCCTCTGTCCTCTTACTTCTACACCCCCCTTCCCTCATTCTCTCTCTGTTAGCCTCATTCTCTCCGTCCCCTTAGTCTCTCACTCCTCTTCTGTCATGCTCACTCCCTATAACTCATCAATACTCCCACATTCACCTTCTTTCAGACCTTCTCCTTTACTTTCCTTCCTGTCTCTTCCCTTCCTTCGCTCCTTTACTCTTTTCCCTTCCCTTACTCTCCTTACTCCACTTCACTAACTCCTTCTCTTACTTCCTCTGTCCTTTTACATCTACACTTCTCTTCCCTCATTCTCTCTCGGTTAGCCTCATTCTATCCGTCCCCTAGTCTCTCACTCCTCTCCTGTCATGCTTACTCCCTATTACTCAGCCATACTCCCACATTCACCTTCTTTCAGACCTTCTCCTTTACTTTCCTTCTTCTCTCTTCCCTTCCTTCACTCCTTCACTCTTTTCCCTTCCCTTACTCTCCTTACTTCACTTCACTATCTCCTTCTCTTACTCTCTTTGTCCTCTTACTTCTACACTTCTCTTCCCTCATTCTCTCTCTGTTAGCGTCATTCTATCCGTCCCCTTAGTCTCTCACTCCTCTTCTGTCACGCTCACTCCCTAAAACTCAGCCATACTCCCACACTCACCATCTTTCAGACCTTTTAGTTTACTTTCCTTCCTGTCTCTTCCCTTCCTTCGCTCCTTCACTCTTTTTCCTTCCCTTACTCTCCTTACTCCACTTCACTAACTCTTTCTCTTACTCCCTCTGTCCTTTTACTTCTACACTTCCCTTCCCTCATTCTCTCTCTGTTAGCGTCATTCTATCCGTCCCCTTAGTCTCTCACTCCTCTTCTGTCACGCTCACTCCCTATAACTCAGCCATACTCCCACATTCACCTTCTTTCAGACCTTCTCCTTTACTTTCCTTCCTGTCTCTTCCCTTCCTTCGGTCCTTCACTCTTTTCCCTTCCCTTACTCTCCTTACTCCACTTCACTAACTCCTTCTCTTACTCCCTCTGTCCTTTTACTTCTACACTCCCCTTCCCTCATTCTCTCTCTGTTAGCCTCATTCTCTCCGTCCCCTTAGTCTCTCACTCCCTCTGTCCTTTTACTTCTACACTTCTCTTCCCTCATTCTCTCTCTGTTAGCGTCATTCTATCCGTCCCCTTAGTCTCTCACTCCTCTTCTGTCACGCTCACTCCCTATAACTCAGCCATACTCCCACACTCACCTTCTTTCAGACCTTCTCCTTTACTTTCCTTCTTCTCTCTTCCCTTCCTTCACTCCTTCACTCTTTTCCCTTCCCTTACTCTTCTTACTCTACTTCACTAACTCCTTCTCTCACTCGCTTTGTCCTCTTACTTATATACTTCCCTTCCCTCATTCTCACTCTGTTAGCCTCATTCTCTCCGTCCCCTTAGTCTCTCACTCCTCTTCTGTCACGCTCACTCCCTAAAACTCAACCATACTCCCACACTCACCTTCTTTCAGACCTTCTCCTTTACTTTCCTTCCTGTCTCTTCCCTTCCTTCGCTCCTTCACTCTTTTCCCTTCCCTTACTCTCCTAACTCCACTTCACTAACTCCTTCTCTTACGCCCTTTGTCCTCTTACTTCTACACTCCCTTTCCCTCATTCTCTCTCTGTTAGCCTCATTCTCTCCATCCCCTTAGTCTCTCACTCCTCTTCTCTCACGCTCACTTCATACAACTCAGCCATACTCCCATATTCACCTTCTTTCAGACCTTCCCCTTTACTTTCCTTCCTGTCTCTTCCCTTCCTTTGCTCCTTCACTCTTTTACCTTCCCTTACTCTCCTTACTCCAATTCACTAACTCCTTCTCTTACTCCCTCTGTCATTTTACTTCTACACTTCCCTTCCCTCATTCTCTCTCTGTTAGCGTCATTCTATCCGTCCCCTTAGTCTCTCACTCCTCTTCTGTCACGCTCACTCCCTATAACTCAGCCATACTCCCAAATTCACCTTCTTTCAGACCTTCTCCTTTACTTTCCTTCCTGTCTCTTCCCTTCCTTCGCTCCTTCACTCTTTTCCCTTCCCTTACTCTCCTTACTTCACTTCACTAACTCCTTCTCTTACTCCCTCTGTTCTTTTACTTCTACACTTCTCTTCCCTCATTCTCTCTCTGTTAGCCTCATTCTCTCCGTCCCCTTAGTCTCTCACTCCTCTTCTCTCACGCTCACTTCATATAACTCAGCCATACTCCCACATTCACCTTCTTTCAGACCTTCCCCTTTACTTTCCTTCCTGTCTCTTCCCTTCCTTCACTCCTTCACTCTTTTCCCTTCCCTTACTCTCCTTACTCAACTTCACTAACTCCTTCTCTTACTCCATTTGTCCTCTTACTTCTACACTCCCTTTCCCTCTTTCTCTCTCTGTTAGCCTCATTCTCTCCGTCCCCTTAGTCTCTCACTCCTCTTCTCTCACGCTTACTCCCTATAACTCAGCCATACTCCCACATTCACCTTCTTTCAGACCTTCTCCTTTACTTTCCTTCCTGTCTCTTCCCTTCCTTCGCTCCTTTACTCTTTTCCCTTCCCTTACTCTCCTTACTCCACTTCACTAACTCCTTCTCTTAATCCCTCTGTCCTTTTACTTCTACACTTCTCTTCCCTCATTCTCTCTCTGTTAGCGTCATTCTATCCGTCCCCTTAGTCTCTCACTCCTCTTCTGTCACGCTTACTCCCAATAACTCAGGCATTCTCCCACACTCACCTTCTTTCAGACCTTCTCCTTTACTTTACTTCTTCTCTCTTCCCTTCCTTCACTCCTTCACTCTTTTCCCTTCCCTTACTCTCCTTACTCCACTTCACTAATTCCTTCTCTTACTCCCTCTGTCCTCTTACTTCTACACCCCCCTTCCCTCATTCTCTCTCTGTTAGCCTCATTCTCTCCGTCCCCTTAGTCTCTCACTCCTCTTCTGTCATGCTCACTCCCTATAACTCATCAATACTCCCACATTCACCTTCTTTCAGACCTTCTCCTTTACTTTCCTTCCTGTCTCTTCCCTTCCTTCGCTCCTTTACTCTTTTCCCTTCCCTTACTCTCCTTACTCCACTTCACTAACTCCTTCTCTTACTTCCTCTGTCCTTTTACATCTACACTTCTCTTCCCTCATTCTCTCTCGGTTAGCCTCATTCTATCCGTCCCCTAGTCTCTCACTCCTCTCCTGTCATGCTTACTCCCTATTACTCAGCCATACTCCCACATTCACCTTCTTTCAGACCTTCTCCTTTACTTTCCTTCTTCTCTCTTCCCTTCCTTCACTCCTTCACTCTTTTCCCTTCCCTTACTCTCCTAACTCCACTTCACTAACTCCTTCTCTTACGCCCTTTGTCCTCTTACTTCTACACTTCTCTTCCCTCATTCCCTCTCTGTTAGCGTCATTCTATCCGTCCCCTTAGTCTCTCACTCCTCTTCTGTCACGATTACTCCCAATAACTCAGCCATACTCCCACACTCACCTTGTTTCAGACATTCTCCTTTACTTTACTTCTTCTCTCTTCCCTTCCTTCACTCCTTCACTCGTTTCCCTTCCCTTACTCTCCTTACTCCACTTCACTAATTCCTTCTCTTACTCCCTCTGCCCTCTTACTTCTACACTCCCCTTCCCTCATTCTCTCTCTGTTAGCCTCATTCTCTCCGTCCCCTTAGTCTCTCACTCCCTCTGTCCTTTTACTTCTACACTTCTCTTCCCTCATTCTCTCTCTGTTAGCGTCATTCTATCCGTCCCCTTAGTCTCTCACTCCTCTTCTGTCACGCTCACTCCCTATAACTCAGCCATACTCCCACACTCACCTTCTTTCAGACCTTCTCCTTTACTTTCCTTCTTCTCTCTTCCCTTCCTTCACTCCTTCACTCTTTTCCCTTCCCTTACTCTTCTTACTCTACTTCACTAACTCCTTCTCTCACTCGCTTTGTCCTCTTACTTATACACTTCCCTTCCCTCATTCTCACTCTGTTAGCCTCATTCTCTCCGTCCCCTTAGTCTCTCACTCCTCTTCTGTCACGCTCACTCCCTAAAACTCAACCATACTCCCACACTCACCTTCTTTCAGACCTTCTCCTTTACTTTCCTTCCTGTCTCTTCCCTTCCTTCGCTCCTTCACTCTTTTCCCTTCCCTTACTCTCCTAACTCCACTTCACTAACTCCTTCTCTTACGCCCTTTGTCCTCTTACTTCTACACTCCCTTTCCCTCATTCTCCCTCTGTTAGCCTCATTCTCTCCATCCCCTTAGTCTCTCACTCCTCTTCTCTCACGCTCACTTCATACAACTCAGCCATACTCCCATATTCACCTTCTTTCAGACCTTCCCCTTTACTTTCCTTCCTGTCTCTTCCCTTCCTTTGCTCCTTCACTCTTTTACCTTCCCTTACTCTCCTTACTCCAATTCACTAACTCCTTCTCTTACTCCCTCTGTCATTTTACTTCTACACTTCCCTTCCCTCATTCTCTCTCTGTTAGCGTCATTCTATCCGTCCCCTTAGTCTCTCACTCCTCTTCTGTCACGCTCACTCCCTATAACTCAGCCATACTCCCAAATTCACCTTCTTTCAGACCTTCTCCTTTACTTTCCTTCCTGTCTCTTCCCTTCCTTCGCTCCTTCACTCTTTTCCCTTCCCTTACTCTCCTTACTTCACTTCACTAACTCCTTCTCTTACTCCCTCTGTTCTTTTACTTCTACACTTCTCTTCCCTCATTCTCTCTCTGTTAGCCTCATTCTCTCCGTCCCCTTAGTCTCTCACTCCTCTTCTCTCACGCTCACTTCATATAACTCAGCCATACTCCCACATTCACCTTCTTTCAGACCTTCCCCTTTACTTTCCTTCCTGTCTCTTCCCTTCCTTCACTCCTTCACTCTTTTCCCTTCCCTTACTCTCCTTACTCAACTTCACTAACTCCTTCTCTTACTCCATTTGTCCTCTTACTTCTACACTCCCTTTCCCTCTTTCTCTCTCTGTTAGCCTCATTCTCTCCGTCCCCTTAGTCTCTCACTCCTCTTCTCTCACGCTTACTCCCTATAACTCAGCCATACTCCCACATTCACCTTCTTTCAGACCTTCTCCTTTACTTTCCTTCCTGTCTCTTCCCTTCCTTCGCTCCTTTACTCTTTTCCCTTCCCTTACTCTCCTTACTCCACTTCACTAACTCCTTCTCTTAATCCCTCTGTCCTTTTACTTCTACACTTCTCTTCCCTCATTCTCTCTCTGTTAGCGTCATTCTATCCGTCCCCTTAGTCTCTCACTCCTCTTCTGTCACGCTTACTCCCAATAACTCAGGCATTCTCCCACACTCACCTTCTTTCAGACCTTCTCCTTTACTTTACTTCTTCTCTCTTCCCTTCCTTCACTCCTTCACTCTTTTCCCTTCCCTTACTCTCCTTACTCCACTTCACTAATTCCTTCTCTTACTCCCTCTGTCCTCTTACTTCTACACCCCCCTTCCCTCATTCTCTCTCTGTTAGCCTCATTCTCTCCGTCCCCTTAGTCTCTCACTCCTCTTCTGTCATGCTCACTCCCTATAACTCATCAATACTCCCACATTCACCTTCTTTCAGACCTTCTCCTTTACTTTCCTTCCTGTCTCTTCCCTTCCTTCGCTCCTTTACTCTTTTCCCTTCCCTTACTCTCCTTACTCCACTTCACTAACTCCTTCTCTTACTTCCTCTGTCCTTTTACATCTACACTTCTCTTCCCTCATTCTCTCTCGGTTAGCCTCATTCTATCCGTCCCCTAGTCTCTCACTCCTCTCCTGTCATGCTTACTCCCTATTACTCAGCCATACTCCCACATTCACCTTCTTTCAGACCTTCTCCTTTACTTTCCTTCTTCTCTCTTCCCTTCCTTCACTCCTTCACTCTTTTCCCTTCCCTTACTCTCCTTACTTCACTTCACTATCTCCTTCTCTTACTCTCTTTGTCCTCTTACTTCTACACTTCTCTTCCCTCATTCTCTCTCTGTTAGCGTCATTCTATCCGTCCCCTTAGTCTCTCACTCCTCTTCTGTCACGCTCACTCCCTAAAACTCAGCCATACTCCCACACTCACCATCTTTCAGACCTTTTAGTTTACTTTCCTTCCTGTCTCTTCCCTTCCTTCGCTCCTTCACTCTTTTTCCTTCCCTTACTCTCCTTACTCCACTTCACTAACTCTTTCTCTTACTCCCTCTGTCCTTTTACTTCTACACTTCCCTTCCCTCATTCTCTCTCTGTTAGCGTCATTCTATCCGTCCCCTTAGTCTCTCACTCCTCTTCTGTCACGCTCACTCCCTATAACTCAGCCATACTCCCACATTCACCTTCTTTCAGACCTTCTCCTTTACTTTCCTTCCTGTCTCTTCCCTTCCTTCGGTCCTTCACTCTTTTCCCTTCCCTTACTCTCCTTACTCCACTTCACTAACTCCTTCTCTTACTCCCTCTGTCCTTTTACTTCTACACTTCTCTTCCCTCATTCCCTCTCTGTTAGCGTCATTCTATCCGTCCCCTTAGTCTCTCACTCCTCTTCTGTCACGATTACTCCCAATAACTCAGCCATACTCCCACACTCACCTTGTTTCAGACATTCTCCTTTACTTTACTTCTTCTCTCTTCCCTTCCTTCACTCCTTCACTCGTTTCCCTTCCCTTACTCTCCTTACTCCACTTCACTAATTCCTTCTCTTACTCCCTCTGCCCTCTTACTTCTACACTCCCCTTCCCTCATTCTCTCTCTGTTAGCCTCATTCTCTCCGTCCCCTTAGTCTCTCACTCCCTCTGTCCTTTTACTTCTACACTTCTCTTCCCTCATTCTCTCTCTGTTAGCGTCATTCTATCCGTCCCCTTAGTCTCTCACTCCTCTTCTGTCACGCTCACTCCCTATAACTCAGCCATACTCCCACACTCACCTTCTTTCAGACCTTCTCCTTTACTTTCCTTCTTCTCTCTTCCCTTCCTTCACTCCTTCACTCTTTTCCCTTCCCTTACTCTTCTTACTCTACTTCACTAACTCCTTCTCTCACTCGCTTTGTCCTCTTACTTATACACTTCCCTTCCCTCATTCTCACTCTGTTAGCCTCATTCTCTCCGTCCCCTTAGTCTCTCACTCCTCTTCTGTCACGCTCACTCCCTAAAACTCAACCATACTCCCACACTCACCTTCTTTCAGACCTTCTCCTTTACTTTCCTTCCTGTCTCTTCCCTTCCTTCGCTCCTTCACTCTTTTCCCTTCCCTTACTCTCCTAACTCCACTTCACTAACTCCTTCTCTTACGCCCTTTGTCCTCTTACTTCTACACTCCCTTTCCCTCATTCTCTCTCTGTTAGCCTCATTCTCTCCATCCCCTTAGTCTCTCACTCCTCTTCTCTCACGCTCACTTCATACAACTCAGCCATACTCCCACATTCACCTTCTTTCAGACCTTCCCCTTTACTTTCCTTCCTGTCTCTTCCCTTCCTTCGCTCCTTCACTCTTTTCCCTTCCCTTACTCTCCTTACTTCACTTCACTAACTCCTTCTCTTACTCCCTCTGTTCTTTTACTTCTACACTTCTCTTCCCTCATTCTCTCTCTGTTAGCCTCATTCTCTCCGTCCCCTTTGTCTCTCACTCCTCTTCTCTCACGCTCACTTCATATAACTCAGCCATACTCCCACATTCACCTTCTTTCAGACCTTCCCCTTTACTTTCCTTCCTGTCTCTTCCCTTCCTTTACTCCTTCACTCTTTTCCCTTCCCTTACTCTCCTTACTCAACTTCACTAACTCCTTCTCTTACTCCATTTGTCCTCTTACTTCTACACTCCCTTTCCCTCTTTCTCTCTCTGTTAGCCTCATTCTCTCCGTCCCCTTAGTCTCTCACTCCTCTTCTCTCACGCTTACTCCCTATAACTCAGCCATACTCCCACATTCACCTTCTTTCAGACCTTCTCCTTTACTTTCCTTCCTGTCTCTTCCCTTCCTTCGCTCCTTCACTCTTTTCCCTTCCCTTACTCTCCTTACTCCACTTCACTAACTCTTTCTCTTACTCCCTCTGTCCTTTTACTTCTACCCTTCCCTTCCCTCATTCTCTCTCTGTTAGCGTTATTCTATCCATCCCCTTAGTCTCTCACTCCGCTTCTGTCACGCTCACTACCTATAACTCAGCCATACTCCCACATTCACCTTCTTTCAGACCTTCTCCTTTACTTTCCTTCCTGTCTCTTCCCTTCCTTCGCTCCTTCACTCTTTTCCCTTCCCTTACTCTCCTTACTCCACTTCACTAACTCCTTCTCTTACTCCCTCTGTCCTTTTACTTCTACACTTCTCTTCCCTCATTCTCTCTCTGTAAGCGTCATTCTATCCGTCCCCTTAGTCTCTCACTCCTCTTCTATCACGCTTACTCCCAATAACTCAGGCATTCTCCCACACTCACCTTCTTTCAGACCTTCTCCTTTACTTTACTTCTTCTCTCTTCCCTTCCTTCACTCCTTCACTCTTTTCCCTTCCCTTACTCTCCTTACTCCACTTCACTAATTCCTTCTCTTACTCCCTCTGTCCTCTTACTTCTACACTCCCCTTCCCTCATTCTCTCTCTGTTAGCCTCATTCTCTCCGTCCCCTTAGTCTCTCACTCCTCTTCTGTCATGCTCCCTCCCTATAACTCA
This sequence comes from Lissotriton helveticus, assembly GCF_964261635.1. Lineage (NCBI taxonomy): Eukaryota > Metazoa > Chordata > Amphibia > Caudata > Salamandridae > Lissotriton > Lissotriton helveticus. The sequence continues at coordinate 784,235,761 of NC_136057.1, read as the reverse complement.
GCAATACTCCCACATTCACCTTCTTTCAGACCTTCTCCTTTACTTTCCTTCCTGTCTCTTCCCTTCCTTCGCTCCTTTACTCTTTTCCCTTCCCTTACTCTCCTTACTCCACTTCACTAACTCCTTCTCTTACTTCCTCTGTCCTTTTACATCTACTCTTCTCTTCCCTCATTCTCTCTCGGTTAGCCTCATTCTATCCGTCCCCTTAGTCTCTCACTCCTCTCCTGTCATGCTTACTCCCTATTACTCAGCCATACTCCCACATTCACCTTCTATCAGACCTTCTCCTTTACTTTCCTTCTGCTCTCTTCCCTTCCTTCACTCCTTCACTCTTTTCCCTTCCCTTACTCTCCTTACTCCACTTCACTATCTCCTTCTCTTACTCTCTTTGTCCTCTTACTTCTACACTTCTCTTCCCTCATTCTCTCTCTGTTAGCGTCATTCTATCCGTCCCCTTAGTCTCACACTCCTCTTCTGTCACGCTTACTCCCAATAACTCAGCCATACTCCCACACTCACCTTCTTTCAGACCTTCTCCTTTACTTTACTTCTTCTTGTTTCCCTTCCTTCACTCCTTTACTCTTTTCCCTTCCCTTACTCTCCTTACTCCACTTCACTAATTCCTTCTCTTACTCCCTCTGTCCTCTTACTTCTACACTCCCTTTCCCTCTTTCTCTCTCTGTTAGCCTCATTCTCTCCGTCCCCTTAGTCTCTCACTCCTCTTCTCTCCCGCTTACTCCCTATAACTCAGCCATACTCCCACATTCACCTTCTTTCAGACCTTCTCCTTTACTTTCCTTCCTGTCTCTTCCCTTCCTTCGCTCCTTCACTCTTTTCCCTTCCCTTACTCTCCTTACTCCACTTCACTAACTCTTTCTCTTACTCCCTCTGTCCTTTTACTTCTACCCTTCCCTTCCCTCATTCTCTCTCTGTTAGCGTTATTCTATCCATCCCCTTAGTCTCTCACTCCGCTTCTGTCACGCTCACTACCTATAACTCAGCCATACTCCCACATTCACCTTCTTTCAGACCTTCTCCTTTACTTTCCTTCCTGTCTCTTCCCTTCCTTCGCTCCTTCACTCTTTTCCCTTCCCTTACTCTCCTTACTCCACTTCACTAACTCCTTCTCTTACTCCCTCTGTCCTTTTACTTCTACACTTCTCTTCCCTCATTCTCTCTCTGTAAGCGTCATTCTATCCGTCCCCTTAGTCTCTCACTCCTCTTCTATCACGCTTACTCCCAATAACTCAGGCATTCTCCCACACTCACCTTCTTTCAGACCTTCTCCTTTACTTTACTTCTTCTCTCCTCCCTTCCTTCACTCCTTCACTCTTTTCCCTTCCCTTACTCTCCTTACTCCACTTCACTAATTCCTTCTCTTACTCCCTCTGTCCTCTTACTTCTACACTCCCCTTCCCTCATTCTCTCTCTGTTAGCCTCATTCTCTCCGTCCCCTTAGTCTCTCACTCCTCTTCTGTCATGCTCCCTCCCTATAACTCAGCAATACTCCCACATTCACCTTCTTTCAGACCTTCTCCTTTACTTTCCTTCCTGTCTCTTCCCTTCCTTCGCTCCTTTACTCTTTTCCCTTCCCTTACTCTCCTTACTCCACTTCACTAACTCCTTCTCTTACTTCCTCTGTCCTTTTACATCTACTCTTCTCTTCCCTCATTCTCTCTCGGTTAGCCTCATTCTATCCGTCCCCTTAGTCTCTCACTCCTCTCCTGTCATGCTTACTCCCTATTACTCAGCCATACTCCCACATTCACCTTCTATCAGACCTTCTCCTTTACTTGCCTTCTTCTCTCTTCCCTTCCTTCACTCCTTCACTCTTTTCCCTTCCCTTACTCTCCTTACTCCACTTCACTATCTCCTTCTCTTACTCTCTTTGTCCTCTTACTTCTACACTTCTCTTCCCTCATTCTCTCTCTGTTAGCGTCATTCTATCCGTCCCCTTAGTCTCACACTCCTCTTCTGTCACGCTTACTCCCAATAACTCAGCCATACTCCCACACTCACCTTCTTTCAGACCTTCTCCTTTACTTTACTTCTTCTTGTTTCCCTTCCTTCACTCCTTTACTCTTTTCCCTTCCCTTACTCTCCTTACTCCACTTCACTAATTCCTTCTCTTACTCCCTCTGTCCTCTTACTTCTACATTCCCCTTCCCTCATTCTGTTTCTGTTAGCCTCATTCTCTCCGTCCCCTTAGTCTCTCACTCCTCTTCTGTCACGCTCACTCCCTATAACTCAGCCATACTCCCACATTCACCTTCTTTCAGACCTTCTCCTTTACTTTCCATCCTGTCTATTCCCTTCCTTCGCTCCTTTACTCTTTTCCCTTCCCTTACTCTCCTTACTCCACTTCACTAACTCCTTCTCTTACTCCCTCTGTCCTTTTACATCTACACTTCTCTTCCCTCATTCTCTCTCTGTTAGCCTCATTCTATCCGTCCCCTTAGTCTCTCATTCCTCTCCTGTCACGCTTACTCCCTATTACTTAGCCATACTCCCACACTCACCTACTTTCAGACCTTCTCCTTTACTTTCCTTCCTGTCTTCCCTTCCTTCGCTCCTTCACTCTTTTCCCTTCCCTTACTCTCCTTACTCCACTTCACTAACTCCTTCTCTTACTCTCTTTGTCCTCTTACTTCTACACTCCCCTTCCCTCATTCTCACTGTGTTAATCTCATTCTATCCGTCCCCTTAGTCTCTCACTCCTCTTCTGTTACCCTCACTCCCTATAAGTCAGCCACACTCCCACACTCACCTTCTTTAGACCTTCTCCTTTACTTTCCTTCCTGTCTCTTCCCTTCCTTCGCTCCTTCACTCTTTTCCCTTCCCTTACTCTCCTTACTCCACTTCACTAACTCTTTCTCTTACTCCCTCTGTCCTTTTACTTCTACCCTTCCCTTCCCTCATTCTCTCTCTGTTAGCGTTATTCTATCCATCCCCTTAGTCTCTCACTCCGCTTCTGTCACGCTCACTACCTATAACTCAGCCATACTCCCACATTCACCTTCTTTCAGACCTTCTCCTTTACTTTCCTTCCTGTCTCTTCCCTTCCTTCGCTCCTTCACTCTTTTCCCTTCCCTTACTCTCCTTACTCCACTTCACTAACTCCTTCTCTTACTCCCTCTGTCCTTTTACTTCTACACTTCTCTTCCCTCATTCTCTCTCTGTAAGCGTCATTCTATCCGTCCCCTTAGTCTCTCACTCCTCTTCTATCACGCTTACTCCCAATAACTCAGGCATTCTCCCACACTCACCTTCTTTCAGACCTTCTCCTTTACTTTACTTCTTCTCTCCTCCCTTCCTTCACTCCTTCACTCTTTTCCCTTCCCTTACTCTCCTTACTCCACTTCACTAATTCCTTCTCTTACTCCCTCTGTCCTCTTACTTCTACACTCCCCTTCCCTCATTCTCTCTCTGTTAGCCTCATTCTCTCCGTCCCCTTAGTCTCTCACTCCTCTTCTGTCATGCTCCCTCCCTATAACTCAGCAATACTCCCACATTCACCTTCTTTCAGACCTTCTCCTTTACTTTCCTTCCTGTCTCTTCCCTTCCTTCGCTCCTTTACTCTTTTCCCTTCCCTTACTCTCCTTACTCCACTTCACTAACTCCTTCTCTTACTTCCTCTGTCCTTTTACATCTACTCTTCTCTTCCCTCATTCTCTCTCGGTTAGCCTCATTCTATCCGTCCCCTTAGTCTCTCACTCCTCTCCTGTCATGCTTACTCCCTATTACTCAGCCATACTCCCACATTCACCTTCTATCAGACCTTCTCCTTTACTTGCCTTCTTCTCTCTTCCCTTCCTTCACTCCTTCACTCTTTTCCCTTCCCTTACTCTCCTTACTCCACTTCACTATCTCCTTCTCTTACTCTCTTTGTCCTCTTACTTCTACACTTCTCTTCCCTCATTCTCTCTCTGTTAGCGTCATTCTATCCGTCCCCTTAGTCTCACACTCCTCTTCTGTCACGCTTACTCCCAATAACTCAGCCATACTCCCACACTCACCTTCTTTCAGACCTTCTCCTTTACTTTACTTCTTCTTGTTTCCCTTCCTTCACTCCTTTACTCTTTTCCCTTCCCTTACTCTCCTTACTCCACTTCACTAATTCCTTCTCTTACTCCCTCTGTCCTCTTACTTCTACATTCCCCTTCCCTCATTCTGTTTCTGTTAGCCTCATTCTCTCCGTCCCCTTAGTCTCTCACTCCTCTTCTGTCACGCTCACTCCCTATAACTCAGCCATACTCCCACATTCACCTTCTTTCAGACCTTCTCCTTTACTTTCCATCCTGTCTATTCCCTTCCTTCGCTCCTTTACTCTTTTCCCTTCCCTTACTCTCCTTACTCCACTTCACTAACTCCTTCTCTTACTCCCTCTGTCCTTTTACATCTACACTTCTCTTCCCTCATTCTCTCTCTGTTAGCCTCATTCTATCCGTCCCCTTAGTCTCTCATTCCTCTCCTGTCACGCTTACTCCCTATTACTTAGCCATACTCCCACACTCACCTACTTTCAGACCTTCTCCTTTACTTTCCTTCCTGTCTTCCCTTCCTTCGCTCCTTCACTCTTTTCCCTTCCCTTACTCTCCTTACTCCACTTCACTAACTCCTTCTCTTACTCTCTTTGTCCTCTTACTTCTACACTCCCCTTCCCTCATTCTCACTGTGTTAATCTCATTCTATCCGTCCCCTTAGTCTCTCACTCCTCTTCTGTTACCCTCACTCCCTATAAGTCAGCCACACTCCCACACTCACCTTCTTTAGACCTTCTCCTTTACTTTCCTTCCTGTCTCTTCCCTTCCTGCGCTCCTTTACTCTTTTCCCTTCTGTTACCCTTCTTACTCCACTACAGTAACTCCTTCTCTTACTCCCTCTGTCCTTTTACTTCTACACTTCTCTTCCCTCATTCTCTCTCTGTTAGCGTCATTCTATCCGTCCCCTTAGTCTCTCACTCCTCTTCTGTCACGCTTACTCCCAATAACTCAGGCATTCTCCCACACTCACCTTCTTTCAGACCTTCTCCTTTACTTTACTTCTTCTCTCTTCCCTTCCTTCACTCCTTCACTCTTTTCCCTTCCCTTACTCTCCTTACTCCACTTCACTAATTCCTTCTCTTACTCCCTCTGTCCTCTTACTTCTACACTCCCCTTCCCTCATTCTCTCTCTGTTAGCCTCATTCTCTCCGTCCCCTTAGTCTCTCACTCCTCTTCTGTCATGCTCACTCCCTATAACTCATCAATACTCCCACATTCACCTTCTTTCAGACCTTCTCCTTTACTTTCCTTCCTGTCTCTTCCCTTCCTTCGCTCCTTTACTCTTTTCCCTTCCCTTACTCTCCTTACTCCACTTCACTAACTCCTTCTCTTACTTCCTCTGTCCTTTTACATCTACACTTCTCTTCCCTCATTCTCTCTCGGTTAGCCTCATTCTATCCGTCCCCTAGTCTCTCACTCCTCTCCTGTCATGCTTACTCCCTATTACTCAGCCATACTCCCACATTCACCTTCTTTCAGACCTTCTCCTTTACTTTCCTTCTTCTCTCTTCCCTTCCTTCACTCCTTCACTCTTTTCCCTTCCCTTACTCTCCTTACTTCACTTCACTATCTCCTTCTCTTACTCTCTTTGTCCTCTTACTTCTACACTTCTCTTCCCTCATTCTCTCTCTGTTAGCGTCATTCTATCCGTCCCCTTAGTCTCTCACTCCTCTTCTGTCACGCTCACTCCCTAAAACTCAGCCATACTCCCACACTCACCATCTTTCAGACCTTTTAGTTTACTTTCCTTCCTGTCTCTTCCCTTCCTTCGCTCCTTCACTCTTTTTCCTTCCCTTACTCTCCTTACTCCACTTCACTAACTCTTTCTCTTACTCCCTCTGTCCTTTTACTTCTACACTTCCCTTCCCTCATTCTCTCTCTGTTAGCGTCATTCTATCCGTCCCCTTAGTCTCTCACTCCTCTTCTGTCACGCTCACTCCCTATAACTCAGCCATACTCCCACATTCACCTTCTTTCAGACCTTCTCCTTTACTTTCCTTCCTGTCTCTTCCCTTCCTTCGCTCCTTCACTCTTTTCCCTTCCCTTACTCTCCTTACTCCACTTCACTAACTCCTTCTCTTACTCCCTCTGTCCTTTTACTTCTACACTTCTCTTCCCTCATTCCCTCTCTGTTAGCGTCATTCTATCCGTCCCCTTAGTCTCTCACTCCTCTTCTGTCACGCTTACGCCCAATAACTCAGCCATACTCCCACACTCACCTTGTTTCAGACATTCTCCTTTACTTTACTTCTTCTCTCTTCCCTTCCTTCACTCCTTCACTCGTTTCCCTTCCCTTACTCTCCTTACTCCACTTCACTAATTCCTTCTCTTACTCCCTCTGCCCTCTTACTTCTATACTTCTCTTCCCTCATTCTCTCTCTGTTAGCGTCATTCTATCCGTCCCCTTAGTCTCTCACTCCTCTTCTGTCACGCTCACTCCCTATAACTCAGCCATACTCCCACACTCACCTTCTTTCAGACCTTCTCCTTTACTTTCCTTCTTCTCTCTTCCCTTCCTTCACTCCTTCACTCTTTTCCCTTCCCTTACTCTTCTTACTCTACTTCACTAACTCCTTCTCTCACTCGCTTTGTCCTCTTACTTATACACTTCCCTTCCCTCATTCTCACTCTGTTAGCCTCATTCTCTCCGTCCCCTTAGTCTCTCACTCCTCTTCTGTCACGCTCACTCCCTAAAACTCAACCATACTCCCACACTCACCTTCTTTCAGACCTTCTCCTTTACTTTCCTTCCTGTCTCTTCCCTTCCTTCGCTCCTTCACTCTTTTCCCTTCCCTTACTCTCCTAACTCCACTTCACTAACTCCTTCTCTTACGCCCTTTGTCCTCTTACTTCTACACTCCCTTTCCCTCATTCTCTCTCTGTTAGCCTCATTCTCTCCGTCCCCTTAGTCTCTCACTCCTCTTCTCTCACGCTCACTTCATACAACTCAGCCATACTCCCACATTCACCTTCTTTCAGACCTTCCCCTTTACTTTCCTTCCTGTCTCTTCCCTTCCTTTGCTCCTTCACTCTTTTACCTTCCCTTACTCTCCTTACTCCAATTCACTAACTCCTTCTCTTACTCCCTCTGTCATTTTACTTCTACACTTCCCTTCCCTCATTCTCTCTCTGTTAGCGTCATTCTATCCGTCCCCTTAGTCTCTCACTCCTCTTCTGTCACGCTCACTCCCTATAACTCAGCCATACTCCCAAATTCACCTTCTTTCAGACCTTCTCCTTTACTTTCCTTCCTGTCTCTTCCCTTCCTTCGCTCCTTCACTCTTTTCCCTTCCCTTACTCTCCTTACTTCACTTCACTAACTCCTTCTCTTACTCCCTCTGTTCTTTTACTTCTACACTTCTCTTCCCTCATTCTCTCTCTGTTAGCCTCATTCTCTCCGTCCCCTTAGTCTCTCACTCCTCTTCTCTCACGCTCACTTCATATAACTCAGCCATACTCCCACATTCACCTTCTTTCAGACCTTCCCCTTTACTTTCCTTCCTGTCTCTTCCCTTCCTTCACTCCTTCACTCTTTTCCCTTCCCTTACTCTCCTTACACAACTTCACTAACTCCTTCTCTTACTCCATTTGTCCTCTTACTTCTACACTCCCCTTCCCTCTTTCTCTCTCTGTTAGCCTCATTCTCTCCGTCCCCTTAGTCTCTCACTCCTCTTCTCTCACGCTTACTCCCTATAACTCAGCCATACTCCCACATTCACCTTCTTTCAGACCTTCTCCTTTACTTTCCTTCCTGTCTCTTCCCTTCCTTCGCTCCTTCACTCTTTTCCCTTCCCTTACTCTCCTTACTCCACTTCACTAACTCTTTCTCTTACTCCCTCTGTCCTTTTACTTCTACCCTTCCCTTCCCTCATTCTCTCTCTGTTAGCGTTATTCTATCCATCCCCTTAGTCTCTCACTCCGCTTCTGTCACGCTCACTACCTATAACTCAGCCATACTCCCACATTCACCTTCTTTCAGACCTTCTCCTTTACTTTCCTTCCTGTCTCTTCCCTTCCTTCGCTCCTTCACTCTTTTCCCTTCCCTTACTCTCCTTACTCCACTTCACTAACTCCTTCTCTTACTCCCTCTGTCCTTTTACTTCTACACTTCTCTTCCCTCATTCTCTCTCTGTAAGCGTCATTCTATCCGTCCCCTTAGTCTCTCACTCCTCTTCTATCACGCTTACTCCCAATAACTCAGGCATTCTCCCACACTCAACTTCTTTCAGACCTTCTCCTTTACTTTACTTCTTTTCTCTTCCCTTCCTTCACTCCTTCACTCTTTTCCCTTCCCTTACTCTCCTTACTCCACTTCACTAATTCCTTCTCTTACTCCCTCTGTCCTCTTACTTCTACACTCCCCTTCCCTCATTCTCTCTCTGTTAGCCTCATTCTCTCCGTCCCCTTAGTCTCTCACTCCTCTTCTGTCATGCTCCCTCCCTATAACTCAGCAATACTCCCACATTCACCTTCTTTCAGACCTTCTCCTTTACTTTCCTTCCTGTCTCTTCCCTTCCTTCGCTCCTTTACTCTTTTCCCTTCCCTTACTCTCCTTACTCCACTTCACTAACTCCTTCTCTTACTTCCTCTGTCCTTTTACATCTACACTTCTCTTCCCTCATTCTCTCTCGGTTAGCCTCATTCTATCCGTCCCCTTAGTCTCTCACTCCTCTCCTGTCATGCTTACTCCCTATTACTCAGCCATACTCCCACATTCACCTTCTATCAGACCTTCTCCTTTACTTTCCTTCTTCTCTCTTCCCTTCCTTCACTCCTTCACTCTTTTCCCTTCCCTTACTCTCCTTACTCCACTTCACTATCTCCTTCTCTTACTCTCTTTGTCCTCTTACTTCTACACTTCTCTTCCCTCATTCTCTCTCTGTTAGCATCATTCTATCCGTCCCCTTAGTCTCACACTCCTCTTCTGTCACGCTTACTCCCAATAACTCAGCCATACTCCCACACTCACCTTCTTTCAGACCTTCTCCTTTACTTTACTTCTTCTCGTTTCCCTTCCTTCACTCCTTTACTCTTTTCCCTTCCCTTACTCTCCTTACTCCACTTCACTAATTCCTTCTCTTACTCCCTCTGTCCTCTTACTTCTACATTCCCCTTCCCTCATTCTGTTTCTGTTAGCCTCATTCTCTCCGTCCCCTTAGTCTCTCACTCCTCTTCTGTCACGCTCACTCCCTATAACTCAGCCATACTCCCACATTCACCTTCTTTCAGACCTTCTCCTTTACTTTCCATCCTGTCTATTCCCTTCCTTCGCTCCTTTACTCTTTTCCCTTCCCTTACTCTCCTTACTCCACTTCACTAACTCCTTCTCTTACTCCCTCTGTCCTTTTACATCTACACTTTTCTTCCCTCATTCTCTCTCTGTTAGCCTCATTCTATCCGTCCCCTTAGTCTCTCATTCCTCTCCTGTCACGCTTACTCCCTATTACTTAGCCATACTCCCACACTCACCTACTTTCAGACCTTCTCCTTTACTTTCCTTCCTGTCTTCCCTTCCTTCGCTCCTTCACTCTTTTCCCTTCCCTTACTCTCCTTACTCCACTTCACTAACTCCTTCTCTTACTCTCTTTGTCCTCTTACTTCTACACTCCCCTTCCATCATTCTCACTGTGTTAATCTCATTCTATCCGTCCCCTTAGTCTCTCACTCCTCTTCTGTTACGCTCACTCCCTATAAGTCAGCCACACTCCCACACTCACCTTCTTTAGACCTTCTCCTTTACTTTCCTTCCTGTCTCTTCCCTTCCTGCGCTCCTTTACTCTTTTCCCTTCTGTTACCCTTCTTACTCCACTACAGTAACTCCTTCTCTCAATCCTTCTGTCCACTAACTTACTCACTCCCCTTCCCTCACTCTCTCTCTGTTACCCCCATTCTCTCCGTCCTCTTAGTCTCTCACTCCTCTTCTGTTACGCTTACTCCCTATAACTTAGCCACACTCCCTCACTTATCTTTCTTTCCTCCCTCACTCAGTCCTCTTCTCTCACTCTTTCCTTCACTTCCTCTGTCTCCTCACTCCCTCAGTCCCCTTGTCTCACGCTCACTTGCCTTTATCCACTCTCTATCACCACTCTTTCCTCAACCTCACTGTTCTTCTCTTACCCTTCCTCACCCCCGTTCTCTTACGCCGTTTTCTTCACTTATCCTCATTTCTCTAGTTCACTCCCCTTCCCCTCACTCACCTCCCACACTCACCTTCTTTCAATCCCCCTACTTCACTTCCCTTCCCCTCTCGTCCCTTTCTTTGCTCCCTCACTCATTTTCCTTTCCTCTCTCACTGCACTCCACTTCACTCACTCCTTTTGAATTTGTAAAGAATACAGCTCTTTTTGAAGAATTGGAGGTAGTTCTAAAAAGAACTGTCTTTTTTCTTCTTTTTTAGTTTTTTTTTTTTTACTTTTTCCGAACGTTTTAAAAACATGTTTGGGTTTTTTTTCTGAACAAAAACAAAAATAGGGAATGCCAAACTGCTCAACAGGAGAAAAAAAAGGGGAAAAATTAGGGATGGGGAAGGCAGCAATGGTCTTCTCTTTTGCGTACAATTAGCATGATACTCTGCTCTCCGTAGCAAAGCAGTTCGTCACACTGCTTACATTTAATGGTGATATCAGTAAATACTGGTTGTATGTTGGGAATCAGCTCCACTGCTCTTCCTCTCCCCGATGATTTTGCTCCTCCGGTGAAAGTTGAGGCTCCATCTCTCGGGGGATTACGTGCCAGGTCCCTGACACTCTCCCGGGCATAGTTCTGGGGGTGCCTCCTTTGAACATGCCTGATCAATGTTGAGTTGCCAAAACGATATTTTCTTCTAGGGTCACCCCGTGAAAGAACAGTTTGGCAAATTTTGCACTCCCCCTTTGGAGCATTAAACTTTTTCTCTCCTGGTGGAATAGTAAAACATTTCCAGATAAAGTGCTCCTTCACCTTTGGCTGAGGAGGGTCCTCCTGGATAAACTCATCAGAGTCCTCACTGCTGCTAGGTGATCTTGCAGCCATTCTTTCTAAAGTAATGAAGAGAAACAGGGAACAGGTCTTGCTCTCTCCAAAGTGAAAGAGGTAGTGAAGGAAATGGGTGGGGTTTTCATTAGTTGTAAAAAAACTGTAAAGAACCAATGAAAAGTGTTATTTTAAGGTCACATGACTTGACGCGCTTACGCTGCGCGCACCGGAGCGCTTCCGGGGGCGCTTACGCGGCACGAACGTAGGCGCTTACGCGGCGCGCCTAAATGACGTTTTGCTAGCTTTTCGGAAATACATTTAAAGTTAAAATACAGGTAATTAAAATCAAAAATACTACTTTTATAAGTATGCCACTAAATGTCTTGCATTATTTTTTACTTTAAATACAAACTTTTTTTTTCTCGCACTTGGGAATAGCGCTCTCGGGTGAGCTTACCGGTGCGCGCAACCTGAGCGCTCCGAGACAAAATGCTAAAAAAAAAAACCTACATGAAAAATACATTGAAAAATGAATTTTAGAAAAAAATTAATTAATAGTTATAAAAAACAGCTACTAAAAAAAATAATAATTCACTTTAAAAATCGTAAGTTAAAAACTCGATATAGCAAGGAATTAGCTTTTAAAAAACCTTTGAAATTCACATATAAATTATGAGATCTAGCTACCTTAGCACAGTAATGTCCTCTAGATATAGACCATGGGGCACAGTAATGTCCTCTAGATACAGACCATGTAGCTAAGGATAACCCAAGTCAGCACTCTATACAGTATATTGAGTTGTAAGAGCCAAATAATGTATGCCTCAACTTTTCAACTAAATGTTGGAGCAAACTATATATAAAGAAACATGGGGCACCCCCCTTTTTTGAAAAATATATATGATATGCACCGTTAATATCTAAATATCAACTCACTCACTCCTTATTTTCAGACCACTGATTGAGAGTCTGTGGAAATAAATGAAAACAATTTGGCATCTGACAAAATTTGAAGACTGCAAGATATAGAGGATAAACCAACAGCTGATTAAAAGGTCAGTTACAATGACATCACGTACGACATCACTATGGAAAGGATGCATTTGATTTACAATTAGTTACACCGATATATCTTAATTTGACTTTCAGAATAAAATTGGAGCCTTCCCTATTAAAAAACATTCTCCTTACTGTTACCTGCGAGAGGAATATTGACGAATATAGCCACTTTTATCTTGTGGACCTGATTCAATCTGGGGTAAGATAAAAGTTTGGTAAACTGAAACCAACCATCTACATATAGAAATATAGCATGTGTTCTAAAAGATCTGATGACTCCTTTCATAGGCATGTACATTCCGAGCATCCGAGAAATTGAAAAATCCTGACCAAAGTGCAGGAGGGGTGAAACAGGAGCACACGTTATATATTTGATCACATTGAGATCAAAGGAGAGAATATATCTAGACCTTGACTCACCTAGATGAAAAGCCGATACACCTTGATTAAGATCATCCAAATAGACCTGGGCCAAGGTCTTTTGAGGTTAATACGAAGATAAAATGTGACAATTATTGAATCACTGATCCTCTTTATGCTGGGTTATAGAAGACTTAACATTAAAAACCTCACTGTTCTACTCATGTAGTAATCTCACATCTAGGTTGTGTGGGGAATTTTTATGGTGTAATCTGATGCCTCACAGCAGTCACAAAGTGCCAGTTTAAGGAAACACGTTAGATTAATTCAAACTGTCCTTTGGTTATAAAACTTGAAACAGGTACATTATGTTATATTTGTAATTTCAGATATCCTGTACACACACGTTGAGGAGAAAACTTTTTCTTTGTTGGTCCTGAGGAAGGTGGTACAAGCCCACCGAAACGCGTAGACCTGGCGTGGAAATTCACGAATAATACCTGTGTTACCTCATCCTTAGAAACTGTTTTGGGTTACAAATAGGAGTGTGCATAACATGTATGAATGAGTAAGTATGTATGTGGACAAGTGTGTGTTGGACAGGATCTTTGTTTCTCTTTGTTGAAATTTCTATTTTTATGTATATACTGTTGTGTAGAAACAATGGAATTGTTTATTGAATTTTAATGGTGGAAAGTATATGTATAACTGATGAATTAATGAATTGATATGGAAAAACAGTAATAATAAAAAAGAAAAAAAAGTCTCTCACTTTGATAAAAAAGAAAGAAAAATCAAGAAATGAGAAAAATTGTGTACCTGAGTTAATCTGAAGGTTGTTTGATTAATTATATGAGCTACACCATATGATAAAATATGATTAGACCATGGGGTAACTTTGTCATGTCTTGTTAGATACTATCCTCTCTTTTCCCTGGTCATAAATTAACTATAGAGTGGGTCCCAAACCTATGCTGTTGCTTTTTGGAGGTACCATTGTGAGATGTAAAGTGAATTAGCCGGCTCCCCTAGAGGGAATACCTAAATAGGTTTAGGTATAAAACATATTTCTTCCTTGGTGATTCTGTACCCCATGGAATTCAAATATGGACATAAAACAAACAAGGATCCTAATCTGCGCACTTTAAAAATGGAGATTTGCAGAGCGATTTGTTGGTGTTCTGCCAGCCAAAGCTAGTTTATTGAGTGTATTTTGGCTTCTTGAAAATAAAACAGTCTGTTGGGCTGTTTTGAGCAGTCTTTTGGAATACTATTGAGAACCTTTTCTTGTAAATGTGACTTACAACTAGTATTTACAAATGGTTTGGTTTAAGTACAGTCTGTGGGCTGTCCTTTGTTTCTGTCCTAAGTGTTGATCTGTGGGTTAATCGTGTGTCTAAATGTCTATGTGGTTAGTGGTTTTCCCATTAGTGATACTTCTGTGAGTAAATAGCGATTGCGCTCTTTGTGAAAGAATAGCTAGCCTTAAGCGCACTGTATTGTGTGTTCTGAGTGTATAACACCCCTTCTGTATGTGTCTGGGATGAGCTCAATGTGTTTGTTTGCTGTCATCAGTCTGTTATACAAAATGTCATTTAATTAATATTAAATAAAAATTAAATAAAAATCCAGAAATGAACCATATGATATGCTAAATAACTGTATGCTACTATTAAATTGATAGAGTAAGCAACTATGCACATGTACAAACTGCTAATGCTTAAAAGATCAAATTAGAATTCACATTCAATAGGAATAAAATGGGCCTAAAAAACGAAATTGTGTGTTTTGCAATACATAAACAATTATAAAATATTACAACATTTTCCTCAGATACATTGTGTTAGATATAAACAGGCAAACACATCATCTGAGTAAATTGGATGTTGCTGAACTGAACACATATTATAGAACATGCATTGAAATGCCTCAGTTTTAAATAGACTATCACCATGCTTATATTTCAACACTAAAAAAACTTTCCAACGGCTGTGTTTTAACTGCCACTGCAAAACAGCTGTCGTTTTGATTGTAGGACATGGAGAGGAAGGGCTGTTGACTTAGCTAAGTGGAAACACGGTGTAAAATCCTGCATTTCAGACTGCTGTTTTAAAAAGTTACAAAAATCAGGTTCATTATTTTGGATAACAGGAAAACATTTAAAGTAAGGATTTCCTTTCTTAAAGCCTTTTTACATGAGCATATCCGTGGTTCTGACGTTAAATAATTATTGTCCTTTTAAAAAGTGGCGCAAAACTTTTCATGTTTCAAGTTAGGCTTCTGTGCGTAGGCTTATGAATGAATACATTTAAATATGATAGGCAAGGAATGCAGCTTGCTTTTTATATGTGGAATTATCAAAATGATTGGTTTTATAAAAAAAATTAATTAGGGGAAAAAAATTATTAAAAAAATAAGTGCTTTTAAATTTGTTTTTTAATATTTATAAAGCTTAATACTCATACTGTGACCTCCTAGCATCACAATTAAATTTAAGTTGTGTTGTACCACATAATGAGGAAACTTGCATCTGAAATTTCACTTTGCACAGGCATAAAAAACTCATTTTTATAAGGGTATATATGAGATATTTCTAATGTCCCATCTCTGGAATGTATAGAGAGCATTCTGAGGATGACTATTAAGTAAAACAATTATAGGATATTCATTTTTAAGTGCCCCAAATAACAAAGTCGAAATTGGGTAAAATTCACTAATTTGAAAAAAAATTCTGCCATTCAGAGCAGCTTTTAAACTGCCTTGGCCTTCATTAAATGCATACATTTAGGTATAATACAAACATATGACTTCTATATTGTTAGACAAGTATACTGCATACTGCTTATAATTGAAAAGATGTATAAAACCAGCAGACGTTATTCTCTTAACTCTAAACTGACAAACAGGAGAATGGGTCGGATTTCCAGCTTTCTGTCTCTAGGGTGACTTTGAATTGGGCAAGCCGCATGGAAACCCTTGCACACAGAATAGGACAGCTGGAAGGGTTAAAAGTCAGTTCTTTATTTAGAAGCCTAGCATGGCTCTCAGAGCAAAGTTTGCTTTGACATTTTGACCTCTGAAACTTTTTGAAAGAGGACAGGGGAGAAAAGGAGAAGTTTTACTTTTTTGGCAAAAGCAAGCACTTTATGTACTCATATGATAGAAAACTATATAATGGTATATGTGAACTTTAATTAACAGAAATATTTGCCATATATATACAGTACTAATGCTTTTAGTCTGAGGATTACTTTAGAAAAGCTGAGGCAATGAAATTTAGTTTGACTTCATGTGCCCTCATGTTACATTTGTACATTTGTTAAAGGGTTTGGGGGTTGGGTATTCATATTCTTTACCTCCTCAAATGTACTATGTACCTCCTATAACTTTGTTTATGCCCAGTTGCTACACATAGGGGTTGATAGTGTTGACAGAAGTAAAACCTGTTTCATGTTTCCTACTGCCAAAATGGGGGAAGAAGGCTCGCTCCTCTACAAATTAATGGCAGGTAAAATGTATGTTTCTTTCTCCCTTTCTCAATTTTCTTTTAGCCTGTTTAAGCTGTCTGTGAAATAGCAATGAGACATTCAATTGGCTATTCAGTAATACTGAGTTAAACATTGTTAGCATTAATAAAATTAATAAGTATATATGTTATGCTACTGGCCATCCTGTTTGATAAGATTATGGCAGAATGATTAGTCTGGATTGTTGTTCCCTTATTTTGACCGTTAAGGGGAACTAGATGTGGGTAGTTTTTGTTCTAAAAGTCTTACGTGATATTATTGTATCATCATTGTTATTGTATCAATAACATCATTGTATGTTATTCTCATGCTACATAGTTTCGCAAGGGCTAGTCTGTGTAAATAAACTGACAGTCCTTTTAGAGCTGATGTTGCATAGTTTGTATCATGAAAAGTAGAATGCAGGGAAGGTGCCCATGTGATCCTTAGCAAAAATTATTGAAGAAAATATTGTTTTATAGGTAAGAACACCTGTTAAATTACCAGTTTCAGACTTTCCTGTAGCTCCTATAACATGAGAGCAAGGTCCTAAGCATACAATGTAGGTGCTTTTATTAAGAATAATCATTTTAGTAGTGTCTGCAGTCCTATACAAGTAATGTAAAGTTTATGAGCAAAAGTGTAGAACATTTCCTTTTTTTAAGGTTTTCAGATTAGTACACAGAAATACACCAATGTAAGGATTTAGGGTATGTCTGTGTTGTTTTTCTCTTTTCCTCAGAGTTTAATAAATGAACACAGACTTCCTTGGCTGCTTGGGATTGGGTGATGTATTACTCCTGTCAGTTCACCAAAGAGGTCCTTTTATACTTGCCAATAGGTCCAGGACGTTGTTTTTTTTATTTTACTCTCACATAGATAGATGAAGTGGTTGTTGGGTGCCCTGCTAATATATGGGACATCCCAAGACTAGGAAATATTCTGAGACTATCCTCTCTGTTGATAGACTGTTTCTGTGCCTTGTCTAAAGACCTTTTGTTCTGTCCACCAATAGATATTTGCTGCCTTACAACCATTGCCAGAGGTGCCTGGACATCAGATTCAGCCTGGGGAGTCAACGTCAGCGCCAGTCCTGCTTGAAGCCAAAATGAAGGTAACAAGCACAGGCATTGCTGGCAACTAAGACCACAGTGAAGGAGGAAGCACTGAGATGAATTGTGTTCCCTTGCCACTGTCTTGGGCGAAAGACGGGGTCACAAACCAGAAAGGAGAAATTGTGGATCAAGTCTTTGATGCCCAGCTGAGAGTCACAGACCGACCAGGATGGTGAGGAAGCTTTGCTTGAGGTGATTCCATTTGAAACAAGGGGTGCTTCAGAGATCCTAGCATCAGGCCTCTGAATCCTTGTACTAAAGTGAATACAAGTTTGCACCTTTGTTTGTTGGTCAAGAGATACCTGAGCACACTAGATGCAAATGTGTGGCCCCAACGAATGAGCAGTCCACCAGCAGAGGAATACATGAGTTAGGGAAGGACTTGAGTTTAGGGTACAGGTGCTGTGTCTCTGGTGCCTGTTAGATTGAAGTGAAGAAAACTGGGGCACTGCCTGAGACACTGGACAGGATCGCTGAGAGCATTTGCACTGGTGGGTGACTGCCCTATCCTGAAAGAAGAAACTTTTTCCTTGTAACTGGGCTGTGGTTCTTGAGTTGCGAGTTGTGCAGCTCCACCGTGGAAACAACACGAGCCTGCGTGTGAGGCTCAAACAGATACAGGGAGAAGACTCCCCTCTGGCTTGGTTGTGCAGCGGCTTCAATTTCCCCAAGGACTTCTTCTTTTTCTTGTTAATAAAGTACCCCTTTAGTCGTCCCGTTTTTGAGGGGGAGCAGCCCTTTGCAGCTCTTTGTCGTAATTCCTATGGCCCCATGTGATCCTCCTGGTCCCAAATATAATTAATGTTCTAGCCCTCACAAAAAGAAAATTTAAAAATCAAGTGAAAATGTTTTGATTAGATATGTGCTTTTGGCTATTCTGAAATTGAAATGAATGGTCACTTAAATGCATAGGAGCCCTGAAAATGTTTACTAAATGATTCTAGTATTTGTTTATGACTAGAAGAAATAATAATTCTGTTTGTGATATCTGTATGTTAATTATGATCCGATGCTTTGTTCCCTTTGTATTCGTGCTTATACCTCATTTGTACCCGCTAAATGAAATGTTTAGAGTGGAAAATGCCCACCTAGTTCCTACTGGATCATAGGAATGTGTTCAGCTCATGCTAAAAGGACTATCTGTTAAAGATTGCAGAGATTTGTTAGCATGAGCTGAAAGCCATTTTTGTATTTATCAGCCATTTTAGTTAGCCATGTGCTCGCCATGTGCTGTTTCCCTCTTCAGAGCCTTGCACATGCTCAGAAGAGCCTAGCTAGTAGAATGCACCTGCTCCTCTTGTATAACTGTCAGGCTATTTTTGCTGATGTATGGAGAAGTAAATCTCCTCCCACTTTGTTGAGCAAGCAGATCTTGCATGCCCATATTAGGCATTTTGCATGCTTACATGAGCCAGGACTGCCCCTTGGTCTTATGCTGACTATGTAACCCTAAGTCACTGTTAAATACAGGGGAACCCTACTCACAAAGAACCAGGGTATTCGTTTTATACTGGGAAACAAGGGTTCTAGCGAAAAAGATAACTAATATTTGAAATAAGATACAGGCACAATGGCAATACATTTGTAGGGACAAGATTAGTTCTCTAAACATCTTAGATCTGATAGTTATTTATATATACAAAAAAATAGAAGTATGAATCACTTTCTTAATTTCAAAAAGCAGTATACTTTGTGCAGTGAATCCCCAAGTGAGACATGGAACCATAAATGGATATATACATTGAATTGCATTGCAAAAAGGTGTCCATATGTACAAGAAGTGACCATTCAGTTATGTGTGGTAACAGCCTGAATGTGTGATAACATTGGCTTTATAGAGGTCCTTTCTGTACTGGTGTCGAGGACGTTTCAACCCTCTATTAGATGTGGGGTTTCCTCAGGACGTGTGTTGTGGGGATATCTGCGGGAAACGCATAATACATTAGGCCTGGTATGACTAGCACTTATACAAGAGTTATGAGAAGGCAATTTGCGGAAGGTAAGTACCTGAATGAGAGCTCAGCCTGTGTAAAGTGGTGGTGCCCCGTGTGTGGTGAAGATAAGGAAAAACAAACTCACGTGAGTACCCGGCCGAGTGCTGCAATGTGTGTTCAGGAAGTAAAAGACATGGTAAGAATGGGGCTTGGACAACAGTGTTAGCTTAGACTTGAATTATTCATGTAAGCTTCTTACTTCACAGTGGAGAGGTGCAGGCTACCTCTGTTAGTTTGGGGTGGATGACTCTTCTAGTCTTTCTCTGATGGCTGGCGGTCGTTAGCAATTAGACATTCGGTTATGTCAGGGTTCTGTGAGCGAGATGATTGGAATTAGTAAAGCGAGGCCGGGGTGGAGGGGGGTTATTTGGGTGGGCACCTCAATGCTCTTAACTTACTTGGAAACCATCTCCGTGTGGAAAATAATGGCGCCGCCCACTCAGATGCTGTGTGGCTTCTGGCCGGTTGATGCGGCTCCTGGTGCGATGACAGCGTGTGTTCGCCTCGCACTTCCTTTTTGATAGATCTCGGCTCAGCTATGTAACCCTACGCATATATAAGGCCCCAGTTTTCTGTACTCCTTAGACTGCCTCATACAGTTGCTAAGCGTTCTGTGTGATGTAGTCTCCCTCATCTTAGGTTAATAAATTTGTAGTTTATATATCAGCTTCTGTGCCAATTTCTTCTATGTTGGTTTAAAAGGACCAAGGTGTATCAGTGAGACCCCTGAGAAGGTTTCTATGTTCTTGATAGGTTCAAAGTAGCCCACTAAGTACCTCCAGTAAGCACCACAGAGCTGCATTGCAGAAAGGTGTAAAAAGGGGCATGGCCTCTGAACACCTCTCTGCAACACAGCTCCCCGGTGCATACTGGAGATACCTCCAGTATGCACCAGGGAGCTGTGTTGCAGAGAGGTATTCAAAGGCCATGCCTACTTTTACAACACTCTGCAATGCAGCTCTGTGGCGCTTATTGGAAGTACTTGGTGGGCTAGTTAGCCCCCAGGGGACCTCAGAATTGAAGAGGAATTAATGCAGTGTCCTGGGGTGGGCACCCGGGACACTGCAGGAGCTGGCCCTGTGGGCTGCCTCGTACCCAGGGCAATGACAGGGCTCCAGGAGGGGGGCCGCACGGTCCCCCTCCCAACTTTACCAAATCCCCAGGGAGGTGGTGGTCCCCGGGGCTGGGGGTTTGTCACTGACCCCCCCCAATTTTAATATTTAGAGCCCCAGGGAAGTGGTGGTCCCATGAGCACGTGGGAGGGCTCGAGCCTCCCCACACAAGTTTTTTTTATTTAAAAATAAATAAAGCACAAGCCATGGGGGTGGCGTTCCCCGGGGCTGCAGGGGAGCTGTGAGTCCCCAACAAATATTTTATTAAAGCACCGAGGGTGGCAGTCCCCAGGGCTGGGGGGGGGCCTTTGAGCCCCCCCACCCATTTATTGTAGAAGCCGAGGGGGTGGCGGTCCCCAGGGCTGGGGGTCACCTCTGAGTCCCCATTACAATACAGATATTGCCCCCAGGACTTGGCCCAACCGGGGCTAGATAGTTACGAAGCGCGGTTCATTTTTCTATTTTTTTCTACCAGATCCGTGGATCCTTCGCGGATTTTGCCAAATTATTTTTTAAAACATGCCCCTTTTTTGGGTTTTGCGCGTTTGTTTGACTGATTTCTTTTGCCTCGGTTATACCGAGGCAGAAGATTGCTGCCAAAACTTCCTGGTTTGGAGTGTTGACACCCAATTAGCATAAAGCTCGTGATCGGGAGGGTGCACGGATCCTGCACGGCCATAGATATCAAAACTTTTTTAATTTTGATTTTCTCAGCAACTACTGAACGGATTTACACCATTTAAGGGATCTTTCTGAACCAAGAGTTACCTTTTTGCCAAATTTGGTATAATTTCGTTCAGCAGTTCGGGCTGTAGCCGTGTCTAAAGTTTACTAACGGAAATTGCATAGGGAAAACACATTTTGGGCCCCCCTTTTTTCTCAGCCCCTCCTTGACGAATCATCCCAAAACTTTCAAGATAGGAGCGGACAGGAGCGGGACACGAGTTTTAAAACTTTCACGAAGATTCGTCAATCCGTGCCAAAGTTAATGGGAATAGAATGTTGCAATTTTCCAATGGATAATAGGTCCTAACTATAACTTCCTACTGGCGACCTCCAGTAGTAATATATATATATATATATATATATATATATATATATATATATATATATATATATATATATATATATTCACTGAAAAAACCATAGGTTATAGACCATATATAGTTAGGAATTTGCATTTACAAAACCTTGAAAATTCACTGAAAAAAACATAGATTAGAGACCATATATAGTTAGCTGGACATTTTATTGACATAAAACCAATGAAATTCCATATATAGTTAGTTGCACTAACTATATATCGCGCACCCGCAATCCACTGCTGATGATGTCACATATTACATCATTCATGACATGGTCAGTGACATCACTGATGACATCACTGATGACATCTCAAATGACATCACTGATGACATCTCAAATGGCATCACTGATGACATCTTCTAGTGTCTGTGTGTTTTTGTAAAGTTTAAATATGTTTTACATATTGAAGAATGAGTGGATGTATGGAAGACTGAGTGTGTGTGTGGTTGGCTGGGAGGTGTGTGACTCTGTGCATATCAATGTGTACTTGTATCAGTGATTGTATAAGAGAGTAAGTATGTGTTAGTATATGTGTGAAAAGTATGGTGTTCTGTGTTTAACTGTATAGATGAGGAAATCGAAGTGTGATTGATTCTTCACAGGACTGACTAGGTGTATGAGTGCATATGATAGTGTTGTAATAATGAGTGACTGTATGTATGAGTGATTGTATGGGTGAATGAGTGAATGTGTGTGTAGACGTAGGAATCAGTGAGTGCGTATGTAGTAACTGGTATTGGTGTGTCATGATGTCATCAGTGATGTCATTTGAGATGTCATCAGTGATGTCATTTGAGATGTCATCAGTGATGTCATCAGTGATGTCACTGAAGTATGGTGTTCTGTGTTTAACTGTATAGATGAGGAAATGGAAGTGTGATTGATTCTTTACAGGACTGACTAGGTGTGTGAGTAACTCCATGGATGAGTGGCAGTGTGTGAGTGTCTGCATAGGTGTATGAGTGCATATGATAGTGTTGTAATAATGAGTGACTGTATGTATGAGTGATTGTATGGGTGAATGAGTGAATGTGTGTGTAGACGTAGGAATCAGTGAGTGCGTATGTAGTAACTGGTATTGGTGTGTCATGATGTCATCAGTGATGTCATTTGAGATGTCATCAGTGATGTCATCAGTGATGTCACTGACCATGTCATGAATGATGTAATATGTGACATCATCAGCAGTGGATTGCGGGTGCGCGATATATAGTTAGTGCAACTAACTATATATGGAATTTCATTGGTTTTATGTCAATAAAATGTCCAGCTAACTATATATGGTCTCTAACCTATGGTTTTTTCAGTGAATTTTCAAGGTTTTGTAAATGCAAATTCCTAACTATATATGGTCTATAACCTATGGTTTTTTCAGTGAATTTCATTGGCTTTTTAAAAGCTAATATCTATAGCTGTAAAATATATTCTTTATTACGTGACGTATCACGTAGCTACGTGAGACGCCTCATGACGCGTCGCATAACCGTGACGTATCGGCTCTGCAGCGCAAACAAAACCCGTAACGTAAGCGTGCCGGAGCACGCTTACAGATATATATATTTTTTTTAACCTTAATTAGACAAAATCCACACGTGCACATATCTTGAGGCCTTGCAAAGGCACATCAAACAAACAGTCCCTACAATTTTGCCAAGTTTGCTGGAAATCTATTCCCTTAATTTTTTTTTTACTGTTTCTCTTGGTTTTCCCCTTGTTACGCTTACCGGGACGCTACCCGGTACGCGAACCGGACGCTCCAAAAACACAAGATGGCGGACTCCCGTTATGCTGCCGGTTAGCTGCCCGGTTCGCGTACCGGGAAGCGCCTCTACCGCGGGGGACTTTAATATCCCCCTCATCAATCCTAGGGGGTCAGGAGTGGTCTACCTTGCCCCCTTTCCTTCATTTCCCCCTTTGTTTTTCACCACATCTTGTCTCTCGATCGTACCGAGAGACAAGATGGCGGCCGCTCCAGACTGTTTAGAATGTTGACAGACACCGGAGAGCCAATCAGCTTTGCTTCGCAAAGTTCCGTTACGCGTCAGGTACACGAACCGGGGCGCTAACCGGAGCGCTGTCACTGATATATATATTTTTTTAAACGTTAATTTCTCAAAATCCACTGGAGCACATATATTGAGACATAGCAAAGGCACGTCGGGCAAACCATATCTACAATTTTGCCAAGTTTCATGTAAATCTATTCAGCCGTTCGAGCTAAAAGTGAGTCCAACCGCCCTATTGAAAATTGAATGGTAAAAACGCGTTTTGGGACCCCCCTTTTTTCTCGGCCCCCCCTTGACGAAACCCCCCCAAATTTTCAGGGGCTGCTCAAAAACAAAATGTGCCATTTTCCTGAAAATTTCAGCCAATTCCGTCCACAAACGCCAAGGTTATTAGACATAGAAGTTTCAGAAATCCCATAGAGAAAAAATCCTAACTATATATACCCACTGGCTATCGCCAGTAGGTAATATACACATATAACCATATATAATCTGCATATCTATATAAATATAAATGCATGCATACATATACATATATGCATACATATGCATGTTATTTACATGAAAGTTTTAAAAACACTAATAAAAGCAAAGCTAAAAAGCCACCTCATTACAAACAGAATGGCTTTAACTTAAATGAGGGCGAGATCTATTGCATTTTCAATGCTTGTTTACTTTGGTTCTATCAAGAAGGCATTCAGATGTGTCACACATTTGCCATCAATTCTGAATGTTAGCACTCTAGTTGCTCATTAGATCACTGTAGTAAAGCTAGTGCTCACCAGGGAAGTCTGCTGCTAATCATGGTTTGCAGCCATTTTTCCGCATTTTTTATCCCGCAGACTTTCAGTCCGCATACCATTATCCCGCAAGGTCATTGACCTCGCATACCATTATCCCGCATTTTTTCAAAACGCATGTGCATTTATCGCGCATGCCTTTACAAAGAATTACGGGGCATATTATCAACAAATAGCGATATTTATCGCTAAGTAGGGTTAGAGACAATTTTTTTATCGCTACGTATCGCTAAGCATCGCCTATTTTTATCGCTTAGGAACCTTGCTATTATCAAGGTTTATCTCCTAAGCGATAAAAATCGGCCGCAATGCATGAATATCGCTGAAAAGTCAGCGATATTCATGCATTACCGAGCTAATGCTCTTAGCCATGTTATCCACCTCCCATTGGATAACATGGCTAAGAACTGCTCAGGGGCAGGTGTTAGTTTTTGGAGATATTCGCGCTTAGCGCGAATATCTCCAAAAGTTGGTAATAGGAGATAGCGATGTTAGCGACTGTTTCCAGTCGCTAACATCTTGGCACGCCCACTTTGCATATCATTAGTGATAAATATCACTGACATGCAAAGTGGGGCCCAAGATGGTCGCTATCTCCTACTAGCTGTCGCTAACTGGTGTTAGCAACAGCTTGGTAATAGGGAGATAATTTTATCTCCGCTTTCTTGGCTTTTAAAGCCAAAAAAGCGGAGATAAACCCCCTTGATAATATGCCCCTACGTTTTAAAGGCATGTATGGTAAATGCATTTGCGTTGTGAAACCCACGATGACGAGAGAGGTAAAAGGGTTTGTTTTAATTTTTTCGTGGGTTAGTGATTGTGTAGTGTAGTGTAGTGTTGTGTAGTGTAGTGTTGTGTTAGTGTAGTGTAGAGTTGTGGTGGTTGTTTAGTGTAGGGTCATGCTGGGGGTAGTGTTTTAGGGTTTAGGGTTGTGTTGTAGTGTTTACGTAGTGTAGGGTCATGCTGGGGGTAGTGTTTTAGGGTTTAGGGTAGTGTTGTAGTGTTTGCGTAGTGTAGGGTCATGCTGGGGGTAGTGTTTTAGGGTTTAGGGTTGTGTTGTAGTGTTTGCGTAGTGTAGGGTCATGCTGGGGCTAGTGTTTTAGGGTTTAGGGTAGTGTTGTAGTGTTTGCGTAGTGTAGGGTCATGCTGGGGGTAGTGTTTTAGGGTTTTGGGTAGTGTTGTAGTGTTTGCGTAGTGTAGGGTCATGCTGGGGGGTAGTGTTTTAGGGTTTTGGGTAGTGTTGTAGTGTTTGCGTAGTGTAGGGTCATGCTGGGGGTAGTGTTTTAGGGTTTTGGGTAGTGTTGTAGTGTTTGTGTAGTGTAGGGTCATGCTGGGGGTAGTGTTTTAGGGTTTAGGGTAGTGTTGTAGTGTTTGTGTAGTGTAGGGTCATGCTTGGGGTAGTGTTTTAGGGTTTAGGGTAGTGTTGTGGTGTTTGCGTAGTGTAGGGTCATGCTGGGGGTAGTGTTTTAGGGTTTAGGGTAGTGTTGTAGTGTTTGCGTAGTGTAGGGTCATGCTGGGGGTAGTGTTTTAGGGTTTAGGGTAGTGTTGTAGTGTTTGCGTAGTGTAGGGTCATGCTGGGGGTAGTGTTTTAGGGTTTAGGGTAGTGGTGTAGTGTTTGCGTAGTGTAGGGTCATGCTGGGGTGTAGTGTTTTAGGGTTTTGGGTAGTGTTGTAGTGTTTGCGTAGTGTAGGGTCATGCTGGGGGTAGTGTTTTAGGGTTTAGGGTAGTGTTGTAGTGTTTGCGTAGTGTAGGGTCATGCTGGGGTGTAGTGTTTTAGGGTTTTGGGTAGTGTTGTAGTGTTTGCGTAGTGTAGGGTCATGCTGGGGGTAGTGTTTTAGGGTTTAGGGTAGTGTTGTAGTGTTTGCGTAGTGTAGGGTCATGCTGGGGGTAGTGTTTTAGGGTTTAGGGTTGTGTTGTAGTGTTTGCGTAGTGTAGGGTCATGCTGGGGGTAGTGTTTTAGGGTTTAGGCTTGTGTTGTAGTGTTTGTGTAGTGTAGGGTCATGCTGGGGGTAGTGTTTTAGGGTTTAGGGTAGTGTTGTAGTGTTTGCGTAGTGTAGGGTCATGCTGGGGTGTAGTGTTTTAGGGTTTTGGGTAGTGTTGTAGTGTTTGCGTAGTGTAGGGTCATGCTGGGGGTAGTGTTTTAGGGTTTAGGGTAGTGTTGTAGTGTTTGTGTAGTGTAGGGTTATGCTGGGGGTAGTGTTTTAGGGTTTAGGGTAGTGTTGTACTGTTTGTGTAGTGTAGGGTCATGCTGGGGGTAGTGTATTAGGGTTTAGGGTAGTTTAGTTGTTTAGTGTATGCTAAAGGCATATTCGTTCTAAAAGTTTTCGTTATTTTAATTTGCGGCCTAATAGTACATGCGGGATTTTTTTTGCGGACTGATGGTATGCGGGATTTCGTCATATATTCGCTAATCATACTTTCTATGGCAAAATGAACCCCCTCATTTTGTTCCTTTTTAAATTAAATGTTTTAAGAGTTACCACTTTATTCCAATCAAGATGGCTTCAGGTGTGCCATACCTTTGTAATAAGTAGGACTGTTAGCACTCTAGTTGTTCTTTAGAACACTCTGGGACATTCTGTCATTGGGCTATAGTTGGGCTACATCTGGCTGATATTTGGGCTACATTTGTTTTTTTTCGTCTCTGGTGGCCATCTTTGGGCTACATTGGGCTACATTGGGCTACATTGGGCTACATTGGGCTACATTTGGGCTCCAACATATATATAGCCCAATGTAGCCCAATATATATTTTTCAAAGTTAATTTTCGTAAAAACCACTGGAGCCTATATCTTGAGACATAGCAAAGGCACATCGGGCTACCAGTCCCTACAATTTTGCCAAGTTTGGTGTAAATCCATTCAGCCGTTCAGGCTAAAAGTGAGGCCAACCGCCCTATGGAAAATTGCATGGGAAAAACACGTTTTGGGACCCCCCTTTTTTCTAGGCCCCCCCTTGACGAAACCCCCCCAAATTTTCAGGGGCTGCTCAAAAACAAAATGTTCCATTTTCCTGAAAATTTCAGCCAATTCTGTCCTCAAACGCCAAAGTTATTCGACATAGAATTTTCAAAAATCCCATAGGAAAAAAATCCTAACTATATATACCTACTGGCTATCGCCAGTAGGTAATATATATATATATATATATATATAAAAAAAAATATATATATATATATATATATTACCTACTGGCGGTCGCCAGTAGGTATATATAGTTAGGATTTTTTCCCTATGGGATTTTTGAAAATTCTATGTCTAATAACTTTGGCGTTTGAGGACGGAATTGGCTGAAATGTTCTGGAAAATGGAACATTTTGTTTCTGAGCAGCCCCTGAAAATTTGGGGGGGTTCGTCCAGGGGGGGCCGAGAAAAAAGGGGGGTCCCAAAACGTGTTTTTAACATTGAGTTTTCCATAGGGCGGTTGGCCTCACTTTTAGGCCGAACGGCTGAATGGATTTCCATGAAACTTGGCAAAATTGTGGGGACTGGTAGCCCGATGTGCCTTTTCTAGGTCTCAATATATGTGCTCCAGTGGATTTTGAGAAATTAACGTTTAAAAAAAGATATATATCTGTAAGCGCGCTCCGGGCAGCGCTCCGGTCCGCGGACCTTAAGCGTACCGGAACTTCGCGTAGCTAAGCTGATTGGCTCTCCGGTGTCTGTCAACATTCTAAACAGTCCGGAGCGGCCGCCATCTTGTCTCTCGGTAGGATTGAGAGACAAGAGGAGGCCAAAACAAAGGCGAAAATGACCATAAGGGGGCATACTAGATCCTCCCTGACCCCCTAGGTTTAATGTGGAGGTTTTAAAAGGGCCCCGCGGGGCAAAAAAAACAAAAAAAAAATTTTTTTTTTTTTTGCGTGGGGAGCGCCCGGTCCGCGAACCGGGAAGCGTTCTGGGCAGCGTACTGCAATGAAAAATGAATGATAGACTTTTCAAATGCTGTATGTTAATTGATTGTTGTTTTTGTTGATTATTTTTTATTTTCTTTATTTTTTAAGCATTTTTTTTAATGTGATTGGGTTTCATAATTTATTAAACTTTCTAACATTTCATTGTCAGAAATTTCATAATTATCATGGAATATACATTGTAGTCTCTGAGGGTGTAAAATGTCCTCATTTGAAAGGAGGTTATCTACTGCTTGTACACATTGCAGTAGTTCATTGTCCCAAGTTTCATCGAAAAATTCAATGTCAATTTGATCAATTGTATCAATCAATTCTTGGCTGCTCTCTTGCAGGTCCATTTCAAAAGAAACTTGGTTTTCGCCTTCCATTTTGCCTGAAATTTGAATTAAAAAAATATATATTAGTAGAGATAGGGCAATGTTGGGAATAATTTTAGATAGGCATTTTTTATCAGTGAATTTATCTTTGGGCAGTGTATAGTATCAGAGTGGAAGTAGGAATATAAAAATGTGTATGTGATTTAACGTAAGTAAATTCATAATTATACAAGAGAAGCCTAACTCCATCCATAACTATAACAGAGAAGTCTATATAAATCTATAACTACTACAGAGGGATAGTATATATCTATCAGAAAAAGTTTACCATATTAACTTATAGTGCACAATATACTTCAGTTTTAAAAATAAAAACTCACCTTTAGAAAGAAGTTGAAGGAATTAGTGAAAATACTATTGAAATGTACAGCAAGAAGTAGTAGTCAAAATGGCTGTGTTTTCTTCTCTTCCTTTATATATATTCAGGTATATAACCAATGAAATGTCAGGTAAAAAAAATAGAAAATGAAAGTAACATTTTCATTGGTTGTCAATTCCAACACTTCAGATGTGTTTTGTGAAGTAATTTACCTCAGGGTATTTAGAGAGGTCTACAGGCTAAATGACTAAATGGAATTCCAATAAAATTTGTGAAAATGGTAGGGATTGGTATGTAGTATGAGCTAATCTATATTTGGTGAAAATGTCTCCAGTGGCTTTTCTGTGAACTACTTTCCCACCTTTTTTGATGGTGCGCTTCCCAGGGAGCGACCCGGTACGCGAACCGTTGAGCGCCCCGGTTCGCGAACCTTAAGCGTAACGGGAGTCCACCATTTTGTGTTTCGGTCGAATTAAGATACAAGATGGAGGGCAAATAATGTTCAGAATGGGTAGAAGGGGGCACGGTAGACTTATCTTGACACCCTAGGTTTTGTGAGGGTGGCTGAGGAGGCTTATATGTGCGGAAAAAAACCATTTTTTTAAAAAATTTTGCGAGGTTAGCTCCCGGTTCGCGTACCGGGTAGCGCCCCAGGGAGCGTACTTTGTTGGACATTAGTGAAAAATGTTAGAGTAAAATAATAATTGTGAGTGATCAGATGTAGGGTAGCTCTGAGAAGAGCTTTTGGGTTTATGGTACATTTAGGTACTTATAAGTAGGTACCAATGCACATTCTTAAATTCAGAGTGAAAACTCTGTTGCCCTCATCTGAGAAGTGAACTCCATCTCCTCTGTAGATATTTTGCATGTAGTAACGCAAGTTATTGTTGTACAGGGAGCCCATTCCATGGTCTCTCATGTAAGCTGAAACAGATTTGTTTACATGCTTCCTCGACTTCTCAATTTGTGGACAAAATTGGTTTGACCACCTCCATTTCTGTCTTTGGCATATATTTGAATATACCAAGGCAGTCTGAGGAAAAAGTGCCATTAATTGCTCAAAGGTGTCCTTTAAAAGCATTTCCAGACCTACACCAGTCAAAGTGCCCAAGTCATTACCTCCACAGTGCACAATTAACAGGTCAGGTTTGGGCAAATGCATAAAGGTTTTCACCAATGGTATCAATTGGTGACATTTTAATCCTCTGTGGCCAAACCACTTAATTTCCACATCTTGTAAATTGAGGTTAGGTAATTTCCTGTTTTCAACGTACCTTTGAGCCCAGTGAATATAACTATGTCCAACAATCCAGACAGAAAACATGGTGAGAGAAGGTTCTCCTGCAGTCAGATGAAGTGTGGCAATGAAATGGCATTTGAAAAAATGAGAGTTTAAAATGAAAAAAACTGTGGAGTTTCTGTGTTCATGAAGCAGTAACAGTGATTGGTGGATTTTGATTGCTGAAAACAGAAAGTTAGGGTGCACGGATGTGTTCTTTGAAAGATGTATTTTGAATGGTCAATAAAAAATCATTAAATGAAAGAATGCACTGGATATGCAGGTGCACTGAGAGTTCAGAGTTCAATTGCAACAAAGTTGTGTGAACTTGCAAACACCAGAAGTCTTCCAAGAGGTGGTTGCCATGCAGAAAAGACAGAAAGGGCAGAGGGGGGAAGGGTTTTCATTTGAAAAAAAGTGAGGGAAGAGTTTTGATTGGGTGACATGAGAAATATGTGTGAAGAATTACAGCATTTCTGTGCTTTTGATAGCTGCAGACTCTGGAGTGCATACCTTTTGCTCTGCTGAAGACGAATTGGTGTGTTTCTGAGACTGTTTTCAAACTCAAAGTATTTGCTAAGGTGAGAAAATATTTCTTTAATTTAGATAGAGAATAGTGTGCTTTAAGGAGAAAATTATGAATTATGTGGCGCAAATTGCTTGTAAATATGCTCCCACCTGTGCATGGAAAATTTAGATTTTGAATGTTTGTGTTACATAGCCATGTTAAAAGTGACCCAACCATGCAGGAAAGGCAATCAAAAAACGCTTTTATGTGTCTTAAGGACATTTTAAGTAATTTTCCCATGTGCAGTGTTTTGAAATTATGATTTGAAAATCGTTTTTGAGGTAAAGGAATTGTTTTTAAATTTATGACAAGGACATAATGGTGTATGCTTCTTTATAAGGCAATTGACTGTCCCTGATGTTATTTTTCCCATTTTAATGTAAGATTTTTCTCTGTGGCGCAAATTGCTTGTAAATATGCTCCCACCTGTGCATGGTAAATTTAAATTTTAAATGTTTGTGTTACATAGCCATGTTAAAAGTGACCCAACCATGCTGGAAAGGCAATCAAAAAACGCTTTCATGTGTCTTAATGACATTTTAAGTCATTTTCCCATGTGCAGTGTTTTGAAATTATAATTTGAAAATCGTTTTTGGGGTAAAGGAATTGTTTTTAAATTCATGACAAGGACATAATGGTGTATGCTTCTTTATAAGGCAATTGACTGTCCCTGATGTTATTTTTCTCATTTTAGTGTAAGACCTTTCTCTGTGGCGCAAATTGCTTGTAAATATGCTCCCACATGTGCATGGAAAATTTAGATTTTGAATGTTTGTGTTACATATACATGTTAAAAGTGACCCAACCATGCAGGAAAGGCAATCAAAAAACGCTTTTATGTGTCTTAAGGACATTTTAAGTCATTTTCCCATGTGTAGTGTTTTGAAATTATGATTTGAAAATCGTTTTTGAGGTAAAGGAATGTTGTTAAAATTTATGTGCGCCATATGCCCCCAAATTTCTTTTTCAGGGGTGCAGCAGGGTGTTATTGAGACACCCCTGCAGCTTTTGAAAAATTCCTAATTTGTGATGAGCACATTGTTAATCGCAAATTGCACCTTCATTTATATGAGCCTCCTAGCCCATGGAAATGAATGGGTAATTTGCAATTAGCAATTTTCTCATCGCAAATTTGGAATGGTAAAGAATCGCTATTTATTCCTTAAAATTCGCTTTTTTGGAAATGCAATATAGTTATATGATACATATGGCGGTTGATGTCTAACAAGATAAGAAGCTTAGGCATACATTTATGATGACTGGCGCAATGAAGTAGAAATCACTTACTTCATTGGTAGAGCTTTACATGTATTATCTCCTCTGTATTCTTCATCAAGCGTAACTTTAATCTGCAATCCTGAGTAGGCCTCACTTTAAACAAACCTCTGGATAGGCCATATCTTATTGTTATCTTGATTTAATCATTTAAAATGCTAGGGACAGATTTATGATAGGTGTATGCCTCTTTTGCGCCACTTAGAAAACATTGTCCATGGGGAAATGACTTAAAATGTCCTTAAGACACATGAATGTGTTTTTTTAAAACGTTTGCAATTGTTTTGGGTCACTTTTAACATGGCTATGTGACTCAAACAGTCAAAATCTAAATTCGCCATGCACAGGTGGGAGCATATTTACAAGGAATGTGCTCCATGGGGAAAGGTCTTATAATGTAATATGGGAAAAATGACATCAGAGACACTGAAATGCCTTATAGAGAAGCATACACCATTATGTCCTTGTCATAAATTTGCAAACCATTACTTTTCCCCAAAAACGATTTTCAAATCATAATTTGAAAACACTGCACATGTGGAAATGACTTAAAATGTCCTTAATTCAAAATGTGCGATTCCTTAAATGCAATGTATCAAACAAAAAATATGTAAAAAATGATATTAAGGATTTGGAAACTACCACCAACTTCTAGTTTGTGGTAATTTGCGAATTCTTTTCAAAAAGCATTTTTTTCCAAAAAACAAAAGGTCCCATATGACGCCCATACATGCCCTTAGGGCATGTAGGTGTGCCATATGCCCCCAAATTTCTTTTTCAGGGGTGCAGCAGGGTGTTCTTGAGATACCCCTGCACGCTTGAAAAAATTCCTATTTTGTGATGAGCTAATTGCTAATCGCAAATTGCAACCTTCATTCCTATGAGCCTCCTAGCCCATGGAAATGAATGGGTAATTTGCAATTAGCAATTTGCTCATTGCAAATTAGAAATAGTAAAGAATTGCTATTTATTCCTTAAAATTTGCTATTTAGGAAATGCAAAATAGTTTGATGGTACATATGGTGGTTCATCTGTAACAAGATAAGAAGCTTAGGGATACATTTATGATGACTGGCGCAATAAAGTGGACATTACTTACTTCATTGGTAGGCCTTTACATGTATTATCTCCTCTGTATTCTTCATCAAGCGTAACTTTAATCTGCAATCCTGAGTAGGCCTCAACTTAAACAAACTTTTAGATAGGCCACACCTTATTGTCATCCTGGATTAATCATTTAAAATGGTAGGGACAGATTTATGATAGGTGTATGCCTCTTTTGTGCCACTGTGCGTCACTTTTATGATGCAACGGCGGTGCTAATTTGCAATTAGCAATTTGCTCATTGCAAATTATGAATGGTAAAGAATTGCTATTTATTCCTTAAAATTTGCTATTTAGGAAATGCAAAATAGTTTGATGGTAGATATGGTGGTTGATCTGTAACAAGATAAGAAGCTTAGGGATACATTTATGATGACTGGCGCAATAAAGTGCACATTACTTACTTCATTGGTAGGCCTTTACATGTATTATCTCCTCTGTATTCTTCATCAAGCGTAACTTTAATCTGCAATCCTGAGTAGGCCTCACCTTCAACAAACCTCTGGATAGGCCACACTTTATCGTCATCCTGGATTAATCATTTAAAATGCTAGGGACAGATTTATGATAGGTGTATGCCTCTTTTGTGCCACTGTGCGTCACTTTTATGATGCAGCGGTGGTTCAAAAGATTTGCTATGAGGCGACAACATTACAAATTGATGCATTTAGGCAGATATGTCATGGTGTAAAAAAAACGTACCACATGAAACCGATGCAGCAGTGATGCAAAAGATGCACCATGTCGTAAGACAGGCCTCACTTGGGGCCATATGTATCAAGCTAATTAGCATTCGCAAAGATCAAAATTCTACGAATTTTGGCCTTTGCGAATGTTAATTAGACAAATGGTATGTATCAAACAAGTTTGATGCAAAATAAGGAGTAGCAAAATTTGCTATTCCTTATTTTGCAATTGCACTGAAGGATTTGCAAATTTTGTGACTACTTAAATGCAATGTATCAAACAAAAAATATGTAAAAAATGACATTAAGGATTTGGAAACTATTGTGGTAAATTGGTGGTAATTTGTGAATTCTTTTCAAAAAGCTTTTTTTAAAAAAAACAAAAGGTCCCATATGATGCCAACACATGCCCTTAGGGCATGTATGTGTGCCATATGCCCCCAAATTTCTTTTTCAGGGGTGCAGCAGGGTGTTCTTGAGACACCCCTGCACCCTTGGAAAAATTCCTAATTTGTGATGAGCAAATTGCTAATCGCAAATTAAACCTTCATTCCTATGAGCCTCCTAGCCCATGGAAATGAATGGGTAACTTGCAATTAGCAATTTGCTCATCGCAAATTAGGAATGGTAAAGAATCGCTATTTATTCCTTAAAATTCGCTATTTAGGAAATGCAAAATATTTTGATGATACATATGGCAGTTCATCTCTAACAAGATAAGAAGCTTAGGGATAGATTTATGATGACTGGTGCATCACCAGGGATGTGCCAGTCATCTTGCGCCGCTGTTCCGCCACCCATGGTGTGCTGCATTTACAATGCGGCGCAGCATGGGGCAAAAACGGCACAGATGCTTGACGCATCTGTGCCGTTAAGGTGGCGCATTGCTGGAGTTGTATCGCAAGTGCGATGCAGCTCCAGCAAGGCTCAGGGGTGCACCATCTCCACAATGTTGCGTCAAGACCTATGCCTGCTTCAAGCAGGCGCAGGGTTTTGACACAGGTTTCTCCTATCTGATTGTAAATGCGGCACACCATGGGTGGCAGAGCAGTGGTGCACGTTAACTGGTGCATGCCTGGGGATGTGCCATTTAACATAAATCTGCCCCTTTACATTTAAGTATGTGCAGGGGACACAGAGTCGGTGAGGCTTATCCAAGGTTAAGAACAGATGAGTCCTGTTCAGTGAAAAATTAGACATAGGCTTCACCTGCTCAGCATCGCTGGACATGGCTAAATAATAGCTGCAAA
The DNA here is from genome assembly GCF_964261635.1 of Lissotriton helveticus. Taxonomy (NCBI): domain Eukaryota; kingdom Metazoa; phylum Chordata; class Amphibia; order Caudata; family Salamandridae; genus Lissotriton; species Lissotriton helveticus. The sequence continues at coordinate 784,200,954 of NC_136057.1, read as the reverse complement.
ATGTTACTCTTGTTAAACAATTTTACTATTATAATCTGTGAGATTTGTCTCTTACTCTGCAACATCTCATTGTTGTTATCTTTCTTTAAAGATAAAGACAACCTCAACATGAGCGACAATCTGCAATCAGTTGATTTTGACCTCATCATTGAACTTGTAATTGAAACATCAGTGGATGTTGATCCATTGGATGATTTAAATCCTGAGGATGAAGAAGAGCGTGATGAGGATGCAGATTTGTCCGAATTATATGATATAGGATGGGAAGCTGACCTGCTTGAGCCTTTGGAACTATAAACATTTATTTTTAAAATTTATAATTAATAAAAAGTAAAAAGGTAAACCGTTTAATTTAAAAATAAAGACACCTTCAAAAGCAGGTTATGTGTAGTGTCTTCAATAAAATATTAAAATATGCTCATAAAATTAGATCAGATTCACATATAAAATAGCATAGGTAACATAAATATAAATGTCATTTCTTTTCTGGTATTTCTGTATTGTAAATTTGCCAACGACTAAAAAATCTTCTAATTAAAATGTCAAGTAGTGTGTTAAGTTTTTTATCACTGTTACTGATTTACTGTTTGGTAATAATGGTTAATAACATTATTTATTATATTTTTCCACAGATTCAACTGCAGATCATTTCAAGATTTCACCATGCCTACAATAGAAAGACAGAGAAAGGCTGCAAAACGTCAAAGACAGCAGGTGAAAAATAATACGCAGCAGTCCTCTAACAAAAAGATTTTTCAAGTCACGAAGAAAGCACCGGGTAAGAGCACAAAACACTTTATAAGAAATATGTGTAATAAAAAAATATTACTACAGAAAATGTTTCAGTCCATAAAACGAGAAGGAAATCAAATGGAAAAGAAAGGCCAATGAAAAATGTTACTGCTAGAGCAAGAGATAACTCTGTGCATGATAGTAGAAGGAAACAACAGTTTAGGGAGATTCGTAAACGAATGTTCCGGAACAGGATAATTGGCAATTTGTTAAAAAATATTAAGAAAGGTCAACATAAACTAGTTTTTTATAAGACAAAAAAAAAGTTGAGAAAGTTATTGATCAGGCATTTGAAATTAAACGTAAGTTATTTATTTTGATAATCAATAGAATTAGGAAGCTAAACAAGGCAATTTTTGATTTCAAAAGAAATAGTAGATGGAAGAGAATAGTTAATCGTAGTAATTTTTGTGAAGTTTTTTCTGGAGAATGGATGCATAGTTCAAGCTCTGAGGCATTTTTTAATGAGGAGAGTTATTTCCAGGATAATGATTTGGTGCATGCAGTTGACACCAGTGGTCGTGCTTATGAAGTGAAAGATGGTTGTCCAGTTGAAAAAGAAAAACTTGTGACAACAGAGGCAGAAGAGGTGTTAGGTAATGAGGGTTTAGGAAGACGTGCTAAGGGTCCTGTGTACACCTGGAAGTGTAGTAGTATTTGCAGTGTGCGACAGGATTCCATCAATTTGCTTTGTGATTTTGTACGGTCATTTAATAAGAAAAGTTTGAAGCAGAAAATGATGTTGTTGCAAGAATTAGATCCTTGCAGAGTAAGAGAAGTGACAGGTTTGCATGGACATTCACTGGCTTGTCTTTCCAGGAGAGTATGCCAGAGTGTTTTTCATCATTTCAGGATGCTAGCAGTGCATCATAACAAAGTGAGGAAATTAGTTAGAATGTTGTATTATGCTAAGAGTCCAGCAATTATGCTTAAACAATTATGCGCTGCTCTTTTGCATGGTTCTGAAATAGATGTGAAGAATATATGTGAAGAAATTGAGTTTTGTTACTTTGGAAGTAAAGAGGAGAATGTTGAAATTGAGCAAGAAGAAGAGGGTCTTGTGGAAGATAGTGTACAGGTTTCCAGTACAGATAATTTCCAGAGGGAAATTGCGACGTTTGAGGTGAAATCAAGTGAGAGGCCGAATTTCACTTGTGTGTGTTGTCGACGCACTTATTATAAGAATCAGACTAAGTTAGTGGATTTATATGCAAAAAGTGAAAGGGAAAATAATAGTGAATGGAAGGATTTTGCAACATACTTGATGGTAGAAAATTGTTTTGATTTGGGATTGGATCAACGTGTGTGTACTTATTGTTCTTGCAAATTAAATCAAAACCAGATGCCTGCTAGAGCAGTTCATAATAATCTGGAATTGGTTGAGATTCCTTCTGAATTGAAGGATTTAAATACTTATGAATCTATTTTGATTCAAAGTATCCATCCCTTTCAGGCTATTGTAAGAATGGAGCCAAAGACAGGGAAATTGCCTCCATCAGATTTACAGAGAGGATTAAAGGGAAGAGTTGTTTATTTGCCTCTAGATTTGAAGAAAAACATTAACACAAATGGAGTAGAAAAAGTGGAAGAGGAACCTCTGGTTATCTTAGTTAATGGGGTTCCGACAAAGAATAAGAAAATATGGCAAGATTTAGTAGATGTTAGGAAAGTTAAAAAGGCAACATTGTATTTGAAAAAAAATAATAAATACTATAAGAATGTATATGTTGCAGAAGAGGAAGTAAGTGAGGAAGAGGATAGCGATTTGTGTGCTGGTCAAATTGAGAAAGTAGAACCCTCTACTAGTGAAGAAATATATGAACATTATAGTGTTCATCCTTTGCATTCCAAGGAAGTCATGGGGAATGCTATTGAGTTGTTTCAAATAAAACAAGCCACAGGGAGTCCCATTAGTGTTTGGGAGGAAAGTTTGGAAGCTCGGTGTTTCCCACAGCTTTTTCCAACAGGTCAGGGAGGAAGATATGATGAGCGACCTCATCAAATTCCTGCTTCTGAATACCGGACTTTGCGATTGTATGCAGGAGATGCTAGGTTTCGACAATGCATTCCTTATTTGTTTCATCTCCTGTTTGAAAGCGATCTGTCTGGACTGTCATATGCAGTGAACCACATCTTGAAAAGTGGTATACACATGCAAAACATCTCGGCAAGTGACTTTATGGATAAAGTCAATGTCCAAGATAGTATTTTGGATTCTCACCTGATTAATCTCATGGCGTGTCAGCGTGGTACTAATGAGTACTGGTACCGTCGTCATGGTGATTTAAAATGTATGCTGAGGAACTTAGGTACTCCCACATGGTTCCTCACTCTGAGCTGTGCCGAGTATGGCTGGGAAGACTTACTTGAATTTCTACGAGAGGCAAATGCTAACGTAGATAACATCGAATTCAAGACACCCGGAGAACTGTGCTCTTTGGATCCAGTCAATGTATGTAGGTACTTCAATCATAGATTTGAAGCTATGATGTCTTTCATCATGAATAAGAAGAATCCACCTCTTGGAGAGGTGTTGGATTTCTTCTGGAGAAAAGAGTACCAAGCAAGAGGTGCTCCTCATATACATATGTTGCTGTGGATCAAGGATGCACCTAAATTTGGAACGGATCCAGAAGACTCAGTGATGAGTTTCATCCAACAGTATTCTACGTGTGCTGTTCCAAACGCAAAGGAGAAGAAAAGCCTAAGAGAAAAAGTTCTGCGTTTCCAAAGCCATCGATGTGGAAAGTACTGCCGTCGTAAATTCCGAAACAAAGACAAGTTCTACACCAAATGTCGTTTCGGCTTTCCACGACCGGTGATTTCTAAAGGAAGAGTAAACAGTTTGATGTCTTCGCTGCGACACAATGTCATGAAGAAATCACCTAAAAACACTTACAATTTGAAGAGGAACGAAGAGTCCAAGTACATCAACGACTACAACCCGGTGATTTTGTCCATGTGGAATGCTAACATGGATATACAGTTTGTGGCTGATAACTGTATGGCTGTGGCTCGGTATGTGACGTCTTACATCACCAAAAAAGAGAAGACAGAATTGAAGGATATGTGGGAGGACATTTCCCATGAAAAGAGCCTCAGCAAGAAGTTGTACAGTTTCAGTCTGAAGATGTTGTCGCATCGAGAAATCGGAGCGTACGAATGTTCTGACCGGTTGTCTTCAGCAAGTCTCTATGCCAAGTCCAGGAGTATCGTTTGGGCGAGTCTTGGTCTTGCAGCAACGCGTAATCGAGTTCTCAAACCTGTGCGGGAAATTGAGTATTTGGCGGAAAAGGAGCCAAACAGTACCGACATTTTGAAGACAAACATGTTGGATACATATTATCCAAATCGAAGCAGTCACCTCGAGAATGTTTGTCTGTATGAGGTTCTGCAAAATTACATATTCAAGAGGAACATCAAAGAAGATACTGAGAAAGGAGTGTATGCTGTAATAGGAAGTGAGGGATGTCTGGTCAAGCAAAGAAAATGCCACTTGGTAAACCATCGAAAATTGAGTGGTGATTCTCCTGAAAAAAAGGAGTTTTTCTATTTAGCACTTTTGCAACTTTTCAAGCCTTGGCGTGCAGAAGAGGAACTGCTTGGAGATTTCCTCTGTTACGAAGACTCTTTCAATGCCGCCAAGGAGACCATAGAATGTCCTGCTTTTCCCAAATATGTAGAAATGTTGAATGCGGAAATTGAGCAGGAAGCAACTATTGCAGCCGAGATTGCCAGAGACAGTTCTCAGGACAGTCAGAGTTCTGCTTCATTGAGTCAGGATCCACTAGGAGGACCTGTTATTGAAAATGAAGCTGCCATTGCTATGAATGAAGTGGAAAGAGCCATGGCACATGCTCAGGAGGATGCGGTTAACTTAGAAGAGTTGGAAAGACAACTCAACGTTGAGCAGAGGAAAATATATGACGAAGTTACCATGCAAATTGATCATGGATTAAGTCATGACAAGAAAGAGTGCTCATGTACGTCGTTGAAGCCTGTCCGACTGTACGTGAGTGGAGAAGCGGGAACTGGAAAAAGTTTCCTCATTAAAGCAATTTCATGCTATTTGCAGGAAAGGACAGAGTCATCGCTGTCTTGTGTTGTCACCGCTCCAACTGGACTGGCAGCACATAACATTAAAGGGATTACTTTACATCGTTTACTGATGCTGCCAGTGGAGCATGACAACAAATTACAATATCACAAGCTATCTGGAGATGCTTGTTTTGAAGTTTCAAGAATCTTGAGGAAAATGAAACTTCTTATCATTGACGAAGTAAGCATGGTTTCCAATGTCATGCTTGCCTTTGTGCATTTGAGGATGCAAGAAGTTCTCAAAACAGAGTATGATGTGTTATTTGGTGGCAAACACATCATTGTTTTCGGAGATCTTCTGCAGCTGACACCAGTGAAAGGGCAACCTGTGTTCAAAATGCTCACGCATGAAGATACCAGGAAGTGCGTAGGCAGCATTGGCAACGTCAATATATGGTTAAACTTCAATTATGCTGAACTGCATGAAAATATGCGTCAGGCGAAGGATGAAGTTTACAAGACTATTCTACAAGATGTTAGAATTGGAAAAGTGACCGAGCATGGGAAAGAAGCTTTACATGCACGATTACTGTCAAATTTATATCCAGAACAAGATGTTGTGCCTGAGAATATTTTTCAGAAAATTACTGAGAAGAAATCTGGAATATGTTTGATGCCAACTCTTGCAGAATGTGCCAAATTTAACAACAAAATGTTGCATTTAGAAAAGCAAGAGATTGTGAAACTGGAAGCTATTGATAGAGTAGAGCATATGGGATCAACAATTATTTTGTCTGAGAATCTGAAAACAAAATTGGATTCATTAGAGAAGAGTATATCTAAAACTGCAGGTTTTGAAAAGACTCTGAATGTGTGCTTGAACTGCCGTATAATTTTAAGAAGGAATTTACATGTTGAAAGAGGTCTGGTAAATGGATCAATGGGTAATGTTGTTGATTTTGTGAAATACAGAAATAGAGATGGAATTGAATTTTTAAAAATTAAATTTGATGGCATTGAGGAAGTACAGCTAATTGCTCGTTGTTCTGCTAGATTTTTGCTTGTAAAAGACTTATATGTTCGCCGTAAGCAGTTTCCTGTTTGCTTGGCATATGCGGTGACAATTTATAAATCGCAAGGTTTAAGCGTAGACAGTGCATTGGTGAATATTGGCAGTTCTGTGTTCAAGGAGGGTATGGCATATGTGGCATTGTCACGAGTTAGAACTTTATCGGGATTGTACTTGATTGAGTGTGATGTCACAAACATTTGTGCGGATCTAGATTGTGTTAAGGAATACAATAGGTTAAGAAGAGAGTATGCGCCACATTTGCCTCAGTATCCTTTGTTTGAGAAACGTGTGGTATGCCGGAAACGAAGAAATTAGAACAATACTGGGGAGGTTGTAGCAAAAAGACAAAAAGTCGATGAACCTAAAATTACAAGCAGAAACAAAAAGGATTCTGTTGAAGATGTTGTTGGTTTTCAGTTTGAAAACAGTTCTGGTGTCAACTGCTATGCTAATGTAGTGGTTAATGTTTTATTTTCTCTAAAAAATGTAAAAGAAGAGATTGTGGTCAATTCTGATCAAAGATTTTGCAGTTTGTTAAATTCTGTGTTAGAGAAATGTACCACTGATAGAAGAAACATAGAAAGTGTGTCTGAAATTCGAAATCTGTTAGACAGATGTTCAGGCCAAACACAATTCTCTCAAAATATTCAGCAAGATTGTCAGGAGTTTTTAATGTATATGCTTGATGTATTACATGCTGAAGGTGTAGATGTAGATCAGCTGTTTGGGCTTTCTTATCAATGGCAGCATGACTGCGAGAACTGTATGGTATCAAGTACTACTAGTGTAGACTCAGAAAGATTTATATATTTAACTTTGCCAGACAGTAAATCAGTCTCCTTTAATAAGCTAGTAAAAGCAGCTGATCACAACATGGAGTGTAGCCAATGTAAATCTGAAATGATGTCAACATTATTTATACGAACATATAGCCAGTATGTCATTTTAATGTTCCAACGATGTAGGCCTGATGGAACAAAATTGACAACTTTAATTAAAAATTTTGTAGCTTCGCAGTTGTCAATATCAGGAAGGACTTTTGTAACTGCAGCAATTATATATCATGACGGCCCTTCAATAACATCAGGACATTACACAGCTTATTTAAAGTCTAGAAATGGCTGGTCATTCTGCAATGATTCTGTTTTAATTTTCAAAAACAAATTGCCGTATGACCTTAAAAACTCTTACCTGGTGTTTTTAAAACCAAAATTTTAGGGAAAGAATCTCGGGATGTGCTCTGTGGAATTTCAAGAAGTTCTAATGGCTCCTACACAATTTGGCCTTGAGGATAAGTGTAGTTCAGAGACATAACTTCTAACCATAGGACTGGACATTATGGAGAAATACGTGCACTTTGAATGAGTTCAGAAAAACTGTTTCTTTTTATAAACTAATTGAAGCAGCCAATCAAAACATGGAGTAGAGGGAATGTAAGTCTGCAATGCTGTCTACTGTTTTACATTGCTTTGTGATTAAAAGTGATGTAGAGAATTAAATAATTGTAGTAGTCATAGAGGTAGTGTAAGTCTGCTTGTATCAGTGTCATAGGAAAAGTAGAACATGACTGAGCAAGAAGGGGAAGATATTACTATTCCAGGATTGTGAAAATGATCTTCAACATTTTAATTCTGAAAGTTGCGGAAATGCAAAATGACGGGATTGGCTTACAAGAAATCCAAGAGTTATAAATGGCTCTGACAAGATTTGGCCTTGTGGAAAATTGTGGTAGAGAGCAAGAAGTCATTTATTGCATGTAACGTGTTTTTAAAAACGATGGAGATTTTCTTTCAGAAAGTGGCGGGCTGAAAGTAATAACAGCACAAAAGAGTGTAAGCTGTTCATAGGACATCCTTGGACGTCATGGAAAGTAAGTTAACTTTAAGGAGTTCTGAATTTTGATTTCTGATGTTGTATGGGTTTTTTAAACACAATCATTTTGATTGTGTTTTTTTTTCCCCGCTGTTACATGATGAATACCTTCAAGTCACTGTTTTTAGTGAATTTTGATACATTCTGAGAACAGCAAAAATAAACCATTTAACATGTATAATTAATTCTGTACTGTTTGCATTTATGATGTATATGTAGAACTGTGTAGGAGGCATGGAGAAGGTGAGGCTTCTGTAAGTGTCAAAGTTGTTGCATGCAGTGCTGCACTTCTGCGTATTCTTTCATATGCTAGACTACATCTGCACAATGAGATACCTAAGCAAAGGAAACGCAAGTGATGTGATTGAGAAATGAGCAAAATAAATTGCACGTATTTCAATTACATCACCTGTGTTTCCTATCATTACGAATCACATTGTGCAGATCAAGTTTAGGTCTGTCCAGGGAAACATAGGAGGTTTCTACTTTGTTGAAGAGTGCAGTGGACATGACTCACTTCATTGGTAGACTTTCACAGATATTATCTCCTCTGTACACTTCAACAAGTGTAAATCTCATCTTGAACTCTGAGTAGGCCTCACCTTAAACAAACCTCTGGATAGGAGACATGTTATTGGCATCCTGAAGCGACACTTTTCTGAAACAAGAGCAATGCAAAAGATGCACCATGTTTTAAGATAGGCCTCACTTCATCTGTATCAAGATACTGTTAGTTTAAAATGTATATCTTTAGGACTGTGTAGGGGACCTGGAGAAGCAGAAGCTTCTGTCAGTGTCAAAGTTGTTGAAAAACTATTTGTCCTTCAATCTTTTCCCTTGTCTTTTGTAATTTTTAAATACATGTTTTAATATTTTTCAAATGTTGGTTCTCTCTTTCACAGATTGAAAGTATAAAAATAAAAAGTGAGTAATTTAACGGCAATTATAAGGTAAATAGTTGTACTCTTTTCGTTACATTTCTATCACATTCACCTACTATTAGATCCACTGCTTCACTTCTTTAACCCTCAGTTTCCTGCCTTTGCTACTTTCCTCATTCCTTTCTCTATTACCTACTTACTCAACTCCTTCCACTCTTTTTCTCAGTCCCTCTGTTCTCATAGTTCCTCAGTCTTGTTCACTCACTCCGTCTCTATTACTCTTAGTGTCTGTGAATTACTTTCCCACCTTTTTTTTTGGACCGCTTCCCGGGAAGTGGCCCGGTTCGCAAACCAGCAGCGTTACGGGAGTCCACCATTTTGTGTTTCGGTCGAATCAAGATACAAGATGGAGGGCAAATAATGTTCAGAATGGGTAGAAGTGATGTCATCAGTCATGTCATTGAGATGTCATCAGTGATGTCATCAGTGATGTCATTTGAGATGTCATCAGTGATGTCATCAGTGATGTCACTGACCATGTCATGAATGATGTAATATGTGACATGATCAGCAGTGGATTGCGGGTGCGTGATATATAGTTAGTACAACTAACTATATATGGAATTTCAATGGTTTTGTGTGAGTAAAATAAGGTTTTGTAAATGCTAATCCCTAACTATATATGGTCTATAACCTATGGTTTTTTCAGTGAATATATATATATATACATATATATATATATATGTATATATATTACCTACTGACGGTCGCCAGTAGGTAGTTATAGTTAGGATTGATTTCCATAGGGAAATCGCAACATTCTATTGGGAATAACTTTGGCGCCGGTTGAGGAATCTGCCTGAAATTTTCCTCAACTTTGCCTCGCGGCGGTCCGGTCCTTCCTTGAAAGTTTGGGGGGCATTCGTCAAGCGGGGGCCAAGATAAAAGGGGGTCCCAAAACGTGTTTTCCCCATGTTAATTTCCATAGGGCGGTCGAACTCACTTTCAGCTCGAACGGCTGAATGGATTTTCACCAAACTTGGCAAAATTATAGGGACTGGTAGCCCGATGTGACTTTGCTATGTGCTCCAGAGGATTTTGAGTAATTTAGGTTCAAAAAAAATTATATATCTATAGCCGTGCCCCGGTACGCGCACCGGGGAGCGCTCCGGGCGCGCCAAGCGACTTGCGCCCGGAAAGCTGATGGGCTCTCGGGTGTCTGTAAACATTCCAAACAGTCCGGAGTGGCCGCCATCTTGTGTCTCGGTAGGATCGAGACACAAGAGGTGGCAAAAACAAAGGGGGAAATGACCAAAAGGGGGCAGGGTAGACCCCCCCTGACCCCCTAGGTTTGATGTGGGGGCCACAAAAGGGTCCCGCGGGTGAAAATTGTTTTTTTTTTCGATTTTCGCGGGGGGAGCGCCCGGTACGCGCACCGGGGAGCGTACCAGGGAGCGTACTTTCGTGAAAAATAGTGAAAATAATAGTGTAAAATAATCATTTTGAGTGATTACAGGTAGGGTAGCTCTAAAAAGAGCTTTTGGGTTCTGTGGCTGTTTTAGGTACCTATAAGTACGTCCCACACACACCCACATGCACACAACCCCACACCCCCACACCCACACACTCCCCACACATACTTCACACACGCACACCTCCACCCACACCCAAACACCCCACACCCCCACACCGATACCTTACACATCCACACCCACACCCACACATCCCACACACCCACACTCACACACACACCTCACCCCCCAACACACATGCACACACAGATACCTCACAGACACACCCCCACATCCCACACACACACCTCCCCCAGACACACACACACACCTCACAGACACACCCACACATCCCACACATACACGCACATCCTACACACATACCCCCCACACCCACACCCCCCACACACACACCTCACACACCCACACCCCCACCTACACCCAAACACCCCACACACCCACACCCACACACACATCTTACACACCCACATCCCCACCCACACCAAAATACCCCACACACCTACACACACCTATACACCTCATCCCCCCCAGACACACACACACACACCTCACAGACACACCCCACACATCCCCCACACACTCCCCCCCACACATGGGGAAAACTCAGTGAAACAGGAAAATAATAATTTAAAGTGATTAAAGGTGGGTGGCTCTGCATAGAGTTGTTGTGTTGTTTGGGTGTTTTAAGTACCAACATGTAGGTACCAATGCTGAGTCTTAAATTTGATGTACACTGTTTCCTCTGTAGATATCTTGCATGTTGTTACAGAAGTTATTGTGGTATATGGAATCCATATCATAGTCTGTCAGGAAAGCAGAAAGAACATGGAGGCAGAAGATGAAAAAGAGATGTCAAATACACATTGGAGATAATATAGTGGGAGAAAGGAAGTAACTATGAGCAAAATTACTATGTAACATAAAAAAGTTGCACAGTATACTATAAGTCTGAATTTACATTATAATCAATTTGGTACTAGTTTATGAATTACATATAAAAATGAATAATATCTCGAACAATTTTTGGTTATTAAATATACATTTATTTTTCTGATTCTTTTTCCAAATTTAACAGAACTTCTAACAACACATTGTCGGAAATGTCCTCATTTTCAATCAGCAAATCTACTGCTTCTACACATTGAACTAATTCATAGTCCCATGAGTCATCCATAAAATCTAAGTCTTCATTATCTACAAACATTTTTTCACCGTTGTTCTCCAGAACAATTTTGAAGGAAATATTCTGCTCTCCTTCCATTTTCTTGCTGTAATTTGCATAAAAAATAAATATATCAGTAGAGATAGGACACTGTTGGGTTTAAGTTCAGACAGGTAGTTTTGATTTTTTAACAGTGAAGTTATCTTTGGGCAGTGTATGGTATCAGGCTGGAAGTAGAAATATAAAAAAGTGTATATCATAAAACCTAAGTAAATTCATAATTATACAAGACAAGCCTAACTCCATGCATAAGTATAACAGAGAAGCCTATCTCAATCTATAACTATTACAGAGGGATAGTATATAACTATCAGAAAATGTTTTCCCAAATTAACTTAAAGTGCACAACATACTTCACTTTCCAAAATAACAACTTACCTTTGTGAAAGCAGTTGAAGTTCTCAGTGAAAATCCTTTTTACAAATGTACTTCAGGAAGTAGTAGTCAAAATGGCTGTGTTTCCCTCTCTTTCTTTATATATATTCATGTACATAACCAATCAAATGTCATGAAATAATATTAGAAAATTAAAGTAACATTTTAATTGGTTGTAAATTCTAACACTTCAGATGTGTTTTTATCAAGTAATTCACCTCAGGATATTTAGAGAGGTCTACAGGCCAAATGGCTCAATGGAATTCCACCAAATTTGGGAAAATGGTAGGGACTGGTATGTAGTATGGCCTATTCTATATTTGGTGAAAGTGTCTCCAGTGGTTTTTATGTAAATTAACTTTTTAAATTGTTAGGAGCGCTTCCCGGTGCGCGCCCTGGTACGCGTACCGGCAGCGCTCCGGGAGTCCTCCATTTTGTGTTTCGGTAGATTTGAGACAGAAAATGGAGGACAAACCACGTTGGGAATGGGTATAAGGGGGCATGGTAGGCACTCCCTGACCCTCTAGGTTTTCTGAGGGGGTCCTAGGAGGCCCATATAGTCGAAAAAAAAAAAAGAATTTTTCGCGGGGGGAGCGCCCGGTAGGCGCACCGGGAAGCATACCGGGGAGCGTACTTTGGTGAAAAATAGTGAAAAAAGTTAGAAAAAGATAATCATTTGGAGTGATCACAGGTAGGGTAGCCCTGAAAAGAGCTTTTGGGTTCTGTGGCTGATTTAGGTACCTACAAGTAGGTACCAATGCACAGTCTTAAATTCAGGAGGAATATTCTATTCCCCTCATCTGAGAAGTGCACACCATCTCCTCTGTAGATATCTTGCATGTTGTAACGCAAGTTGTTGTATATTGAACCCATTCCATAGTCTCTCATGTAAGCAGAAACAGATTTATTCACATGTTTCCGTGCTTTCTCAAATTGTGGACAAAATTGGTTGGACCAGTTACATTTCTGTCTTTGGCATATATTGGAATATACCATGGCAGTTTGTGGAAAAAGTGTCATCAATTGCCCAAAGGTGTCCTTTAAAACCATCTCCAGACCTACCCCAGTCAAAGTGCCTAGGTCATTTCCACCACAGTGCAAAATTATGAGGTCAGGGTGCGGCAGATGGTAAAAGGTTTTCACCAATGGTATCAATTGATGATATTTCAATCCTCTTTGGCCAATCCATTTTATGTGCACATTTGGTAAATCAAGGCTGTGAAAATTTCTGGTAGCTGCATACCTTTGAGCCCAGTGAATGTAGCTATGTCCAATAATCCAGACAGAGTACATGGTGAGAGGAGGTTCTGGTGCAGTCAGATGAAGTGTAGGAATGAAATGGCAGTTGGAACAGTAGGAGTTTGCAAAAAAAAATGTGGAGTTTCAGTGCTCTTGAATCACAAGCAATGATTGGTGGATTCAGATAGTTAAAAACTGAAAGTTAGGGTGCATGGTTCTGTTATCTGAAAGAAGTACTTTGAGTGGTTAAGAAAAAGTCATTTAAAGAAAGATTGCAGTGGATAAGCTGGTGTATTGAGAGGTCAAACATGCTTGCTGATTTGATTTGCAACATTGTAGAATAAACTTTTAACCCTGGGAGCTCAGTGAGGAGGGAGTTGCTATGGTAACAGGTAGAAAGGGCTAAGGGGGGAAGGGTGTTGATTTGAAAATAGAGAGGGAAGAGTTTTGATTGGGTACCATGAGGAATGTGTGTGTAGAATTAGAGGTTTTCTGTGCCATTAATGGTTGCAGTGCCTGGAGAACATACCTTTTGCTCTGCTAAAGAAATATTGGTGTGTGTATCTGACACTGTTCTGAATCTCCTAAAGCATTTGTAAAGGTGAGTTATGATTCATTTAGATCGAGAGTTAAGATTAAGAAGCACATTGATTTTCTTTGCTGTTTGTGTTTCTGTGCAGTGTTTCTAAAATGTTAATTGAAAAACGATTTTAGTGCAAAACAATGGGTTTTAGTAGTGAAAATGAATGCTTGTAAATAGGATCTGTGCTCTGTTCATAAAATATTAAATAAAAAACGATTTTAGGGCAAATTAATGGCTTTCAGTAGTGAAAATGAATGCTTGTACATAGGACCTGTGTTCTGTTCCTAAAATGGTAATTGAAAAACGATTTTAGTGCAAATCCATGGCTTTAACATTTTTAAGAAGGAATAAATAGTGTGTGCATAATTATATAAAAATATTTGAATCTTTTACAAACATGTTACCTGTTTTACCTCAGATTGGGAAGCAGACTGAGTTTCTTTGCTGTTGGTTAGTTTCATTTTTTGGGTAATGCTTGGTAGGAATGTTTGCAATAGATAGGAAATGTATTTTGTAAAATAGTGACTTTTCAGTACTGAAATGGAATGATTGTACATAGGACCTGCACTGTGTTTCTAAAATGTTATTGAAAAATCGATTTTGGGACAAATCAATGGCTTCTACATTTTTGAGAAAGAATAAATAGTGTGTGCATGATTACATAAAAAAATTTGAAGCTTTCACTATCATGTCACCTGTGTTACCTCAGATTAGGAAGCACACTGAGCTTCTTTGCTGTTGGTTTGTGTTATTTTTTTGGTAATGCTTGGTAGGATTGTTTGCAAGAGAGAGGAAATGTATTTTGTAAAATAGTGAGTTTTCAGTACTGAAATGGAATGATTGTACTCCAGCAATGCATCCTTTCACATGGGGAAAGCTGCATGTGAAAGCGTTTGCCTCAGTCTTATATGTGCTGTAAGGCAGTCGCAAGATTTGGACGTAAAAGTGTCCTAAAAGTGACACAATGAAATCTCATAGATTTCACTGTGTCACTATTACGAGGCTTTTTGCGGAGAAATGACTCCTCTGTGTACATTACACCTGACAGAGGTATAATGTGGCGCAGAGGTTTAAAAAGTGACGCATCTACCTACATGCGCCACTTTTTAAATATGGCGCAAGAAGGCACATGTTTTATGGCGCCGATGCGTCACAAAAAGTGACGCATCAGTAGCGCAAAACTGACGCAGGGCTTTATAAATGAGGCTCATTTATTTTTTTGCACACTACTCCAGTTTAGTCCTGTCCACTGCACTCTTGGACACAAGGCTCACCTTTTGTGCTCCCCTGGACAGGCTTCATCACATGAGCACTCCTGATTAGGCGTTATAATCTTTTTTTAGAATAACATTTGAAAAACAGAGAAAAGGTTATATGTATAAGCTTTTCATTACACTACTAAAATATTTTTGGTGCAAATTAATGAGTTTTACATTTTTGAGAAAGAATAAATAGTAGGACCTGCACTGTGTTTCTAAAATGTTATTGAAAAATCGATTTTGGGACAAATCAATGAATTCTACATTTTTGAGAAAGAATAAATAGTGTGTGCATGATTACATGTTATGTTATGTTATGTTATTGTTATTTGTTATGCGCACAGCTACTCCAGCTAAGGAGCGTCCTGGCACAATTTGACAGGTAAGGCATAACATAACAGGTGCTAACAGAAGACTAAAAAAGGGGAAACTAAAACAGAAAGGTTTTTATGGCTTTCCGGAAAGCAGTGAGATCCTCCAGCAGGCGGATTTCAACCGGGAGAGAGTTCCAAGTTGTTGCAGCTTTAACGCTGAAGGAACGTCCCCCCACGCGGCAAAGCCTGTATCTAGGAACTACGGCAAAGGCCTGGCCTTGGGAACGGAGAGTGCGTGCTGGGACATAGAAAGAAAGAAAGCTAGACATAATTTCAGGGCCTATACCTCTCAGAATCTTAAAGGACAAACAAAGGACCTTAAAAAGGATACGCTTCCTCACTGGAAGCCAGTGTAGGGAGCGAAGGACACTCGACACCTAACAGAATCTGGGCAGGCCAATAATCGCTCTGGCCGCAGCGTTTTGTACCCGTTGCAGGCGAGTAAGCTCAGCCTGATTGGCCCCAACCAGGAGAGAGCTAGCGTAGTCCAGTCGAGAGATAATAGTGGCCTGGATTACCAGCTGCCTGGTTGGGGCATCAAAATATTTAAGGACTGGTCTTAAGCCTCTCAGCAGGCCAAAACAACAGGCAGCTGTTTTTTTGGTGTGTCCTACAAAGGTAAGGCCGGCGTCCAACCAAACTCCCAGGTTTCTTAACTCCGACACCGGTGTCGGGGTTGGTCCCAACTCTGGTGGCCACCATTGGTCACCCCATAGTTACACTCCCCTTCCGACGATCATAACCTCTGTCTTAGTGGCATTAAGCTGGAGACAGTTCCCTGTCAGCCAGCTAGCCACCACCTTCAGTCCATCCTGAAACCTGGGGGCATCTTGTTCCGCATCCCCGCTGAGAGTAACCGCCAGCTGAGTGTCGTCGGCATATGAGACCAAGGTAAGGCCCCACTGCCTGGCGACCACAGCCAGCGGTCTCACGTACAGATTGAACAATGTGGGACTCAGCGAGGATCCCTGCGGAACCCCCATGGCCAGTGGCTGGAAATTGGACTTGAAGGGAGGGATGGCAACACAGAAGGAACGATTGTCGAGGAAGGAGCGGAACCACTGCAGCGCCCGGCCCCCGACACCAATCTCCCCTAGCCGACACAGAAGGATATCGTGAGAGACCGTGTCAAAGGCGGCGCTGAGGTCTAACAATATCAGCGCCGCCGTCTGACCGGCATCCAGCGCAGCCCGTAGATGCTCTCCCATCACGAGGAGCGCAGTCTCCGTGCTGTGACCAGCACGGAAACCATTCTGCGTTGGATCAAGGGCGTTGGTCCGGGCGAGATGTTCTGACAGGGCCAAGTTGACATGAGCCTCCGTTATCTTCGCCGGCCAGGGTAACAGTGAGATGGGACGATAGCTTTCGGGCTTCGATGGGTCCAGTGAGGGTTTCTTGATAATTGGGGACACAACTGCCTGCTTCCACTTAGTTGGAACCACACCCGTCTCCAGTGAGAGGTTGACTAGGGAACGTACAACTGATCGTCCCATAAAGGCCTGGTCTCTGAAAAGAGCAGGCCTTACTGGATCCGATGGAGAGCCAGATTTAACTTGCAAAGCAAGTTTGTCAAACCCCTCCAGAGAAAGAGGGGGAAATGAAAGCAGGGTAGTATGACATAGTGCCCCATTGGAACTTCCCAGGCCGATCCCTGTGCTAGGGAATGCCCGATAGATAGCTTGGACTTTTCCCAGAAAGTAAGAAGCAAGGGATTCGCAGTGGGAGGTGGAACCCACAGTCACAGAGGAAGTCCGCTTTGCCAAAAGATCTTTCACGGCCTTGAAGATGGTCTTTGAAGGGTTTGAGCTGTTGCGAATTTCTGCAGCATAAAATGCCGCACGGGCTCGACAAATGGCCCGGTGATAAATCTTGACGGAAGCAGCATACGCAGCTTTTAAATCAGCCTCATACGTCTTCCGCCATGCTCTCTCCGCCCGTCTACAGGCTCCCTTCAGGGCACGTAAGGCGCTGTCATACCAGGGACTCGACTCTCTAGTACTGATTTTACTCGATACAATAGGGATCAGAGTGTCCAGAGCCCTGGTAATCCAAGAGCAAAAGTGGTCATAGCCCTCTTCCACGCCATTCAATGAGTCCAGCGGATCTTCAACTAGAAGGCGATAAAAAAATTTGAACTTTTCACAATTATGTCACCTGTGTTACCTCAGATTAGGAAGCACACTGAGCTTCTTTGCTGTTGGTTTGTGTTATTTTTTGCTAATGCTTGGTAGGATTGTTTGCAAGAGAGAGGAAATGTATTTTGTAAAATAGTGAGTTTTGAGTACTGAAATGGAATGATTGTACTCCAGCAATGCATCCTTTCACATGGGGAAAAGTGCATGTGAAAGTGTTTGCCTCAGTCTTATATCTGCTGTAAGGCAGGCGCAAGATTTGGACGTAAAAGTGTCCTAAAAGTGACGCAGAGAAATCTCATAGATTTCACTGCGTCACTATTACGAGGCTTTCTGCGGAGAAATGACCCCTATGTGTACATTACACCTGACAGAGTTATAATGTGGCGCAGAGGTTTAAAAAGTGACGCATCTACCTACATGCGTCACTTTTTAAATAAGGCGCAACAAGGCACATGTTTTATGGTGCCGATGCGTCACAAAATTTGATGCAGGGCTTTATAAATGAGGCTCATCTTTTTTTGCACACTACTCCAGTTTAGTCCTGTCCACTGCACTCTTGGACACAAGCCTCACCTTTTGGGCTCCCCTGGACAGGCTTCATCAGATCTGCACTCCTGCTTAGGCCTCATAATCTTTTTTTAGAATAAAAATTGAAAAACAGAGAAAAGGTCATATGTATAAGCTTTTCATTGCACTACTGAAACATTTTTGGGGTAAATTAATGTATTTTACATTTTTGAGAAAGAATAAATAGTGTGTGCATGATTACATAAAACAAATTGACCTTTTCACAATTATGTCACCTGTGTTACCTCAGATTAGGAAGTAGATTGTACAGATGAGGTGAGGCATGTCCAGAGGGACAGAGGAGGTGAGGCTTGTGTTCAAGACTGTAGTGGGAGAGAGGCTTTTCTTGGAGAGCGTAAATGGTGAGACCTGTGTCTAAGAGTGTAGTGGACTAGGCTTCATGAAGGCTATCCCCCACTGCACTCTTAGACACAGGTCTCAAGTTGTTTGCACCCGTGGACAGACCTCTCTTCTACTACACTCTTCAATAGAGGCCATACCTCTTGTGCACCCCTAGACAATCCTTACCTCATCTGCAACCCTGAATAGACTTCAACTAATTGGCATGCTTAGACAGGCCTCAGCTTATTTACACCCTTGGACATGCGTCACCTCATATGCACCTATTTACTATCAATTATACTCAATACATTGAGGCCTGTTCAGAAGACAGAGATGAGGTAAGGCTTGTCCAAGAGTGAGAGGAGGTTAGTCCTCTCCACTGTAGTCATGGACACTGAATGCTTGTACATAGGACCTGCACTGTGTGTCTAAAATGTTATTTAAAAAAGGATTTTGGTGAAAAAAATGACTTTTAGTTTTTTGAGAAGGAATAAATAGTGTCTGCATGATTAAATACATATATTTCATCTTTTCACAATAATGTCACCTGTGTTACCTTAGATTAGGAAGTAGATTGTGTAGATGAGGTGAGGTTTGTCCAGAGGGACAGATGAGGTGAGGCCTGAGTTCAAGACTGTAGTGGGAGAGAGGCCTTTCCTGGAGAACATAGGTGGTGAAGCCTGTGTGTAAGAGTGCAGTGGACTAGTCTTCATGAAGCTTATCTCCTACTGCACTCTTAGACACAGGTCTCACTTTCTTTGTACCTGTGGACATACCTCTCTTCCACTACACTCTTCAATACAGGTCTCACCTCTTCTGCATCCTTGGAGAATCCTCACTTGATCTGTAACCCTGAATAGACCGTTTGCTTTTTGTCATTGCTTTGTTGTTTGATAATAGTGGTCTATAATGTGCTATTTTTTTTTAACACAGATTGAAATCAGGATTTTAAGAGTAAGGAAAGATGCCCTCAAGGCAAAGAAGAAGGAAAAATGAAATACGGTTACAAACAAAAACAGCATCGGAATTACAGCAGTCCTCCACAACAAAGACTTCAAAAAACAGGAAAGAAGCTCCTGGTAAGATAACTAAGTCTTTCTTACGGAACATATGTAGAACAAAAAAAAATGTTGGCCAGCATGTAGAAAAAGAGAAGGAGAGAGTAAGTTTGAAAAGGAAGGAGAGGCCCTAAAAAAATGTTAGTACTGGAGCAGGAGAGAATAATATGTATCGGAATAGAAGGCAGAATCCGTTTAGAGACATTCGTAAACGAATGTTTCGCAATAGGGTGGTTTTAAATTTGTTAAAAAACATTAGGAAAGGAAAACAGAGAGCTGCTTTTTATAAGAAAAAGAAAAGTGTAGAGAAGATTGTTGATCAGGCTTTTGAAGTTAAGAAAAAATTATTTATTTTATGTTTACTTTATTTCTAAATACACTGTTATGATTTTTAACCTCTTCATTTGTATCTTTTAATTTAAAATACATATTTTACTCATTATAACTTATTTTTTCTTCTCTCTTTCACAGATACAAAGTGTAGTAAAAACATGTAATTAAGTTTACATTAATTATATGGTAAGTGTGACTAAAAAAATGTAGTTTGTCATCACTCTTTGCTTTAACCTCACTAATATTTTCTCAACGAACCTCACTCCTGTTTCTTTACTCTGCTTCCCTCACTTATTCTCCATGTTTACTCCCCTTTCCCTATTTCCCCTCTCGTATTCAACTTCTTTCAGTTCCCATTCTTTACTTCACTTACCCTCTGTTGCCTTCCTTTACTTCTTCACTCATTCTCTTTTTCTTAATTATTTACTTCACTCCTACACACACACCTCATCCCCCTCCCAACACATAGACACACGTCTGACATACACCCCACACACACAGCACACACACACCTCATACACAGACACACCCTCACACACGCTCTTCACACACACACACACATTCCATATACACACATACATCCCACACACATACCCCCCACACCCACACACCCCTCACAGATATCTCACACACCCTCACCTCCACCCACACCGAAACACCCCACACACCCACACCCACACCCACAGACACACCTTACACACCCATACCCCGACCTACGCCCACTGACTCCCTATAAGTCACACACACTGCATTACTTACCTTTCTTTGCTGTTTCACTCAAACCCATTCAGGCAGTGTTTCCTTTACTCTCTTTGTCCTTTCTCTTTGTCATTCCCCATGTGTTATCCTAATTCAATTTTTCACCCTCTTTCACACCTCTTTACTTACACTAACTGGTCTTTTCTCACCCTCCTTCACCGTTCTTCATTTATCTCGGTTCCGCCACTACCCTTCATTCTCCATTTTTTACTGTTCTCTTTTTTTCTTTCAACACCCACTCGCATTCTCCCACTATCTCTACTTTAGTTTTCTTCCTCTCTCTTCCTTTCTTTCGCTCCTTTAGTCATTTTACTTTTCTCACTTTCACCCTATTACACCTTCTCTGTTTTTTACTATGTAATAAACAATCCCTCTGTGTTTTTTCCAGTAGCTCTCTTTCACTTAACATTACTCTCTTTGTGTTCTTCCCTCATGCTAACTCCTTCATTCATTTTTTTTTTTTTTTGGGTGCGCGCCCCGGTACGTGTACCCTAAGGAAAAAAAATTGACAGAGATTCTTTAAAAATATAGTTTTATTTTTAAAAAATAAAGGTAGTTCTAAAAAGAACTGTTTTTTTCTTCTTTTTGTTGTTTTATATTTTTTTATTGTTTTTTTGAACATTTTGTACTTTTTTTGGCTTTTCAAAACAGTTTTCTATTTTTTTTGTATTTTTTATGGGGAGAAACAAAAAAAGGGAATTGAAAATGGCTCAACTGGAGCAAAAAACGGAAAAAAATAGTTTTTTTGGGGTAATTGTGGTTGTCACCAGCAAAGACAATGAGCTTTACGCCCTTTTCACCATACGACATGAGCTTACCACAGTAAATACATGTTACTCTAAAATCTTCAAAACGTTGTTGTATGCAAGGCATCGTCTCCGTTGTTTCTGGTCCCGATGGAGTGGGTTGCTTTCTTTTGGAGGTGGTCCTTGAAGACTGGGGGAGGTTTCTGGCCAGTTCCCTCATCTCTGCACGAGAATAGTTGTTTGGATGCTTGCGGGTCATATGTCTAATCATGGTATTATTACCAAAGGAATATTTTTTGTTTGGATTGCCCCTTGAGAGTTCTTCGCCACAGATTAGGCAAGTTACCTTGGCTGCATTCACTTTTTTCTTGCCCTCTGGGATTGAAAAAAACTCCCATACAATGTGTGGCCTTGGCTGGTATGGGGTATTGTCTTCAGCCAGCCATCTTCTGCTCTCCTCCTCTTCCTCTTCCTCCTCCTCCTCTTTTTGACCACCAATGTACTGTTGTGGTGGTCCTCTTGGTGGTGGTGGTGGTGGTGCAGATGCTCCAGCTGCTGCTGCTACTGTAGCCATTTTAAAGTACAAAATAATTCTCTCTATTGCTGAAACAGGTCTTCCTCAGTCAAAGGACAAAGTCAGAATAAGGAAAAAAGGTGGGGTCTTTCATCATTTGGGAAAAACAAACTGTCCTGAACCAATGAGAAGTGTTATTTTCAAGTCACTTGATCCGGGCTTACATCATTTAGAAACCAAAACTGAACTGCACCAATGAAAAGTGTTATTTTCAGATCACATGACCCGACGCGCTTACGCTATGCACCCCGGGGCGCGCCCGTAATCGCGCTCCGGGGCGCGCCTGGGGGTGCGTAGGGTAAGCGCGTCAGGTCGTTGCGCGATCGTATGCGCTCACGTGCTTCCGGGTGCGCTTACGCAGTACGTCATATGACGCATCACGCGTCTACGCCAAACGTCACGATGTTGTTTTCGTTCGCGAGAATAGCGCTAACGGGAGGCTCCCCGGTACGTGCCCCAGGGCGCGCCGTAACATTGCGCTTACCCGTGCGTTCACCGGTACGCGCCCCGGGAGCGCCCCAGGGCAAAAAAATATATATATATTTACATAATTATACATTATAAAATTCGTTATAACATTTTTTACTTTTTATACCCATAGAGATTTGCTATTAAAAAACCTATGAAATTCACTGAAAAAACCATAGGTTTCACACCAGTTATAGTTAGGAATTAGCATTTAAAAAAACTATTAAATTCACTGAAAAAAACGTAGGTTTCACTCCAGTTATAGTTAGCTGGAAATTTTACCCGCATAAAACCATTGAAATTCCCACGTTATAGTTATTGGACTCACTATAACTTGCGCGTGCAATGCACTGCTGATGACGTCACATATTACATCACTCATGACATGGTCAGTGACATCACTCATGACATCACTGATGACACCATCCTTGTGACAGAGTGACACACCTCCTTTCACTTTAATGTAACCTTTGAAACACATATTCAAAAATAGAAATAAAATTTACAAAAAAATTGAGATACCCATTACAGTTACAACAGCCAATTCAGTAATTCCACCATCTATATACACATCCACTCATTCACCAACAGTTCTATATACTCACTCATACATATACTCACTCATCATATGTAGTGATACACCTATACATCCTGTTACACACCAACAGTCATCCAAAAGTTACTCACACACATACTCACACATGCAAATAAACTATTGAACATCCATTTATTTGCATATAGAGCTATACACAGACTATCATTTTACTTCTAAGGAAATTTACACATATTTATTCTCTTAAACAATCACTTATAGAAACACATACTTATTTAAACAGGAACTCTTAAAATCCCTCACTCTCACATATACTCACTTATATACATCAATATTCACATATACTAGATTAAAACATATGTAGTTACTGATAAAGACACTAGTGAGATAGTCATTCACTCACTAACACACACATATACACACTCATCCACCCATACAGTCCTGCACATATGCTGTCTTCAAAACACATACAAAGAGAGAGTCAGTCATTCATGCATCTATGTGCTAAGTAATACCCCCACCAAACCATACAAACACTCATACTGATACTAAGAAAAACATCTAATAACCATTATACATACACATATACCTACTCACCATCCCATGCAGCCACTTATACAGAAAGTGAAACAATAATACATATATTTAAATATTTAAACATTGCTCACTAATATTTATTTTTCAGAAAGACACACATTCACTGGATGGTGTCATCAGTGATGTCATGAGTGATGTCACTGACCATGTCATGAGTGATGTAATATGTGATGTCATCAGCAGTGCATTGCACGCGCAAGTTATAGTGAGTCCAACTAACTATAACGTGGGAATTTCAATGGTTTTATGCGAGTAAAATTTCCAGCTAACTATAACTGGAGTGAAACCTATGGTTTTTTCAGTGAATATATATATTATATAACATAGGTTTGACACCAGTTATAGTTAGCTGGAAATTTTACTGACATAAAACCATTGAAATTCCCACGTTATAGTTAGTTGCACTCACTATAACTCGCGCGCACGCAATGCACTGCTGATGATGTCACATATTACACCATTCATGACATGGTTAGTGACATCACTGATGACATCACTGATGACATCTCAAATGACATCACTGATGACATCACTGATGACATCTCAAATGACATCACTGATGACATCACTGATGACATCTCAATTGACATAACTGATGACATCACTGATGACATCATCCAGTGTCTGTGTGTTTCTGTAAAGTTAAAATATGTTTTACATATTGAAGAGTGAGTGTATGTATGAGTGTCTGGATGAAGGATTTAGTAGGTGTTTGACTGACTGTATGAGTGAGTGATTAAATGTGTCTTAGTGAATGCATGGGTTAGTGACTAAACTGTCTGAATGTGTAAATCATTATGTTTGTTGTTGTGTAAGCTGCTGCATGTGAGAGTTGTCATATATAAATGACTATATCTAACAGCCTGTGATTGCATAAGTGACTGTATCTATCAATATGTACTTGTATCAGTGATTGTAAAAGACAGTAAGTATGTGTTAGTCTATGTTTAAATAAGCAAGGTTTTGTGTGTATAACTGTATAGTCGTGGAAATGGGAGTGTGATTGATTCTTTACATGACTGACTAGGTGTATGAGTTGGATAAGTGGCAGTGTGTGAGTCTCTGTATAGGTGTATGAGTGCATATGTTGGTATTGTATTGATGAGTGACTGTATGTATGAAAGATTGTATGGGTGAATGAGTGGATGTGTGTGTAGACCTAGAAATCAGTCAGTGCGTATGTGGTAAGTGATTTTACTGTGTCAATGGTTTCAGGAATGGTAGTTTGTATTTAACACTAGGTGTATCATGTGTTAGATTAGAGTGTGAGGAGGTGTATTGTATTATCACATGGATGATGAAATCATATTTTCTTATTCATCCTATGTCATCAATATTCCTCCTGAATTTAAGACTGTGCATGGGAACCTACTTGTAGGTACCTAAATCAGCCACAGAACCCAAAAGCTCTTTTTAGGGCTACCCTACCTCTGATCACTCAAAACGATTATTTTACTCTAACTTTTTTCACTAATTTTCACCAAAGTACGCTCCCCGGTACGCTCCCTGGTACGCTCCCCGGTGCGCGTACCTGGTGCTCCCCCCGCAAAAATTTAAAAAAACCAAAATGTTTTTTTTGGCCTATATGGACCTACGAAGCCCCCCTCAGAAAACCTAGGGGGTCAGGGGGTCTCTACCGTGCCCCCTTTTACCCATTCCCAATGTTGTTTGTCCTCCATCTTGTGTCTCAATTGTACCGAAACACAAGATGGAGGACTCCTGTTGCGCTGCCGGTACGCGTACCGGGGCGTGCACCGGTAAGCGCTCCTCAAAAACTTTTGGAAGTTAATTTACATAAAAACCACTGGAGAGACTTTCACCAAATATAGAATAGGCCCTCCTACATACCAGTCCCTACCATTTTCCCAAATTTGGTGGAATTCCATTGAGCCATTTGGGCTGTAGCCCTGTCTAAATATCCTGAGGTAAACTACATGACAAAAACACATATGAAAGTGTTATAATTTCCAACCAATTAAAATGTTACTTTCGTTTTGTATTTTTATGTGTTGACATTTGTTTCTTTATGTACATGAATATATATGAAAAACGAGAGGGAAACACAGCCATTTTGACTAGTACTAGCTGAGGTACATTTATAAAGGATTTTCTCTCAAATCTTCAACAGCTTTCTGAAAGGTAAGTTGTTAATTTGTAAGGGGAACTATGTTGTGCACTTTAAGTTAATTTGGGAAAACGTTTTTTGTTAGTTATTTACTGTCCCTCTGTTATAGTTATAGATTGAGATAGGCTTCTCTGTTATAGTTATGGATTGAGGTAGGCTTCTCTGGTATAATTATGAATTTACTTAGGCTTCATCAGATGCACTTTTTTATATTTCTACTTCCTGCCTGATACCATACACTGCCCAAAGATAACTTCACTGTTAAAAACTCAGAAGTACCTCTCTGAACTTAAACCCAACAGTGACCTAACTCTACTGATATAGTTATTTTTCATGCAATTTACAGCAAGAAAATTGAAGGTAAACAACAGTCCATCAATATTTCTTTTGAAATTACCGATGAGGAGAGTCTTCAAGAAGATTTTCTTGACTTCCTGGATGAGTCTCTGGACCAAGAATTCATTGACTGTTTAAAAAATATTGAATCATGCAATACAAATTTTGAGGAGATTCCGGATAATGAAATGTTGGAAGTTTTATTAAAATATGAAAATTCAGAACAATAAATTTATATTTAATAATTAAAAATAGTTTGAGACATTATTCATTTTTATATGTAATTCATGAAGTAGTACCAAAATGATTATAATATAAAGTGAGACTTACAGTATACTGTGCAACTTTTTTGTGTTACATAGTAAGTTTACTCATAGTTACTTCCTTTATCCCACTATATTATCTCCAATGTGTATTTGACATCTCTTTTTCATCTCCTGCCTCCTTTCTCTCACTGTCTATCTCTAATGCACCATATCACCGCCAATTTTGTGTAGATTCAGAAGAGAGTAAAATGTAATACTTGAAAACATCATAAGAGAGCAGGGTAGACTACCCATGATTCCCTAGGCCTTCTCAGGGAGTGCTTAAAGGATCTATTTCTGCTTTTCTGACAGACTATGGTAGGGATTCCATATACCACAATAACTTCTGTAACAACATGCAAGATATCTACAGAGGAGACGGTGTACATTGAATTTAAGACTCTGCATTGGTACCTACATGTTGGTACTTAAATCACCCACACAACACAACAACTCTATTCAGAGCTACCCTACCTCTAAGCACTTTATATTATTATTTTACTGTTTCACTGGGTTTTCCCCATGGTACGCTCCCCGGTAGGCTCCCCGGTGCGCGTACCGGGCGCCCCCCCCGCAAAATCTTTTATGGCCCCCACATTAAACCTAGGGGGTCAGGGGGGTCTACCCTGCCCCCTTTTGGTCATTTCCCCCTTTGTTTTTGCCACCTCTTGTGTCTCGATCCTACCGAGACACAAGATGGCGGCCGCTCCGGACTGTTTGGAATGTTGACAGACACCCGAGAGCCAATCAGCTTTCCACTCGCGAACTCGCGTAGCGCGCTGGTACGCGCCCCGGTGCGCCTACCGGGGCGCGCTTATAGATATATATATATTTTTTTAACCTAAATTACTCAAAATCCACTGGAGCACATATCTTGAGACATAGCAAAGGCACATCAGGCTACCAGTCCCTACAATTTTGCCAAGTTTGGAGGAAATCCATTCAGCCGTTCGGGCTAAAAGTGGGTCCAACCGCTCTATGGAAATTAACATGGGGAAAACACGTTTTGGGACCCCCCTTTTATCTCGGCCCCCGCTTCACGAATCCCTCCCACACTTTCAGGGAAGGAGCGGAGCGGAGCTGCCCATTTTCGTGGAGAAATTCAGCCAATTCCGTCCATCAATGCCAAAGTTATTCCCAATAGAATGTTGCGGATTTCCTATGGAAACTAGGTCCTAACTATAACTACCTACTGGCGACCGCCAGTAGGTAATATATATATATATATGTATCACTCCAATTTCGACTGCCACTAGCACTTTAGTCCTGAAGAATGGAGCGCGGACCACAAATGAGGTGCAAAAATATATATTTTATTGTCCCATCAGCATGTCGGCAATTATGCGTTTCAGCTCGGCTCTCCAGAGCCTTGTGTATATATATATAAAGTTTCAGGGTGATTCGGCAAGTGGGGGCCGAGAAAAAAGAAGGTCCCCAAAACATGTTTTCTCCATGTTAATTCCTGTAGGAAACTTTAGACAGACCTACAGCCCGAACTGCTGAACGGAATTACACCAAATTTGACGAAAAGGTAGCCCTTGGTTCAGAAAGATCCCTCTTTGTTAAACAGTGTAAATCCGTTCAGTAGTTCATGAGAAATTAGAAAAAGAAAAAGTTTCAATATATGGACGGAGCCTAACAACACATCTCATCATGAGACCTGATTGGCTGTCAGCTCTTCATTCTGGAAATGCTGGCAGCCATTTGGGACCAATATACATGAAATGCATTGTATTAAATCAAAGATTCTGCAGGTTACTAAAAGGAGAACTAGAAAGGGTGATAACAGCCTTTAGTTACACTAGAACTCATGTGTTGATGGCACCATGCTAATTTCAGGAATTGTGGTGTGTTCTAAGGTGATTTTACCCTGTGAAAAACCTTCTGCTGGGATATCATGAATGAGCATATTTTCTGTAAATTCACATTATCTTTCTCAGTCTGTCATTCTCAGTAAACCATGTACATCCAACAAGGGCAGAGACTGTCAGTTGATTCCTTTGTTTTTTCTACTGCAGCTTTCCAGAGTGTTCTAAAGTACAACAAGAGCGCTAGCAGCCTTACTTATGACAAAAGTATGGCACACCTGAAGCCATCTTGATAGGAATAAACTGGTAACATTTAAAACATTTAATTTAAAAACGAACAAAATGATGGGGTTCATTTTGTCATAGAAATTATGGTTAGTGCTGTAGAAAGAAAAATTAGGACATGTTTCAAGTGTGATCTCAAATGTCTTCCTGTTATTTTTCAACAGGAGCAGCCTGTCAGTTGATGCCTTTGTGTTCTACTGCAGCTTCCCAGAGTATTCTAAAGAACAACTAGAGCGCTAACAGTCCACTTATGACAGAATTATGGCACACCTGAGGCGATCTTGATTGGAATAAACTGGTAACACTTAAAACATTAAAAGTTAAAAAGGAACAAAATGAGGGGGTTCATTTTGCCATAGATATTATGGTTAGGGCTGTAGAAAGAAAAAGTAGGACATGTTTTAGGTGAGATCTCAAATATATTCCTGTTATATTTCAACAGGAGCAGCCTGTCAGTCAATGCCTTTGTGTTCTACAGCAGCTTCCCAGAATGTTCTAAAGAACCACTAGAGAGCTAACAGTCTTACTTATGACAAAATTATGGCACACCTGAAGCCATCTTGATTGGAATAGACTGGTAACACCTAAAACATTTAAGTTAAAAAGGAACAAAAGGAGGGACTTCATTTCACCATAGAAATTATGGTTAGTGCTGCGGAAAGAAAATTTAGGGCATGTTTTGAGTGAGATCTCAAATCCTCTTCTATTTCATTAGAAACGTCTGACATTCAGACTGAAATAATCACATTGAATACCAGCAGTAGACTTCCAGTTAACTCCCTAGTAAGCAGTAGCGTTCCTACAGTGATCTAATTTACAACTAGAGTGATAACATTCGGAATTTATGGCAAATGTGTGACACATCTGAATGCCTTCTTGATGGAATCAAAGTAAAAAACTGAAAGCATTTACCTACTGAGGAGACTGCAGTAAATGAGGAAATTAGGAAACTTCATAACAAATAAGTCTCCCAAGATGGCCACCAGAGACAAAGGAGCCCAAATGTAGCACAAACATCACCCACATGTAGCCCACATATAGCCCAATGAGATAAGTGTGAAAAACACTTTTTATTTTTAGTTTTTATGCAGTTTTATATAGTACAGACTGGTCAGGTATTGGAGCATTACTTGTTACTTGGACCCCTTATTGCATATTTTGCACGAAGTACATGAGATTGATCTTGCGAGACATTGAACATTACGATTCTGTTAACCTGAAGTTGCTCTGAACCGGGCTTTGTAACACTCGTTTTTACCTACTGGTTTTAATTCATTCTCAATGTATTGTATTAGGAAAAAGGATTTCCTGTTTTTATGTACACTTTTATGATTTATGTTTCTAAATCATATTGAATAAAGTTTAATTAATTGTATGGCAGGACAGAGGCGAGGATTATGTATATATTTTCTCACTTTATTTGCCTAGCAGTTCAAAGAAAACGTAACACAACAATCATTGAACAAAAAACTACACAACCCATGATCCATTAGGGGGGTAGTCTCCAAGGCAACTATAGCCAATCATATCACAGTCCATTGTATATAGTATTGTGACATCCCTTCCACTTCCTCTTTCTTCCTCTTTCTTCACTGCTCGACAGTTAAGTGCATTCCTTACATTCTTGGCTTAATCTGACGTTGTTGCTGTCTGTATAGAGGTTTCTTGTGAACGTTATTTGCATTATTGCCTCGGCATTGTTTCACATTCCCTGTGCAGCAGGCTATTGCCCAAGAGCGTTCTCCTCCTTGCAGTTTCTCCCGCTGTGTGCTCTGCACGTGGTGGAATCCTGTCAGGCGCATCTGGTCCGAGCGAGGCAGCTCTGTCGAGCACTCCCTCTGGTCTTTACGCGCGTTTGGGAATCCGGTCACTCCTATAGTGTCCGCTTGATTCCCGGCCAACACTGGTCTAATTTTGACACCGCTACACAGTAATTTCCCCACATGGCCACGTTAATGACCAGCACCACCTGGTGGTGGTAATTGGTATTACACCTCAGTCTATTCTTATAACAGCTTCGGGGAAAGCCCAGCTGTTGCAGCACCGGCGAGGGGGCTGCCTTAAAGATTTTAAGGACATTTGTTCTGTGTTCACACCCTCTGCTTTCATGTCTTCTCCAGAAGACCATTTTTATTCCTACAATGAAGTGGAGGAGGAATGGTCCCCCAACTTCTCCCTCCAGCAGTAGACCAAGCCCTCTCTCTGGCTATTTCTAGGGCGCTGGCTCCTCTTAGGGATCAGGTTGATAAGCTGGCGAAAAGCATCCCTGGGGTGTTCAGTGACTCAGATCTGGTGGTGGCAGGTCCCAGTAGCTAATATATATAACACACAATATGGGGAGGGCCTGAGGGACATTTAGAGACCTGCATAGGTTGTATCCCCCTGTACCAATATATGAACAACCTAACAAACCTATGGGTCTATCATCTGAGAATCTAATCAGGAATACATATTATGTCTCAGCAACACATTGGTATGCTGACAGGAAATCGGAGACAAGGATTCTGACTCAAGGCGTCATACAGAAGATGGTTAACCCTGTGTTAGCGAAGTGAATAACTATATTTGGATTCATCAATATCATGTGTGATCAATATTATCATATGGTCCTCCGTCCTGGGTCTTGTGTCTCTAGATCACCGAGACAGCTGTAGTACCCTCCACGGACTCATAGTTCACATGTGCCAACGCTTGGACAACCATAAGAATCTGATCTGACGGGTAAGTGCAGTGCAGAAAAGAAAAGTGCGTGAAATTTTAAAATAGGATAGAGAATCTCATTATAATATTTTTATTCAGCCAAGACCTCTTCCTAACTAAAAACCAAGAACAGCGCAAAACATTACTACTGCATGTTGGAACTGGCCCTTCTTGCAGGGTCATCCTCAAACTTTTTGCTTCTTCCTCCCTTATTTTTCCTGACCCGTGGCTATTGGCAATAGGACTCTGCGCACTTTACCACTGCTGATCAGTGCTAAAGTGCATATGCTCTCTATGTAAATTGTTATTCTGATTGGATATACATGTTTGGCATATTTGTATCACCATGAAGTCCCTAGTAAAGTGCACTGGGTGTGCCAGGGCTGGTGATGACAAATGCTACTAGTGGGCCTGCAGCACTGATTGTGCCACCCACATGAGTAGCCCTAAAATGGTGTCTCAGGCCTGCCACTGCAGTGCCTGTGTGCAGTTTAGAACTGCCATGTCCTCCTGGTCAGTGTCCCCACTGACCAGGCCTAACCCTTCCCTTTTCATGCACATCAGTCACCCCTATGGAAGGCCCAAGGTACCCCCCTGGGCAGGGTGCAGTGTATGTGAAAGGTAGAGCATGTACTGGTGCAGGTAACATGTTCTGGTAGTGAATTACAGCCATTTTCGTTTTTCACTATTGTAAGGCTATCTTGCTCCATAGATTAACATGGGGGATGCTGGCTACAGTGGTTAACAGCATTTCTTCCCATAGGAACAAGATAGGACATAAGTATCTAGTATACCTGAACTCAGAATTTAATAACACATCTTTTAGGAAAGGTTGTTTTTAAATCCTGTGTTTGAGAACAGCACTTTTAGAAAGTTGCTGTTCTCTTGTCTGACCCTTCTGTGTGCCTGGGCCTGTTTGTGTATTGACTGTCTGGTTTGAGAGTGACAGGGGCTGGGGAATTCCCCAGGCGGAAATTCCCCTGGATGAGTCAGCACTAGGCTGAATGACTGCATTTGCAACTGGAGTAGTGGGAGGAGTTAGCACCTGGGCTGAATAGGGCTGTGCCTGCCTTTCACAATGCTGGCTCCACCCCCCTGCTGGGCGGCTGAGGACCCTGCCCCTCACTCTGAAAGGAAGTCAGAAGCCAGCAAAACAAAGTACTCAGAAAAACCCCAGAACTGGTTCAGACCGGGCTCAGGGCCCACATGCACAGAGAGAACAAATACTTTAGGGGTATAAGTACAGGACCCCTGACAACAGAAAATTAGATCATCCTGGAAATCAAGAAGGAACCTCTGCCAAGGAGAAAGCTGAAACTGAAGAAGGAAGATTGTCCTGCTGTTGCTCTGCTGGACTGACCTGTTGCTTTGCTGCCAGGGAGAGGGGAAGGACTTTGCTGTGTGCTGTGTCCCCTGTCTTGAAGGAATCTCCAAGGGCCTGAGAAGAGCTGGCTCCCTGTTTTGAAGTCCCAGGAACAAAAGGGCTTCACCCCCAGCTTCCCTGAACTCTGCTGAGAGAGTTCTGTCCTTCCTAGAGTGCTTGATCCAGTTGTGGGGCCTCTGGAAGTTGTACCTGTGCTGGGAAGCTTGAAACTAAGCTTGAGTGACTTTTGAAACTGAAAAGTGTCGCATCGCCCGCTTGCGGAGCGCATCCCCGACAGTGCGAGAAGATTCTTGCCGCTACGAAGGTCGAGATCGTCGCAGCGCCTGACGCCGCTGCCAGAGACGTCGCATCCTTCGTTTGCGGGACGCACCAGACCGGTGCGGGAGAATCAAACATCGCTGCGAGTATCGTCGCAGAGCCTGTCGTCGCTGGGTGAGAACGCCGCACCGCTTGCTTGCGGACCGCATCACGTCGCTGCGAGCATCGTCGCAGAATCATCGCATCGAGGAGCTGCGAGAGAGAGGATCACCGCTGGACCGCGCATCGTCGCCCCGGAGATCGTCGCAGCACCTACGAGATCGTCGCATCGTGCCTTTGCGAGAACAGACTTCCTACGGAACCTACGCACCGGAATCCATACAAGTGGCCTTCCTCCCCATACAGACCGGATTCGTCGCAACACGCCCGCTGCTGCAGCGGGGCTGTCGCAAACGCCTCCCCAGGGTCTCAGGAGCTACGCATCACTTGTTTTCCACCGCACCAGCTTCTGCTTTTGGAACTTTGTTGCAACTAAAAGGTACTGTGAGTAAACGTGACGCTACTGTGAACTTTTCACGCATCTGTAGAGAATTCTATCGCAACGTAGAGAATTCTATCGCAACGTAGAGAATTCTATCGCAACGTAGAGAATTCTATCGCAACCTAAAGAATTTTAACGCAACCTTAAGAACTCTTTTTGAAACCATATTCTTGAACTGTGTATGTTGGATTTTTGTTGTTTTGGTCTTGTGTAGTTTAGATTAAAAATACCTTTATTTTTCTAAACTGTTGTGGAGTCAGTTTGTGGTGTTTTCACTGTGTTACTGTGAGTGTTGGTACAAATACTTTACGCAGTGCCTCTGGTTAGCCTAGACTGCTCGTGCCAAGCTACCTAGAGGGTGAGCAGGGGTTATCTCAGAGGGTTATCTCCTTGCCCTGACTAGAAGCAAGGGTCCCCATTTGGACAGTGGTACCTACCTCTGCCAACTAGAGACCCCCAGATCCAACACTGCAGTTTAACAAATATCTGCATAGGGGCCAACATGTTTCAGCCTTAACGGGAAATGGACCCTAGGCTTTCTTCAGGGCCTCTGTTCTCATATCAATGCGACTGCAAAACTAGTGTTGGTGAAAAACTCAATTTAAACGAAAATATTGCTATGGTATATTATTAACAGTAAAGGATATAAGTCTCCATAAACTGTAACTTCACTCCTCCGGCACCTGGTACCTCTGTTGGATCCAGTGTGCCCGGGGAAGAGACCTCACCTCGTCCTGGACCTGGCTCAGGCATAGTGAGACCCCGCTCTGTCCGGCGTTGCCTCTGGCCGTGCCTCTGGCCCCCTGTCTCAGCCACAGCCAGAGGCAACGCCGGACAGAGCGGGGTCTCACTACGCCTGAGCCAGGTCCAGGACGAGGTGAGGTCTCTTCCCCGGGCTGTTCTTGGT
Organism: Lissotriton helveticus; assembly: GCF_964261635.1. Lineage (NCBI taxonomy): Eukaryota > Metazoa > Chordata > Amphibia > Caudata > Salamandridae > Lissotriton > Lissotriton helveticus. The sequence goes on along the minus strand of NC_136057.1, from coordinate 784,166,934 downwards.
TTTCAGTTAGGAAGAGGTCTTGGCTGAATAAAAATATTATAATGAGATTCTCTATCCTATTTTAAAATTTCACGCACTTTTCCTTTCTGCACTGCACTTACCCGTCAGATCAGATTCTTATGGTTGTCCAAGCGTTGGCACATGTGAACTATGAGTCCGTGGAGGGTACTACAGCTGTCTCGGTGATCTAGAGACACAAGACCCAGGACGGAGGACCATATGATAATATTGATCACACATGATATTGATGGGAATCCAAATATAGTTATTCACTTCGCTAACACAGGGTTAACCATCTTCTGCATGACGCCTTGAGTCAGAATCCTTGTCTCTGATTTCCTTTCAGCATACCAATGTGTTGCTGAGACATAATATGTATTCCTGATTAGATTCTCAGATGATAGACCCATAGGTTTGTTAGGTTGTTCATATACAGGTCCCAGTAGCTCCCAGATGGGGAATAAGGGGGACGTTAAGTATAACGCGGGGCAATTGGAAGGAATTGATAAACTTACGGAGACCTTCCTCAAGATTGCGCGAACGCTAACCCATGCACCCTGCCAGGAGGAGGAGGAGTACGGAGAAAATTGCGACACTGTCACCACTATTGTAGACCCTGACGGCGGGTTTCCCTTAGAGGGAGAGGGTGTATCGGAGGATGATTTCTCCTCCGATGAGAATAAGGACTGCCGCCCGGGACTGCCGTCAGTCCCGGGTTGGGGATGGGGTCCACTCGGACATGTTAGAGCCTACCCAAATTTACCATCCTAGGTTGGCGGAGTGGATCCCTGATACTCGGACATGTACGAGCCTACCCAAATTTACCATCTTAGGTCGCCGTAGTGGATCCCTGACACCAAAGTGGCAGAGTATGTGGCGGGAAAAATCCATCAACCCTTTGAAAGGGAGGTCAGGAATAGGATGAGGGGAGAATGCACCAGGCCCTCACTGAATGGGAAGGTGGCACAAGTGCCTGAAATTGATGAGAAACTATGTAACTTTTTCTCCAAGTATATGAGGGATCCCAAGAAAGGAATTGATAGCTCTTGGAAGTGGTAGGGCCCTTGATCCAAATTATTCAATTGGCGGAGCATTCTAAAGAGTTAGGATCCCCTTTGTCGACAGATATTGTGGCTGGTTGGGCGCACTACCCTAAACCCTAAAACACTACCCCCTCCACTACCCAAACACCACTGCACTACCCTAAACCCTAAAATACTACCCCCAGCACAACACCCTACACTACCCAAACATAACTGCACTACTCTAAATCCTAAAACACTACCACCAGCACAACTCCCTACACTACCCAAACACCACTGAACTACCTAAAACCCTTAATCTACCCCCAGTACAACCCCTAAACTACACAAACACCTCTGTACTACCCTAAAGCCTAAAACACTACCTCCATTACGACCCCCTTCACTAAACAAACACCACTGCACTGCCTTAAACCCTATAACACTACCCCAGGACAACCCCCTACACTACACAAACACCACTGCACTACCCTAACCACTAAATTCACCCCCAGCATGACCCCCCACACTACACTAACACCACTGCATTACCCTAAACCCTAAACACTAACCCCAGCATGACCCTCTTCACTACCAAACACCACTACATGACCCTAAACCCTAAAACTCGACCCCCTACACTACACCAACACCACTGCACTACCCAAAACCCTAAAACACTAGAACACAGCATGACCCCCTACAGTACACAAAACACCGCTGCACTACCCCAACCCTAAAACACTAACCCCAGCACTACCCCCTACACTACCCAAACACCACTGCACTACCCCAACCCCTAAAACACGAACCCCAGCACTACCCCTACACTACACAAATACCACTGCATAACCCTAAACCCTAAAACACTACCCCAGCACTACCCCCTACACTACCCAAACACCACTGCACTACCATAAACCCTAAAAAACGACCCCTAGCACAACCCCCTACACTACACAAACACCACTGCACTACCCTAAACCCTAAAACACTACCCCCAGCATGACTCCCTACACTACCCAAACACAACTGCACTACCCTATACCCTAAATCTACCACCAGCATGACCCCCTACACTACCCAAACACCACTGCACTACCCTAAACCCTAAAACACTACCACCAGCATGACCCACTACACAAACACCACTGCACTACCCTAAACCCTAAAACACTACCCCAAGCAAGACCCCCTACACTACTGCACTACCATAAACCGTAGAACACTACCCCAGCGCAACCCATACACTACCCAAACACCATGCACTACCCTAAACCCTAGAAAAAAAGCACCCCATGCTCAATCCCCCTTACCTCTAACTCCTTGTGGTTCCTCTCTCCTCATGGTTCCTGCTTTACGTCGTCTCTGAGGGGCGGTGCACGTCATTGTGTGGAAACAAAACAGCCTCTGTTTCCTTACAACATCGTGGATTGTCTACATGTTTTTGGAATGCATGGTCATTTACCATACATACCTTACAACTACAATTTTTGTAAAGGCATGCATAGTAAATGACTATGAGTTCTAAACAAATATGTAGTAATGACTGCAATGTACAACGCATGCATGGTAATGCATGTGTTGAAATGGTATCGCAAAGTAAAAAAGTTGCTGTAACCGCTGTTTACCAATCAAAGCTGGCCCCTGTTCTTCAGTGAGACGTTTATTTGATTAATTAGGAGGAAGGAATGTGTTTTTTTTACCGAAAAGTGCATTCCCATCTGTTGTATTGTGAAAGTATCCACGTGGCCTGGTTTCACTTCCGGTGAGAAAGTGGAAGAGTCTGTTTGGATCTAAAGAAGTTCTATTGTTGGATGGGGCTGGGCGACACATTATCAGAAAACATAGCTAATGGAAAGAGTCCTCCCTGAAGTGTGGATCAGTGCCATGAGAGGTCAAGGAGTGTGTGTCCCACCGCAGTATGACCGTACGGTGTGACCCATGTGCGGCCTCCAGGGTACCGGAGGCAGAAGCGGCATCGCAGGTCCTCTTAAAGACCGTTTTAGCATTAATTCTACATTTTGGTACTGGGGCATTTTAACTTTGTTGTTCCTGCCAGATACAAAGAGAAGATCCTGTGTTATTCTATGCCCTTGTTACCTTTTTTGTGGGTTGTGGTGCTTGTTACTTCTCTGCCCTGCTGTGCACATGAGTTCTGCCGGAGAGGAAGGATGTGGTCCAGTCCAGGTTCTCTCTTGGATCCTGTCATCTTGTAGGCGTGTTCGTAGTGTGCGGTGGCAGACCGCGTCGAAGGCGGCTGACAGGTCCAGGAGGATGAGGGCTACTGTTTCTCCGTTGTCAAGCAGGGTCCTGATGTCATCGGTGGCAGCGAGGAGGGCAGTTTTGGTGCTGTGGTTGCTGCGGAACCCGACTCGTATGGGTCCACGATGCTGTTCTCCTCGAGGAAGCGGATCAGCTGTTTGTTGATGATTTTTTTGGTGACCTTCTCCAGGAACGGGAGCAGGGCGATGGGTCGGAAGTTCTTGAGGTCCTTGGGGTCCGCCTTGGGATTCTTGAGTAAGGCGTTGATTTCGGCGTGCTTCCAGCTTTCCAGGAAGGTTGCTGTCTCAAAGGAGATGTTGATTACTTTCCGGAGATGTGGTGCAACGGCTGTGCTGTCTTTGTTGAAGATGTGGTGAGGGCATGGGTCTAGCGGTGATCCGGAGTGGATGGTGTTCATGATCTCACTCGTGTCCTCGTCGTTGATGCTGGTCCATGACCGGGCGGTTGGTGCAGGTGGTGGTTGCAATGGTTGTTGGGGCGGTCATGGCATTAAAGCTGTCCTGGATATCAGTGATCTTTCGGTGGAAGAAGGTGGCTAGCGCGTCGCACAGGACTTCAAAAGGCGTAATTTCATTGGTGTTAGAGCTGGGGTTGGAGAGTTCCTTCACAATGTTGAAGAGCTCTTTGCTGTTGTGTGCTTTGTGATCCAGGCGGTCTTTGAATGAGGCCATCTTAGCGGTTCTGATGAGTTGATGGCATCTGCGCGTGGTGTTCTTATGGGCTGTGTAGCTGTCCGTTGTTCATTTGCGGAGCCAGTTCTTCTCCAGTTTTCGTCATGTTCGTTCGGCCTGGAGGTCTTCGGTGAACCTGGTGGCTTTCTTGTTGGTGTGTCTGTTTGAGGGTGTCTTGAGCAGGGCCCAGTTGGTGGTTAGCTGGTCTTCTGTGACCTTGCTCAAGCAGCGTCGAGGCGTCTGTTGGGTGCGGTGGTGCGTGGTGGGCTTCCTGAAAGTGAAGTGGATGCAGTGGTGGTCGGTCCAGCTGGGTTCGGTGGTGTGGTTGAAGGAGACATGGGGGCTTGCAGTGAAGATGGGGTCCAGCGTGAGGCCTGCGGTGTGGGTTGGTGTTGTCACGAGCTGTCTGAGTCAGAGGTTGGCGAGGTTGGCGATCAGGGTGGTGGAGTTGGTGTTGTTGTTCTTCTCGATGTAGAAGTTCAGGTACCCGAGGAGGATGTAGTCTGTGGATGAGAGGGCATGTGTGCTGATGAAGTCAGCAATAGAGTCGCTGAACTGCGGTCGGGGCCCGGGGGTCTGTAGATGAGAGTTCCTCTGAGGGAGGTGTTGGGGTCGGTGTGAATCTGGAAGTGCATGTGTTCGACGGTGCTGAGGGTATCATCGGTGTTGGTCGAGACTTTGATGGTGTTCGTGTGGACGATGGCGATTCCTCCTCTGGGATGGCCTTCTGGGGTGGCTATGGCGATGTCGGGAGCTGAGGTGGGGTTCAGCCAGGTCTCCGTCAGGAAGGCAATGTCTGGGGAGGTATAATAGAGAAGGCCTCATAGTTCGACGGCATGTTTGTGGGTGGAGCAGGTGTTGAGGAGTATGCATCTAAGGTAGTTGGGTCCTTCGGGTGGTGGTTTTGCGTGTCGAGTGCTGGTGAAGCAGCAGTTCCGGCATGTGAAGGGTCCTTGGGTGCGCTTCGGGATGGCCTGGTAGCAGGTGTGTTCTCGTCCGGGGTTGACTGCGTGGAGGGTGCTGGCATCGTAGCGCTGTCAGTCGTTGTAGTGTTTGCAGGGGCCAGGGGTTCTGGCACTGGGCGAGGTCCAGGCATAGACGGGCTTGCCTGAGGCATGCCTTTGGCGCGCCAGCGGCACGGCCGCACTGCGGCCTACATATAAGGGTAGGTGGGAGGGAGGACCAGCTGGGAGGCGAGACCGGGGCGGCCTATGGGCGAGTGAGGGGGTGGGGCTGCAGGGAAGCAGCGGTGGGAATGCGGCAGAGCAGTGTGCTGGTGACAAAAGGGGGTCAGGGACAGAGAGTAAACAAATGGCAGTAAGGAAAAAAACAATTTACAATAAGGAAAAAAACGATTCACAATACAAGGAAGGGGCACAGAAGTAAACGTGGGTGACAGTAACAATATTACAACAGGCAAAGAGCGGAGAGGAGGAGTTGCGAACTTACGGCAGCAGCAGGGGAGAGGCACTGACACAGCGGAAGTGCTGTGCGGCATGGGGAGCGGCCTGGCCTGCAAGCAGGGTCAAGTGTTGCTCAGCAGAGCGTTGCTTTAGCATAGTGTGCTGCAGGGGCGCAACTAGGTCTTAATTTCGGGGGGGGCTAACATGGCAAATGAAGGGGCGTGGCTAATGTTAATCAATGGGGCGGGGCTAAAATGGCAGATAATCAGGATCGATTAATGTTCAGGTCAAGCGGAGAAAACATGCAACCATAAAATTACCCCCTCGCACCCCAAAACCCATTACCACCCTGAACCCTGAAATCATCCCCCTAGAACCCCAAACCCCATATCCGTGCTAATCTCTAAAATTACACCCTTACCCCCCAAAACCCATACCCACCCGAACCCTAAAATTACCTCTGGCACCCCAAAACCCATACCCGCACTGATCTCTAAAATTACACCCTTGCCCCCTGAAATCCATTACCACCCTAAACCCCAAAATTACCCCCCCACCACCCCACAACCCATTACCACTCTGAACCCTAAAATAACCCCCCTGGAGACCCAAAACTCATACCCGCGCTGATCCCTAAAATTACACCCTTGCCCCGCCAAAACCCATACCCACCCTGAACCTTAAAATTACCCCTGGCATTCCAAAACCCATACCCATGCTGAACATTAAATTCTCCCCTGGCACCCCAGAACCCATGCCCACCCTGAACCCTAAAATTTCCCCATGACACCCGAAAACCCACACCCACCCTGAAAACTAAAATGTCCCCCCCTCACACCCTAAAACCCATACCCGCACTGAACCCTAAAATGAACCCCATGGCACCCCAAAACCCGTTACCACCCTAAACCCTAAAATTACTCCCTGACACCCCAAAACCCATACCCACCCTGAACCCTAAAATTGCCCCCCTGACACCCGAAAACCCACACCCACCCTGAAACCTAAAATGTCCCCCCTCACACCATAAAACCCATACCCGCACTGAACCCTAAAATGAACCCCATGGCACCCCAAAACCCATTACCACCCTAAACCCTAAAATTACTCCCTGGCACCCCAAAACCCATACCCACCCTGAACCCTAAAATTGCCCCCCTGACACCTGAAAACCCACACCCACCCTCAACCCTAAAATTCCTCCCTCACGTCCTAAAACCCATACCCACCCTGAACCCTAAAATTAACTCCATAGCACCCCAAAACCCTTAACCAAACCAAACCCTAAAATTACCCCTGGCACACCAACACCCATACCTACGCTGAACCCTAAAATTACCCCCTGGCAACCCAAAACCCACACCCACCCTGAACCCTAAAGTTACCCACTAGCACCCCAAAAAAAGAACACTACAAACTTACACTACATTTGCATATTCGGAGGGAACTCCTCTTTGACGTTTCCATGTATGTAAGTCAAAAACAACATTCACTTAGAGTACCCTAGATATGCAGGCAGTAGGTAATGCTGTGCTGAAGAATGCATTAAAGTTACTGAAACTGACATAAAAAAACGGCTGCCTGCTCTTCTGATACTATTCAGTTAAGTTGGGCTGATCAGCAGCATTGCGTCCTGGCATCCAGCCCCTCCCGAAAATCTCACAGTGTGGACAGGTGTGGGTCAAATGTTTCCTGGTTTCTCCTTGCCAGGGCCTCCTCTGCTTCTGCATCGTTGGTGCCCTCGGATGCAAAAAGAGAAATGGCCCTGTTCACCATTCATCTGGTGAGCAGTGCCCTGAATGTGAATTCCCTACAAGTGAGAGACAGCAGGGGGAAATGGATGTCCAGTGCAGGTGAAGCTTTTCCTTTGTAAATTAATTCCTGTTGGCGTCATAGCCCAGGGTTTGCTGTCTGTGCACTTGTATGGAATACACATCCATACAAGTGCGCAGAAAGCACACCCTGGGTTATGACACCAGCAGAAATTCCTTTACGAAGGAAAAGCGTCACCTGCACTGGCCAGCCCTTTCCCCCTGCTGTGCACTTCACACCCCATGCTCACAATACATCAAGTGCTTAGGTGAAATCCCTGCCTTCAGGCAAGGATATCACCTTGGCGCCAGTAAAGGAAAACAAGAGGTGGGGGCAGGGGGTTCATTCACTGAAACTGTTCAGAGGCTGGCTGGCTCGGGCTGCTGGGCCTCTCAGAAAGCATCATAAAAATTACATTCTCAGCTCAGTGCATGTCAAATTAGCCTGGGCTGAAGAAGACGACGGCGGGGGGGGGGGGGGCTGAAGCCCGGTGAGCCCAATGGGTGTTGCGCGCCAGGTGTGCTGCATGGTTCTGCCTCCACAGTCATAGTATACTTATATATAATTAATACGTATCATTCCACCTACCGCAAGCAGACTATTGGCCCAACATTCTCTTCAGGGGTCACAGCCCCTACGCCGGAAACGGCAAGGCTCACCCCAAACCTACTGATGCTCTGTGCCAATCAACGGCAGGATACATAAGTCTCAGAGAAGGTGGCAAGACCATGAGTGAAGAGCACTTTATGAAGCGAGTATAATGCCTCTTACATACATCAAGACAGCTGCAACTGTAATGTAATATTTTATTTGTATATGATTAATTAAAATCTTTACAAAAGTATAAAAGCCATATGACAATAAAAGTAATTTAACTTTTTTTTTTAAATTGCAACAGTTACTGTGGTCAATTCAAGGTTGTTACTAAGTCCCAATGAGTCTTTCAAGTATGATTGTTAGGTCAAAGAACTTCACAACCTGACAGTTCAGTTTGATGTTGCTGGTAGTGAAACACAGTTTAACTGCCTGCCTACAGGTCCGAACAGCATGTGATCTAAAAAATGGTAGCAGTAGGTTGTGCCTCAGATCCCTTAATCTCGGGCATATACATATCACGTGGACAATGTCCTCCTTGCCCGATTTACACAGGCGACACAAGTCCGAGGCATGAGATCTCTCCCATGGAGGCAGGTGCGGTAATATCGGGATAGCCCCAAGGCGCAGTTTTAGAAACTTTTCTTTAACTTTTATTTTCATCCCGATGTTAAGATAGGCTTGTGGCCGTATTTTACCGTAATCTCCTACCGTTATCCATCCATGCGCTCTGTTGGCTAGATCTTTCTTGTCTTCTATTGCTGAGATTATCCGAGCAGACTTTTTTTGAAGGACTGGAGGTCTATGGCTGTTTCCCATATGTCAGATAAACCTAGCACTTCAAGAGATCCAAATAAGTAGTCCCTATGCAGTGAAGTGCGACATCTGAGTAGCTCTTCCCAGACGCTAGCATTTAGAGAGTCAGAGTCAGAGTCGCGGATCTTGCGAAGTTAACTACATATGCACTCCGTCTTTCTAGTGCTTGTTTGACAAGAAGCATATTTGGGGAGGTTAAAGATGGCCCTGTAAGAGTTGGCTATAACTGTGTCCAACAGTGCGGCTTCCTTCCCATGCAGAGATTCACTCCCGTAGGTGAGCGTTGGTTGAAGTTTTGCTCGGAGGATTTCAAGGAAGGGTTTAAGGGTAAGGTCCGGGAGTTTGGGCTTTAGTGATTTTAGTGCAATGTAGGTCATTGTTGCCTTCCCTCGGATAGACTGGAGCTGAGGCCTAGACATGTTCTTAGAATCCAGCACGACACCAAGGTACTTATATGTGGCTACCCGTTCAAGCTTTTCTCTGTTCAGGTACCAACAAGGGATCCTTTTCTTCCCGTTCACCGTCATGACCTTGGATTTGTTAAGGTTTATTTGTCGGGCATTCTTTACCGAGAAGGCATGGGTACAGTTCAGGAGATGCTGAAGGCCTATTGGCGACCGGCTTATCAGCACTAAGTCATCCGCATATAGCAGACTTGAGAGGGTGGCTTTTCCTAGCTTGGGTGCATGATTGCGGCATTTGTCGAGTTCTCCAGGTAAATCCGAAATAAACAGATTGAATAAGATGGGCGCTAATAAACACCCCTGCTTTAGTCCTTTAGTTGTCCTAATCGGCTTCGAGAGGTGTTGGCCAGTTCCAAGTTTAATTTTAACCCAGGTGTTAGAGTGAAGCAGTATTAGGATATCCAAGAGGTGTTTCGGAATGCCCCAATTAAATAGTTTTTCGCAGAGTTTGTTTCGGTCCACGTGGTCAAAGGCAGCAGTATAGTCGATGAATGAGAGGAATAGCGGTAGCTTAGTAGTTTTTACTTCACCCATCAGTAGGGACAAGGCCATGATGTTAGTTGTTGTCCCTTGGCCTTTACGGAAACCCGTTTGATTGGGAGGGATAATGGCTTTTTCGGACGCCCATGCCGATAGTTCCTCCAGGATGAGTCCGGCGAAGTATTTTGCTTCTATATCAAGCAAAGCAATGAGGCGATAGCTATTGGGATTACTCTTGCTCCCATGTTTATAGATTGGGCTTATAACGGACCCATGCCAGGAGTCCGGAAGAGACAAAGTAAGTCTAGCCTCGTTAAAAACTAGCCCCAGGGATGCACTCTAGAAAGCTACGTCAGATTTACACAACATTGTAGGGATTCCATTCGGCCCCGGAGCTCCATTCCGTCGCCCCTTGGTGATTCGCCGTCCGATGTCTGCTGCGGTAAATCCAGTGAGCACTATCTCAGCGTCCTTTACAGGTCTTCCTTCCCATTTTAGATAGTCAGGTTGCGGAGGGTTGATACCCTCACCTTCCCGCATTCCGCACGCATATTCCCCCCTTTGATTGTTAAAGTTACCATCATGACCAAGCTTTGTAATTTCATGCAGGGTGAATTTGTTGTTGTGTCTCCTGTATTATTGTCATTATTAAAATGTGACAGTAAGTATTTGGTCCATACTTCCTCTGCTATGTGCGAATTTTGCCCCAGATGGGCAGGGTTCTGTATTCTTTTCACCATATGCCAGAACCTAGAGCTGTTTTTCTGCTTCCCTTCATAGAGGAGTTTACCCCAAAGATCTTCGTTTCTTAGCTTTTGACTTTCCCATTTCAGCCGTTTGAGTTGCTTTTTTTGCTTCCCTCAGCACTACTTGCAGACTATGGTTTCCCTGGTCCTTTCGCATCCGCCGCAAAGTTTGATTGTGACGATAGTGCGCTGGATACATCTCCAATTAGGGTCGGTAGATAGCGAAAGGTTCGTGTTTTGGTTACGGTTTTGACCCAGTTGAGGGCTTTTAGTGTTTCGGGAACGTTGCCCCGGTGAGCAGATTCTGGCTCCCTTTAGTATTGAATTAGGGTTTTTTTTAGGCTGAAGTTGAGTGGAAGGTAAAAGGGGAGTCGGATAGCGGGGTTGCCTTTCCAGTTTTAAGGCAATATCCCATTGCTGGAACATTACCTCCTCTTCCAAAATTTTATTAGCTATCTCCAGAGAGATCCAAGTTGTTTTAGTGATATCAGTCGAACTGATGCTTGCAAGTTTTTTTTTTTTAAAACTTTTTATTAAATATAAGTCACATAAAACAGAAACAGAAACAACAACCGGACGCAAGGCAGTACTATCATTACAGAGTTACAGCGTGCGGGCGGGGGGCAGAGGGACCAGAAGCAATCAAATGTCTAAGTCTGCGTGGAGGAAACATCGGGTCGGGGAGACGGCGGGTTAATATCAAGTTCCGGAAGGGGGGGAGTACATATTTCACCACGATACACATTCCATTGAGTCCATATCTTCCCCCATTTCCAGGGCGTGCCCCGGGAGACATACACCGTTTTTTCCCTGAAAATACACCAGTCCAAGTTCTGTTTCCAGAGCTGAACTGTCGGGGATCTCTGGGCACCCCATAGCTGGGCAATGTCTCTCTTGGCAATCATATTTCCTAAGGTCACCCAGCGAATTTGCACCACACTATAATCATTCGGTTCCCATACATTCAGTAAACATCTCCTCGCCTCAGGCATCGACCGCACACCCGTAACCTCACTCATAATCTCATGCACACGAGACCAATATTGCATCACTACTGGACATTCCCAAATGATATGGAGAAACGTTCCCACGAGACCACAGCCACACCTACACAGACCATCCACCGAAAAGCCCATACGTACCAGACGAGGACCGGTCACATACACCCTGTGTAGGATGTTAAGCTGGACGAGTCGGAGCCGCGCCGGGATCGCTACCTCTTTAGGGGAGGAGATCGCAGCCTGCCAGTCTTCATCATCAAGTTCCAGCCCATCGCTAGTCCACACCTCATGGAGGTGACATAAGAGATCGGCCCTTGAATTGATCAATTTTTTATATATAAGCGAGATCGTGCTGTCAGGAACGTACCCATCCAGTATCCTATCTTCGAGCGGGGACGCCTCCGGTATCTCCGTACCCGAGGGAAAGACTGAGATCACCGCGTGACGAATTTGCAAGTACCGAAAAAATTCCCTATCATGCAAATCATATTCAGTTCTCAACTCATCAAACGTTTTAACTCTCCCCTTGGTCCACACGTCATTCACCTTGCTGATACCGATCACATCCCACCTATCAAAACCCTTCGACCTCCAAAGGGACCCAAGTGTATCCGATGCGTACAGCGAAGTCGCACGGGTCAACCTATCAGCCCAACCTAGAGCCACCGTAGCACGACGCCAGACCTGGACTGCCGTCCTAGTCGGGCCCGTGAGGGACCTACCGGCAGATCTAGAATAGAGAGCCCTATTGTAATCTCCGCCAGGCAGTAGCCACTTGTCCATCTCAAAGGCCGGATTCGGCAAAGGAGCATAGGTACAGTGATTAATAGCCACTAACTGAGATGCCCAATAGTATCGGCGAATATCAGGGAGTGCAACACCGCCATCGTACCATGGAAGCGTCAATTTCGCAAAAGCAATACGAGAGCGGCCCCCCCACACCAATTGTCTTTGTAAACTTTCAATCTCTCGGAAATAACTAGCAGGCACGGCGTCTAATGTATTCTGCAACGCGTAGAGGAAACGGGGTAGCGACATCATCTTGAACAACACCGCCCTTCCGAGGGGAGAGAGAGGGAGTCTACCCCAGGCAAGGACATCGGCACGGAGGCGCTGGAGAGGAGGCAGCAAAATGCGTTCGTATCGAAGTCCTGGGTCCAGAGTAATAAAGATTCCCAAATATTTAAATCCCTCCCGCACTACCGTAATGGGACAGCCGCGGGGCAAAATAGGAGCGTCTCCCGAAAGGACATAGACACAAGACTTCGACCAGTTAATAACAAGGCCAGAGTTCTTGCGGAACGAGGTCAAGACATCAAAGAGAACTATCAGTGATTTACGCGGGGAAGTAAGATATAGCAGAATGTCGTCTGCATATGCGGTCTTCAAATTCTGGAGTCCATCTAATACCCTTCAAGGATGGCTCCCACCTCAACCATGCCGCCAGTGGCTCCAAGGCAAGGGCGAACAAAAGAGGAGACAAAGGACAGGCCTGGCGTGTGCCCCTACCAAGCGCAAAGGAAGCAGAGACACAACCGTTCACAACCACTTGAGCCAAGGGGTCGGTGTAAAGCAGCTTCACCCAGTCAATGAAGGCCGAACCGAAACCAAATTTAGCAAGGACCGCCCATAAGTACGGCCATTCTAGCGTATCAAACGCCATAGTGGCGTCTAAAGACGCCAAAACGGCCGGTTCACGCAACGTTCCCGCTCGCGCGAGAACGCCATGTAGTCGCCGGAGGTTAAGCGCAGTGTTGCAAAGCGGTATAAAGCCAGATTGGAACGGATGAACCAGGTCGCTTATAACAGTGACCAATCTATTAGCAAGCAATTTAGCCAGGATCTTCTGTTCAGCGTTGATCAAAGATATAGGTCGGAAGGAGGTGCAACGATCACGTGGCTTACCCTCCTTGGGAATCACCACTATAGTCGCCAGTCTCTGATCAGGAGGGAGGGAACCTGTCTCTAGTGACTCCAAAAACATCGAGCGTAAATGCGGGGCTATCATATCTGGGCGGAGTTTGTAGAGCTCAATAGGAAGCCCGTTGGGGCCTGCGGCTTTCCCGGAACGAACAGAGCGGATAGCAATCGCAACCTCCTCCACCGTAGGCGGCGCGTCAAGAAGTTCCCTTTCGGGGTCAGACAGACATGGCAGCGCAATGTCGCGCAAAAGCAAGCGCGAATCCTGTTCAGGTCTATCGGACACAGGGGAATACACTTCCCGGAAATAATCAGCAAAACATTCAACTATTGCAGCCGGCTCAGTGAGACTCGCTCCATTCACATCCACAATGACTGGAACCACTCGACTCGCACTCTCCCTTTTATCCAGCCAGGCAAGCAGCTTCCCCGCCTTATCACCAACATCGCACAGGCGTCCCCGCTGTTCCCTGCTCATCACTTTCGCAGCATCCGTGACCAACGCTCTATATTCAAACTGTTTAAGACCCAACAGGTGTAATCCATCTGGGGTGACCTCAGTCTCCAGCTCTCCCTCCAGAGCAGTAATTTCACCCTCAATACGGACAACGTCTTCCCGACTTTTCCTCTTAACGCTACTAATCAGGGAGAGGGCCTGGCCCCGGATAACAGTTTTATACGCCTCCCACAATGAGACCGAGGAGGAGACAGATCCGACATTCTCCGCAAAATAATGGTCAAGCGTTTTGATCAATTCCACTCTAACCTTGGGATCACGGAGGAACCAGGGGTTGATCGGGGCCAAACGGCCCTCCGTCCCCAGCTGCGCATCCACCACCAACCAGATCGGGGAGTGATCTGAAATACCCCTGGCTAGATGCTTCACCTCCCGTATTGCGGAGGCCTGGGCAGAGGGCATCAGAACATAGTTGAGTCTCGAGAGACTACCATGCGCCCCAGAATGAAAGGTGTACTGCGGAGTCCTCGGGTGAAGCAGTCGCCAGCAATCGGTGAGCCCCAGGGCCTCGAGGAAGTCACTTAACCATGATTGAGCCTTCGGAAGTTCCCGGGGAGGATAGCGATCACACATCCCCGAAATCACTGAATTAAAATCCCCGCCCACCACCAACAAACCCTCTGGGACTCCCAGGATAACCCTTCCCAGGTCGGCATAGGTAGTAGACTGGAGGCCAGGTGGAATGTAGACAGAAAGCAAGGTTACCACCTTTCCCTCCCAGCGCCCTACAATGGCGGCATACCGTCCCCTATCGTCAAGGATGGTCTCATCAATAGCAAGAGGGAGGGAGTTCCGGACCAGAATGCCCGCCCCCCTAGATCCAGAAGTGAAACTCGAGTGTGCCAGGAGACGATAGCCACGCCTATTCAGCGCATGGCACGTATTTCCAAGCAAGTGCGTCTCCTGGAGCAAAACAACATCAGAGAATAGACGTCTCAACAGTTGCAACACCACTCCCCGTTTAATCCTATCCCCCAACCCATTGACGTTCTAACACAACAACCGAAGTCCCCTACCCCCCATCCCAGCACGTAGCCCCGCCCACATCCCACACCCAGTGCAACGCTGTACAAGAAAAGGTCGACATTACTGTGCCCTGTGAATAAACATAAAACCTAAACTCGAACCCCCATTCCCCAACAAAGACCCACACATCTCACCCCCCACCGCGCACCCCTGCGTGAGACCAAATAGCCACCCCAACTTGCAGTGTGCCTGTCGCCCAAATACCCAACTAATCTACGAAAAAAAACCCAGAGGAGGAAGGGTCACCCACCCCCCGCCCACCCCCAAAAGGAAGAAACGTTTGCAAGCAATAATATCATGGCATCAAACCACAGCTGAAAATCAAGTCCTTGGAAAGGGGACCGATCCCGATCCCTATTCTTGGTCCATCGTGCCGCCCTCTGCACCACCGGAATGTCCAAAGTTCCCAGAATGTTCCTGCCCCATAGGCAGGGAGTCCAGCCAGTCACTTGCAGCCTCAGGATGGTCGAAGAAAAATGTCCGCTCTTTATACACCACCCGTAGACGGGCCGGGAAAAGCATAGCATATTTCATGTCTCTGTCTCTCAGCCTCTTCTTCACCCCTTGGAAACCAAGTCACTGTTTCTGGACCTGCTGGGTAAAGTCTGGATAAAAACTGACGGTAGTATTCTCGAAGGCAGTCGGACCCGCCTGGATCACGTCCCTGTCCCGAAAGTTAAAAATCCGAGCGATGATGGGACGTGGAGCGGTACCCAGCTTAGGCGTGCCTCCAGGGATCATATGCGCACGTTCCACAGCAAAGAACTTACTAAGGCCCTTGGGGGCTAGATGGTTCAATACAATGTCTTCCACCAGTAAGTCCACCGGAGAGGTCCCCACCGTTTCCGGGACACTAATCAAGCGGATGTTATTCCGCCGGGCCCTGCTCTCGAAATCCTCCAGGCATCGAGAAAAGTAGGCCTGGGCAGTCCTTAGGTTACCGACCTCAGCCTGGAGACCGGAGACGTCGGTCGTGAGGCTAGATTTCTTAAGATCAAGGGACTTAACCCGTTCATCGGTCTTTGCAAGGTCAGCCCTGATCAAGTTAACATCAATAGCGACAGTGTCCAGTTTGTGGGACAGGGCCTCATATTGTTGCCCCACGGTGGCCTTCATCGCAGATATGGCGCCCATGACGTCCCGTAGCGACAGGTCCTCACCAATCGAGGAGTCGTCCGCCGCAGTAGTCGCGGATTTAGTCGGTCCTCCAGGAGAGCCCTTAGTGAGGGTGTATCTATCCATGATATTCGATTGCACGGAATTCCCCCGGACACCCGGTTTGGTCTTGCGTTTCTCACCCTCAGGCTTGGTGGCCATTTTAGATCTGGGGCCCCGGAGGGAAGCTTGATATCGGGTAAAAATGGCTACAACCAAGTCACCCGCAGCGATGAGAAGGAGGAAATACCGTCCTCTCGCCAGGCGGCGAGCCAAATGAACCAGAGGTACCGTCCCGTGAGGGAAGAAGGTGGGGGGTAGACGGAACAGGCACTCAGGCAGAGTCAATGATGCCCCTGGGCGAGAAACGAAACCGAAAGTAGACGGCCGGGCCAAGATGACTCGGGTGGTCCGTTGTTGTTCTATTGCAGTCCGGCTGGCAGAGAAACAGAGCCCGGGGCAGTGCCTTGGAGCAGGCCTGAAAAAGTCAGAGACCCATATCTTCGGTTCCCAAAGTCCAAATCAAAATCTGTAAACGGAGAAGTAATCAGCGGGGATGTGCCAGTAACAACCCGTCGTCCAAGTCAGGATAAAAGTCAGGATAATCGGTGGAGGTGGCGAGGGTCCGGGAGCCCTGTGCTCACGCGACCATCTTGGTTGCGCGTGAAGCTCCTCCCCCCGAAAACACTTCCTTGCAAGGTTTGTTAACGAGTGCAGAAGTCTTAATATGTTCCCCCTGTTCAATGTGTCTTCTTTCCCTCTGGATGTATATTCTGGAATGAACAAAATTGAGGTTGGAATACTTTGGCGCTGCACTCTTGTTGGGACCGTCAGTGGGCTCTTGTTGGCCTGAGGATATGGTTCTGGGAAGTGACTTGAGGATGCTGCTCCTAGGGTGTGTGAGCCCCCACCTTGGTCATTATCCAACTTCGTAATCCGGAGGGTACTGTTTGTTTTTGGTTTGGACTCATGACATGTCTCCGAGGACGTGACCGTGGGCGTGACATCCCGCCTGATTGTTGCGGCCTCTTCACCCGATATAATTTTACTATTATCCGAAGTATGACCTGGCTGGATTCTTTTGAATTGTAAGAGTTTCGGTTTATTATATTTTTTGGTGTCAAATTTTTTATGGGGTTGAGCGTTGATTTTGGACACTGCGATGGGGACTGTGTTGGAACGCTGCCTCGGACTTCGGGCAGGGGGGACCGGTGGGCACTGGGTGACGGACTCCGAGCCTCAGTGTCTGAAACCGCAATGGAGGATGGTGGTTCTTCTAAATTAAGTGTTGTCCCTGTTAGCGTGCGGTTCCTGCCTTTCCTTTTGTTCTTTCTACGGGATTTTGCGTTGGGTTGGGTGGAAGGTTCAACTGTGCTCGTGGAGGTAGTCGCTTGCTCTACTTCCAGTGGCCCAAAAGTTGAAGCATGGGGTGACAAAGTGATGGCTAGGCTCTGGTCGCCTGGCGACTTGGTTGCTGGCCTTGAAGCAATCGCCGGGGGAACTGCGGGAGGGTCAAGGGTTTGTTGCTTCAAACATTGTAGAACTGATGATTTTAAGTCACTTATTAGGTCCCCTAGCATTGATGGTAAAGATGATAATTTATCTAAGAGGGGGTCATAAGGTGGGGGTTGGGTGATGGATAGTTGGTCTACAAGAACTGCCTCTTGGCCCCTCCTTATGAGTCCATTTAATTCCGAAATTTTCCAATCAATCACTGAAATTGAATCGGCCATTGACTGTAACACAGTGAGCTGTAGGTCCATTTTTTGTGACTGAAATTCCAGGGCGGTGGGCGACTGTTGTGAGGTACTTAGGATTGCAGTCCATAGAGTGTCTGAGACTGGTTTACCTAGGATAGTGCCCCCTTCTGATCTTAGGGAGGCGTTGGTCGTCGACTTCACTTCAAGAGGTTTGGCATTGTAGGCGGCAATTAATTCCTCCCACTCTTGTGCTGCCATGGAAGACATATCGTTGACTATGGAATTATTTGTCGATTGGGAGTCATTAAACTGCAGTAGAATATGGCGTTGAGATGCCGATAACATCCTTGGTCCAATGTTTGGGGTTAGATGTTCAATGGATCTGCTCAGGTTCCCTTGGTTTTTTTTGCGGGAGTCAAGGGGAGTCCTGGCGATTGAGGTGAGAGATGCCCGCTTTCTTCCCTTGTTAGAGCCATTGGTGGCTCCATACATGTGCCTCGAGTTTCCATTACAGGGATTGCTGGAATTGGGGAACTACTGACTGGATGGAAGCCAGGCGAGTCTTCTCTTACCCCCTCCCTATGAACCATGGCCTTAGTTTCCTTAGTTTCCTTGGACCTGTCTTGGCTTCTCAAGGGAGATAGACCGTGCTTACTCGGTTGACTCGGTTGAGTCAAATTAAGAATGGCTGAGGTCTGCACGCATACTGGCTCAATTGTTTCCGCTTCGTTTGGAAGACTCTGCTCAAACAAGTGGTTTTTCCTGTCAGCCCCATTTCCCAAGGAGTTAAGGATGGTGTGAGCATTACTGGCTGTGAGATTAAGTGCAACGGTGTCCCCTAGGTCCGTTGATGTTAATTGTGTTGAAATTGGCGTTGGTGTAGCCCCCCTGCTTCTAGATGGAGAGAGGGCATTGGAGCAATTGAGTGAACCTACTTGGCTCTTTGTCGTGTGGGTACCGACAGAAGCACCTTTTAGAAGCGGAGTTTGGAGGCCACTGATGTCCCCTGTCTTAGAGAAGATGGCTGTCCCTGGGTCTTTGAGAAATGAGAACTTTGTGTAGATCTTAGGCTGATAGGAGCATATCCTTTTCTTAGGTGGCATTCCGTCAATTATTACCAGATTTTCCAGAACTGTTAGTGGAATCTTCGGTACTGCTTGTGATTGCTTTTGTGCGGGCTCTTGTGAATGTTGGGGTACAATAGTTGTGCAGAGTGGCAGGGGGGCAGTGAATGCCTGATAGGTTTTGTGTGTTGAGGCAATTGGGGTTGAGGGTTGATTGGGTGACGGCATTTCCATGACTGCTGTAGTAGGATCCTCTCCAATATTATTGTGCGCTTGTAAATTAATCGCTTGGACGTATCCTGAATTCGGTGAGGTTCTCGGCTTTAGGTTGCCCTGTTTCCTTTTCCTCGTTTTGGATTTGGCAGGTGATTTAGGCTTTGGTTCTAGCCTGACTGTTCCTGATCTCATTGCTCTGCCTGTTTATAGTCCCTTAGTTTTCCTTTGTTATTCCCTCGCAGAGTTGCCTGTAATGGGAGCGGTTTGACCTGAGCCCCCGCACCCAACACCCACGCCACACCTGGCTGCTGTAACAACCGCTGTTGTGATAAAGTTGGTATTTGTGGCGGTCTCGCGGGTAGGTAACTTGTGTTGTTTATGGGTTAACTGGGCTGGCAGGGAGTGTGGAACTAACTGCGTGTGGGGCGTGCAGGTCAACCTGCAACGGTTCTACTCCTTCTGATCTACTTGACCTCTGCCCACTCGCTCCTCCTCCTCCTCCTAACCCAGAATGTTTGCGGCGCTAGCGAGGTACCTGCGATGAAGGCTCTTCAGTAGCAGCTCACGTCTGCCGATGGTTCCCGGCGTTACCCTGGTGCCTAGGTGTTGTTCTCCCAGCGCTTGGCTCAGCTGGGCTCGGTGCTCGCACCTGGACGCGGCCTGGCCTGGCCTGACCTTCTCTTGCTCCTTTCCCCCCGGCAGTGGCTACCTGGTGGTAAGTTTTGAGTTTTGAGTTTTGCCAGGTGTTGTTCCCCCAGTGCAGGTGTTGTTCTCGCAGCGCTCGCCTCGGCTCGACTGAGCTCAGCGCTCACACCTGGCACCACCTGTTCTTCTCTACTCCTTGATCCCCAGCCAGCCAGCCAGCCTCACGGGACCCGTACCGTAGTATAGATGTACCGTGGAGATCCGTGATGTGGTGTGGCGTGGCGGGCCTCCCTGCTGCCTTGCTGCTCCCGTTGTTCCCACCTCCACCGGGTCGGTCCAGCTGTAACCGATGCAGCCGCACTCGGGACAGAGGTGCCTCGCCTCGCCACGACTCTCCTGCCATGGCTCTCTCGCTCTGGCGGGCCGGCACCCCCTCGCAGAGTCACGGGAGTCGCAGGAGTCACGGGGTGCGGGTACGGGGTACGGGAGTCACAGGACCGACACGGGTCCGGCACAGCAGCAGCTGCTTGGGGTTGCTTGGGGGCCAGGTATGCCGGTAGCCTAACTGCCTGACCGGCGCTGGGTGTCCTCGCGTCCTCGCAACTCGCCTCTTACTTTGCTTCTCTCTCCTCACAGCTGCAGCTGCTTGTCTCCGGAAGGGCAGGGAAGACAGCTGCAACTGGCCTAATAGAAGTGACTGTATCAATTAAAAGCCGCTGCAAACAGGTGCCCTTAATCATTTTGGCCCAGGGCGGTTGGTAGTAGTACTACAGCATCTGCTGCTGAATGGAAGTAAATGCACTCCTGACCTCAACCTTCTGGATGCTGCGTTAACGTGTCAGCCTATGCCATTGCCTGGTATCTGCCGCTATGGCATTGCATCCCTGTGTCTAACAAAAGGAGCACTACACCTACAAGAAGTCCATCTATTAGTTAATAAATGCTGCTATATGCATCAGAGAAATAAGCCTTAATTATCACTCTGTCGCCTAGCCAACTAAGATGTAGCCGCCTCCTCCCTAGATGCAGAGGTTTCAGATTGCTATGTGTGACCTTTTCATCATGTCAGAGCAAATATGTGTGACATTAAAAGGACTATGACTGAGCTTTCTTGCGAACAAAATCTACCTGAAGATGGGGGAGACATGTCGATACTAGTAATTGCACCCATTAGACCACGAGGAACTTTGAGAACACCGAGGTATAGGCTGCTTTGTGTGCATTTCCAGGCCTGGAGGCGCCTGCAGCGATGTACAAATGGTTCCATAATCCCTGGTGGCCCCGTGACCTTGCATGACCTCCGGAATAAGAATACCGGGGAAAAGCTGCCCTCACATCACTAAGTTAAGCGGGTACGCCAGGCACTTTGGGGGCCAAAGCAATCCACATGCAATCAACATCCCCTGCACGCCCTCAGCAGACAAGTTGAGTAGCAGGGATGCCGGAGCCCCCCAAGCCTGGCAAAATGTCTACCGGCGGGGCCAATCCCCGACCCAAGCAACCAGACTCGCCAACTGAGGGGGGGACAACGCGCCACACAGTGGGCCCTGCGTTAGAAAGCTGGTGTCAGGGGCCAAGCCCCACAGATCGTGCAGTGACCCAGTAGCCCCCAAAGTTTGGCCAAACGTTTATGTGCGGGAATCAATCTCCTGCCAAAGCAGCCCTACTCCACCAAAACGGGGGGGGTGGCAAAGCGCTGCACAGTGGGCCCAGAATTGGGGAGCCCCGTGACAGGGGCATCTAGCCCCAAAGACCGTGCCGGGACCAATCAGCACCCGGACCTGGGAAAGCCACATACTCCAGGTGAGGCCCGAACTCACAACCTCGGCAATACGCATGGAAGTACTGCCATATAAGTACTGTGCGCTAACCGATTGCACCACGGGCGATGACCAAAATATTAACCTGCAGGGATCGATCTCCCACCGAAGCAAACCCCATCTCCCCCCCAGTGGGGGGCGGCAACGCACCTCACAGTAATTTAACACCTTATCGCAGGGTATGTAGCCCATATATTGCACTGTGACCCATCAGCTCCCAGGCCTGGCCAATAATAAATATTTTATGGCGGGGACCAATCCCCCGACCAATTAAGACATAATGAGTCAAACAGTGGGACAGACATTGGAATGCCTCGGGCAGGGGCCTAGCCCCAAAGACCGTGCCGCGACCCACCCGACTCCGTACACACAGAATTAAGCTGCCTTAATGGATTAACGGTGGAAGCAGTGTCCCATAACCACTCTTCCTCTCCACCAAAGGAGTACCCGGAGTAAACGCACCAACTTTAGTGACCCGTTCAAGAATCACCACCCGCACCGTAGCGAGTGCAAACCTCCAATTGATCTAACCGCCAATGGACCAGCATGCACATTATTAAAGTATGTGTGCTAATAACCTTATTGTTACCCTTATCACGTGAAGCACCCTCAATATACAGGGGCTATCCAATGTTATGCCAAGTCAAATAACGCCACCCGCTCGACCGTGCCAGCCTCCCTGGCACTGCGGCCTGGATAGATTCCCAACTCAATGTCATGGGTCGCGGGCACCCCCTGCTCCGGTAGCCACCACACCACAGGTTTGGTGACAGAGTATGCAGCGTCATTGCCTCGAAATGGTGAGATTACTCCCCATCCCTCTGAGGGTGACCCCTACTTGGGCACTGGCAGCCTCAGTATCGGAAATAAGTGCTGCCTAAAAACAGGCACCCTTCAAACAATGGCATACCATGAAAGACCCGCTAGCAAAATCTCAGCAACACCTTCCTTGACCGTGACACTCTAATGAGAACTCCTTGGCTAATGCAGACCCGTCCTTCAACTGAAGAAGACATGAATTAACTAAACCTATAACACGCTCCAAAAAGCTCTCTGTCTGCGGGGAACATGCTGGCTAAACTGCTGTACTGGCTGTACAGAATGCAGGCCCATCAGATCTCAAGATAAGCCCGGTCGCATCCCGACTGCTGCTTTAACTATTCATCAAAGCAGCAGCCTGGAGGAATGCGGCCAAAAGGGAACACATTGGCCCGTACGGGGATCAAACCCGTGACCTTGGTATGACTAGCAACACACTCTACCAGCGGAGCTAACCAGCCTCGATTGCGACCACCCCCATCTTTCCCCTGTTTCACCCAAGGCCTCTTCTTCACAGTTCATGTGAATGCGACAGCTGCAGAGCTGTTGTGGGGACACATTTACTGACTGTCCCCAAACCGGGTACCCATAAAGCGGGTGAGCGAGGGGGTGATTGTATTGCACAGGCCAACTCATGGACAACTGTTTGTGATTTTAAATCCTGTATCACTCGCCCTGGTCAGCAATGCCATCTCTTCGCTGCCTCAGTGCACGCAGCTGTTGTGGGGGACATATATCTTGCCCCAAGCAGGGGAGGCAATGCGGGTGGGTGGGGATGGAACTGCACAGGCAGACTCACCTCCAGCTCCCTTAACAGATGCCAAGTGAGGCTCACGACTCGACTCCTGAAGGTGTCCCAAAGCAACGGTGGACGCCCCACCCACAGTGCCTCTTCCACCTGCGAGGATCACAAGTACCCACAACTATCCCCGCATGGCATGCCCCCGGGACCGAGCATGTGCCTCTCCCCGAGCCGGACCGAGCTGGAACTCTCAGGTCAACCAGGACCACTGCACAGGTTTGAGTCTCTCTTGTCACTTCCTCAATACCGTCGAAAAGTGCAGCAACAGCTGCTCGTTTGCTGGCCCACCTCTTTCCTGCAATCCAGGCGCAGCTCTATTAAGAGCGGCATTTCAATGAGGACAATGAACAGCGAGGCCTAAAATCCTGCGTTAAAGTTTGGCTTTGATTGGATCGTGAAGGTCACTGGCCCGCATACCACCTTGGCCCCTGACCCGGCCACGGCACCACCCAGCACAACCATCGTGGTTGGTGGGGGCAAACAACCATCGTGGTTGGTGGGGGCAAACAACCCCCCCCAGGGAAAACCACAGACCTCAAATCTGACGACGCTGAGCCGCGGACAAAATCGAAAGAACTCCGCGAGACGGCATGCCCTGAACTTGCCCCTCCGGTTGGGGCCGAGCTCGATGAGGCCAGCAAGGGCGCTCTTATGGCCTACTAGCAGTCTCAGCATGTCTGGCCAGTTGCAGGAGGCGCGTGAAGACATAATATATTGCCCCTGGGACTTGGTCCCCCGGGGGGCTAATTAGAAACGAAGCGCGGGAGCCCGTGCTTCATATTTTTTTTCTGGCAGCAAGATGCGCGAATCCTACGCGCATTCCGCGATTTTAAAAAAAATAAAATAAAAATGGGGGGCCTCTGGGTTCCTTGTGGTACTTGAAACGTCTCAGATAGCGGCACATAACTGAGACACACACTACAAGACTCACAAACCAACGCGTACTCATTTGAGTCGCCCATTGGAGGGCTCATATTTTTAAGTGGAAGGTGTGGCCTCCATGCCCTAATGACTGTCGCACCTCTGAAGAGTGCAATGAGCACGAAACACGTCAGACATGAATCGACAGGCATGCTGTAAACTGGATCCGCCCACCGATCTGGATTTTACCTCATGAAGGTTGCTGCAGTGGATGTCAGAGTGCGTCTCCACAGGTGGGAACCTTGGAGCTTTGATATTTATATATATATTCCTGCTTAGATTGTTTTCCAGGATTCCCTTTTATGCTTTGCTTTTGAATATTTTCTGCATTTCTCAAGTTCCTTTTTATTACTCCACCTGTGTAGTCCTCTCCTCTTGGACTCTGCGTCTGGTAAGTTTGCTGTTCTGTCTTAACTTGTGTATAAGTGCATTCCTTTTGTACAGGTTTGCCTCTTGGATGTCAGGAGGCAATACCTTCCCTACCTTTACCTTGTGTTACATGTAATGTTAAGTGCCTTAATTGTGATATTGTTGTTTTCAAATGAGTCTCCATTGTACCTTCAGCGGGACTCTTGAGCCCTCATGTACAAATATTCTGTTTAAAGAATTGAATATTGCAACAAATAGCAATTCACAATCTCTGATTTCTTGAATGGAATGTACAAAAATTGACTTGTTAGAGGTGGTCGCAATTTTTGCACCCACTTCTAACAATTCCATTGATATTTTGAGATCCGATCTATGTATTAATATGTTGGTTCTCAAAATACATTTTTGTATTGGGTCGCAATTCAATCTACCTCATGAATATGCATGTGTTAAGTTGTAAATTGAACACACTATGATTGGCTACAA
This sequence comes from Lissotriton helveticus, assembly GCF_964261635.1. Classification (NCBI taxonomy): domain Eukaryota; kingdom Metazoa; phylum Chordata; class Amphibia; order Caudata; family Salamandridae; genus Lissotriton; species Lissotriton helveticus. Next base: position 784,142,179 of record NC_136057.1, on the reverse strand, counting down.
TAACAAGCATGGTGGCCAGCTGGGGTCTGTTTTTGATTTGTAATAAAGCAACCTTTTAAAAAAGAAAATTAACCTGTTTCCCTTAGAGGAAAACTGGATATTCTTCAAATGAAATAGAAAAATTGCATAAACCCATGGACTATTACAACCCCACCAATGCACTAAATGTGCTAACAGCAATGTTCTGTTTTTCTAGCAGCGTTTTTCACCCTTGAATTAGCACAGTGCCATCTATGCTGAGAAAAATTGACTGTATTTAACAACAAGGGGTGGTGATGGACAGAGTTTCTGAATTAAGCAGAATACTCTCACCCAGTCAAGAGATCAGGGCTAGATCCAACACCGTTTTTTAGCTCACTGCACCATCCCAGTTCAGATCCTGGCTATATGCAAATTAGTCTGTTCCTGTCCCATTGCATGATGGGAACAGGGCAAACCAAACTACCAAGCCAATTCTTACACTGGGAAGGAAACAAGCTTCCGGGGACCGGTTTCTGGCATTTCAGCCGTCGTCGGCCCGGCTTGCTTGAATCCTGATGGTGCAATGAGCACCACTCACATCTGAGTATACCCTTCCACGCTTAGGGTGGACAAAATATTTAACAACAAGGGGTGGTGATGGACAGAGTTTCTGAATTAAGCAGAATACTCTCACCCAGTCAAGAGATCAGGGCTAGATCCAACACCGTTTTTTAGCTCACTGCACCATCCCAGTTCAGAACCTGGCTATATGCAAATTAGTCTGTTCCTGTCCCAGTGCATGATGGGAACAGGGCAAACCAAACTACCAAGCCAATTCTTACACTGGGAAGGAAACAAGCTTCCGGGGACCGGTTTCTGGCATTTCAGCCGTCGTCGGCCCGGCTTGCTTGAATCCTGATGGTGCAATGAGCAAGGGACTGACATCTGAGTATACCCTTCCACGCTTAGGGTGGACAAAATATTTAACAAGAAGGGGTGGTGAAAAATTGACTGAGCAGTACATATGATAAAATCTAACTCAATCAAGTGTTTCACTTATACTTACTATCATGATATTGGGGTAGTATATATGCTTTCTACCATAATTTGATGCACAATATTTTAAATACTGTAGTCGCTTAAGCCACCCAGAAGAATACTTAGCTCCATGATCTGAACACTCCCTCACTCAACTTTATTATCTTGCAGTCAATTTTCAAGAATACCTCTCCCTCCAAACTCTCACCTTCAGTTGTAAATATCAACGACTTCCTTTTTGTAAATAATTCGCTAAGTTACCTCTTTTCATTGCCTGTTATTTTGAAATCACTACGCTTCTGTGATGAACAAATCCATTTGCAACCCTTAACCAATTTTACGTTGAGAATAGTGACATAAAACATTTACCCCCTTCCCCCAGGATAACATTGTTATCTGCTCAGCTATTTTTCTAATTGATTTCTATTATCTGTTAGTCAGTCAGTAAAAACTTCATTTCGATCTCTATTAATCAAAAAGGTACTACACAAAACTTATGTTAGTATAATCATCCACTTGGCTCCTTTCCTGTTAACACAATGCATCATTCTCCAAAACATTAATTGTTCACACATTTCTGCAGTTGATAAATGTTCCCCATTTTCTTATCACATCAACCACCATACTACTTACAAACATCACTTCTGTCTAGTGAGCTCATGACACTGTCATACTTTCATTTTATTGTGCCTTATCGATATGGAACATTGTACTGTTCTCAATCCTCACTCATTCCACTCACACTCATTAATTCAGTTTTTTTTTAAATAATCTTGCTTTGAAATTGCAAAACTGAGAACTATGCACTCTTCAATATTCTTAGTCATAAGCACCCTTGCACTCTGCTTGCACGTGCCTTTCTACATCCGAGGCACCCACTGAAGCTCTTCCATTAAATCGGAGCCCTAGCACAATGATATCTTAACACGCTGGAGATTCACATACGAAGTGCGAATGTGGCGAGGAAACAGGAACTCATTTAACAAGCAAATTAATCTGTACATTTACGGAAATCCCGCCTCAAACATTCCCTTCAGGATTATTATGTTACATAAAAACAACTTTACATAGCAGGCTCAGGTCTTCACTAGTGGTAAGAACGGATCGAGTTGCCATATGTATCAAGCTAATTAGCATTCGCAAAGGCCGAAATTCTGCGAATTTCGGCCTTTGCGAATGTTAATTTGACAAATGGTATGTATCAAACATGTTTGATGCAAAATAAGGAATAGCAAAATTTGCAATTCCTTATTTTGTGATTGCACTTAAGGAATCGCAAATTTTGCGATTCCTTAAATGCAATGTATCAAACAAAAAATATTCAAAAAATGCCATTAAGGATTCGCAAATTACCACCAACTTCTAGTTGGTGGTAATTTGCGAATTCTTTTCAAAAAGCTTTTTTCCAAAAAACAAAAGGTGCCATATGACGCCCATACATGCCCTTAGGGCATGTATGTGCGCCATATGCCCCCAAATGTCTTTTTCAGGGGTGCAGCAGGGTGTTCTTGAGACACCCCTGCACCCTTGAAGAAATTCCTAATTTGCGATTAGCTAATTGCTAATCGCAAATTGCACCTTCATTCCTATGGGCCTCCTGGCCCATAGAAATGAATGGGTAATTTGCGATTAGCAATTTGCTAATCGCAAATTAGGAATGGTAAAGAATCGCTATTTAATAGCGATTTTGTACATACATACCGTTTTGCGAATTCCAAATAGCGATTCCTTAAAATTCGCTATTTGGAATTCGCAAAACGGTAATATGATACATATGGCCTTAAGTCTCGCAATATTTCTATAGATGGAAGCCACCGTATTTTGGGCCCAAGAACCACTACTGAAATTCTCACATTTGCACAAGGCAATACAATGTGACATGTTCCTTATGTCTAGAGAAACTCTAAATGAGGGAATCTGAACTAATCTGGATATATTATTTTTTCAAGGATTCCCAAGCTCATATGCGTATTAAGGTTCCCTAGTTTGTAAATATACTCCCCACACTGTGCCTTCCCTTCACAATGTATCGATTCACTACTTAATTATCTTTGGAATCAAAGTTGATTATCATATTTGAGATACTAACAACTGGGGAAAATCTTTCTGCATTCCCAAAAGTTTGTTATCAACAATAACAACAGCTTTTCATTAGAAAGTAAAGTTATTGAAAGTAGATAATGAAAGTCCTTGTTCGTCTCTCTTCTGGTCAAGGAAGTGTCCATGACAAACACGCGATTTTAGCAAGTGCACGAATAAGTTCGTAAAACTTGCATTTCCAAAGCATGCTGGAGGACTCCAAAGCGAAGGCTGAACCAGTAAGAGATAAAATGAAGAGTGAAAACAAATGAATCAGTAAGACATGATGAACTACATTCCCTTACAAGCAGACTGTGTATTATAATAGCATAATGTGAGTCTGTACATTGAACAATGTCTCTACTGATGCAATATGTGTGTATCAATATGCAATCTTTCAGCGTCACCCTAAGCAGACCCATTCAATTTTGCATTGTCGCCTTACAGTCTTCTGAAATTCTGCTGCTTAACAAACACCTCAATTATCTTACAGGTCAATCAACTGAATTTGTTGTTTTTGTTCTTGTTATAATTTGTCTGGATCATCTCTTTTGTCTTTTGATGTTCTCCATCTCTGTTGTAGGCAGTATTTTCTTCAGTGCGTTCTGCCATTTGTCCTGGTTCCTTCATCTCCCTCCTCTCAAAAGCCCCGCAGACTCAACAACGCTCTTGCTCCACTTGACCGCTTTCTTAGTCTCATTTTTTTATTTTTAAAGCTGGCCATGTTTCATTGATAAATCTGCCATGCTCATTCATTCTCTTGAGTACATACACTTCTTCATCCTAGAAATTCCACTTGCAACTTAAGAAACCTAATTGTTAAACATCCATTATATGTGCATTGCTTCAAACTCCCATTGTTCAAATGCGCATAGATTGGACAGCACCAGAAAATGACTAACTGAGTCTTTTCTAAACACATATATTTCTCACAAAAGGGACTAAATAAATGCACGGACACAAATTGATTAATAGTCAATAAGAAGACAGCAAATGCTGCATAGAAAGTCAGGGAAAGGGAGCAGAATGTATTGTTAATGAATGTAGAGGATAAAATTTAGAAAAGCACACAATAAACTGTAGGTTCAATTGATGAGAATATATTTGGCTCACTCACAAAATATCGATGTTAAAAATATAGAAGTAAAAAATATAGAATGCAAAAATATCCAATTCTTATACTTAAACAGGTAAGTACAAAAATATCGAAAACAAAATATGGATTTAAGAAGTAAAAATTGTACAACATATCAAATTTTATATATATATATTTATATATATATATATATATATATATATATATATATATATATATATATATATATCCCTTTACTCTCGTCCACTAACCGCTGCTCCACTTGGCCACGGGTGCCTCTTACCGCACGGTGGGGTGCGTTTAGATATCCACAACACTCGATCCCAATCCTCTGATCGTTTCCCAAAAAAGAGCACTCTAGCCGTATTACGTAGTTTTTATGCCATATTTTATTCATAGCATTTCTGCAGTTTTTCAAAGGTTTAGCTAAACCTTTGAAAAACTGCAGAAATGCTATGAATAAAATATGGCATAAAAACTACGTAATAGGGCTAGAGTGCTCTTTTTTGGGAAACGATGCGAGGATTGGGATCGAGTGTTGTGGATATATATATATATATATATATATATATGTATATATATATATTCACTGAAAAAACCATAGGTTTCACACCAGTTATAGTTAGCTGGAAATTTTACTCGCATAAAACCATTGAAATTCCCACGTTATAGTTAGTTGGACTCACTATAACTTGCGCGTGCAATGCACTGCTGATGACGTCACATATTACATCACTCATGACATGGTCAGTGACATTACTCATGACATCACTGATGACACCATCCAGTGAATGTGTGTATTTAAAAAAAATATATGTGTTATATATGTATATGTAAAAGTTGATGGAAGAATAAATGTTTAAATAATGGTTTACATGGATGTTTTAAAAAAAAAATTGATTGGTTAACTGGCTTATTAAGTGTACCTTATTGAATACATATATTAGTGAGTAATATTTAAATATATGGATTAGTGTTTCATTTTGTGTATAAGTGGCTGCATGGGTTGGTGAGTAGCTACATATGTATGTATATGGGTTATTAGATTTTTTTTAATATCAGTATGAGTGTCTATATGTTTGGTGGGGGTATTACTTAGAACATAGATGCATGAGTGACTGACTCTCTGTTTATATGTGTTTTGAAGACAGCATATGTGCAGGACTGTTTGGGTGGATGAGTGTGTATATTAGTGTGTTAGTGAGTGAATGACTGTCTCACTAGTGTCTTTATCAGTAACTAGATATGTTTTAATCTAGTATATGTGAGTATTGATGTATATAAGTGAGTATATGTCAGAGTGAGAGATTGTAAGACTTCCTGTTTAAATAAATATGTGTTTCTATAAGTGATGGTTTAAGAGAGTAAGTATGTATACGTTTCTGTAAAAATAAGTGTAGTGGTGTGTATATAGCTGTATATGGAAATAAATGGATGTTCAATAGTTTATTTGCATTTCTGAGTATGTGTGAGAGTATCTTTTGGATGACTGTCGGTGTGTAACAGGATGTATAGTTGTATCACTACATATGATGAGTGAGTATATGTATGAGTGACTATATAGAACTGTTGGTCAATGAGTGGATGTGTATATAGATGGTGGAATTATTGAATTGGTTGTTGTAACTGGTATGGGTATCTCCATTTTTTTGAAAATGTTTCTTTCTATTTTTGAACATGTGTTTCCAGGGTAACATTACAGTGAAAGTAGGTCTGTCACTCTGTCACAAGGATGGTGTCATCAGTGATGTCATGAGTGATGTCACTGACCATGTCATGAGTGATGTAATATGTGACGTCATCAGCAGTGCATTGAACGCGCAAGTTATAGTGAGTCCAACTAACTATAACGTGGGAATTCCATTGGTTTTATGCGAGTAAAATTTCCAGCTAACTATAACTGGTGTGAAACCTATGGTTTTTTCAGTGAATTTAATAGGTTTTTTAAATGCTAATACCTAACTATAACTGATGTGAAACCTATGGTTTTTTCAGTGAAATTCAAATGTTTTTAATAGCAAATCTCTATAGGTATGAAAAGTAATATAATTTATAACGAATTTTATATTGTATAATTATGTAATAGTTTTTTTTAATGTTTATTTTTTTATTTTTTATTTTTTTGACCAGGAGCGCTCCCGGGGCGCGTACCGATGCGCTCAGCGGTGAGCGCAGTGCTACGGCGTGCCCCGGGGCGCGTACCAATGAGCGTCCCGTTAGCGCTATTGCCGCGAACGAAAACAACAACGTGACGTTTCGCGTAGCCGCGTGATGCGTCTTATGACGCACGGCATAAATGCACCCGGAAGCGCCCGAACGTATACGATCGCACAACGTCCTGATGCGCTTACGCTACGCGCCCCCGGGCGCGCCCCGGGGCGCGTAGCGTAAGCGCGTCGGGTCATGTGACCTGAAAATAACACTTATCATTGGTTGAGATCAGTTTTGGTTTCCAAATGATGAAGGCCCGAGTCATGTAACCTGAAAGTAACACTTTTCATTGGTTCCGGACAGTTTTGTTTTCCAAATGATGAAAGCCCCCACCTATTTGCCTCATTCTCACTTTGTACTTAGAGTGAGGAAGACCTGTTGAAAGACCTCTCTGTGCCTATTTGTCTGAAAAATGGCTACAGTAGCAGCAGCTGCAGGAGCATCTGCTCCACCTCCACCACCACCACCACCACAAGGACCACCACAACACCACAGTGGTGGAGACCAAAAAGAGGAGGAGGAGGAGGAGGGGCAAGAGGAGGGGGGGTTCCTACCAGAAGATACTACCCCATATAAGCCAAAGGAGCACTTTATCTGGCAGTTTTTTTCCATCCAGAGGACAAGAAGAAAGTTAATGCGCCAAAGGCGACTTGTTTAATCTGTGGTTTTGAACTTTCAAGGGGGAACCCTAACAAAAAATACTCTTTTGGCAACAACACCATGATTTGGCACATGCAACGCCGGCACCCTAATAACTATGCTAGGGCCGAGGTCAGGGAACTTGCCAAAAACCCTGCCCAATCTTCTGCCAGCACCTCCCAAAGTAATCCACCCCATCGGGTCCAGAAGCGAGGGAGATGTGCTCAACTATTCAAACCAAGTTTTCCAATTTTAAAATCGTTTGCATATTTTGTGGAGGGTTAATATGCTATGGTGAGCAAAGCATTACACTTATCACCCGTGCTTGGGATCACCACAAGTGCCCGAAGAAACATACATTTTTTCGTGTTTTTTTTTTGCTCCAGTTGAGCCTTTTACAATTCTCTGTTTTTTGTTTCTCCCCATAAAAAATACAAAAAAAATATAAAACTGTTCACAAAAGCCAAAAAAAAGTAAAAAATGTTCAAAAAAACAATAAAAAAATATAAAACAACAAAAAGAATTAAAAAAACAGTTCTTTTTAGAACTACCTCCAATTTATAGAAAAATGCTCCATTTTTTAAAAAGTCTGTCATTCTTTTTTCTCTAGGGTACGCTCCCCGGTGCGCGTACCGGGCGCTCCCCCTGCAAAAATCGAAAAAAAAAAAAAATTGTTCCCCCGCGGGGCCCTTTTATGGCCCCCACATCAAACCTAGGGGGTCAGGGAGGGCTACCCTGCCCCCTTATGGTCATTTCCCCCTTTGTTTTTGCCACCTCTTGTGTCTTGATCCTACCGAGACACAAGATGGCGGCCGCTCCGGACTGTTTGGAATGTTGACTGTCACCCGAGAGCCAATCAGCTTTCCGCGCGCGCACTCGCGTAGCGCGCTGGTACGCTCCCCGGTGCGCGTACCGGGGCGGGCTTATAGATATATATATTTTTTTTAACCTAAATTACTCAAAATCCACTGGAGCACATATCTTGAGACATAGCAAAGGCACATCGGGCTACCAGTCCCTACAATTTTGCCAAGTTTTGTGGGAATCCATTCAGCCATTCGGGCTAAAAGTGAGTCCAACCGCTCTATGGAAATTAACATGGGGAAAACATGTTTTGGGACCCCCCTTTTATCTCGGCCCCCGCTTAACGAATCCCCCCCAATTTTTCAGAGAAGGAGCGGAGCGGAGCTGGCCATCTTCTTTGAGAATTTCGCAAAGATTCGTCCACCGGTGCCAAAGTTATTCCCAATAGAATGTTGCGGATTTCCTATGGAAAACAATCTTAACTATAACTACCTACTGGCGACCGCCAGTAGGTAATATATATATATATATATATATATATATCCACAAAAAACAGAGTCACATCACAGATGGAGCCCACACGGGTGAAATCTTCTGCATGATTTTAATGGAGACTGTACACAGTGAAATGCACCGCCAGCAGCACAAGGTCTATCTAAAGTCCAACGCCGACGCGTTTCGGGCTCCTGCCCTTCGTCTCAGGCTGACTTGTAATCTTGCACTAACGCCATACATGAGCACCTGATTCAATAATTACCGGCCCCAGTGGGAGTGGCTGCTCCTGCAGACTTCTGGTACTGGAAGTGCAATATGAAGTGTTCCTCGTGTGCCTGAGACGAAGGGCAGTCTGTGAGGTGACTCTGTTTTTTGTGGATATTTAGCGGCCTGCCCAGCCGCAATGAGAGCCCCGCTGCTGCTGTGGACCTGAGCGATGCCAATGCTGGGATCGCTATTTGGGACGAGGTGCTGCTTATGGTGACTGTTCACGTGTACAAAGGAAGTTGCATCATGCAGCGAGCGACCCACTGGGGGTTTTATTCTTTTTATGAACTTAACTGACGCCACCTCACACGAATAACACTTCATATTGCACTACTAGTACCAGAAGTCTGCAGGAGCAGCCACGCCCACTGGGGACGGTACTTATTGAATCAGGTGCTCATGTATGGCGTTAGTGCAAGATTACAAGTCAGCCTGAGACGAAGGGCAAGAGCCCGAAACGCGTCAGCGTTGGACTTTAGATAGACCTTGTGCTGCTGGCGGTGCATTTCACTGTGTAAAGTCTCCATTAAAATCATGCAGAAGATTTCACCCATGTGAGCTCCATCTGTGAGGTGACTCTGTTTTTTGTGGATATATATATACATATCCAAACAAAGTTCCCCCAAAAAATGAAGAAGCGGAAGCCCAGAGGGGATCAAGGTAGGGAGCCTTTATTGACTTGCAAACATCCCTGATGGCGGCGAATGCATTTCGGTGTGTACCTTCATCAGCACCCAACACCAGAATGTCTAATCAGCAGAGTAACTCCCCGCTTCCACTTATCAGGTGTGATTGAGTTCCCTCCTCCCCTGCATTGGTGCGTCTCACCAGGTGAAGTCCATTCTCCGTTCTCTGGACTACCACTCCCAGGGTGCCTTGTAATGCTGGCAACAGAGGACGGTGAGTACTAACTGTGGGGAGTCAGTGTGGCATGTTAACCGGAACTCAAGGAGCAGGGTACGCTGTAGCAAACAAATGTTCCAAGTCCATCCAGGTCACACTCAGGCTCCCTCGTACCGCCACAGCCTCCCAAAACTGAAGTCCAAAATTCCAGGACTGAACCGCAATGCAGAATGTCTCAAAGAGAGGTAAATTACCTCCACTAATCTCTTCTTTCAGTGAGGGGGGCGGATTCAAGATGACTCCATAACTGAAGGGATTGAAGAAGCGCCGTGAGGCAGGCCAGCGCTTCCGGAAACCAAACGTGGCGGGGGCTTCCAACGTGCGTTACTGGCAGGTGCACAATTGTGTCCAAACAAAGCTCCTCCAAAAAATGAAGAAGCGGAAGCCCAGAGGGGATCAAGGTAGGGAGCCTTTATTGACTTGCAAACATCCCTGATGGCGGCGAATGCATTTCGGTGTGTACCTTCATCAGCGCCCAACACCAGAATGTCTAATCAGCAGAGTAACTCCCCGCTTCCACTTATCAGGTGTGATCAAGTTCGCTCCTCCCTATATATATATGTATATGTATATGTATATATATATATATAAAAAATATATTAAATATGTTAAATATTAAAAGTAATATTAAAAAGTAGATTTGATATACATTTTAAAAATATAATGAATAAACTTAATTAAAAAAGTTAAACACACATACATATTAATTCATATACATATTTACTTTAAAACAATTAATAAACTATTAATTTTAATTTATTTTATCATTTTAAAATTATATCAAAATGTACAAATATATATATGTGTGTACTAATAACATAAAATTCAATTGAAAAAAGCATTCTATTATAAATTAAAACAATACACTATTTAAAACTCTTCAAACTTACATTTTCCACTCCAGTGAGTGCAACAGTAGTGAAAGTGTTGGATAGCGGAAAGTTAAAAATTACTATTCCCACTTCAGTGAGTGTAACAGTAGGGAAAGTGTTGCATAGCGGAGGGGTAATAATTATTATTCCAACTCCAGTGAGTGTAGCAGTAGGGAAACAGTTGGATAGCAAAGGGGTAAAAATTACCATTCCCACTCCAGTGAGTGTAACAGCAGGGAAAGTGTTGGATAGCGGAGGGGTAGAAATTATTATTCCCACTCCAATGAATGCAACAGTAGCGAAAGTGTTGGATAGCGGAGGGGTAAAAATTACTATTCCCATTCCAGTGAGTGCAACAGTAGGGAAAGTGTTGGGTAGCGGAGGGGTAATAATTATTATTCCAACTCCAGTGAATGCAGCAGTAGGGAAACAGTTGGATAGCGGAGGGGTAAAAATTACCATTCCCACTCCAGTGAGTGTAACAGAAGGGAAAGTGTTGGATAGGGGAGGGGTAGACATTACTATTTCCACTCCAGTGAGTGCAACAGTAGGGAAAGTGTTGGATACTGGAGGGGTAAAAATTACTATTCACACTCCAGTGAGTGCAGCAATAGGGAAAGTGTTGGATAGCGGAGGGGTCATAATTATTATTCCAACTCCTGTGAGTGCAGCAGTAGGGAAACAGTTGGATAGCGGAGGGATAAAAATTACCACTCCCACTCCAGTGAGTGTAACAGTAGGGAAAGTGTTGGACAGCAGAGGGGTAAACATTATTATTCCCACTCCAGTGAGTGCAACAGTAGAGAAAGTGTTGGATAGTGGTGGGATAAAATTTATTATTCCCACTCCAATATTTGTAAAAGTAGGGAACATGTTGGATAGCGGAGGGGTAAAAAGTACTATTCCCACTCATGTGAGTGTAACAGTAGAGAAAGTGTTGGATTGCAGAGGAGTATCTATTATTATTCTCACTCTAGTCAGTTCAAAATTAAAAATAAAACAAAATTTGAACAACAATAAAAATATTTAAAAAACAGGAATACATTTTGAAATACATAAATATGTCAACAATTCTAATAAAAATAGATTTAATATTAAATGAAAAAAACATATTATAATTTGAAATGCATATAACAAATACCTACACATTTTATATTAAATAAAATAGAAAAAAGTTTCCAAATAAATACATATTTTGAATAAAAAATTATTTAGAAACAAAAACATAAATTATTTCATAAATGTACTTTTTTTATTTCCTACACTTTAACACCACACAATTCACAACACACATCTAAATTAAAATATAAATGCACTTCCTCAACTAACATAATTAATTACCAATTAACGAAATATGAATAATTACAAAACAAATACAACTCATAAAAATTATTTAATTTCCCAAACCTTGCCCCTATAATCCCCACCATTATAATAAATGGAGTAACCCAGTAGTCAAAGGACCTGGGTATCTATTGATCGGTATAGAAACAAGTGGTCATAGACAAACCTAAATTCCTATTTATGTAAACAATTCATAGGAACTGTAGGCACATTCACAAAAACATCAAATCATAAATCGGAGGCCACCGAGAATTAGTTAAATAGCCAACATCAATGTATTTGCGCTAAGTATTCATTCACAAATTGAACCATATATTTAAAGGTATAATATGCAATATTGGAGACGGTTATTGTCAAAGGGAGAAAGAAAAAGTGTGAAAATAAGTACTCATGTGGAGAATAGAAAATCATTATGAGGCATAAGGTAACAATTCAATTATGTTACGGCAAAGCGGATCCAGAAAGATTTGATCAGAACAGGTATCCTTACAGTATGGGGCCTACCCCTAGGCACAATTACAATTTCTGTTAATTTTTCAAAAGTTCTTTTCACAGTGTAACTTCATCTGTGGTTGGGGGATATTTGGGGGGTCGGGTGTAGGCCTACTCAGGGGCTGTCGACATTTCGACCCTAATGCAAAAGGGCAAGTAGATTCCTCTGCTGCGGGTCTTCCTTAGTACAAGCAAGAGGGAACCAAGCCGAAGGTCACTGTGACAAACCGAGAGACTACTTCATGGGTATTTTGTTTACATCTAGTTGATTCATCGGGGTTGGGGATAAGTTCCACAGTGCCGTTAAGTGGGAGCGGCGAGAGACCTTCAAGTTGATGTTTGCAGTATGGAAGTTCAATTATTTTAGTGCTAGGTCATGTCACTGGGGAAGACATGCCACATCCTTCGGCTTCTCAAAGAACTGCAGTTCTCTCGCCGCTCCCACTTAGCGGCACTGTGGGACATATCCCCAACTCTGATGAATCAACTGTATGACAGTGAACAGTGCAAAACATCCTACTAACTGTCAACAAGGCATGCCATAATTTACTTACAAATGAAAACTCCCTACAAAGGATTTTAGTTTCAATAAAACAAGCGAGGCAGAGAAATAAATAACTAGTAATCTATCTTAAAAGGCCAGATGTACTACGGCTTTTTGCAGTCATAAAGGGTCCTAATCACAACTTCAGACTATTTGCGGACGTGAAATGTCATTTTGACATTCATGAAACCAAAATTGAGAATTATTAACATATTACTAATTGCAATTTGGGTTTGTGACTAAATAACCAAACAGTATCTGAAAGGGGTGTGTTTAGGACGTCCCTTTCAAATAGCGATTCAGAATGAGCATGGACGTCAATTCACCAAAATGCAATGGATAGCGAAAGTGATATCACACAACCTTTGAAGTTCACTTTCATCCAGTCAACCATTTTACAAATAAACACACATTCACAATCTTGCACTCATATAAACACACTCTCACCCACCAGCATGCACACAGCAAACATTTAAAAGCATTTTTACTCACCACAGCTGCCAGAAAAGGGCAGATTCCAGCTAATTGTGCTCTATTTTCATTATACTAATACTGAAAACCCACTATAAGAAATGTTATTAGCTGAGATGGGTGGAAGGTTCCCTCAAATAACAAATGCAATCTTTGTTAGGGCGAACCACAAAATTCTGTAAATAATCCTGTGCATATTCCTCTGTTATATTCACAAATAGAGGGACAAAGGGCTTTTATACATGAGATCCAGCACAGTTGCCCAAATGCAATATGAAAATTAAAGCGTGATTTAAGAGCATGTTACTATGTGTTCTAAGGAGGGCCACATATCCAATCCTCTATTCAATTAAAGCGCTATTAACTTCGCAAGCTGGCAGCTTTTAACTGTTCATTTTTATCTGCATACCCCAGTAGCATATGCGGAAGTTCCTCATATCTTGACCTGCCCGGGATTGATGAAGCAGTAGTATATCCCAATTAAGGTGAGTTGTGTGCTCTTTCTGCAGTTTTTGGTTTTTAATACACGGATTTGGTCACTACGCACATGGGCAATAATGTGACCACTTCAATATTCGGCACCTGGTGTTTATATGCCTGTAAAACCTCACCACTGTGTGCTATGATTTAGACACACAGGGAATAGGACAGTAGTGATTCTGACTTGTGATATTTGTTCGACATCATACATTAATATATGATTTTCTCGCCATAATAGGTAGAACCAGTACTACCAGCCATTAAACAGAGGAAGTCATGGTGGCTTAAATCCCAAACATTAACTCATTATTGTTTTCTAGTCCACCTTTGTGTAGATAGTTTTTTAACTTTAGGTCCTGACGAATCTGTAGAATTGTGAAGAAACATGTTGACCAACCACACAGAAGAGCGCCACACCAAAGATATTAACTTAGCATTGCGCCTTTCCTCTTCATTTTAATCAGGGTAGTTGACTCCATAATTAAAGTTATTTTTGATGGTACTACCAACCCTGTTTTAACTCACATAAACATCACACACCACTTATTCAGCTACACTCACTAAATCTCTCACCACACGGCACAAAACGGTCATTTGGGAAAAGATCTCCGTCAAAGTGCCCCTCAGTGGGAGCCCGTCAGGCATTACAGCACCAGCCAGACGAGGAGTAGCCCCCCGGTAATGAAGCATGATACCCAACTGGGTGTGTGAGGGCATTACATTCCAAAGAAATGGATTCCCATCTCTTTGACTCTGTGGCCTACAGTCCTTTGCATATTGCTAAATTCTATATCATTCAGGAACAGCACAACTTTAATTTTCATATTCCTTTGTTAGCTTGGTCCGACCTTAGTGGCAATGTGTACATTATGTATGCAGCACTAAAACAACAATAAAATAAAAAATCACAAGAAAAATACCAAACCAAGTGGGTGATTACGATTGTGGACGGACATCTGTCCGTCTGCATTCGTATTGGGAGGTGGGACAGCCCACCTACAAAGTGGCGGTCCCACAGGGAGAATTACGATGCCATTACCGCCACGTAGGGCGCACTCCCCATATTTTACATTGCGGCGGGTGCTGCTGGCAGCAGCACCCACCGCAATTTAAAAATGGCACGTATTACATTTTCCTGCACTACATAGCAGGCACAATGCCGTGCCTGCCACATGGTGCAAGAAAATGTAGGGGGCACCATAGGTGCCCCCAAGTGCAAATACCAACTGCCCCAGAACAAGGGGGGCCAAAAACAGGTCTCCAAAGTCCATCCCTCCCACCCTTTCCCTGGTGGAGGGAACCGCCATGGAAAGGCTGGTGGGGAGCCAGTATCATAATCTGACTGGTGGTGCTTGCTAGGCACCACTGGCTTGTACTACATGCTGAGGGCCTCTGCCGCACCGGCGGGCACAAGGAGCACATAGGATGCTTGGCGGTTGGAGTTTTATGTTGCCACTGTACCGCCCGCCATAATAATATGGCAGGTGATTAATGGCCTCACAATGGTGGTGAACTCACAATCAACAACCTGTCAGTGGCGGGTTCACCGCCATCCTAATCAGCCCCTAAGTCTAGGAAATGACACCAAACTGACAAAAACCCTATCAGTAGAACCAGAGATATTAATCTTAAATGTTTTAGGTGAAAATAGCACCAAAAAGCACAGAGAGACACTTGTGGTTATCTGGTCGTGCTTGACATGAGGAAAGGCTCATGAATATTTTCACGCCAACAGTGATGGAGAGCGGGTCAGATACAGACAATAGGTAGATCCTCAAGTTACCTCCTCAAGTCAGAGTGAGTAGCTGCTGTTCGCGTAGCAGGGGGTCGCAAGAAGTTCATTGTCGGTGTGATGAGCAAGTCAAGTGTTGCTGATGGCCGCTGTTATAACTCGAAAAACTTGTTGTCACTGGAACTTCTCATTGACAGTCATTGCAGTTGGTTGCAGTCAGAGCGAAATGCAGGTCTCGTATTGACGGTTGTCATGGACAGCCTCTGTCGGTGTAAAGAGCAGGACCCTAGGGAGTTTTCCATTGGCGGTCCTTGTGGAAGGTCATTCTCATTGAGAAGAGGTCACTTTGCAGTCAGAAGGAGCCCAACACTTCTGTATCTTTACCTTTTGTTCAGGAGGAGTACACATTAATGCCAGCCTGAAGCTGAGTACCTGTGAACACCTCTTGGGGATTAGGAGACACTCCAGCAGAGACCAGTAGCGTGGCACAAGAGGGTCAAGGTAGGTTCAGGTATGTTCAGTGATGCTGGTCAGCTAGGCAATTTCAAGTAGGCCTCTGGAAGATTATTGTGTTCCTGTGGTCCAAGGAGGAAGTCAGTCAACTGACCCTCTGAGTTACTTCTGGGGATCTTGACTTGAGATCTAGGCATGGACAGCAACCACTTATTCTAACACTTCACACACAAGTCACTGCCCTACACTCACAAAACACACCAACAATTTTGTATTAACTCATCTCACTACAGAATGAGTATATTTTTTAAATACATATTCGTAAATTTAAAAAAAACAATTACCCCTACTTTGTACCTGTGTGTCATGTCAATTGTGCTTGGTCATGCTGGAGGGTAAATGCAAAGACCATCATTTATTGTGTTTCAGAGTTTGGGTCATTTACCCTTATGTCACCACATTCATATCCACTTATAAGCATTTAAATACCCTAACGAAAGAGTAACAAGACATTTACATTGGTCTAGACTGGTTCTAAGAAGAAAATACTTTGGTTTAAGTTTTAAAAAATATATATGGGGCATCCTTGCAGGCCTCCCTCCTAGCTCTCTGCTCCCCTTAAAAAGGCCATCTTACGCTCTCCAACTCATCATGTTGCAGAGAAATACAAATCTGATCATATTGCGGATTGCATCTTGAAGCACATGTTAAATTTAAAGTGTGTTGTATCGTGGCTCATGGAAACAACAACTTGTAATATGGATGTCAATGAAACTCCCCTGTACAGCCCTATTGCATCTGCTTTCCCCCAGGTGCGACCCGGCAGTCTGTGGTGTGCTGGCGGTGTCGGTGGTTCAGCTGCGGTCTTTCCAAATCAAAATCAAACATCTCTTAATACGGCAGTCCAATCAATGAGCTCACGGTGTTCAGACCATGACCACAGGTACGCCAGTCCAGGGACCGCCAATCTCCTAATAAGCCCCTTATTCTCAAGTTCTTTGACTGGGCAGAACAAGCAATCTAGTCAATCCTCTAAATTATCAAGGTACAATAACTCATTCCTTCTGGAGAAAACCTAAACTTTGGACTTCCCTGGTTCTAAAACAATCCTTTACTACCTCTGCACCTGCATTGTGTAATTCTCCCTTTTTAACATTCCAACTTGCACAGAAATTACTGGCTCTCCTTAAAGCGCTATGTACTAAGGGGCATATTTACAAGGGCTTTATCTCCGCTTTTTTGGCTTAAAAAGCCAAAAAAGCAGAGATAAAAATATCGCCCTATTTACAAGAGGATGCTAACATGGATAATCACATGTTAGCACCCTTTTGCACTACGCCTACCTTTGCATCTCTAGATGCAAAGTGGGCATTCCTGACATACACTACATGTCAGGACATCAATAGCGTGGCTTCGAGCTATTGGCAAGGATGCCCTAGCATTTTAGCTGACGTTGGAGAAAACTGCTGTTTTCTCCAAAAACTAACGTCTGCTAAATTCTTGATTTAGCCACCTCTAACACAGGGTGTAGATTCTGCTGATAAGACCCTATGGGTCGTATCAGCAAGGTTATCGCCCTTTTGCAGGGAACATTGCTGGAAAACCAGTGATGTTCCCTGCAAAAGAGAGATGATCTCGCTATCTCTGGAATTTTTATCGCCCTGGAGTAATGCGTTGTGAATTAAGCACTACCAGAGTCATAAAAAGCAGAGATAGCTTGCGATAATCTAATTATCGCTAAGCACGGCCAGCAATAGTTATCACTGGCCGTTGCTAATATGCCCCCACAACTTCTTTAATGTTTTTGGCAGTAACAAATCCTATTTAACCTCTAATCTTCCCCTAATTGTTCCTGAAATCCATAGGGTGTCAAAACCCCTTTTCACTTGGCCTGTACCTGGAATCATGATTTATTCTGTTCTTTGTTTTACAATGTCTTACAATGTGTTGGTTTACTTGACTTATTTATGCCCTCTCCTACACCTCTTTTCCGCTCTGTCCACCTATCGGCTTCCAAGTTTACTTCTCTTCCTTATTCTTTGCCATCCATTGACCTTCCCTCTTTTGTCATCCCTCCCTGGGTTTATTTCTCCTCCCCTTCTACCACCTTTCCACCGCGCCCCTTTTCTGCTTTGTTCAGTGCCCTTCACCCACATCTATGCCCTGGTTGTTTTTTCTCTTCCTTCCTCTCTAATGCATTTGTATTGTTCCTTGCCCTGAACTACCCTTCACCCCGACATGATTCTTACTATCCACCTTTTTTTACTACTTATAACACTATTTCTTCCATTGCTGTGAATGTTCTCCCCATGTTGTGTGGGATGGTCTGCTTCCACGAATGTAGTATATAGTTGTTACTTAAATTAGCTGTTACTTGTATATTTCTTGATTGTTCTCCATAAGGCACAATAATGATGAAGGGTGCCAAAGGGCTGCATTAAGCCAACAGGTATGCGTCTTGTAACTTTCAACCTTAATAGTCACATAAAAAAAACACACTATCTCACTAACTATTTATTCAATTTCATTCAAATTTTCAAGGTCTGATTGAGGCCCTAGGCTTAGAGTCAGGTCCTCTGACTCTGCCATGATCAATAATTAACTAGGAGTAACTAACTTTTTATTGTTGAAGTATTCTATAACAGTATATGGTTTGATTTTTTAATGGAAGCACATTTCTTTATTGCTATTTTGTTTGATAACTGCTTATAATTAATACATTGAATAACACTCAAACTTTGCTTCACAATTTAAATGCCACATTTTACATGTCGAAATAAAGACAAACACCAAATTATTTTTAGGCTAAGAAAAACTTCAAATGGTGCAGGCACACATTTAGGATGCCTTTTTCAGGGATGGCTAAGCTCCGTATTGCTACCTTTAACATCTTTGGGTTAAAAGATAAAGGTAAAAGGTGACAACTTCAAGAGGACCATACATTTTTAAGAGCAGATGTATACAGTCTGCAGGAGACCCAGATCGCCCGGAATGATAGTGCTCCATTAAACTTGTTTGGGCTGAAGATAGCATGCCATACAATACAGGACATTAGGACTAAGGGGGTTGCCATACCAGTTAAAGGGAACACTGTCACCCTTGGCCGAAAGACAGCAGACAAGCTCGGAACATGGGCAGTAATGGAGTGTAAAGCTGGCAGTGGTTCCTTTACTCTAAATCTAGATGACTACGGCCTGTTTCATTTTTTAGCAATTGAATTGCCATCTTGGCCTGCCCCATTTATAGGGCTCGATTCACAGAATTAACTTAAGACAAAATCCTAAACGTACTACTTTTAGTATTCACAGAATGCACTTACTACTTTTGGTATACACAAAATGCACTTACTACTTTTGGTATTCACAGAATGGATTTACGACTACTAACTTTAAGTCTGCACTTGGGCGGGAGATTCTGGCCCAGAGGCGGAGCTTCCGGCCCAGAGGTGGAGATTTCAGCCATGGCTAAATCTCCACCACCGGCCGCAATCACAACCTCCGGGCAAGAAGCTCCGCCTCCAAGCCAGAAGCCCCGCCTCTGGGCCCGAAACTCTACCTCCACGCCGGATGTCTGTCTCCAGGCCAGAATCTCCGGCCCGAGTGCAGACGTTAAGTTAGTAGTCGTAAATCCATTCTGTGAATACCAAAAGTAGTAAGTGCATTCTGTGAATACCATAAGTAGTACGTTTAGGATTTTGTCTTAAGTTAATTCTGTGAATTGGGCCCATAGTGTGTAGGGACCTCAATCTAAATGGATCTAGAGGGGACCCGGGGGGTAGGGATATAAGCTGTGCAGGTTGCAATCAGCAATCATCTAGATCTTTTAGGAACCTTTTGAGGGACATTGGTCTGATCTATGTCTGGCTCTGCCTGAAAGCCCCCAAGCATGGATACACTTTCTTTTCAGCCCCCCATACTACGTTTGCTAGGCAGGATTATTTTTTGGTCTCACCAGCGCTGGTTAGAGGGGCTCAGGTTGAACTCTTTCCAAGTGTAATGTCTGATCACAACCCAACTGTCCTTGAATTCCCTTTGCAATAGGTTAAGCAGTGCATCAAGATAATGGACCTTTGAAGGTCTGCTTTCGGACCCAGAATATGTATGCCGTATGAAGTCTTAGATTCCTGGGTATTTGGATCTTACCAAAGGGAAGTCTGCTCCGGAAATTGTATGGGGTGCCTTCAAATCCGGTATGAGAGGGGAAATCCTGAGCTTTGGCATAGTTAAACAGAAGCAGGCCTGGGTCATATAAAAGAACTGTATCAAAAACGGAATATTCTGGAGGCAAACTTGATCATCGCTGTGGAAACTGGGAGCGATCTTTCCCCAGCGCTGAATCTGATAGCAATTACCAAGGCATGACTGAACAAATCTTCTGCAGAGAAAATCACTGGGAAATACGTGGCTAATGATCAGAATTGCTATGAATATAGTGAACATGTGGGGCGCCTCCTCGCAGTCAGGGCCAGGCAACAGCAAGATGCAAGGCATATCAGCCAGATAAGGATAATGCAAGGCAGTATGGTCACAGACCATGTTGAGGTCAGAGAGGCATTTAAGGAATGTTATGCTGATCTTTACAAAGCCACCCATGTTGGAGGCCCCCGGGGTTCAGAGGCAGATGGTACTCAGGATGAGAGGTTTCTTTTATTAGCTGAAATTTTATCAGAAGAGTTTCAAGTGGCACTTCACACTCTCCTATCTAGGAAGGCAGTAGGCCCAGACTCCATTCCTCTTGAGTTTTATAAGGTGTTTTATGCTTAAATGTATCTGGAGATGGTGAGGTTTTTTAATGAAGTTAGAGCTGGGGCACCACCCCCCAGGTCCTAGGGTACTGCAAATGTGATAATTGTTCTAAAAAAAGTTAAGTATCTAACAGCTTTGGGTTCTTAGAGGTCAATTACATTACTAAATAGTGATGTGAAGTTTTACTTAAATGTTTTACTTCTGGCTAGCCGGTGTATTGCAGCGGCTAGTCTCTGCCTGGCATCATGGGTTTATCCCAGGCTGAAGGACCTTGGATCATGTGCAGCAGGTAATCTCTTTGTTTGACGCCACCGACATCTTTGCGAAGCCCATGGGTGTCACTCTGCTCGATGCCGAAAAGGGCTTAGACAGGGTGTCGTGGGATTACCTGTGGCAGGTTATGGAAGCAAATGCCTGGAGGGGGCTTTTATCAATGCAATATGGGCAATGTATCTCAATCCTACAGCTCACTTACAAATAATGGGAGTTGAGTCAGAGTCCTTCTCAATAGAGAAGGGAACGAGGCAGGGCTGCCTCATCTCCCCCTTTTATTTGCACTATAGATTGATCCCTTTGTCAGGAGGTTGGAAGCCTCTCTGCACATCTTGCCCATTAGTCTGCAGGACTGGGATACTGAAATTCTGGCCTTTGCCGCTGACGTGGCAATATTCACCAGTGACCCAGACAAGGCTGCCCGTTCTGTGGAAAGGATAGCAGAAGAATTTGGGAGTCAGTCAGGATTTCTGTTTAATAGTGCAAAAACTCTGATGGCTGGATTTTTAAACTGGGTGGTTGTCTGGAAAAAACTGGGTGTAGGCATATATAGCAGATATACTCTCCTGCTTAGGAATAATCAACTTCCTGGAATATTTCAAAATAACTGCTCAACTAGATGGGACCAAAGGGGTTTTGGCAGGATTGGAGAGCTACTTTCGGGTAACCAGATTGCATCATTTGAGGTGGTCAGTGGTAGATTTGATGTTGGGCCTCTGGATTTTTAAAAATATTTACAGCCGAGGGATTTACAAACTGAGAAAGGCTGGGGGTGCAGCTGGATTCGTGCTGATTCCCCTCATGAAAATAATTTTAAAAAAACCCTGGCCCCTCAATTTCACAGTTATATGGCTATCTGCTGGAAAGGGTCCCAGATGATCTGAGTAAGCATAATGAAAAATGGCAAGCCTGGCTCGATCTGGTGAACTCTGGCTTCCTGTAATCACTTGAGTTGGGCGGGTCAATGGCAACACTACAAAACAATCTTTGAATTGTACATAATGACAGTGAAAATCACTAAATGAGGTCGGGATACGGGGACTCACTGCCCTAGATGCCATGCATCTAATGCAGGCTTGGTTCATATGTTCTCCACATGCCCCTGCATAATATTACTTGGTTTGGAAACTGTAGGTTTCTTACGCGAAGTCTTGAAAGTGAATATCTCCCCGTTCTCACAGCATTTGTTGGTGGGGGTTGATGAATCAAATGGTTGGGTCGGGCAGGATTCATTTATTATAGCAAAGACGTTTTTTAGGCTTTGTGGCCTATTCTTGGCTTGACCCTTTACCCCCGACCTTTCAGCAATGGAATGGACGCTTCCTACATGTTTACAATCGAGAATATGCACGTTATGAACAAAAAGGCAGGAGGGCTAAAAGTAAAGGGTAGAGGATTTGGGCGGGGGCTATTTCGACCAGGGTCTCCTTGTTTAAATAAGATAGCAGCTGGATTATAGGAACAGGTGGTATTGATTTACGGTTTGGTATGTATTATTAATTTGTGTCGATTCTCTGTTGTTTCCAACATTTTTTGGTCATATTAATGAATTTATATGTAATCTATTTATGTATACTTGATGTTAATAATTTAAAAAGAAGGATGCCTTGTGCCACATATACAGACATCTATGCGTGCATGAGTCTAGCATATGTTTTGTAGTGGAAAGATACTTTTTCTAGACCAAAACACTATGCCTAGACAAACTTTCAAACTTTTTACTTTCTATGTGCGCTATCAGTGCAGCATACATGCAAGGTTTGAAGCGTTTCGATAAATAAATGTCCTACTTTTTGCCTGCCTGAAAATGGTACATATATTTTGGCTCAACGCCCTGTTTATCATTGTTAGTAAAGCAAACACAAGGAGATGATGGACGGAGCACTAAACCTTTTCAGACACTCACCCCCTTTCACAGATCTGGGTTGAATCCATCATCATTCTTTAGCTCACTTGGCCACCTCAGTTCAGACCCAGCTATATGCAAATCAGTCTTGACCCTGTGCCTCATGGGAACAGTCTAGCGCAAACGGCCAAGCCAGGTCTTCTCTGAACCAGAAACAAGCATACTGGGACCGGTTTCTGGGTAACACCCTTAATCAGCCAGGCTAGCTTGAATCCTGAAACAGGTCCCAGGATACTTTTATAAACAATTTGAAATTTAGTTTCATATGCTTTTATAATGTTCTGATTTTCAATGTTGTGATATGATTTTATGGTATGTTTCGAAGTTTGGTAATATTAATAACTATTAATCAACACAATTATTTATCAATATTGAATTACATATTTTGTATGTTAATGATTAATTTTATATTTATAGCTTTTTTGATTGGCTTATTTTGTCTTCTAAGTATTTTGTATTTTACTTTTTACATCAAAAATGATGGGACCTTCTACAATGACGGTTGCAAGGCCTCTGCCCTCATTGCTTTCAATTCCGACCAGCTGA
This sequence comes from Lissotriton helveticus, assembly GCF_964261635.1. Classification (NCBI taxonomy): domain Eukaryota; kingdom Metazoa; phylum Chordata; class Amphibia; order Caudata; family Salamandridae; genus Lissotriton; species Lissotriton helveticus. Next base: position 784,118,828 of record NC_136057.1, on the reverse strand, counting down.
TTTTGAGTGATCCAGTCAGAATTGAAACCAGCTGGCCATTGAGGCTGGCTTCCGATGGGCTCAAGGTGCCCGTTGGCCAGTTGCAACCAGCCCATAATCCAAATGGATGGTGGTTTATGAAGTTTGGATTATGATTTCCTTTGCAGCCTCTGCTTGGTGGCCGAGGGGGCACCTAGGGTGCCCCCCTGTTAATCCCTGCACCTCATCTGCTATGGGGTGAAAGAATTAACACCACCTCACATTTCCCTATGGAAGCATGTACGACAGTCGGTTTACAGCCTTAACACATGCTCCCATAGGGAAATGTCAGAATGGAATAGAGATGTCTGACTACTTTGCTAGATGTTATCATGGTCTCCTCAGCTGAAACTATTGATGGCATGAGTGAAACCGTACCAAGTGTGAACCTCAAATATATTTAAGGCATGAAGGCAACTCAGCTGTTTAGAAGTAGCAGGTAACCCATTGACTCTGCACTATTCACATGAAGACTAATGAGAAACATACAACCAAGGGCCTTATTACAATGTTGGTCGGAAACTCTTCGGACCAACACTGTCTCAGATTCTGTTCTGACTGATTACTTTTCCCCAAGTCCTCCCAACCGATTAAGATGGTTCCGAACACAGTTCGGAAAGTCTCCCATTGACTTCTGACCATCAACACAGGCTCCCATTGAAAAAAGGAGTGGTTGCAGAAAACAGGTATCAAATTAACAAAAACAGCCAAGGGAATGTTAAGCCACACCGCCCTATGTGTTACATCAAAGTACAATCGAATCGTGATTAACAATGTTGCCATCTTAGTGATCCGCTGCTCATAAACCATACCCTACAATAAACAATTCATAAACAGAGAGGCAACATAAGCAATGAAACAGACAATGAAACAATTATTCTTGAGGCGTCTGTGTTTAAGAAGTATGTTTCTTTATTGTGCATAGTCAAAAAACAATGGCTCAGCCAACAAGTTTCACCCACAACAGGGCTTCATCAGGGCTGCAAGTACAACACATCCAAATCAACAACATTATTATAAAATGTGTTTATCAAAAATGTGATAAAAGTTGCTATTCACATACAAAAGTAAGTAGTAAAAGGGGACATCTCACCAGAACGTTGACATGCAAAGAGAAGAGAAAAAATGTGAGTAGAAATATTTTGACTAAGCACAAAAGATTTTAAGGAATTTAAAATGAAAAAGAATTATGTGCCAGAAATAGGGGGGCGGAGGGGGTGTCACCAATATCAAAAAGAAACTACAAAGAAAAAAAGACCATGTGAGGATTAAAAAGATAAATCCACAAAGGAAAAGAAAACACCAAAACTACCTAGAGACACAAACCGGCCAAAGAATACTGCACATCCAAGATACGTTAAGATGTTACAGATACACCGCAACCCTTATCATAAATAAGTCACATTCAATTAACTTTGTTTTTTATATGCAAAGTCGCCATTCAAAAGGTACCAATGACATATAACTAACCATGCCTGAAATTACAAAAAAGGGGGAGGAATGTATCAACAAGATTTCTTCCATACCAAAATAAGTGGCTCAAATGCTGATATACCACAGATAGTAATGTACCTTATAATCAGCAACGCCATATCAACCATACAAACGTGACGCACACCTGGCACAATACTAAATTATCGGGACACTATGCCAGTTCCACACAGTAATAGGGACCAATCTGTTCATTCACGTGGACCCAAAATCCCTAAGTTTACAGGGCTATGGTATGAAACCTAGGCTAAGAATAAAGAATGAAGAAATTACTGTTAATTAAAATCCATGCACCATATAGTGCATAAAACATACTAACATTGGCCATATCATTTAAGTCTTCTAAACAACTTTTTGTTACCCATGCGACACCAATATAGCTCCAATAAAATGAGCTCTGATCTATAAGAACTCATTTTCTTCCGATGCAACCCAGCAACTATTTGGGAGAGTTGGTTTGTGTTAAAAAAATGTACACAAAGGCAAAGTAATCCAAAACGATGAAATGCGTGAGCACATTTCGTTAATTTTCACTCATAAACACACAAAAGAGGAAGAACGGACAACTTAATTTGAAAACATATCAAAAAGAAAAATGGGCAGCTAAACGATTGAAGGTCTACGCAAGTTGTGAGACTCACTATTGTGAAACACTATCTATGGATTAGTTTGTCAAAATGGCTATTACCCAAAAATGTACACATGTGTAGACAGACCATCTTCATGAGCACTAACTCGTGAAAAAAAGCATGATAAACGGGTGATTAAATAAACACACCATTACACAACTGCGTCAGCATTACGGTACAATGCTGTAGTCACAGCTGCATTGACATGCTAACATGCACACAAATGACAACCAAAAGGATTACTGCATTGGGATATACCCACAGCTTATCCATGTTTAGCCAGAGTGCATGTTTCTGTCAGATCCGGAACACCAGAAAGCGCCTTCTGCCTTTCCGTATTCAAATAGTCATTTCCTTCCATATTTTTTGAAAATTCAGCCAATTACTGCATTCCACGTCACCCTGCAATCGAAGACTTTTCCCAATCTCTTGCTAGGCCACTCCCAGGCATACCCAGGAAACCGGAGTGAGGTTGCTTTCCCACTTGAATTTCACAAAACTTTATTTATACAGACACATGCCCGATTACAATTCATTTTATCTTATGTCATTTAACATGAACCTTTGTCCTCAACCACGAGGATGAGTGTGGCCAATAAGAAGTAAAAAGCACAATTAAACCTCATCTAAATTGGCACAAAATTAACCAAAATACCACGTTCCATAACTATATCTCTATTACTCTTTCTTGTCAGGAACAGGAGACACAAAAAACAAGGAATCAGAAAAATAGGTCTTTTAAAAAAAGGGGAAAGGCCCAGAGAGAGATCGTAGACATAACATAAAGTGACAGCACAATTCTCCAAGAACGATTACTTATTCCCTTCAGTCTTTACATGCATATAAAGTTTAAAAACACTGAATTATCATCTTATATTGTCAGATTAAAGCATGCCCCTTGCCTAAATGATAAAACATCACAAGGCATTTACAGTAGATATACTGAACTGATGGCAAACATAGCTGCAAAGAACAATATATAGAGATAAGAGCAACAAATTTGATAAAACAGGGAAGTTATGTTGTAGCAAAACAGTATACCCATGAAGAGACTGAAAAATATATAATTCTTGACTGAACAAATTCTCATCCATCAAGTATATTGACAGCATCAAACAAACAATTGTGTTCTTGCCATATGTATATCCATGTCAAGAACACCATTAGAAATAACTCAACCAATAAAATACAATCGGTTTGTGAGTAACAACAGTTCAGATATGTGCTATTTCTGAAAATGAAACAGGGATTTCAATCAATTGACCAGACACAGAAAATTTTCTATATTACAGAAAAAATGTATTTCATCACTGGAGTTCAGACCCTTGCACACAGATCTAAGTTTAAGGATCCACTTCACCTCACTTTGTCTTAGGTATAACTCTCTATCACCACATGTAGGATCAGGATTGAATGATTCGATTCCATGGAACCTGAAGTTGGCTCTGGAACCACCCAGTTCACATGCATGTGCCGCCAATGCATACGTTGGATCATTTTTCATGCAAGCCCGATGGTTCTTGTATGCGTAATTTTAACTGTCAGGTGGTGCTGCCTATATAAAACTTAGAACAGTTACAAACAATAATGTCGACCACATAAGTGGATTGGCGGTTGATGAATTGGCATATATAGTATTTACAATCACTGTAGTAGCTAAACTCCTTCTTTCCGTTAACCCTCAGATGTCACACATTACCTTTACCACAAGTGAAAAAACCTTTGGTTTGTTTAAGCCAAAGCCCTGTGTCCCCAGTCCTTGGAGCAGTATAGCTAGGACAGAGATGTTCCCTAATGGTCATAGATCACCCATATGTGACTAGTGGTTTCTCATGAATGGACATTCCCACACGTGGAACACCTTTCAGAATTTGCCAATGCCTGTGTAAGATTTTTTTATGCATCATGGTTTAGTCTAGCATTTCTCATAATAAATGCCAGGCAGTCTTGATTCCCCTTTTTGGGTTTAACCTTCAAGGTTTCTGTTCTTTCAACTTTCTGTACTCTATCTATCTGCTAGGTGGAGGTCATGTCCTTTATACCCCCCTCTCTCAAGACTTTCAACAGGCTACGTTTAGCATGCATCTCAAACTGATGACCCTCACTACAGTTCCTATAAGTCCTAATAAATTACCATAGGGAATAGCACGCTAGGTGCTAGTCGGATGAGCACTATCGTGATGAAGGATGCTGTTTACTGCTGTGTCTTTCCTGAAAAGAGTACTATGAAGTCTGTGTCCTGAGGAGTAAGACTTCACATCAGGGAACTGGATTCTCTTCTTGGACATAGTAAGTGTGAATCTCACATTATAGAGATTGCTGTTTAGGTACTGAAAATAATCCCTCATGTCTTTCTCTGTACCTGTCCAAATAACAATGACATTGTCGATGTACAACCTAAAGAATTGATGTCTTTGGTCCATTCAGCTTCCCCTGGTGCCCTTGCAAATATGTGTTCCATCCACCCCATAAACAAATTGGCAAGTGATAATGCAAATTTAGAACCCATTGTGGTCCCTTACAGCTGCTGATACCAGTCTTTGTTATACAGAAAATAGTTGTTAGTCAAGATCAGATCAATCATTTTAACAATCATCTGGTTATCATCTAAGTAATTTGCTCTTCTCATGGGCAAAAGTACTCCATTGCAACTTGTCCAAACTACCTTTTAATACAAGTATAGAGAGATTCCACCTCCAAGGTTGGCAACCACATAGAATCATCCCATACTAGATCGTCAAATGTATTCAGGATGTCCAGTGTATCCCGCATAAAAGAGGGGAGATTTAAAACCAGGGGCTTAAGAAATGAGTCGACAAACTCAGATAAATGTTTTGTAAGTGACCCGATTCCTGAAATGATTGGCCGTCCAGGTGGGAATTTAGCCCTTTGATGTACTTTTGGTAGTAGATGCAGACAGGGGAACCTTGGGGGTTGTGATTTAAAAAAAAATGAATTCTGTATTAGATAGCAGACCTATCTCCCTCCAATGTATCAGCTTTTCATCAATCAGATTCATCGCACCAATATATGGATTTTCATTCACTCTCTTATAGCAAATCTGATTGTCAGCTGTCTCATGACCTCATGTTCGTAGTTCAATGGGTTTATCAAAACAATATCACCTCCCTTATCAGCCTCACAAATGATAATGTAGGCGTCACTTATGAGACTAAAAAGAGCATCTCTATTCTCTTTTGTCAAGTTGTCGAAGAAGTGTCTATTCCTTTTACCCAGCATCTTGTTCTCCGGTGCATAGAGATCATCTGTCACCATTTTCCAAAACACATCTATACACCATGATGCCTGTCACACTGTGCATGATTGAAAAGAGGTATCCCATGGGTACCCCCACAGACCACAACCGGAGGCCTAAGAGTGAAGGGGAGCCTGCTAAGAGCCCCCAAAGTCAGTTTCCAACAGCCTTTTTTTTTGTCGGACAGACTGATGTCTGAATCCAACATTGTAATATGTAAGTCCGGAACACGGTCCATTGAGCTGTACGATTCGGCTTATACCAACTCAGAGTCTCCAAATGCCAGTGGGAACCAATTCGGACTGACCAACAGTTGCCTTTCCATCATAATTGGTTAGTCGGAAATGTTTCTGAGTCAGTCGCAAACGTAGGTTCCGACACGGTTTAGGAGAATCCGATTGCCTTTTGGCACCTTTACGACCAACATCGTAATCGGCCACCAAGTTGTGTATTTAACTGTATTTCATACAACTAGTCAAAGCAAGAGATCCCCTTTGGATAAACTTACAATAGCATCTAAGCTTATAGACACAACGTTCGAAAAGTAGCATTAATGCTTATAAACACAACATTCAATTCAAAAGTGGAGCAAAAAGTGAAATACAAAGATAATGATAATGACGGGTTCTTAAAAAGGTGTACAATTTATTTCAATATATATTAAAAACAATATACAATATTAAAAATGAATACAGTAATTTGCATACACATTTGCAACACACAGTGGGAAACAAAGATAAGGAAAATGATTCCTATAACATTGAGATGGCTACACTGGTAAATAGTCAAAATATCGACTACAAAATATCGAATGGACATAATATCGAGTTTAAAATATAGATTGGACAAAATATCGACTGGACAGAATATAGACATCAAAAATATCGTTTTTAAGGTAAGTAATGTAATATTGAATGTTAAAAATATAGACAGTTAAAATATCGAAGTATATATTATAGGTTATTAAAATTATCTAATTTTTAATAATATCGAATTTTTTATAGTGTTTTTTATGTTATTATATGTGTGAAAAGTGTGTATTTATGTTATAATTTATTTTAAGTAATGACATTTTTAAAAAAAGTTTTTGCGTAATTTAATTCTGTAGCGGGTTGTGGGTTTGTAGGGGAATAGGGTGGGAAGTAATTTATGTATAATTAATTAAATATGTACATTTATTTATTGGTATTCATTTTTAATTAATTGTTAATTAATTTATATTTGGTAATGAATTCAATTTTAATTGGTAATTAATTCTAATTAATTGATTAATTGTTAATTATGTTATTTTTATTAATTTATTTTCTGTAGCGGGCTGTGGGTGTATAGGGGAATAGGGTGGGAACTAATGTAATTATAATTAATTAAATATGTTAATTTAATTATTGGTATTCATTTTTAATTAATTGTTAATTAATTTATATTTGGTAATTAATTAAATTCTAATTGGCAATTAATTTTAATTGATTAATTGCTAAATATGTTAATTTTACAAATGTATTTTCTGTAGCGGGTTGTGGGTATATAGGGGAATTGGGTGGGAAGTAATTTATTTATAATTAATTAAATATGTTAAAATATTTATTGGTATTGTTTTAGAATTAATTGTTAATTAATGTGTTATGGGTAATTAATTACATTTGAATTGCCAATTAATTTTATTTAATTTATTAATTGCTAATTATGTTAATTTTACTAATTTATTTTCTGTTGTGGGTTGTGGGTTTATAGGGGAATAGGGTGGGAAGTAATTTATTCATAATTAATTAAAGAAATCAATGTATTTAATTGTATTTAATTTGAATTAATAGTTAAATAATGTTTAAATGATAAATTATTAAATGTTAATTTGTAATTAATTTGTATTAATAGGTATATAATTGTAATACTTAATTTAAATTTGTTACTTTAATTGATTAATTATTATATTATATTAAATTGGTAATTACTTTTAATTAATTTTTTATAGATATTAATTTATATTTATTGAACTAATATATGTAGTATTTAATTTCCCTACTATTGCACTCTCTGGAGTGGGAATAGTAGTTTTTACCACTAGGCTATCCAACGCTTTCCCTACTGTTGCACTCACTGGAGTGGGAATAGTAATTTTTACCCCTACGCTATCCAACGCTTTCCCTACTGTTGCACTAACTGGAGTGGGAATAGTAAGTTTAACCCCTACGCTATCCAATGCTTTCCCTACTGTTGCAATATTTGGAGTGGGAATAGTAATTTCTACCCCTACGCTATCCAACGCTTTCCCTACTGTTGCACTCTTTGGAGTTGGAATAGTAATTTTTACCCCTACGCTATCCAACGCTTTCCCTACTATTGCACCCACTGGAGTGGGAATAGTAATTTTTACCGCTACGCTATCCAACGCTTTCCCTACTGTTGCACTCACTGGAGTGGAAATAGTAATTTTTAGCCCTACGCTATCCAACGCTTTCCCTACTGTTGCACTCTTTGGAGTGGGAATAGTAATTTTAACCCCTACGCTATCCAACGCTTTCCCAACTGTTGCACTATTTGGAGTGGGAATAATATTTTGTACCCCTACGCTATCCAACGCTTTCCCTACTGTTGCACTCTTTGGAGTTGGAATACTAATTTTTACCCCTACGCTATCCAACGCTTTCCCTACTGTTGCACCCACTGGAGTGGGAATAGTAATTTTAACCCCTACGCTATCCAACGCTTTCCCTACTGTTGCACTATTGGGAGTGGAAATAGTAATTTTTACACCTACGCTATCCAACGCTTTCCCTACTGTTTCACTCTTTGGAGTTGGAATAGTAATATTTACCTTTACGCTATCCAATGCTTTCCCTACAGTTGCACTCACTGGAGTGAGAATAGTAATTTTTACCCCTACGCTATCCAACGCTTTCCCTACTGTTGCACTCTTTGGAGTTGGAATAGTAATTTTTACCCCTACGCTATCCAAGGCTTTCCCTACTGTTGCACTATTTGGAGTGGGAATAGTAATTTTTACCCCTCCGCTATCCAACGCTTTCCCTACTGTTGCACTGTTGGGAGTTGGAATAGTAATTTTTACCTCTATGCTATCCAACGCTTTCCCTACTGTTGCACTCACTGGAGTGAGAATAGTAATTTTTACCCCTACGCTATCCAACGCTTTCTCCACTGTTGCACCCACTGGAGTGGGAATAGTAATTTTTACCCCTACGCTATCCAACTCTTTCCCTACTGTTGCACTCTCTGGAGTGGGAATAGTATTTTTTACACTTCTGCTATCGTACGGTAATAATATTGGATATTATTTAATTATATTATGTTACTATATATATATGTTTTAACAAATATGATTGTAAAAAATTTCTTTTATAACATTAATGAATTAATTAATTATTATAAGTTAATTTAAGTATTTTTAAGTATATTTTAGTAATTAATTTTTAATATTAATTTAATTTAACACTATTTTTAATAAAGTCGATATTTTTATAAACTATATTTTTGTAAACGATATTTTGTACTCGATATTTTTGTACTTACCTGTTTGTAGATACAAACTCGATATCCTGTCTGTCTATATTTTGTCATCGATATTTTTGCTAGTCGATATTCTGTCCCTCAATATTATGTCAGTGATCCGGCTACACTAGTCCAAAATGCAATCACACTGCACACTTTGTAATAATATCGTAGTTGGAGTGGTTGTTTCATAGACTTAACGTAGTATAACTCAAAGATTGCAATGACGCGTTTCGGTGGGCATGTAAATAGAGAGCCAACACCGTCTGCAGGATAAAAATATATATAAGAATCCCACAAACAGATAATATATCTGAAATACAAGAACAGTACACAATATAAGAAACATAGTTCATAGAATATTTAAAAACAATTCACAATTAAATCTTTACACATCACTAAAGGCTCCACATCCTATATTTTAATCTACTCACAGACATATACACACAAGTTTTTTAGTCGCAGCACAAAATGTTGCTATCCTTTATCATACATGGTCATCCACCTCTGCTCATTCTGTTGTATGTTATACGAAAAGTATTGTCAACATTATCCTACATTCTTTTTAGTGAAAAAATAAAGTGAATTGCCACTGTCAATAGGCATGTGGTTGTTTATAACTTCATAGTATATGGCGTACGCTACCAAATATTAGCTCATGTATAATTGAGGAAGAGGGTCCGCAGAGATAAGAAAACCCTGGTAGGAACTACACAAAAGATCAGGGACCTTTTTTATGGTCACGCCCGAAGAGAGGGCAACGGTACAATGGAAATGCGTGGAGGGGCCAATTCAACCGGGGCCCTCCACAACAGCAGGAGTACATGAGCACAAGGAGCAAGCGGTATTGGCGACCAACCGAATACCAGTAATTAACCTTTCTGACAGAAAACCCTGGTCGGAACTACATAAAAGATCAGGGACCTTTTTTAGGATCATGCCCGAAGAGAGCGCAATGGTACAATGGAAATGTGGGGAGGGGCTAATTCAACGGGGGCCCTCCACAACAGCAGGAGTACATGAGCACAAGGAGCAAGCGGTATTGGCGACCGACCGAATACCAGTAATTAACCTATCAGACAGGGCCTTGAATGAGATTGGAATAAGTGTTCTAAGTAGGGGCCTTCCACATGTATTGATCACTTTCAGCTAGAGAAGGACATGCGATCTTTCTTTAGGAAAGTGAGGTTAAACAGATTTTTTTGAGGATAGGTAACCCAGACAAGGTGATAATATCTCTGGTTTTAAACCTAAGTCATCGTTTACCCCCACCTTATCCATGGTAGGAAAACATTTTGAAGCATTTGAAACCGCTGTTGAAAGCGGTATTCACAGTATTCTAGGTAAAACCAATAGACCCAATACTCACAACATCAACAGAGAAGAAAGACTAGCTTTGAATTCTTTGAAGGATGGTAGAACACTTACGATAAAGCCAGCTGACAAGGGGGGAGGGGTTGTTGTTTTTAAAACCAGTGATTATGACAATAGAATGTATAAATTGCTGGATGTAAAGGAGCATTATGTGCGTATCCATGCAAGCAGCATCTCTACGATATCAAAGGACTGCTTAGATCTTCCTAATGAAGCTTTAGAACATAGCTGGATTTGTGAGGAAGAATTTAAATTCCTTGATAATGTGAAACCTAGAACCCCTGCAATATATGGCCTGCCTAAGGTCCATAGGAACTATGCAGACCCGCCCATGAGACCAATTGTCAGTGGTATTGACTCTCTGCTTGAACCCATCAGCAAATTTGTAGATCATTTTTTAAGACCTATTGTCTGTGGTATGAGATCCTATGTCAGTTACTCTGCACACATGATCTCACTGATAGAGGGCAAAGAATTTTGTGGAGCGACTCAGTGTCTAGTTACCCTGGACATTGAGTCTCTCTACACCAACATTCCCCAGGCAGACACTGTAAATGTGATTGATGGGATTCTAGATTCTCATGATCTAAATGGAGCCAACAAGGATTTCATTGTGAAATGTGTGAGACTCATCCTGATGAACAATGTCTTTTTGTTCAAAGATGAGTACTTTACTTTAAACAGCTGAAGGGGACCAGTATGGGGGCCACTTGTGCCCCCAGTCTAGCATGCCTCTATGTGGGACATTTTGAAGCAATACATATTTACAATGAATTAACCCCTTTTATCGAAAATGTAGCGGTCTGGTACCACTACATTGACGATATATTCTTTATCTGGGACGGTTCAGTTGAACTTCTGGAAGATTTTTTGTTATGGTGAAACCTGGGTGACCCCCATTTAAAATGTACTTCTTTTCATAGCACTTCAAAGGTTGATTTTTTGGATATAACGATCAAGGAGGTTAATGGAATTTTAGAAGTGGAATTATTCACTAAACAGACAGCTAAAAATAACCTCCTCCATTTCTCTAGCTACCATCCTGAAACGCAAAGAGAAAGCATTCCTTTTAGTCAATTCCTCCGACTTAGGAGGAATTGTTCTGAACTCTAAGATTTTTATAGACATTCAGAAATCTTGAAAAAGAAATTCAAGGATAGGGGATATCCAAAGAAACTTTTGTCGCACTCCTTGAAAAGAGCCAGGTTCTATGATCGTGAGGCTCTAATAAATAAGGAAGAAAAGATAAAGGGCCTCTAAATAAGGTCGTGTTTGTCAGCCATTTTCCACCATAAGTAATCAGATAAAAAATTTTGTCAACAAAAACTGGCACAATCTCAATCATGACGAATCTGTGAAACTTGAGAAGCCGTTCTTCGCCTTTAAGAAGAATAAAAACCTACGTGACCTGCTAGTGCACACGTACAGAGAGGAACCTCAAATTACACAAAAAACACTAGATAATACTGTAGTACTAGGACATTTTAAATGTGGAACATGTAATGTTTGTCCACAATCTATGCAGACTACTGAACTTCAATATAATGGCCATGCATTGAAATCAAAAACTATGAACAACTGTGGAAGTAATAATATTGTGTATCTCCTACTGTGTCCCTGTGGCCATGGCTAGTAGGGGAGAAGGGGCGTGAAGCACGTGTTAGGTTCCAAGAACACAGGTCTGCTATTAAAACGAAAAAACTAACTGCACCGCTGATTGAACATTTTCTAGAGGAAGGCCACGGAGAAAATGATTTCATGTGGTTTATCCTCGAGAAAGTAAAAATTGGCAAAAGAGGCGGAAATATACAATCTAAACGAAAAATGCGTGAGCAGTGGTATATTTTCTACCTCAAAACTGTGAGAAATGGTTTAAACTCTAAAGAGGAATGGGAACGCCTTATAAGGCCAACTTGATATTAAAAACATCTTACCCGCTCCACTTGACATTGAGTGTATAGACAATGCAGCTGTTTCTGGATATGCCTAAATAATATTAATATAATAAAGGGACTGTAGTTCTCTTCTACACACAGCCATTAATATGATGTAACAGCCAAAGTGGCCGTGTATGCATTAGTTGGAATTGGCAATATGATATTTTTTTTCCATCTTTATGGATTAATGATGAATTTATGTATTTTGAAACTTATATTATGGTTGTTCTATGTATAGCCAATGATTGAAACAACAGAAAATACTGGTTCGTTGGCAGCCATATTTGAATATATACTAGTACCTATGGCATATATATGTTAGAAATAAACATGAATGAGCAGCAATGTGAATGATTACCACTAATCAAAATTATGAATGTCAATGTCTAAATAAGCAAGTGGTAAATTGTAACAGTTGGCATATGTAATAATCATGATGAGTGTCTTTGTGAATATCGTCATTAACAATAGTCGCAAATTGCACCTTTAAACAATGGGGATTGCCGATGAGAATATTGTTTGTTAGTATCCATACAAACCGCCCATTTTAGATGCTTTGTTTGGTATTATCCATACTAGCCAGATTAGGTTTAGTTTGAATATTGGGAGAACTTGGTTCCTCGATGTCCGTTTTCTGTATCTACACAAGCGGGATTTTTACCCGGATGTAATTGTTTGACCTGGATATGCCAATGGGGGTGTGATTGACACTCCTGGCAAATACGCGCGCTTTTAGGTATTTAAACCTGATGATCCAATGGTGACGTCCGATACACCTTTGGAGACGCATGTCCCGGTTACCCGGTGTTGGAGACATAGCAGGTATGATCCGATTACGAGCTTCGCACAATAGATTGGCGAGTAAAAGGAGAGAAGAATATAACGTATATGCTTTTCCATATGTCCACACTATTTGTTTCAGACTGCGGGCGGTTGTGCTTTGGCTGGAACTTGGGATTACATCGTGACCGACAGCATCCCCCATTATCTTAAATTGAATGACTATTGGCATATCGAGCATATCTCTGCTCCCCAATCATATAGCGTGCAAGGTAAATGCGATGCCTTATACCGACTTTTTATACTGTGATCGGGTATGTTACGCTATATATGCACCTTTTATGAGTATCTCCCCGATATAAAAATCCATAAACATTGAGGATACTTTTTGATTAAACATACGCTATTTGCGCATTAATAAAAGATGGTATGAATATAATGTTATGTGGTCGCAATGGAGACTACTATCTATCAGAAGGAAATTAACGATAAATTGTGACTTTCCTCTATGCATTTGCAGTAAATAATGGGAGTATAAAACACAGCCTAGATATTAGGTCCTTTAATAACGATAATACTGTGACTTTTCTCGTTGCATTTGCAGTAAATAATGGGAACATAAAACATCCCCTTCTTTATTTTTAGATTTCGGTGATCTAGCTAACATATGGTTAGACTTTCGGATTTCTTTGACTCGGACTCTTTTAAGCAGTGCATAGGAGGGATAAGCCCATTAAAGGTGCGGGTTTTTAGGATGTCGCAATTTTTTAAACTGTTTCTTATAAGAAAGGGTAGCGTATTTGATTCCTAGACATTGCGCACCCTATAATATTAATGCGTGTATCCTTTCACTCCTAAACCTAGATAACCATTACTTGGTATCGTGAATGAATATTGGGAAATTGGAGGTCATCTCGGCGACCCCATATGAGGTAAATTATACATGAGCTATTATTTGGTAGCGTACGCCATATACTATGAAGTTATAAACAACCACATGCCTATTGACAGTGGCAATTCACTTTATTTTTTCACTAAAAAGAATGTAGGATAATGTTGACAATACTTTTCGTATAACATACAACATATTGTGCTGCGACTAAAAAACTTTTTTGTATATGTCTGTGAGTAGATTAAAATATAGGATGTGGAACCTTTAGTGATGTGTAAAGATTTAATTGTGAATTGTTTTTAAATATTCTATGAACTATCCGCCTGATTCATCAAGCTAAATTGCACTCGCAAAGGGCAAGATTCTCAGAATCTTGCCTTTTGCGAGTGCAATTTTTGCATTTGGGATTCATCATCCCAAATGCAAAATTCGTTATTTAAGAATTCGCACATTTGCGAAGAATTGAATTTAAGGAATCTCTATTTGAGATTCCTTAAATGCAATTCATGAAGCATTTTAAAATTGCGAAATTGCAATTTTGGGCCGCTATTTACCGAGAGGTCAGACCTCTCGGTAAATAGCAAAAACTTAGAAAAATGCATTTAAATGCATTTTTCGAAGTTGCATGTTACACGCACACATGTCCTTTGTAGATTACATTTATGGGGTGCTACAGGGTGTCCTTTGACACCCCTGCACCCTTAAAATCGCATCCTTATTTGCGATTAGCTAATTGCTAATCGCAAATAAGGAATAACTCCCCATGCATTCCTATGGGCCTGTAGGTCCATAGGAATGCATGGGGAGTTATTCCTTATTAGCGATTAGCAATTAGCTAATCGCAAATAAGGAACATGTAGGAATCGCAATATTTATTGCAATTCCTACATGAATCCCGTTTTGCAAGTCCTTAATAGCGAATCGGTATGAATCGCTATTAGGGGCTCGCAAAACGGGAGAATGATGAATCAGGCTGTATGTTTCTTATATTGTGTACTGTTCTTGTATTTCAGATATATCATATGTTTGTGGGATTCTTATATATTTTTTTATCCTGAAGAAGGTGTTGGCTCTCTATTTACATGCCCACTGAAACGCGTCGATGTAACCTTTGAGTTATACTACGTTAAGTCTATGAAACAACCACTCCAACTACGATATCATTACAAAGTGTGCAGTGTGATTACGTTTTGGACTAGTGTAGCCATCTCAATGTTATAGGAATCATTTTCCTTATCTTTGTTTCCCACTGTGTGTTGCAAATTTTTATGCAAAATACTGTGGAGAAGCGTGGCTCCGTGGTTAGAGGCTGAGACCGGCCGTGGACCAGGGTTTGATTCCCTGCCTCGGCGGGACTCGGGCTCAAAAATTCCACGGTCTCGACAATTCTCGCTCCGGTGCCTACTCTACTCACGGGGTCACACTCTGCGACTCTGGGCAATAGCTTGCTTAATCTCCACTACGGCCCCTCGCGGTGGGATGCCTGGCTTTCACCTTGTGGATACCCTACCGGGGTATCTCACAGGGGAATACCAGGACGGGTTCCCTAAGCAAGCGCCTTGATGCCTTCGGGTGATACGTGCGCTATATAAGTCGCAATACATACTGTATTCATTTTTATTATTTTATATTGTTTTTAATATATATTGAAATAAATGGTACACTTTTTTATGAACCCGCCATTATCATTATCTTTGTATTTCACTTTTTGCTCCACTTTTGAATTGAATGTTGTTTTTATAAGCAATAATGCTACTTTTCGAATGTTTTGTCTATAAGCTTAGATGCTCTTATAAGTTTATCCAAAGGGGATCTCTTGCTTTGACTAACAGTCTTTTGGTACCCTACCCCTTTGGTTTTTGGGTCCCTCTCTTTTACTAGAGTTTCATGGTCAAATACACATGTTACTTCTACACTTTGTTGGCTTAAATGTTTGTGAGATGACAACTTATCTCTTTTCCCAAAATGCAACACAGCAGCACATCTAATGAGCTGCCCAATTCTGCTCCATGTATCAATTGTCTCCAAATATGTTGTAAACAAGTTCAATACCACAAAAATATATCACAAAAGTAATCTCTACCTGTTTTGGTTATTCTCAGGGCTCTACTTACTGTGATAAAAACAATGTGGATGCAGATACAACACTTCCAACAATAACAATGTTCTATATTTCCTAACGGATCTATCTGGCAGAGCACCTGGCTAGAGCTTGGCTGATGAACAGACTCCCACCAAACCCTCAGTGATGACAACACTCCTGTAGATGTAGACAGAGATTACCTTCCTGGCACATCTGGTGAGCTTGGGAAGATGGCAACAGTGGGTCTCACTGTGCCCACAACATCTGCCACCCCAGCGACAACACCACAGCCAACACCCTCCCCAACCTGTGTACCTAGCAGAGTAACATATTGAGTCCCCCAGTCCTGTATTTTGAGGTGACAAACACCAACTCAGTCACAGAGGAACTAGGAACCTATGGGAAGGTGCAGTTTCGGCCAAGTGCACAGGCCCATGCAGGGTTGTTTTTTTTAAGAGGGTAACTATGGGTCCACTGAATGACCAAGTCATGGGGGCCTATCAGGAATTCCAAGGTGTGATGAGCCAGGAACCAGGTACAATTGAAAATCCGTGAGAGAAAGCAGCTGCAGAGAGACTTGCACCAGGAGCTGGCCACTCACAACACAAACATGGGACAGCTCATTGGGGTGCTGCAGGACTTCGCCCTCACCTTCCACCCCATCCGGGCCATTTACATCTGCGACAGCCACAGTAAGATATGCCCTGCTAGAGGAAGACACATCAGTAGACACCCCTATCTCAGCAGCAACGAATAGCCCTCCCCTATAGGAGGGGACGTATTCCCAAAAATCCAGGAGTTGTGGTTGGCAAAGCACCCATCACACCCACACAAACAATTACTCTTTTTGTCTTCAGTAACAACTCCCACACCTAATTTCTTCCTGTGTGTGCAACACATTCACTTTGTGGACTAGTTCTACAGGCTTTTCCATTCGTCATGGGAGCAGTATTTTGGGCTTTGGACTACAGACAATTTGGCACCTACAACTATGGTTTCATTCACCATGACTGACTTCTTCACTTTTAGTTTTCCCTATTTGGTTTTGCACATTGATTATTTTCTCCTTGTTCACTGCAATAGATACACTAGTCACAAATGCGTTGCTTACTGTAGTATCTCTCACATTGAGCAATGTATGCATACTCCCATGTGAATGTTACAATGCCAAAACAAGCTACCGGTGTAAGCATGGATATGTTGAATTTAAAAAATGTTTTACTCGGGATCCAGTGTCCAGTCTAATAACATCTTTATTCTATTCTTCCAACCATAGGCTGACATGCTGTCAGAAACTTAGCAAATTAGATATCTCTCAAATATTCTGGGTCAGTGATCACATTTCAGGTACTGACCATAACAACATGGAAGGAGAGGACACATCAGACAATTTCCTATAGTGCAGGCAACATCAAAATCAGTCAACATCATCAGCTGGAGCCATAACGCCTACCTCTCAAGGTATCTCACATCATTTAAACCAATAAACAGACACATGCAGTACAACAGTTTCTGATCACAGGGTCATTCCAATCCAGTATTGCTGCATCTGGCTGAAATGTCATAAATAAAAGTCAGTCGGGTGCCACAAGCACTGTGGCCCACAATGAGGAGACCATCAACAGCTTGATACATTTCATACACAATGCGGATTTAGCTAATGTCATGGCAGAATATCATGATTTGGGCCCAATACAACATTGTGTTGGAGCACCTATTGGCACACATTTTGCATTAGGACCACCACTCTGCGAGGAACAAATCCATTTGAACCCTCTTAACTTCCATTGAACCCTCTTAACTTCCATCCTATCACTGTAAAATCTGTCCAGATACAGGTTTTGTACACCCAAAGTCTGTGACAGACATTCCCAGGAATTATCCATGTCTACTTTGTATGTCCAAACAGCATCATATACCTGCTATTGTCTCAGCTCTGTAATATCCAAAAGAAGATGCCATGTGAATGTATCTAAAATAGAACAAAACAAAGGGCCATATGTATCAACATTCTATTTTGCTATTCCTAAATAGCGATTTTTAAGGAATCGCTATTTAGAAAACGCAAAATTGTATGTATGTAGGAATCAGCTTCTTTTTAGCGATTTCTTAAAATGCCTTAATTGCGATTAGCAAATTGCTAATCGCAATTAAGGAATAATTTCCCATTCATTTCTATAGGCCAGGAGGCTCATAGCAATGAAGGAGAAATGTGCGATTAGCAATTAGCTAATAGCAAATTGTGCATATTTTCAAGGGTGCAGGGGTGTCCAAAGGACACCCTGCTACACCCCTGAAAATGACATGTGTGCGCATATGGCGCACATACATGCCCTAAGGGCATGTATGAGCGTCACATAGCACCTTTTGTTTTAAAAAAAAATGCTTTTGTAAAGGAATTCGCAACTTACCACCAACTCGAAGTTGGTGGTAATTTGCGAGTCCTTAGGGACAATTAGCAATATTTGTTTGCATCATACATTGCATTTAAGGAATCGCAAATTTTGCGATTCCTTAAATGCAATCACAAAATAGGGAATAGCAATTTGTGCGATTCCTTATTTTGAGCCACATTTGCTTAATACATACCATATTGAGTATTCGCATTCGCAAAGGCCAAAATTCTGTGAATTTTGGCCTTTGCGAATGCGAATTTCAATGATACATATGGCCCAAAGAGATTAGCTATGACACCATACATATGACACAATTGGCATAGTCAACTTCTAGAAAACACAGTCCAATACTAAATTCTAAGCTAAACAACGCAACACTAACAAAATAAAAACACCTTTCATCAGATTTTGCCAGAGGTTTATCTTCTTAGTATTTTCCATAAACATACACCTCAAATCATCGCAACGTTTCAATAGTCAAAGTTATAACATTTCACAACATACTTACACCTATGAGAAGAAATTGACAATGACATCTTGATACAATGCATCTCCTTCATCTTCACCACTAGCATAATCATTTGGCATTTCATGATCATCACCTGGTGGCTCATCATGGTCCTCACTCTCTGCAATATAAGGGATGTTAATTCGCAGGGTATTGTTGTGAAGCATGCAGCAGGCCATGGTGATTTGACAAACCTTCCGGGATGAATAGAGGAGGGCTCCCCCAGTCTTGTTCACACATCTGAATCTGGCCTGCAGGAGCCCAAAAGCCCGCTCTACACTAAAACTACAAAACTAGTGTCCCCCTTGGAAGGAAGAGGACATTTATCCTTCGTTGAACCCTCCAATGTGAAGACTACAAAGTAAAACATAAGAGGCGGCAAAGGGGGGAAGGAAAAGACATTGCTTTTCTTAATAATGCCCTCACACACTTTGCAGTGTCATGCTTCATTATAGGGCCGTATCAGATGCCTAGGCAGAGACCAATACACTGGACGGCGCGCAATTTGTATATATGAAGAAGTATGGTGAGGAAAGAAAACACAGGAAAACACAAATACATAGGAAAGAGTATTCCCTCAAGAAAGGACCAAAGAGTGCAGATACATAAAGTTAAAACTACCTAAGGGGAAACCACCTTATGCCTTTATTCATGTGTCCCCTTGATAGGATTAAAACCTAAGAGGTGGGATATTCAGGGGAGATAGAAGCCCCTATATCCCTATTGCAGATGACAACATGTTTCTGCCAGTGCTATGTGCCCAACCAGGTCACTCTGGCATTCCTTAGGGTATGGATCCCTTACCTTTATGGTCTTCACCCCTACTCAGGATTTTACCTCAATTTGGAAAGATGGAAAATGTCGAATTCCTCACTCTCCAATAATCCAGAGAGGAATCCTTTTTCTGTTAGAGAAACAGAAAAACGTGATTCTAGTACCACCAAGGACATATTAATTCTCCTCCTGATACCCCATTCATTTGACCTCTATGTCACTACAAAGAATTCTAATGCAGTGTCTCAATTGTTTTCAGCCCCTCATCTATACAATAATGACAAAGTGAACACCTTGTAATACAGCATCACAAACACTCATAAAATGGTGGGGATAAAACTTGGGACCCTCTCATAGCCCCTATGGTGCTTGTACAGTGATCATTGTGATCTGATTAAAAATACGACTCCAAAATCACCAGTATTGTAGTGCCTACAGTGTAAACACTTGGGGCCCGATGTAGGTAATTTCGATTTACCTACTCTTAAATACCGAATCATACCGATTCGGTATTTAAGAGTAGGTAAATATGAAGTAGGCAGATGTAGGTACATTTTCTTTTTAAATTAACGAATCTGTATGATTCGGTATTTACCGATTCGGTAAATACCGAATCAGTATTTGCCATTGATTCCTATGGGCCTTGAAGCCCAAAGGAATCAATGGAAATACCGATTCAGTAATTACCGAATCGGTACATACCGAATCCTGCCAGGGGCAACGAGGTGTCACTTTGACACCCTGTAGCACCCCAATATCAGGCTTGTGTGCCATGTGGCACACAGACATGCCCTAAGGGCATGTCTGTGTGTCACATGGCATAGGTGTACATGCACATATGTGCATGTACACCTGAATTCGTTATTTACCATGCAATAGTATTACATGGTAAATAACGAATTCTGAGGGTCCTGTGGCACTGTTTAAAGCGCCACCTACATCTGCATTTACAGATTCGGTATTTTTACCGAGTCTGTATTTACCAATTCGGTAATTTTACCGATTCGGTAAATACAGATTCGGTAAAAATACCAAATCTGTAAATACATGCCCCTTACATTGAAAAAGGCATTTACCGGTCGGTAACGGCCGAATTCGGCCGTTACCGACCGGTAAATGCCTACCTACATTGGGCCCTTAGTCTTATAGTGTCACAATCCTGCTTACAAGAGTTCACAACTACTTCTCTAAACCCGGGACCTTTGTGGGAACGTGGTCGCGTAGTCGCACTCTGTTTTAAACAAAAGAAGAGTCTGCATTGTATTCTTCTTTTTTGTTTTTACAAATACGTGGTCTACCCACTAAGTTCAATCCATTTCTCTTGATAAAGTATTTTCCCGGTTACATGATGTCTCTGCCGCATTTGTGCTGACAACGCAAGCATGAATGGCTGTAATGGAAGTATTATCCCTGTTACCTTATGTCTCTGGCAAGTGTGCCACCAACGGCCAACCAGCCATCGGTAACGCTCTATGCAATGGGGATTACAGGCATATATACACATACAATGTATGCATGAATGGCTTTAACAGAACGTTAATACTCTCCTCTACTACCATATGGAATCTAGTAACCTGATACCAATTGCGTACCCTGCTAAAATTGCATAGTGTTATCCCCCACTGTGCCCCACTTACTCCTCCAAAGGACCACCAATGGCCGTTTCTGCACATGGACCACCGTGCCCGTGTTTAAATTCCACTTTCAGTGAATCATGAGTAAGCCACGCCCCCATTAGTCGTGCATGCAAGACCAAATCCCGGGCTGTGGATCTGGAAGTATGTAACTGGAGGGATAACCTCCTCCCTTCCTCGGGTAGTTAGTAGTAGCCATATTGGAATTCCGGCCACTCGTCTTTGTCATTCACAGACTAATAAAACGTACATGAGGCCCCGGGAGTTATTAAAACTGCAGTAGCAGTTCCACATCTGACTAACCATGTGACGATCACAATGCTCATGTGAAATCCAGGTTTTAAGAGACAATAAAATAAGTTTTATCAATCATCCCAAATACTCCATGAAGGGAATCAATGAACCATTAACTGGGATGGAAGCGTGATACTGTTTCTTCACTTATTTACAACGCTGTACAATTGAAACCAGGAAATACAGTCGTTAAGGCCCCTTGTGCTGCTCTTCAACCTATCCACCCAACGTTGTTCCCTCAATAAAAGAAAATTTGGAACATCTATTACGTGTGGTGGAATATTAGGTTTATCTATCACTGTCCACCTCAATTCTTGGCATGAGTTTCTTTTTCCTTTAAAGTGAGCCGTCAGTTTTGTGTTGGTTTTAACACAGCGTATCATGCTCATAAGTTCCAGTATGCAGGTTTTTACTTTGCGAGTTGTCATTCCTACATACTGCATATTATACGTGCTCTTTATTAAGTAAATGACATTGTCTGACGGACAAGTTGAGAAAGTGGTTAAGGAGTTCAATGAGTGTAGTTCTTGCGATACATCTCGGATCGTTAACAATACACCACTTTCTCCTTTTTATGTTCCAAAGGAACCATGGGTAAAACTAAGCTTAGATTTGATGGATCCCTTTGATCTCTTAAATCCTGGAGATAGATTTGTAATCCTGTTAGTGGATTATTCTTTAAAATGGGTTTCTACCAGGTGTCTCAGTTCAGTGAACACAAGAACAGTGATTGATTTTCTTAAAGATGAGTTTGCTACTGAGGGTGTTCCTAAGTACATTGTCACCGACAAAGGGCTTCAATTTGTTTCACAGGAAAAGCATGAATCTTTTGAATGAGTATGGCATAATACATCAAAGAACTGCTCTATATTCACCTCAAGCCAATGGATTGGCTGAACGAATGAATAGAGTAGTTAAGGCATGTGTACAAAGAGCTGTGGTATCGAGACTTCCTTTAAAATGAATTTTGAGAGACACATAGTGGGCTCATCGTACTGCTGTTAACTGTGTTTTGCAAAAATCTCCATTTCAGATATTACGTGGCAGGGTTGCTACTTCCAAACTCAATCCAAATTGGTTACCTCCAATTGAGGGTCCCATTTTGAGTGAAGAGGATGTGAGTGGTAGGATCAAGAGGTATCAAGACTTGTATAAACAAAGGTGTGATGTAAAAAAATCCACCAGAACTGTACAATGGGAAATTGGAAAATGGGTTTGGATCAAGAGACCACGCTTGCACAAGAAAGGTATCGATTACACTGGACGTTTTGTTATTGTTGCAGTATACAAAAATGTTGTCACTGTGCATAATGGTGGTAAGTGGAGTATGTCTCGGTTGGTGAAGTTTCAAGGTGATAAATCTATGTTTCCATCATGTCCAGATGTTTCACCTTCTTCTGATGCACTTCCCATTAGAGATTCCTCACCTCAACCACTTAGGAAGCGTCGTCTTCCAAAGAGGTATGAGGATTATGAAATGTCCTAATTATTTCACCAAATATATTATTCTTTTAATCTACAATTTTAGCAAGATTTACAATGCTTTGTAATAATTTTTGGAACTTGTTGAGAAATATTTACATGGTTTCTTTTTATTCATTTTGTTCCTTCTTGTTCATTTTTGTTTCCTCTGTAAGGGGGAAGTGTGATCTTTCAAAATGTACTGCATGTGCATCGTACATTCTGTCTCTATGGTTGAGTTCTGTGAGACAGTTTTACTCTGGTGTAACTGCAGGCTGGCAGCAGGAACTGGTGGCTTATTGATCAACTTGAATAAATCATCTGAAACCTTACCTGACAGTGTCTTCTTAACAAGTTTATTTTTTCTTTAAAGTGAGCCGTCAGTTTGGTGTTGGTTTTAACACAGCGTATCATGCTCATATGTTCCAGTATGCAGGTTTTTATTTTGCGAGTTGTCATTCCTACATGCTGCATTTTGTATGTGCACTTTATTAAGTAAATGACATTGTATTGCATGTCGTGTGCTTCCTCTGTTCCCATGGACGGCTAAATCCGATGTCTATACTCTTCCCATTTTGTGATGTCGGACAGGCTCTGCAGTGTCCTCACGCATAGTGGCCCATGACCAGTGGTAAATACCGATTCGGATCTTGTTCAATTGTGGGATTGATGAGGGTCCTTGGACGAGTATTCACTATTGTGTTTTTGACACTAGAGCTGTTTTTGAAAGAGAAAAGCCGGACTGGTTGATCTAACCCATTTAAATTGAGGATCCACCAGTTCTTTTGTAATATTTTTTTCATATAGTTCGATGTCGTGTGGTAAGTTGTCACACAAATGCTCCTCTCAACTGGTTCTTTCTAATATGTTTCCAATAGAGCCTTCCTATTACAGTTTTTAGCTTGTTTATCGGCTTTCTTAATGACATGCTCTGGGTAATTCCTGTTTCTGAGCTTGTCACTTAGAGTGTCTGCCTCCATATTGTAATCCGTTAAGGTGGAACAGTTCCTACGTAAACAAAGGAACTGCCCATATGGAAGATTCTCCCTCAGGGAGCAAGGATGGAAGTGACAGATTAACAGTGTAAATAGTTGGCTATTTCTGAAGAGATTTTGACATGTGAATAACCAGCTTTGTTACATTCAATCCAATCACACAAGACATATAATGGTATATTTAATGTCATCCCTGTATCAGTGTCACATATGGCAAAGGGTGTGTCCTATGATGGCAGTACATACCACATAAACTCAATCAGACGTAGCATGATATCCAGGGAAGTAGTCCACGTGTCCACGCATCCCCGGAGAGGAAGCACTCTGTGACACACACACCAGCCCTTTCATTCTGACCTTAGTCTTAAGATGTTGTCTATAGCATGGTACAAACCTCTATGGACTGTATTCATCAAGTCAATGGACCTGGTTGTAAAGGTGTCTGTACAGTCATGCCTAAGTAGGTTAGCCTTAGGTCTCAATGGAGTGGTGTGTGTCATGCTAGCTCATATCACAGTACATGTAGGATTGCCCTTGGATACATGATGTTAGTGGGCTTTCCTAGTAAGTATAGGTCATTCGCAGGGTTCTGTTTAGTCAGCAGATCACAAGAACAGTCAGTATTCATGCTAAGGTACTGCTTAGCATGTGATATTTACATATTTAGTGTATTGACTATTGATTAATGCTTGTGCTATGCGTATACAAAATATACATCAACTAAAGAGATATCCAAAAACTTGCAGTCACAATCTGTTCCTTCATCTATTGCATTCATACAGGTCAATACCCATCAGTGGAAAGCCAAGTGGAGAGCCATCGCCAGGAAGGTGTGGACCCTGGGGGTCTTTAACCAGCGTATCGTCCATTGCCAGAAGAGATGGGAGGACCTGAGGCGCTGGATCAGGAAGATCGTGAAGTTCCATATTGTGAGGTCCTCCCAACATGGACGGGGTACATGCAGGACCATAACCCCCTAATGACCCACATACTGGCAGTGGCCTTCCTTGAGCATGATGGGCAGTCAAGGGCTCAACAGCAGCTAGAAGGGGGTGAGTCCTGGCCAGAGTCATACATGTTACATTGCCTAATTTGTGTTTCAGGCAGACATTTCCCCATCAATATTGAAGGTGGCCCATGTGTGACACACAATAAATGTCATTGTTTGTGTTGGTATGCTGGTAGGTATATGCTGATGTGCTGTGCCTATTGCCTTTATAGCTAAGAACTTAGCAGTGTCCAGTCCCCTACCAATTTGCTGTCTTCATCAGACACCTGGCAGAGTGAACTGATAAATCAGTTCATGTTCTTTGTTGTTCTGGGTGAAAATTGTACCACAAAGGCCCCTTGTATTCTTTGTGAAAGGAGTGATGTTCTCTCACTACTCTCTCTCATGTGATAGTGGCACTATCACATGTGACATGACATACAGTGCATAGCTTATGCAGTGACTGTACAACACTTTCCAATAGTAAGTTGAGATTCAACAGTGATATGAGTGTGCAAACATCACTGGTGCCATCAGCATTAGTGCCTCCATGTTGACTAATATGCATTTCCCTGATGTTAGTTCATCTACAAAAATGTTTTAAAATCCATTCCCTGACTGGTGACATGCAACAAGGAGTGAGATGTTGAAATCTACAGATCATATGTGAATGTCTATACTCATCCCTACAAGGCAATCAGAGTTTGCCACACCAAAGAGGGCTGTGATGTGCCATTCCATTAGGACTCTAGTCATCTCACATCTTAGTGTCATAGATATTCACTAACACACAACAACGTTAAAAGGTGTATTGGCTTGTAGGAATTCAATCTATGAATATACCAAGCAGGTTTGGGGCTGTTCGTATGGTGATATGAAGTCTTATGTTGTATGATTTTTGAGTATCTATCTTCCAGAACTTTGACCCTCACTGTTTCATGGCATCATTTTTATGGTACATGTGAGACATAGCTAAACTCCTTCAATATAGATTTCATTAGACTTTTCAAGTTGTGGACATATTATGAAGTTTGAAGTCGAAAGTGTCAGTCTGTGTTCAATGAGCATTTGCAAGTGACATGAGTTCTGCCATAGCAGATATTGATGGTAAATTGGCCTTCAACTTGACCTTCATGACAGCATGATGTGTTATGAGTAAAATGGCAATTTGTTGAAATGTGCGCCTTGTTTGAACGGATGTATGACGTTACAACGCATACTTTTACAACGCATACCTTTACAACAAAATGTTTACAACGCAAAAACCATTACAACGCATGTATTTACAACGCATGTTTTTACAACGCAGGTACCTTTACAACGCATACCATTACAACGTAAGTATTGGTAAGTATATATTAATTTTTTAAATGTAAATTAATTGAAATTAATATAATTTAATTTAATTTAATTTCATTTCATTTCATTTCATTTCATTTCATTAATTTAATTTAAATTTAATTTTACTTTGTTTTTACCCTGTACCCCTGTACCCCAAAAACCCAAAACTGACCCTGAACCCTAAAAATACCCTTTTACCCAAAAACCCAAAACTGACCCTGAACCCTAAAAATACCCCTTTACCCAAAAACCCAAAACTGACCCTGAACCCTAAAAATACCCCTTTACCCAAAAACCCAAAACTGACCCTGAACCCTTAAAAATACCTCTTTACCCAAAAACCCAAAACTGACCCTGAACCCTAAAAATACCCCTTTACCCAAAAACCCAAAACTGACCCTGAACCCTAAAAATACTCCTTTACCCAAAAACCCAAAACTGACCCTGAACCCTAAAAATACCCCTTTACCCAAAAACCCAAAACTGACCCTGAACCCTAAAAATACCCCTTTACCCAAAAACCCAAAACTGACCCTGAACCCTAAAAATACTCCTTTACCCAAAAACCCAAAACTGACCCTGAACCCTAAAAATACCCCTTTACCCAAAAACCCAAAACTGACCCTGAACCCTAAAAATACCCCTTTACCCAAAAACCCCAAACTGACCCTGAACCCTAAAAATACCCCTTTACCCAAAAACCCAAAACTGACCCTGAACCCTAAAAATACCCCTTTACCCAAAAACCCAAAACTGACCCTGAACCCTAAAAATACCCCTTTACCCAAAAACCCAAAACTGACCCTGAACTCTAAAAATACCCCTTAAAAAAAACCAAACATATAACATTTTAAATATAATTATATACTTACCAATACTTACGTTGTAATGGTATGCGTTGTAAAGGTACCTACGTTGTAAAAACATGCGTTGTAAATACATGCGTTGTAATGGTTTTTGCGTTGTAAAAGTTTCGTTGTAATGGTAGTGCGTTGTAAAAGTTGCGTTGTAAAGGTTGTTTCCCTGTTTGAACATTGTGTAAATGTAAAAAGTTGTATTCATCCTACTTGGTAACATGATGTTACTAAGGTATACTACAACTGCCAAAGTATGTAAGGTGATCAGCTATCCTAGTATGTCTATACAAAAACAAGATGCCTCTGACACCATAAATTAGACAAACGTCACTCTGCCCATACGATTTTTTAATTAACGTTGGGATGTTCACATTTGTATTTTTCTTTTTTCTTGTTCAGTTTGCAAAACTACCATACCCATCATTAGGCAAGTTAGACCCAAAACTTCTCAATATATACAATTTACACATACAAAAAAAACCTTTTGATTCCAAAAAGCAATGTGTCCAGAAGTTATGTACAGTGAAAAGAAACTTAAACATGTGGTGCTTTATACATTCAAAAAAGTGTGTCAAATAAGTACAAAATATCAATAAGGTACATATTCAAAGATTAACTTTACGTTCAGAGGCGGTCCTATTGATTTATGGACAAGGGCAGATTGCAATATTCTACTGTCCTCAAGCTTTTGATGCTTTTTCGCGAGGGGAGAGGTCAGGGAAGTTTCCCAGAACACGAGGTGAAGGACCCTAAATGTGGGGGCTAGTGTAGTCCAATATGGGACTTGATTTCGCAGTATCGAAAGCCGATCTAAAATCCATAAAACACAAATGAAGATTTACTCTAAGGCGCCTGGCCATTTCAATTATGAGAACTAACATTTGAATGTTAATAATCATCCCCATGCCTTTAATAAACCCTGCTTGATTCCTTGCAAACATTTAGCAAAAAACTTTGCTTCACAATCCATTAAAGCTATAAGTCTATAATTAGCAGGATACGAGGCTTGACCAGCTTTGTAAATCAGGGCAAAAATTGAGCCTCTCCATTTATCTGGGGCTTTTTCCTTCATCAGAACATGATTAAATAAGATTGACAACTTCTTTGCCAAATGTTTTGGATTTTCTTTAAGTAGGGTTTGAGGAAGCCTGGAGCACTACTCCATCTCCTAGAACTTATAATTCTTTCCACTGCTATATGCTTGATCATTAGCTAGATATTTTCCCTTACATTGTTGTTGTCCCTTAAGTTGTCAGTTGTACCTTCTTCCGTTGGATTTATTATATTTCTTATGCCACCTGTCATAGATCCCACATGCTTTTCCCTAACTTCTTCCGATATATTTGTTGTTGTTTCCTACCATTGGCTTGATTTACCAGTCTCCAAAACTCACGTGCATCTTTGCGTTTTGCTGCATAATTGATTTACTCCAGAACAGATCTAGTTCGGTTTTTGTTTGTATCCATACCTCTTTTTTGTACATATGGTAACATCTCACTCCTGACACTGGAGGATGCATGATGTCTTAGGACCCTCAAGGCATGGTTCAATTTACTTTTCGCTATTTTAAGTTGAACATATATTTTTTGGGGAAAAGACGTAGCCGCTGCTAACATGCCTTTTGAACGTATAGCATTTTTCTCTACTAGGTGAATTTGAACTGCTCCCAAAGGGTCAAAGGATTTTGATCTATTTTATTGAACTTTTCTTCCCACTGGTCTCTTGCTTGCTGTTCGATGTTTTGTATGATATTTACTGACCAGTTTAACCTCTTATAATTAAGACCAGTAGACTGCCCTAACTCTGGGGCCATTTGTTCGTATTGGGTAATTTTTAGATTGAGGTTGATCATTTGTGGCTGGTGATCACTTTCTAGCCGATTGCCCAGCTTGTAGCTTATTATTGATTGATATAATGGGAGGGATACTAAGGTGTAATCAATAACAGCTTTTGATTTTACTGCGAAATGAGTCGCTTGAGCTGGAATGTCCGGATCCACCCGCCCATTCAAAACTCGAAGGCTGTGATGCTCCCGATTTCTCACCACTTCTTTACCCATTCTGTCAGATCGTTGTTTAATTGCTTCAGTTTTCTGGGATATGCCAAATCTAATAAATCACATCCAATAGTTGGTCCCTAGGCGTCACCTGGAAGAAATTCATATTAAAATCACCTGTCAAGAAGATCCAAGGAGTTTGATTCACCATGCTTTGTAATAACAATAGACTCAGTATCGTATCTAATGTTTCTTTTTTCCTGCTACCAAGGGCATGTGTGTATACATTTATTATCATCAAAGGTGTCTTATTTACTGAACTAAGAGGCCAGACCTTAATTGCTTGAATGTTCAAATGATCAATTTCCACTTCTTCAATCTTTACTTTTAAGACCACTGTTACATATAGAGACAAACCTCCTGCTGCACGCCCTTTCAATTTTGTTTAAATTGCTGGCTTACTATAGCATGAGTATGCCAGTAACTTAATTTCCTCTTGTGCCCATGTTTCTTGAAAGAGGATTATCTGAAACCTTGCAATATATGTTAAAAATGTGTGATCGTCTACCTTTGCTACCAGACCCTCTGTATTCCATGAACATATGTCAACTTTGTTTTTGTGACCAAGATACAGGTTTTATCCTGTCAATATCTTAAGTCTTTGTCTGTCCTGACATTCAGGGCACTCGGGAGTCACGACCAATCCAATTTTGAATAAAGGGTATTGCTCACCATGGCGTCTGTGTAGTTATCTGTCTGAAGGGTTATCTTATCCCTTAAAGGAGTGATTGAGCTACTCCTTGCCCCCCCATAAGATCAACTTTATGTCCGATTCCTAATTGTTATTGCTCATTTGGGGACTTTTTGTTCGTTTTTGACTTCCCCTACCACATTCCTCACCAACCCTCTTCAGCCAACTTCCGCCACCCTTCGGTTTTAGGAACTGTGGATAGGGTTCCTCCTTTTCCTTATCATCTCAATACCCCATGTTTCAAATTTCTCCTTTTCCGCCCATAGTTGGTCCGCTACCTCTGCTGTCGCCAATTTGATCATTGTCGATTCCTCACCTCCCCACATCGAGTTGATTGAAAATGTAACTGAATCTATATCCGTGGACTCTATGTGTTGTAATGCCACAATTTCTTTGGTCATTCGAATCATAGATCCGCTGGATTAAAATGTTGGTACAAATGTCATTTTACAGTGGATACTAGGCGGGCTGGGCCAAATTGACCTCTCTATTTGACCCTGCTGAATAGTGCAGACTATTTCCTGCCGGATATTCTTAACCTGCTCTAATTCATTTCGGTCCTTCTTTCCCAATTGACATTCGTCCAGACGCAGCGGTCGTTGCCTCTGCTCCCCTTGAAGATCATTATCATTCCTTAATTATTGTTTCCTTACTTGCCTTCTGATCTCCTTTTCATCTTTCTCCTTCAAGCCTTTCTATACTTCTGGAGCGTTGTGCAATCTTTCCCAAAGCTCCACCAACTTAACTGTTTTACTTTGGCTTGTAAATTCATGTTTTACCGATTTGGCCTGGACTGAGCCCTGTTGATTCTCTTTCATTTGTTTTACCTGATGTTTTTTATCCACTCAATGAAATATTTTCATGGTTTTGAAGACATTTGTCCTGACTTTTATAATTATTTGATGTTATTGGCTAGGTAGTGATGTGTGACTACAGTTGTGTTGGTTTCATCCCTGATTGCTGATAACCCCGGGTGGAAAACTCCACTCTGCCAGTGGAGTTTTACCTTATCCACGCTCCATGAGAATGAGGAGTTCAGGCGAATCTCTGACTCTGTGGGATCAGAGCTAGCCGACCCCTCCATCCTTCCTAGTTAAAATTGTATAAAAAAGGCACTTACTTGCTGAGGCATCTCTGGGCTGCCACAGCTGAAAAGAGCCTTTTTTAAATAATTAAATCAGGGAGGGTGGAGGGGAGCGGAGGGGAGCAGAGTTCTATTGAGTTTTTTCCAACTCTGTGGAACACGACATTGTACCACTCAACCAAATCCACCCGGGCTCAATTGCTAATTCAGTTAAAGTGGTTAGCATGATCTGACCTTGGACCCAGTGCTGGAGTTATGCAGGATAAGGGAAAATATTGAATGGATGTCTATGTGGGATAAAATTCAAATGGCGCCGACTTTGCATTGGGTATTATATTATATGGCAATTATTTTAGCTAGGCCTGGCCAATGTCAACATTATGTAGGTTACACTACTCCCTATAATTTAGGTTGGATATGTGTTCAAGTTAGATATTTGTTTATTCACCCATAGAAGGTATTACATTGTCTTACCTTTGTGGACATTTGTATAGACATGTGTACATTTTTCGGTGCGTACCTTACTCCTACTTTAGCCAAATGTGTTACAAATGCTGTTAGTGTTGTGTTTGCTTTCATGAATTATACTTACACATTACCTACACATACACAGTACTTGGTTATACTACTGGTAAAAGCATGTATAAAATAGATTGTGGTCATTTGAGATGTCATCAATGATGTCATGAGTGATGTCACTGACCATGTTATGAGTGATGTAATATGTGATGGCTCCAGCAGCGTATTGCGGGGCGCGAGTTATAGTTAGCTCAGCTACCTATAACAGCTGAATTTCTCTGGTTTTGTACAAGCGAAATGTCAGCCTAACTATAACGTCCCTGAAACCTGTGGTTTTTTTCAATGAATATCTAAGGTTTTTCAAATGCCAGTTTCTATCTATAACGTGCCTGAAACCTGTGTTTTTTTCAGTGAATTTCTAAGGTTTTTTTAACGCTGACTTCTAACTAGGCCTACATAGGTAGGGCATGTTCAGAAAGAGGGGGAAAGGTGCTGGAAGAAGCAAGAGAAGGCAGAAAGAGGCAAGAGAGGTACAGAAAGAGGATGAAAAGTGCAGACTGAAGCAAGAAAAATACAGAAAGAGGCAACAGAAGTCCAGAAAGAGGAAGAAAGTTGCAGAAAGAAGCAAGAGAAGTGCAGAAAGAAACAACAGATGTGCAGAAAGAGGCCTACATCGACTGTACCTTTCCATATCCTCATACAAAGTAGTCTAATCACTAATCCTTCTCCCAAGATGTCTTAAACCTTACTTTTGTCTTGAAGGTTCACTATTCATCAACTGCTGTGAATTTTAGGGCTACAAAATGTAAAACAGCAATCCTAACCATATCACTGTTGTACGTCTGACCAAGTTTGTGAAGCTATGCATGCATGTTTCTCTGCTTTTACCTAGTGACATGTTTCATAAAAATAAACATGCAAGTACATGAATACCAGTGTTTCAAACAATATACGCTGTACATTTGTGTACAAAAAGGTGTATGTATTTCTTTATGCTCCTAATACAGGGCACATGGGTATTCAATAGTATATTTGAGGGGCATGTCTGCTTGTGCAACCGAATGACAGAGCAGAACTGAGAAGATTTGACCACCTTTAGGAGAAGCTGCCCGCCTTTTAAGCTACCATCTTCTGATGCATAATGCATGAACAAGTAGACATATACCTCAGTTACAAGAACATGCAAACCTTTAAACTTGACAGCTTGTACTTCCCGTTTGAGTACAGAAAGAAGCGAGAGAAGTACATAAAGAAGCAAAAGAAGTGCAGAAAAAACAATAGAGGTGCAGAAAGAGTAAGAAATGTGCCTAAAGAAGCAAGAGAGGAGCAGAAAGGGGCAAGAGAGAGGGAGAAAGAGGGAAGAGGGATGCAGAAAGAGGCAGGAGGGATATAGAAAGAAGCAAGAGAAGTGCAGAAAGAAGCAAGAGAAGTGTATAAAGAAGCAAAAGAGGGAAAGAAATAGGAACATGGGTTGCAGAAAGAAGAAAGAGAGGTGCAGAAAAAAGCAAACAAAGTGCAGACAGAAGCAACAGATGTGCGGAAAGAGACAAGCGAACTACAGAAAGAAGAAAGAGAGGTGCAGAAAGAGGCAAGAGGACTGCAGAAAGAGGCAAAAGGAGTACAGAAAGAAGCACAGGGGTGCAGAAAGAAGCAAGATAGGTGCAGAAAGAGGCAAAAGAAGTGCTGAAAGAAGCAACAGAGGTCCTAAAAGAAGCAAGAGAAGTGATGAAAGAGACAAGAGAGTTGCAGAAAGAAACAAGAGCGGTACAGAAAAAAGAAAGAAGTGCTGAAAGAGGCAAGAGAGGTAGAGAAAGAGGCAAGAGAGCTGCAGAAAAAGGCAAGTGAGGTACATAAACAGGAAAGAGGGGTGCAGAAGGAAGCAAGAGAAGTACACAAAGAAGCAGTGAAGTGCAGAAGTATATAAAGAGGCAAGAGAAGTGCAGAAACAGGAAATGTGCAAAAAAGAGAGAACAGGGGTGCCAAAAGAGGCAAGAGGGGTATGAAAAGAAAAAAGAGGGGTGCAGAAAGAAGCAAGAGGGCTGCAGAAAGAAGCAAGTGAGGTGCAGAAAGAAGCAACAGATGTGTAGAAAGATGCAAGAGAGATACAGAAACGAGCAACAGAAGTGCAAAAAGAGGCCACAGAATTACTGAAAGAAGCAACAGAGGTGTGGAAAGAAACAAGAGAAGTGCAGAAAGAGGCAAGTGAGGTACAGAAAGAAGCAAAAGAGGTGCAGAAAATGGCAATAGAATAGCAGAGGGATGCAGTAAAGAGAAGAAGGGTTCAGAAAGAAACAAGAGAGGTACAGATCGAAGCAAGAGAAGTGCAAAAATAAGAAACAGAAATACCGAAAGAGGGAAGACAAGTGCAAACAGAGACTACAGGGGTACAGAAAAGACATCAGTGGTGCAGAAAGATGCAAGAGAGGTACAGAAAGAGAGCAATAGAAGTGCAGAAAAAAGCAAAAGAGGAACAAAAAATGGAAGAGGGGTGCAGAAAGATGTGAGAGAAATGCAAAAATAAGCAAAAGAGGTACACAAAGAGGCATGAGGGGTACATACAGAGGTGACATGGATACAGAAAGTGGCAGAAGAGGTGCACACAGAGGCAAAAGAGGTACAGAAAGAGGGAAGAGGGGTGCATAAAGAAGCAAGAGAAGTGTAGAAAGAAGTGATAGAGATGCTTAAAGAATCAAGAGGGATGCAGAAAGAGTCTAGTGAAGTGCAGAAAGAAGCAACAGAGATGCCGAAAAAGGCAAGAGAGGAGCAGAAACACGCAAGAAAGGTACCGAAAGAGGGAACTGGGGTGCAGAAAGAGGTAAGAGAGATACCGCAATTTGAAAAAGAGGTGTAGAAAGAAGCAAGAGTAGTGCAGAAAGAAGCAAGATAAGTGCAGAAAGAAGCAAGAGTGGTGGAGAAATATGAAAGTAGGGTGCAGAAAGAGGCATGAAGGATGCAGAAATTTGCAAAAGTGTTGCAGAAAGAAGCAACAGCAGTGCAGAAAGAACTAACAGAGGTGCAAAAAGAGGCAAGAGGGGTGCAGAAAGAGGTAGGAGAGGTGCACAAAGAGACAAGAGGGATACAGAAAGAGGCAGCAGTGGTGCAGATAGAAGGAAGAGAAGTGCGGAAAAAAGCAACAGAGGTGCTGAAAAAGGAGCTTATGGTACAGAAAGAGGCAAGACAAGTGCAGAAAGAAGTAACAGTGATACTGAAAGAGACAAGAGAGGTGCGGAAAGAGGCAGGAAATGTGTAGAACGAGGGAACAGGGGTATAGAAAGAGGTAAGAGAGGTGCAGAAAGAGGGGAGAGGGGTGCAGAAAGAAGCAAGTGAGGTACAGAAAGAGGCAACAGAGGAGAGGAAAGAGGCAAAAGAGGTGCAGAAACAAGCAAGGGAAGTGTAGAAAGAGGCAAGAGAATTGCTTAAAGAGGCAACAGAGGTGCAGAAAGAAGAAAGAGCAGTGTAGAAAGAGGCATGTGAGGGGCAGAAAGAAGCAAGAGCAGTGCAGAAAGAACCAACAGAGATGCAAAAAGAGGCAAGAGGGCTGCAGAAAGGGATAGGACATGTGCACCAAGAGGCAAGAGGGGTAAAGAAAGAGGAAAGAGGTGTGCAGATAGAAGGAAGAGAATTTGCAAAAGAAGCAACAGAGGTGCTGAAAGAGGCACAAAGGGTGCAGAACGAGGAAGACAAGTGCAGAAATAAGAAACAGATACTAAACAAGGCAAGAGAGGTGCAGAAACATGTAGGAAAGGTGCAGAAAGAGGGAACGGGGTACAGGAAGAGGAAAGAGAAGTGCAGAAAGAGGGGGAGGTTTACAGAAAGAGGCAAATTGGGTACAGAAAGAAGCCAGTGAGATGCAGAAAGAGGCAAGAGAGGAGCAGAAACGAGCAAGAGAAGTACAGAAAGAGGTAAGAGAATTGCAGAAAGAACCAACAGAGATCCAAAAAGAGGCAAGAGAGGAGCAGTCAAAGGAAAGAAGGGTGCAGAAAGAGGCAAGATGGATGCAGAAAGAAGCAAATGAAGTGCAGAAAGAGACAGCAGGTGCAGAAACAAGCAGGAGAAGTACAGAAAGAGGCAAGAGAATGGCAGAAAAAGAAAGAAATGTGCAGAAAGAAGGAACAGAAATACAGAAAGAGGCAAGAGAGACGCAGAAGGAAGCAAGAGATTGCTTGCACACCATTAGTACCAATTTAACACCCACATTTAGCAATAAGTAACAGGTGACCATTCTAGGTTTGCAAAGGCCTTCCAGCATGCTGTTACACTTGTCGCTGCATTTTTGGTAACGTTTGAGCTGCTTGAGCTAGAAACAGGGCTTTTTTTGTTCAAATCTCCAGATTTAGGGAGCAGATGATGAATTATGTGGCTAATGGGAAAAATGTACTATTGTGCGAAAGTCAGAGCAGCCAAACAGTCACAGAATTCCAGTGGCCCTGCTCATACCTCTGACTGGGTCCACTAGTGCTCCTCAATGATTGCTTCTATTTTTGTCTAACTGAGTTCAAAGTTGAGCTTCTATGGAAATGAAGAAGACTAAACTTGAGGTTACAACTCCACAACACACACTACCATACAACATAATTACTCTCCATGACACATAATCCTACTCTATCTAATTCCTATAAAATAAATACCACATGCTTTCTACCCACATAATTTCACTGCACAACTTACCAGATAATACCACAATACACAAAGTACATTCACTCTACTACACAAAACATTATTAAAAAACTTTTACATGTACAACGCTCTAACTCTCGCAAATGTGAAACCTATTACATAGCAAACCGCT
The DNA here is from genome assembly GCF_964261635.1 of Lissotriton helveticus. Classification (NCBI taxonomy): domain Eukaryota; kingdom Metazoa; phylum Chordata; class Amphibia; order Caudata; family Salamandridae; genus Lissotriton; species Lissotriton helveticus. Next base: position 784,082,477 of record NC_136057.1, on the reverse strand, counting down.
TTGAAGAGTGGTCGAGAAAGGGGGGCACGGCCTCTGAAGACCTCTTAGCAATCCCACTGTGTGGGACTTACTGGAGGTAACAAGAGGGGTAGTTGGCCCCCAAGGACATCCTCTGGGCCAACTCCTCCTCCTATTACCTCCAGTAAGTCCCACACAGCAGGATTGCTAATTTCTCATAGCAGGCCATGCCCCCTTTCCCCACCACTCTGCAAACACACTTCCTGGTGCATTCTAGGATGGGTATGAACGTCCCCTTCACTTCTGGGGGTCCTTAGGAGCCAACTAGCCTACCTGACACCGACAAGTATGTCCCAGATAGTGGGATTGCTGAAAGGTAGACACAGGACATGCAACCTTTCTCTACCACTCTGCAAACGTGCCTCCAGGCGTGTTCTGTCACTGTGTTGGGGATTTAGTCCCCTTGAATCCCGAGGGTCCCTAGGGGCCAACTAGCCCACCAGGTACCTCCAGTATGTCCCACACAGCTATATTGATGAGAGTGGTCTGAGGCCACGCCACCTTTTTATAGCACTCTGCAAACACACCTCCTGGTGCACTGTTGTTTTGGGGATGAAGTCCACTTTAGTCCTGAGGTCCTCAGGACACAAGAGGACCTCATCACCGCACCAGCAGTGTGCCACGAGGCACATTTGAAGAGCAGTGTAAAAAGGGACGTGGCCTCAGACCACCTCTCAGCATTCCAGCTGTGTGGCGCTCACTGGAGGTACCTGGTGGGCTAGTGGGCCCCTAGGACCCTCAGTATTCAAGGGGACTTAATCCCCCAACTTAGAGCACGCCAGGAGGCACGTTTGCAGAGTGGTGCAGGGAGGGGCGGGGCCTACAGCGAGATGCCAGCTTTAAAATAATAATTGTTAGAAGGAGGGCTGTGTGGCCCTCCTTCTTTTAATCTTTTTTGAGCCCTGAGGACCCCATCCCCCAGGGCCTGCCACATTTAAAAAACAATAACAGGAAGGGGGCTGCTCGGCCCCTGTCCCAAGGTCAATTTCGTCCCCGGGGACCCCATCCTCTGGGGCATGGCCATATATACATATTTTTTCATTTTTAATGGAAGGGGTTGTGTCGCCCCCCTCTTGAGGCCTTTATCTGTCCAGGGGACCCCACCCCCTGAGGCATTGCCTCTTTTTTTAATTTTATTTTTTTATTCTGGAGGTGAGCAGCGTGACCCCCCTCCTGAGGCCAATTTCAGCCCCGGGGCATGGCCACATATACATGTTTTTACATTTTCATGGAGGGGGGCCTATTTCCTTTCCATTTATACTGTTTTCATTGTTTTACCTATCCTCATGCTTTTCTAGGTTGTTGATGATTTCCTCTTTCAATTTGTTTAAGGCTTCAGAGAGTTTCATTTTTTCAAATTGATTCCTCTAGTTCTTTAAAAAATGGTTACATTTTTTACATTGCTTACAATGGGTGATACCACCATGACATCTGGGACAGAGCATTTGTAAGATCTTTTACCCCCCCCCCCGGTCCCTCCTTGGGGGAACATTTTTTTAATCTTTTTTTTCTACCCGAATCTGGTGCATGTAAATAAAGTAGATCTATTTCATGAGGCAATCATCGAGGACTTATACAAAATAAGTGTTAGACCTGGCATTTCTTGGCATGTTTGCCCCTGACTTTTTGCCTCTGCCTCCTCTATTTTTGATGATGTGATGGATTTCGTTTTGCTGGCTTAGATGTTTTGGGCACTTTGCCACTGCTGATCAGTGTCAAAGTGCAAGTGCTCCCTGAATTAAGTGTAATGGCAATTGGTTGTCCATAATTGGTATGTTTGTCTTACTAGTAAAGTTCCCTATGTGTGCCAGGGCTGGTAATGCAGCTGCTACTAGTGAGATTGCAGCACTAATTGTGCCACCCACGCAAGTAGCCCTAAAAAAAGATCTCAGGCCGGCCACTGCAGTGCCTGCGTGCAGTTTGTTAACTGCCATGTTGTCCTGACAAGTGCATCCACTTACCAGGCCTTACCCTTCCCTTTTTATGCACATTAGACACCCCTATAGTATGCCCAAGGTACTCCCCTGGGAAGAGTGCAGTGTATTTGAAAGGTAGAACGTGTACTGAGGTGTGTATCATGTCCTGACAGTTAAATACTGCCCAATTTGTTTTTCACTGTTGCAAGGCCATCTTGCCCATAGGACAGAATGGGAAATGATGTGTCACATGTTTCCCTGCACTTCTTCCCATAGGCATAGGAAGGAGAGAAGGAGTCTAGTGTGCCTGAGCTCAGAATTTAATAACACATCTTTTCGTGAAGATGGTTTTTAAATTGTGTGTTTAAAAACCATGGTTTTAGAAGTGGCTGGTTTCTTGACCTAACCATCCTGCGTGCATCTGCCTGGTTGTGTATTGACTGTCTGGGTTTGGATGTGACAGGGTTTGGGGAGTGTCCTGAGACCAAAGAGGAGTAGATGAGAGAGCAACAGGATGGCCTGCATTTAGTGTGGGGGGAGGAGTAGCACCTTGGATGTGAAGAGGGCTGTGTTGCTGCCACAAAATGATGGCTCCACCTCCTGCAGAGCATCTGAAGCCCAGACCCTCCCTGTCAAAGGAAGAGGGTGTGCACTGGCAGGAAGACATCCAGGTCTGGTTTGGACCAGGCTCAGAGCCCCCTGTACACAAAGACTTCAAAGGCATTTAGGGGTATAAATGTGAGAGCTGAAACCCCTGAATTGAAGACTGAATTCAAGCCTGAAAAAGTATTGAGACTACTTTGTGATCAACAGGAACCTCTGCCAAAGAAGAACAGCTGAAGAGACTGAAGAGAAGGACTGCCCTTGCTGTGGGTTCTGGGGCTGGCCTGCCGATTGCTAATTTGACTAAGGCAGAGGACAAGGGACTTTGCTGTGTGCTGTGTCCCCTTGCTTGAAAGGACTTTGATGTGTGCTGTGTCCTGAAGTAACTTGTCTCCAAGGGCCCGATAGGAGCTGGCTCCCTGTTGTGGAAACTCAGGAACATAAAAGTTTCAAAGTGTGCCTAAGCGATGCTGTGAGCGTGTGCTTTTTGCAGCCTAAGGCCTTCATGAGAATTGCCCTGTGACCATGTGCCCCAGGGCAGTCATGCGCTCCTTTTTGATCAACAGCGTGACCCGAAGTGCTGTGATCGTTATCGCCATCGGCCCGGAGCATCGTCCCAAGGAAGAGCCATGATAAATCACTGCCGCCAGCCCGAGCCTGCATTTACCAAGGAGAGACCTGTGAACTTTCACTATCGTGGGTCTGAGGTCCTTTACCCAAGACAAATAGAACCGCATCAGGAGCCGAACAGCTGCGAGGCTGTCCCCTGGTAGTCCAACTCTCACTGCGAGGAGCAGCCACCACCAACACGTAGCCACAAGCCGCGAGGAAAGGAGAGAGAGACTGCACCCCACCAGGTAACGCTCAGCGAGCATGATTGTGTCACAGCCTGTGGCAGAGTGCATGCTACGAGAGACCACTCTCTTCCTTTGCCATCTTTGCAGCGCGAGCCTCCTCTCAAGTCACTATTGTGGCCTGTAGTCGCTGAGGAGTGGCAGTACCGGGGTAGGATTGTCGAGCTGTACTTTGTTTCCTTCATAACAGTATTGGGTGTCACAATTCACTCCCTGTGCTCTCGTACCCACCAATATGGGGCCGCATAGTGGGACTTTCCAGTCTTCTAATAAGCTTCCAGACCCTCCCCTGAATGCATATCCTGACTTCCAGCCATTTGGAACCTTAATGGGAACTGACATCCATTCCCAATCCATGCCGGGTTTTGTAAAAGCCAGCCTGCTTATACTTGAAGCCAGCCTACTCATGCCTGAAACTCCATTACCCAGAATTCCCTGCTCACTACTTTGTCTCCACCCCTGCAGGTCAAGGATGGGTGGAGGAATTTAGCTCACCTGTGGCTGGCTGCTGCTAGCCTGCCACACCTGATGCATATCATTACTGTGAGCTCTTCTAAGCCCCAGCTCTCTTCAGGCCAAGGTTGGTCATTGTAGCTATATACCGGTGAGACCGATCCTTTTTCCAGTATTTCCTGAGCCTTCGATATCCTTGTTTCCAGTGTTTCCTGAGCTTTAGTTATGCCTTGTTCCTGACCTGTTGCTGTTTTCCTTGTTCCTGAATTAGCACTGCTTGTAGTGCTACCTTGACCCCTGAGCTTAGTATTCCTTGTTCCTGAACTGCAGCAGTATCCCTTCTCCTGAATTAGCACTGCTTGCAGTGCTACCTTGGTTCCTGAGTTCCTGAGCTATAGCTATTCCTTGTACCTGAAATAGCACTGCCTGCAGTGCTCTTGTTGTCTGAGTTCCTGAGCTATAGTTGTTCATTGTTCCTGTTCCTGGGCTTCAGACATTTCTTGTTCCTGATTTGCATTGCTTGCAGTGCTCTCTTGACTCCTTGTTTCCTGAGCTGTAGCTAATTAGCTATAGTAATTCCCTTTTCTTGAACCAGCACTGCCTACTGTGCTACCTAAACTCCTGAGATTTAGCTCAATTCTTGTTCTTGCCCCAGCACTGCCTTCTATGCTACTTTGTTTTCTTGATTCCTTAACCTGCACTATTCTAGTGTACCCTTGTAGCCTCCCCTTCTGTATATTCCTTTCCAGTCCCTGCCTTTCTTCCCAATTCCTTGGTTCCAGTTCCTAGTTTGCTGTCTTTCTACTCTGCTGTCCTGCTTCTGTTGCCTTGTATATTTCTTACCTGCTTTCTGCCATGTGTGCCTTGTGATTTCATTCCTTTCCTGTTAAGCACTCCTCCTTGCTAGCTCCTTATCTATTGTGCTTGTGTTTAGTTCTACCCTCTTGCTGTTACTGCCTTGCATGTTACTGTTTGATCGCCAGGATCCGTGGGCACAGCTGACTACCTAGGTGGTGTTTCTTGTTCACTGTGAGTATTATCTTTGAGTTACATGTATAACATCACCATAGGTATAAGCTCCACAGACCCTGCCTTTAAATGCATATCATACATGTGGGTATTTGCAGTCAGTATCTGTAACAGCAATTATGGGTAAGAAACTTACTGAGCTTCAGTCTTACTGTGTGGAGCTCCTGAGTGCTTTACCCAACACCCCCCTTTATTGTTAATGTTGTTTCATATATATGTATTGCACATTCGTCCTGGGTGTAGTTATTCTAAATGCTAAATGCTAAATGCTAATTGCCTTGTGAGTGCCCTTCCTTTGTGAGTCTTACCCATCTTGTTCACTTGTACAGGCTTCCCCTTTGGATCCCTTTTTCTCCTCTGACTCCCTGTATGATCCTGAGCAGCGCTGTAATCCTCTTTCTGTGTACGTTTTCTACCCAGTCCTTGCCCAAGTCCCTGACTGTGTTCCCCACATAGTTCTGGACAGTCCCTGACAGGATGACCAACCCACATTTCCAGGGTCACTTGTGAAGTTTCTTTGCATTCCGTTAGCTACCATTTTTCTGTTACATTTCTGTTTGAACATCTTGAAGGTGTGTCATAATGAGAGGTTTAAGAAACAAACACACCAGTGCACCATTTAAGTTTATGCAGGGCAGTTTTCCAGTGCCTGAAAATGAGAGGCATTTAGTGTCCACTTTACAATTTGAGGATGTTAACCCTAGTCCTGAAACTATAACTCTTCTTATGAGAAATGGAAATTTGCTTCCTGAATATTTTACTAATTGACTCTCAAACACATCTTTGCCAGATCCTGACTTGCTCTTCTGTTCTGATCCAGATTCAATGTCTGTGTCAGGGAATTATAGTACTCTATGCTCCGTTGCATATATACCACCTTGTAATGCAGAAGAAAATGAAAAGATCTCCCATTGCCAAGGAATCTTTGACCTCTTTCCTCTGACTGTGAGGTGTGAACTTCCAAATTGCAAAAGAAGCCTGATCATCAGGAACTCTATGGTAAGCATTATTCTGAGACATCTGGAAGAAAGTACTCTCATGTGTTTTAATCTGACAAGGACCTGTGAAGATGTCACTACTGACAACAGCGAATATACTGTTCACAAGCTACTACCATTCCCAGAGCTTCAAGTCTATGAACCATGTGTCACTCTGCATTCAGCTTGCCTTCTTGTAGATTCTCCAGAGTCCTCAGCCGGCCCACTGCCTTCAGAGCCCGAGTCCTCAGCTGGCTCGCTGCTTTCAGAGCCTAAGTCCTAAGCTGGCCCGCTGCCTTCAGAGCCCAAGTCCTCAGCTGGCTCGCTGCTTTCAGAGCCTAAGTCCTCAGCCGGCCTGCTGCCTTCACAGCTCGAGTCCTGAGACGGCCTACCTACGGAATTTCAGCCTGCAGCCTTCTTGCCTCCTGAGCCTGAGCCTGCAGCCTTCTTGCCACCTGAGCCTGAGCCTGCAGTCTTCCTGCCAGTCTCCAGCACCAGAGCTTGCAGGCTGCCTGCCTCCAGCACCAGAGCTTGTAGGCTACCTGCCTCCAGCACAAGAGCTTGCAGGCTCCCTGCCTCCAGAACCAGAGCTTGTAGGCTGCCAGCCTTCAGCACCAGAGCTTCCTGGCTCCCTGCCTTCAGCACCAGAGCTTCCAGGCTCCCTGCCTGCCAACCTTGAGCCTCTATTGTGCCAACGTTTTGACCTGTGCTTCCAGCTAGCCAGCATTCAAGGGTCTCAGCACATATACATTCAGAGACTGAATCTCCATCATCTCAACATGTGAGTTTCCAGGGCCTGGGTTTCCTGCATACCTGCTACCAAAGACACCTGCATGTGAGTCTTCTGTATTTCCTCATCAAGGGCCAGAACCTCAGGTCTGCTTCTCGTTGCCTCCTTTGTTTTCAGGCATCTTGAAAGAATAACGAGAAAAGATAGAACAAGCTTACTGGAGAGCTTTAGTTAAGAACTGGTGGAATTGATAAAGTAGAAATACAAGAACCACTTCAAAGGAACTGACTAACGAATTGCTAGTACCCCCATTCAGAAATAACTGCTGAAAAATGCAAAAAATATGCCTCACAAACAGTTTTTAATGTCACTTTATGTAGCACATTTGCACAATTTACATTCTTTGCACTTTATAACAATCGCACATAAGCACTGTGTAGTATATTATTGTCAAACTAAGCATGGGCGTAAAATCCTTTCCGTTCACGGAATTTGCGGATTTTCTGTAATTTCGCGGTCCGCGAATCTCGCAAAATTGCAGAAAAATCTGCGAAATCGCGTTCGCCCGGATTTTCAAAAACTGAAGTACATGAAGCACTTACAGGGTTACAGCAGGTGCCCAAGTTGAAGCTAATTTCTTTCTAACCATTTACAAAATGGTTACAAAGAAGTTAACTTCAACTTGGGCACCTGCTGTAACCCTGTAAGTGCTTCCTGAGACGCGCCTCCAGAGTTGTTGCCTACTTGCAACTATTCTCTGACCCTGCTCTGACCCTCAAAGCAGGTCAGAGAATAGTAACAAGTATGGCACAATGCTCCAGGCTGTCACAAAAATTAAACCACAACAGGAAGCACTTACAGATAAGGAAGCAGGTTGCCGGACTTGAAGCTCAAATTCAGTAACACATTAACCAGCCCCCGGTTGAGGCTGGGCAGGTGTGCTTTCTCCCCATAATCTACAGTGGTGAACCAGAGGGTGCTGTGATGAACCAGAAGGTGCAGTTGCGAACCAGAGGGTGCGTGATGAACCAGAGGGTGGCAGTGGTGAACCAGAGGGTGGCAGTGGTGAACCAGAGGGTGCTGTGATGAACCAGAGGGTGGCAGTGATGAACCAGAGGGTGACAGTGATGAACAAGAGGATGACAGTGGTGATCCAGAGGGTGGCAGTGCTGAACCAGAGGGTGGCAGTGGTGAACGAAAGGGTGGCAGTGGTGAACCAGAGGGTGCTGTGATGAACCAGAAGGTGACAGTGATGAACCAGAGGGTGGCAGTGGTGAACCAGAGGGTGGCAGTGGTGAACCAGAGGGTGGCAGTGATGAACCAGAGGGTGGCAGTGATGAACCAGAGGGTGGCAGGTATGAACAAGATGGTGGCAGTGGTGAACCAGAGGATGCAGTTATGAACCAGAGGGTGGCAGTGGTGAACCAGAGTGTGATGTGATGTATCAGAGGGTGGCCGTGATGAACCAGAGGGTGGTAGTGGTGAACCAGAGGGAGCTATGATGAATCAGAGGGTGGCAGTGATGAACCAGAGGGTGGCAGTGATGAACCAGAGGGTGACGGTGATGAACCAGAGGGTGACAGTGGTGAACTAGAGGGTGGCAGTGGTGAACCAGAGGATGCTGTGATGAACCAGAGGGTGGCAGTGATGAACCAGAGGGTGACAGTGATGATCCAGAGGGTGGCAGTGATGAACCAGAGGGTGGCGCTGCTAAACTGCCCAGGAGCCCTGTGGGTGTGAGCCCCCGCACTGCTGAGCTGCCCAGGGGTTGTAAGCCCACACGCTACTGAACTGCCCCGGGGCCCAGTGGGTGTGAGCCCCTGTGCTGCTGAACTGCCCCGGAGCCCTCTCAGTGTGAAAATCATTTGTGCTCAATTGCCTGGGAGCCCTCTGGGTGTGAGCACACATTGTGCTAAGTGTCCCCCTGCCCCCAGTACATATATACCCCTACCACACAGCACCATTATGCTCTTGCATCATGAAGTTCCTGATCCGTGTAGGTGGTACCACCGTCTAGTGCAGTCAAAATGTAAAGTCATAAGTTGCTACACAGCACCAATAAACATGTGTCCCCCCTGGTACCGGTATGCGCATGTTCCAGGCGTGGAGCACCCGCATGCCACTGCACCCTACTGCCCAGCACCAGCATATGCCAGTACGGGGCAGTTTAGTATGAGATGGGACATTGTCCAGCAGCAGCAGCTGCATGCGCCTAAACCCACTGACCAGGATAAGAATGGCTTTGTACCAACACGCGCAGCAGAGCTATCTTGGACATCTGAAGGATTCTGGGGTCCGGTGTCAAACGTATTTTTGCATCCATGAGTTTCCCGAGCGCCATCCCCGTGTAGCTCCTGTGACCAGGAGGCTGCTTTCTCCTCATCTGCTGCTCTGCTCGGTCTCTGACCCTTTATAAACAAGATGCATAAGAACTCGTTTGGCCCCATCCACCACACACTAGCGGTATGAAACGTCTTCCCGCCCGTCCCCACTATAATAGCTAGCTCACTTAAGGGACCTTTTGGCACGCTGGCAAAGTTACAGGCACACGTGGTCACATATTTGTGCAAATGGCACAAAAATCCACAAGTTTGTGGGAAAATTCGCAAACTCGCAGACTTTTTTTGCAATTTCGCACTAATTCGCGGACCGCAAATTCGCAAATCTCGCCCATACTTAGCTTATGTCAAACTACATATACCATCATGCAATTTTGTCTACAAACAGAAAATGACTGTGGTAATAGAAATAAAAGATGCCTACATTTCTGTAAACCTTAACCCGTGATCAAGGTCCGAGTACCTGGATCAAAAACCCTAGGGCATGGCAATTGCCTCTTTGCAATTAAATCTTCATTAGAAAATTCCAAGTCAGTGCGGTCTCATACATCCTTTTCGATGAATTCTGATATAAATTTATGACCGGTGTGGCTCTGCCGGAGCACAGCACAGCCCGAAAAAAAGTGCACCAACATCCGAACCTGGGCTACAACCGGCAGGATTTATATTTATATATATTCACTGAAAAAACCATAGGTTTCACACCAGTTATAGTTAGCTGGAAATGTTACTCGCATAAAACCATTGAAATTCCCACGTTATAGTTAGTTGGACTCACTATAACTTGCGCGTGCAATGCACTGCTGATGACGTCACATATTACATCACTCATGACATGGTCAGTGACATCACTCATGACATCACTGATGACACCATCCAGTGAATGTGTGTCTTTTTAAAAAATAAATATGTGTTATATATGTATATGTAAAAGTTGATGGAAAAATAAATGTTTAAATAAGTGTTTGCATGGATGTTTTTTTAAAAAAAAATTGATTGGTTAACTGGTTTATTAAGTGTATCTTAGTGAATACATATATTAGAGAGTAATGTTTAAATATTTAAATATATGTATTAGTGTTTCACTTTGTGTATAAGTGGCTGCATGGGTTGGTGAGTAGCTACATGTGTATGTATATGGGTTATTAGATGTTTTTCTTAGTATCAGTATGAGTGTTTGTATGGTTTGGTGGGGTATTAGCAAATAGATGCATGAATGACTGACTCTCTCTTTGTATGTGTTTTGAAGACAGCATATGTGCAGGACTGTATGAGTGGATGAGTGTGTATATGTGTGTGTTAGTGAGTGAATGACTGTATCACTATTGTTTTTATCAGTAACTACATATGTTTTAATCTAGTATATGTGAATATTGATGTATATAAGTGAGTATATGTGGAAGTGAGGGATTGTAAGAGTTCCTGTTTAAATTAGTATGTGTTTCTATAAGTGATTGTTTAAGAGAGTAAGTATGTGTAAGTTTCCTTAGAAGTAAAGTGATAGTGTGTGTATAGCTGTATATGCAAATAAATGGATGTTTAATAGTTTATTTGCATGTGTGAGTATGTGTGAGAGTATCTTTTGGATGACTGTCGGTGTGTAACAGGATGTATAGGTTTATCACTACATATGATGAGTGAGTATATGTATGAGTGACTATATAGAACTGTTGGTGAATGAGTGGATGTGTATATAGATGGTGGAATCTTTTAATTGGTTGTTGTAACTGGTATGGGTATCTCCCTTTTTTTGAAAATTTTAGTTTCTATTATTGAATATGTGTTTCAAGGGTTACATTACAGTGAAAGGAGGTCTGTGTCAGACGAAGTCTTCCTCGGGGTCTGTCGTGAAGTTATAAGGACCCACCTCTTGACACCTCCAATTCCGAATGTAATAATTACACAGAATCTTGGAGTGATCAAGCGGGGGGGGAAAGGGAATTAGGAAGGGAACAGCAGGGAAGGAGATCTGAAAAGGAAAAGTTAAACAACCAATACTTTCAAGTCTAATACCAGACTATAAACCTTTAAATCAAAACTTAGAGCTTTCCAATCTCAAGCCTTAACAACAAAAAGGATTCCAAAATTCCTGCAATAAACAGAGACTGACTGTATTCTGGGCCTTTGCCACTAGTTCACAATCACTAGTTCAAGCCTTTTCTTTATAGTTTGTAAATTGCGACTTTTTGTTGAAAATAGCGACAGAAATTCTTCTTCAATGAAACAAAATAATACACCTTTACAGTAAATAGACTTCTTTACCATGGGCATAGATTGGTGTTGACATTTTGCTGAGATTCTTACTCAGAATGCAATCAAAACAAAGTTCTCACACTATCACATGAGAAATCACTCAATGAAGATTTTTACGAATTGCGCCAAAACTGTTCCATTAATTAGCTATGCAATTGCGCGTTGTAATGATCATAGAATAAATAGTTCAAAAGCTTTTACTCAGTTTCTGATGTGGAACATAATATTGTGCAAACATAATCACAACATGGATCAAGACTTGTGACCTTCAGTATGCTAATTGGGCTTAGATTAGTTACTTCCTTATTTGTATATCCACAGCAAAATAGCTAAGTAACTTCAAGTACTCTCCCCTACCTGTAGAGTACGACCTACTCTACTGAAATGAAGATCAGGAAAGCCTCTGCAAACCCTCGGCGCTCTCCTCAACTCGGCTGGACGATCGCCGAAGAAACTGCATGCCGCCACGCCCCCTGGACTCACTCCGAAGCCTCCGACTGAAATCAGCTCCTGGAAAGGCCAAAAGACAAACAGCGCAGCGGAGAAACAAGAACCCCCAGCTTCCTCTCTGAAGTGCTAAGAATAGTGAGCACAGCAGCTTGGGCGCGGTCGCGTAAGATAACGTGACAACGCCCAAGCGCGAGCTCACGCATGCGACCTGACAGGGAAAGCTCACGCATTACGCGGACGCTTTCAGGGTGCAAAACCTCACGCATTAGGCGGAGAGGGAGAAAACTTAGTTTTAAACACACAGGAACACCTAGGACTTTCTACAAAAGGGACTAACAGTGTTTAGTAGCAGGTTTTGTACACATCAGCCACCAGCGTCCACCTAATGTCGCCCGATGCATTTTGCCACACAAGGGCACCGCACAAGATGCTGCATGCACGCAACTGAGTGGGGCGGGCCCTAGACCGCAAGCCACCCTAGCCCTGACAGTATTCCCCCCTCCCAGGAGCGGTCTAGGGCCCGGCTTCGAAGGGTGAAGGAGGTGGAAACGTCGCAACAAACGAGGGGCATGTACATTTTCAGCCGGTTCCCAAGAATCGTTCTCAGAACCATATCCTTTCCATGAAACAAGATACCATAACTTGGAGCCTCTACGCTTGGAATCCAGTATGTTTTGCACTTCAAACTCCCACGCACCATGAACCAAAACCGGAGCTGGCCGAGGAGCCAAGTTTTGACCAGCAGGTTTCAGAAGGGAAGTATGAAACACAGGATGGATCCGTAAAGTTCTAGGCAGCAACAACTTAAAAGTCACAGGGTTAACCTGACGAAGCACTGGATATGGACCAATGAATTTGGGTTGAAACATACTTTTATGCTTAAAGTGCAAGTTTTTAGTGGACAGCCAGACCTTATCCCCAGGGGCGTACGTTGGACCTGAACGATGTCTTTTATCATACTGTTCTTTGTACTTTTCTTTGCTGTGTAATAAGCGTTTGTGAATCTGTTGATGTATTGTCTGCATGAGTTGTACAGTGTCTCTTACTGCTGGTGTATCACTCAAATCTTTAGGCAAAGTCAAAGGAATGGTATTAGGTACATATCCATAAAGAGCCTCAAAAGGAGAAGATCCCGTGGAAGAATGAGGTGAAGTGTTATATGCAATTTCTGCAATCCACAGTAAATCCAACCAGGATCTCTTGGAATCCGCAACATAACATCTTAAGTATTGTTTTAATGTTTGGTTCAGTCTTTCAGTTTGCCCATCAGTTTGTGGGTGGTAACTGGTGGACATGTTAGAGGTAATTTGCAAACTTCGACACCATTGTTGCCAAAACTTTGAGGAGAACTGTGAACCACGGTCTGAAAGTAAAACTGAAGGCAAGCCATGTAGTCGTACCACATTTTGCAGAAACAGTTGAGCCAATTGACCAGCAGTGGGCAATCGTTTACAAGCAATAAAATGTGCATACTTCGTTAAACTATCAACAACCACTAGGATCACTGAATGTTGGTTGACAGAGGGCAGATCGGTAATGAAGTCCAAAGAAATGTGTTTCCAAGGTTCAGATGGCGTAGGCAGTACTTGTAACAAACCTTTTGGTTTAGTGTGATCGGTTTTGAATCTAGCACAGGTTTCACAGTCTTGAGACATCTTAAGCACATCTTTTTGTAGGGTTGGCCACCAAAACAAATTTTGTATCTTTTCCATAGTCTTTTTGGAACCAGGATGCCCAGCCATGGGATGCGAATGTAACCAATTGAACACAGTTTCTTGCAAATCTTTGGAAGGCAAGTAAACCTGTTTTCCATGAAAAGGTATCCCTTCTTTGATTGTCTGATTACATCTTGGGTTCAACCATTGTTTCCACTGAGAAGGAGGAAAACTTTCGTGAATGTTTTCCAAAAATTGATCTGCAGATAGTACACAGATTACTTTGTCAGGGTCAATTATTGATTGCGGTGTTCCTTCAAATCTATGCAAAGAAGAGTCTTTTCTGGATAAAGCGTCAGCTTTTTTATTGTCTTGACCAGGACGATAGGTCACGATAAAATCATATTCAGCAAAAAACATCATCCATCTCAGTTGTCGAGGAGTTAACATTCTAGCTGAACTCATGAACTGTAAATTTCTATGATCCGTATACACCGTCACGGTAAATCTTGCACTCATTACATAATGTCTCCATTCTTTAAAGGCTTCAAGAATAGCTAGTAGTTCTTTTTCGGCTATTATGTAATTTTGTTCAGCTGGATTTAATTTTCGAGACATATAAGCGACTGGGTGCAATTGTCCGGTAGTGCGGTGCCTTTGAGATAAGATGGCTGCAATGGCCACATCAGAGGCATCGGCTTCTACAATGAAAGGTTCCTCAACGTTGGGATGCATTAGAATTGGTGCTTCCGTAAAGGCTTTCTTCAGGGTCTGGAAAGCCTTTTCAGCTTCAGGAGTCCAATCGAATTTCACCTTTTTCCTCAACAACCGTGTGATGGGAGCTACCACAGAGGAGAAGTGATCAATAAAGCGACGATAAAAGTTTGCAAATCCCAGGAAACATTGTATGTCTCGGACTGATCTTGGAGTAGGCCATTCAGCTACCGCCTTAATTTTTCTGTCAGTCATTTTCATGCCAGTTGGTGTAAGGAGAACCCCAAGAAATTCTACTTCTCTAACGTGGAAATCGCATTTAGATAGCTTACAATATAAATTATGCGACTGAAGAGTACTCAACACCTTTTTGACGTGTTCTTCATGTTCTGCTACTGAATCGGAGTAAATCAAGATATCGTCTATATAGACGATAACGAAAAGATCTAAAAATTCCTTTAAGGCATCATTTAAGAAAAACTGAAAAGCTGCTGGTGCATTGCACAGACCAAATGGCATTACCAAATACTCGAATAAACCATAACGAGTCTTAAATGCAGTCTTCCACTCATCACCGTTTCTAATGCGCACCAAATGGTAGGCTCCCCTTAGGTCCAGTTTTGTGTAGATCACTGCCTTCTTGACTTGGTCCAAATGAACTGGAATGAGTGGCAAAGGATATTTATTTTTGATTGTGATTTTATTCAAGGCTCTAAAGTCGATGCAAGTTCTTAATTCTCCGTTTGCTTTAGGAATGAAGAATAACGGAGATGCTGCCGGGGACTTAGAAGGGCGGATGAAGCCATTTTCTAAATACTGATCAAGATACTTTCTTAAATGTTGATTCTCTTTTTCCGACAAAGCATAGATTCGACAGTTTGGGACACTAGAGCCAGGCACGAGATCGATTTGACAGTCGTAGCTACGATGCGGTGGAAGGAGGGCTGCCTTTTCTTCACTAAAAACCTCTGCATACTCCTTATAAACTGTAGGTAGGACTGTCTCTTTTTCTTCAGCGGTGGCCAATTGACTTATGGTTGGTTTAGAAGTTTTTAAACAAGTAGACAGACAATATTCAGACAGGAAGTTTAGTTCTCTCTTCTGCCAGTCAATAAACGGATTATGTAGACAAAGCCAAGGCATCCCAAGGATAAAGCCATATTGAGGTGCTTGGATAACATCAAACTGTATCTCTTCCTTATGCAATTGTTGTTTAACAACTTCACAGTACATAGTCACTTTAGTAGTCTGCATGGTTACTGGACCTCCAGCAAGTATTTTCCCATCAACTGCTTGAACAATCTCCGGAGTTTCTTTTTGTTCACAGACTATTCGCAGGCGTTGAGCGGTTTCTAAATCTACAAAGTTACCGGTTGCTCCAGAATCAATTAGAACCTCTATTTGACATGTTTCATGAGTTAACCGAATTTGGACAGCTAATCTGAAATGTGCTTTGTAGTTGGACACACATGAATTGACAGAAGGGAAGGCAATGGTTCCCAAGAGATCTCCCTTAAAACATCTTGGGCAAGTTAGTTTTCCGACTTTTGATCGGTTTTTTCTATTGCTGCTGTCTTACTGAAATTTGAAAACTTGCCTTTTGGTTTCGACGAACAATCCTTCACAAAATGACCCTTGCGACCACAATAAAGGCATTGTCCATTCTTGCGCCTATTGTCTTTTTCCTCTTTAGATAAAGGCTGTCTAAGGGTCCCGATTTCCATTGGCTCAGAACTAGATTCAGAATGCGCAAATTGAGGTCTGGATTTAGTTTCCGTTCTCCAAGTAGGTTTATCAACTCTTTTCCTATCTGATCTTCGTTCAGAGAGTCTATGATCTAAACGTAGGGTTAAATTGATCAATTCAGAACACACTGTTGGTTGTGGGTCAATTTGCGCCAGAACATCTTTTAGATCGTCTTTTAACCCTTGATAGAAAAGAGCCGCTCTCTTTTCTTCTGGCCAAGAAGTTTCAGCTATTAATCTGTTAAAATGTGACAAATAAGAAACCAGATCCCTGTTTCCTTGTTTCAATTGGAGTAGTTCTCGATCAGCAGATAAGGTCACTGTACGTCGATCAAAAACTTTTTCAAATTCTTCAACGAAGCGCTTCCAATTATATAACAAGGTATTATCTTGTCTAACCAAAGGAACTGCCCAGTTTGCCGCATCTCCAGTTAAATAAGAAATTAGAAATGCTATTCTAGACTGAGGGGTTGGAAACGCAGCTGGTCTGCAGGCAAAATGTAGTTCTATTTGTGTCAAGAAGATTTGTACTTTGGAAGAATCCCCAGAAAAACGCTCGGGAGCTGCTAAAGGGATTTGGGGTGGAACAGTAACGGCAATGTTTGTAGCTGCCCTACCAGCACCAGTGTCTTGTACATCTTCTGGAAGAGGAGTTCTTTGCAATTGAATATTATCTACTTTAGCAGCTAATACAGAGGTCGCATTCATGGTCTCTTTTAAATCTGCCTGCATACGCACAATGGCCGACATTAAATCATTCATTGTAGTCATTATGACTTCACGATCAGACCGGGAGGAAAATAATTCGTGGGCTCACTATTCTGTCAGACGAAGTCTTCCTCGGGGTCTGTCGTGAAGTTATAAGGACCCACCTCTTGACACCTCCAATTCCGAATGTAATAATTACACAGAATCTTGGAGTGATCAAGCGGGGGGGAAAAGGGAATTAGGAAGGGAACAGCAGGGAAGGAGATCTGAAAAGGAAAAGTTAAACAACCAATACTTTCAAGTCTAATACCAGACTATAAACCTTTAAATCAAAACTTAGAGCTTTCCAATCTCAAGCCTTAACAACAAAAAGGATTCCAAAATTCCTGCAATAAACAGAGACTGACTGTATTCTGGGCCTTTGCCACTAGTTCACAATCACTAGTTCAAGCCTTTTCTTTATAGTTTGTAAATTGCGACTTTTTGTTGAAAATAGCGACAGAAATTCTTCTTCAATGAAACAAAATAATACACCTTTACAGTAAATAGACTTCTTTACCATGGGCATAGATTGGTGTTGACATTTTGCTGAGATTCTTACTCAGAATGCAATCAAAACAAAGTTCTCACACTATCACATGAGAAATCACTCAATGAAGATTTTTACGAATTGCGCCAAAACTGTTCCATTAATTAGCTATGCAATTGCGCGTTGTAATGATCATAGAATAAATAGTTCAAAAGCTTTTACTCAGTTTCTGATGTGGAACATAATATTGTGCAAACATAATCACAACATGGATCAAGACTTGTGACCTTCAGTATGCTAATTGGGCTTAGATTAGTTACTTCCTTATTTGTATATCCACAGCAAAATAGCTAAGTAACTTCAAGTACTCTCCCCTACCTGTAGAGTACGACCTACTCTACTGAAATGAAGATCAGGAAAGCCTCTGCAAACCCTCGGCGCTCTCCTCAACTCGGCTGGACGATCGCCGAAGAAACTGCATGCCGCCACGCCCCCTGGACTCACTCCGAAGCCTCCGACTGAAATCAGCTCCTGGAAAGGCCAAAAGACAAACAGCGCAGCGGAGAAACAAGAACCCCCAGCTTCCTCTCTGAAGTGCTAAGAATAGTGAGCACAGCAGCTTGGGCGCGGTCGCGTAAGATAACGTGACAACGCCCAAGCGCGAGCTCACGCATGCGACCTGACAGGGAAAGCTCACGCATTACGCGGACGCTTTCAGGGTGCAAAACCTCACGCATTAGGCGGAGAGGGAGAAAACTTAGTTTTAAACACACAGGAACACCTAGGACTTTCTACAAAAGGGACTAACAGTGTTTAGTAGCAGGTTTTGTACACATCAGCCACCAGCGTCCACCTAATGTCGCCCGATGCATTTTGCCACACAAGGGCACCGCACAAGATGCTGCATGCACGCAACTGAGTGGGGCGGGCCCTAGACCGCAAGCCACCCTAGCCCTGACAGTCTGTCACTCTGTCACAAGGATGGTGTCATCAGTGATGTCATGAGTGATGTCACTGACCATGTCATGAGTGATGTAATATGTGACGTCATCAGCAGTGCATTGCACGCGCAAGTTATAGTAAGTCCAACTAACTATAACGTGGGAATTTCAATGGTTTTATGCGAGTAAAATTTCCAGCTAACTATAACTGGTGTGAAACCTATGGTTTTTTCAGTGAATTTAATAGGTTTTTTAAATGCTAATTCCTAACTGTAACTGGTGTGAAACCTATGGTTTTTCAGTGAATTTCATAGGTTTTTTAAATGCTAATTCCTAACTATGACTGGTGTGAAACCTATGGTTTTTTCAGTGAATTTCATAGGTTTTGTAAATGCTAATTCCTAACTATATATAGGGCCTCAAACCTATGTTTTTTTCAGTGAATTTCATAGGTTTTTTAATAGCTATTTTCTATAGCTATGAAATATAATATTTTTTATAATAAATCCAATATTGTATATTTATGTAATACTATTTTTTTATGTATATTTTTCTCTTTTAAAAATTATTTTTTTACCTTGGTGCACTCCCGGTGCACGTACCGGTGAACGCACGGGTAAGATCAGTGTTATGGCGCGCCCCGGTGCGCGTACCAGTGAGCGTCCCGTTAGCGCCATTGCCGCAAACGAAAACAACATCGTGACGTATCGCGTAACCGCGTGTTGCGTCATATTATGCACGGCATAAGCGCACCCAGAAGCACTGGAGCGCATACGATCGCGCAACGTAAGCGCCGCCGGGCGCGCACCGGGGCGCGTAGCGTAAGCGCGTCGGGTCATGTGACCTAAAAATAACACTTTTCATTGGTTCAGATCAGTTTTGGTTTCCAAATGATGAAAGCCCGGATCATGTGACTTGAAAATAACACTTTTCATTGGTTCAGAACAGTTTTGTTTTCCAAATGATGAAAGCCCCCACCTTTTTCCCTCATTCTCACTTTGTTCTTTGAGTGAGGAAGACCTGCTTTTTCTTAGAGATATGGCTACAGTACTATCAGCAGCTGGAGCATCTGCCCCACCACCACCACAAGGACCACCAGAACATCACATTAGTGGTCAAGAAGAAGAGGAGGAGGAGGAGGAAGAGGAGGAAGAGAGAAGGCAGTTCCTGCCAGAAGACAATCCCCCATACCAACCTAGGGAGCACTTTATATGGGAGTTTTAAAAAATCCCAAGGGGTTCCAAAAAAGTAAACGCTGCAAAGGTGACCTGTCTCATCTGTGGTGCTGTACTATCCAGGGGAAACCCTGCCAAAAAATATTAATTTGTCTATCACACAATGATTCGCCACATGCAACAATTGCATCCCAACAACTATTCTGCAGCAGAGGTGAGAGAACTGTGCAGAAACCTTCCCCCATCGTCTTCCCGAACCTCAACAACCAAAGAACCCACTCCATCGGGTCCAGAGGCAAGGGAGATGGTGCCAAACATACAAACCAGGTTTGGTGGGAACAAAATCGTTTGCATTGTTTGTGGCAAAACAATTACCTATTGTGAGCAAAGTATAAATCTCATCAACCTTGCTGGTGACAACCACCAGTGCCGAAAGAAGCCTTAATTTTTTCTTGTTTTTTTTTTGCTCCAGTTAAGCCATTTACAATTCCCAGTTTTTTGTTTGTCCCCATAAAAAATACAAAAAAATATATAAAATTCTTCATAAAAGCCAAAAAAAGTAAAAAATGTTCACAAAAACAATAAAAAAATATAAAACAACAAAAACAATAAAAAAAACAGTTCTTTTTAGAATTACCTCTAATTTATAAAAATATGCTAAATTTTTTGAAAACTCTGTCATTCTTTTTTCTCCAGGGTACGCGTACCGGTACGTTCCCGGGGCGCGTACCGGGGAGCGCACCCAAATTTAAAAATAAATAAATAAAGGAGTGAGCATGAGGGAAAGACACAGAGAGAGTGATGTTAAGAGAAAGAGAGCTAGAGGGAGCAACACAGAGGGACTGTGTATTAGATAGTAAGACAGAGAGAAGGTGTAATAGGGTGTAAGTGAGAAAAGGAAAATAAATAAGGGAGCAAAACAAGGGAAGAGAGAGGAAAAAAACTAAAGCAGATGTACTGGGAGAATGTGAGTGGGTGTTGAAAGTAAAGGGAAGGACAGTAAAGGATGGGTAATGAGGGGTTGTGACGGAACCGGAGTAAAGGAACAACGGTGAGGGACGGTTAGAAAAGAGCAGTGACTGTAAGTAAAGAGGGGTGAAAGAGGGTGGATAACAGTGAATAAGGGTAAGACATGGGGAGTGACAGAGAGAAAGGAGAGAGAGAGTAAAGGAAGGAGTGACTGAAAGGGAGTGAATGAAGCAGCAAAGAAAGGTAAGTGAGGGAGTGTGGGTGAGTTGTAGGGAGTGAGCATGACCGAAGAGTGTTGACAAAATGAGGGGACAGAGACAGCGACGGTAAGAGAGACAGAGTGAGGGAACGGAAGTGAGAACTGTGAGGACAGACGGACTGAGAGAAGGAGTGACAGGAGTGAAGTAAATGATTAAGGGAAAGGGATGAGTGAGGGAGCAAAGGAAGGGAACAGAGGGTAAGGGAAATAAAGCAGGGGGACTGAAAGAAGTTGAATGTGGGAGGAGAGTTAGGGAAAGGGTAGTAAACATGGAGGATAAGAATACGTGAGGGAAGCAGAGTAAGGAAACAGGAGTGAGGTAGGGTGAGAGAATAATAGTGAGGTTAAAGCAAAGGGTGATGACAAACTACATTTTTGTATTCACACTTACCATATAATTAATGTAACTTTAATTACATTTTTTTACTACACTTTGTATCTGTGAAAGAGAGAAGAAAAAATACGTTATAATTAGTAAAATATATGTTTTAAAATAAAAGATACAAATGAAGAGGTTAAAAATCATAACAGTGTATTAAGAAATAAAGTACGAGTGAAAGACACAGAAAGGGAAATAAAGTAATGTAGAAGGACAAAAAGAGGGTAAAAGAAATAGATGGGGAGCAAATTACTAAGAGTAAGGCGTATAGATTCACTGACAGAGAGGAAGAGAAGAAGAGAGAAATGAACTGAAGGTAAGAAAGATACTAAAAGAACGTGAGTTAGCAAAACTAAATCAGGAAACAGGAGTAAGTAAAAAGAGAATGACTGAGAGGGAAAGGAGTCTGATTAAGTATGCATTTAGAAGAATGAGGAATGGAAGATAACTGAGAGTAAGTGAAGGAGAGTCATAGAGTGAAGGGATGAAGGGAGAGAGGATAATATAGAAGGATTGAGGGAAAAGGAGTGAGGAAGTTAGTAGACAGAGAGACTAAGGGAAGGACTGAGTAAAGTGGAGTACAATGAGTGAGGAAAGGAAAATGAGTAAGGGAGCAAAAGAAGGAAAGAGAGGAGAAGAGGACTAAAGCAGTGGTACTGAGAGAAAGTGATTCGGTGATGAAAGTAAAAGAAGGACATTGAAAGATAGGAAATGAGGGGTAGTAATGGAACCGGACTAAAAGAAATGGGGTGTAGAACAATGAGAGAGGAGCAGTGAAGTTGTTGTAAGAGAAATGATAGAAGGTAGATAAACACAAGTGAACATAACACAAGGAGAGTGAGGGACTGAGGACATAGAGGTAGTGAACGGAAAATAGAGAGAAGAGGTCAAAAGAAAGGAGCAAACAAAGATAAGCGAGGGAGAGTGGGTGAGTTATAGTGACAGAGTGCGACAATACTGGTGAGTGAGTAAAGAGGAATTACTAAAAGAGCAAAAGAGGAAAAGACGGAAAAGGGAAGTAAAACAGAGAGACTGAAAGCTGAAAAGTGGTGCAAGGGAGAGAGGGGATGCAGAAAGTTGAAATGGAAATGAGGGGTTGTGAAAGCAGTGGAGTAAACAAATGGGTGTGAAACAGAGTGAGAGAAAGGCAGTGTGAGTGAGTAAAGAGAGCTGAAACAGAGAGGAAAAAGGAAAGTGAGTGTGAGACAATGGGAATACAATATAAATTACACAATACAAACTATAGAATAATTTGTACAACATGTTAGATAGTTTATTTTTGCTGTTCTCAGAACATATTGAATTTCACTAAAAACAGTGAGTTCAAACTATTCATCATTTGACAGCGGGAAAAAAAAACCCAATCAAAAAGATTGTGTTTAAAAAAAAACATATAAACTTACAAATCACATATGTACACTAATCTTTGATTCACTTACTTTTCCTTAGGCCAAATAGTACATCATGAAGGTCCTTTTCGTTGGAAGGTACTCTGCTGTTCTCTAAAAATCCCATTTCATCGACTCTCTAGATGAAAAGCTCCAAGAACATCTGAAATATGTTTCAATGTTTTCATATACTCCTTGTGTTCAGTCATGATTCTTTCCTCATTCCTTCACCTTTCCTTAAGGTCAAATAGTGTCAGATGTATCATTATATTTTCAAATTACTTAAAACAAACTCTTAAATTACCGCTTCCCGACGTTCTGAAAGAAAGGCTCAAACAACATTTTCACAATATTTTAATATTCATAATTCCATCTCTGGCTCTCTCATGTTGAAAATTTCCTATAATACTGATATCACTTACTATGCGATCCACTTACCGTACCTTTATGAGAACTATAATTTTTATATTATCTTCATCACTTTTACTCACAATATAATTTTAAACAGCAGACTAACTTTTATTAACTGCTCCTGTCTTCATAGGCCAATTACATTTACTTAAATTTTGGTTCTGAATCCATGTTCAACCTGTTCTGTGACTTCGTCATATATCTGTTTCTGCTCAAGGTTTAGTTGTTTCACCAAATCTTCTAAGTTAACTACATCCTCTTGAGCTTGTTCCATAGCTCTTTCCACCTCTTCCATGGCAGTGGCAGCTTCATTTCTGATAATTGGTCCTCCTAGTGGATCCTGACTCAATGAAGCAGAACTCTGACTGTCTTGAGAACTGTCTCTAGCAATCTCTACAGCAATTGTGTCTTCTTGCTCTATTTCTTCGTTCAACATTTGCAGATAATTTGGAAAATCAGGACATTCTATGGTATCCTTGGTTGCATTAAAAGAATCTTCGTAACAGAGAAAATCTCCAAGTAGTTTCTCTTCTGTACGCCATGGCTTAAAGAGTTGCAAAAGAGCTAAATAGTAAAATTCCTTTTTCTCTGGATTTTCGCAGCTCAATTTTCGATGATTAATCAAATGGCCTTTTCTCTGCTTCACTAGACATCCTTCACACCCAATGATAGCATATATTCCATTATTGATATCTTCTCTGATGGTCCTCCTATAAATATAGTTTTGCAGAACTTCATACAAACAACTGTTCTCAAGATGACTACTTCTATTTGGATAGTATGTATCCAACATGTTTGTCTTCAAAATATCTGTACTGTTTGGTTCTTTCTCCGCCAAATACTCAATTTCTTGTACAGATTTTAAAACTCGGTTTCGTGTTGCAGCAAGACCTAGACTCACCCAAATGATGGTTCTAGATTTGGCATAGAGACTTGCTGATGATAACCGATCAGAACATTCATATGCTCCAATTTCTCGATGCGACAACATCTTCAGACTGTAACTGTATAATTTCTTGCTTAGACTCTTTTCATGTGAAATATCCTCCCACATTTCCTTCAGTTCTGTCTTTTCTTTTTTTGTGATGTAAGACGTCACATATCGAGCCACAGCAATAGAGTTGTCAGCAACAAACTGAATATCCATGTTAGCATTCCACATGGACAAAATCACTGGGTTGTAGTCGTTGATGTACTTGGACTCTTCGTTTCTTTTTAAATTTTTTGTATTTTTTGGTGATTTCCTCGTCACAGTATGTCGCAGAGAAGACATCAAATTATTTACTCTTCCTTTAGAAATCACTGGTCGTGGAAACCTGAAACGACATTTTGTGTAGAACTTGTCCTTGTTTCTGAATTTTCGACGACAGTACTTTCCACGACAATGGGATTGAAAGCGTAAAACTTGTTGCCTTAAACTGTTTTCTTCTGTAGTTTTCGGAACAGCACATGTTGAATACTCTTCAATGAAACTCATCACTGTGTCATCCGAATCTGTTCCAAATTTGGGTGCATCTTTAATCCATAACAACATATGTATGTGAGGAGCACCTCTCGCTTGATACTCCTTTCTCCAAAAGAAATCCAAAACCTCTCCAAGGGGAGGATTTTTTTTGTTGGTAATGAAAGACATCATAGCTTCAAATCTATGATTGAAATATCTGCATACATTCACTGGATCCAAAGAACACAGTTCTCCAGGTGTTTTGCATTCTATATTTTGTATGTTTGCATTTGCCTCTCGTAGAAATTGAAGTAAGTCGTCCCATGCATACTCAGCACAGCTAAGAGTGAGGAACCATGTAGGAGTTCCTAAGCTTCTTAGCATACATTTCAATTCCCCATGACAACGGTACCAATACTCGTTTGTACCACGCTGACATGCCATGAGATTGATTAGATGAGATTCCAAAATATTGTCTTGCAGATTGACTTTCTCCATAAACTCCCTCGCCGAAACATTTTGCAGATGTGCTCCACTTTTCAGTATATGGTTTACTGCATAAGAAAGCCCAGACAAGTCACTTTCATACAGTAGATGAAACAAATATGGGATGAATTGACGAAACCTTGGATCTTCAGCATATAATCTTAAAGTCCGGTATTCAGATGCTGGAATTTGAAGTGGTCGATCTTCATATCGTCCACCTCGACCTGTTGGAAATAGCTGTGGAAAACAACAAGCTTCCAAAATTTCTTCCCATACACTAATGGGACTTCCTTTTGCTGATTTCATTTGAAACAAGTCAATTGCATTTCCCATTACTTATTTGGAATGCAAAGGATGAACAGTATAATGTTCATATATTTCTTCACTTCTAGACACATCAACTTTTTCAATTTGGCCGGCTGAACAATCACTGTCTTCTTCTGCAGCTGTTTCCTCTGCTCCAACACATACATATTTGTAGTACTCATTGTTTTTGACCAAATACAACGTTGCCTTTTTGACTTCTCCTAACATCCACTAAATCTTGCCAGATGTTCTTACTCTTTGTCGGAACCCCATTAACTAGAATAACCAGAGGTTCCTCTTCCACTTTCTCTACAACAATTGTATCAATATTGTTCTTGAAATCTAGAGGCAAATAAACAACTCTTCCCTTTAATCCTCTCTGTAAATCCAAAGGAGGCAATTTCCCTATCTTAGGCTCCATGCGAACAATAGCCTGAAAAGGATGGACACAGTGAATCAAAATAGATTCATATGTATTTAAATCCATCAATTCAGGAGGAATGTCTACCAACTCAAGATTATTATGAACAGCTCTAGCAGGCATTCTGTTTTCATTTAATTTATTATAACAATGTTTACAAATACGCTGATCAGAACTCAAATCAAAAGAATTCTCCACCAACAAAAAAGTTGCAAAATTCTTCCATTCACTATTATTTTCCATTTCACTTTCTGCATATAAATCAACTAACCTAGTCTGAATCTTATAATGAGTCCGTCGACAACACACACAAGTAAAATTAGGCCTTTCACTTGATTTCACCTTAAACTTGGTAATTTCCTGGTCAAACCTTTCTGTACTTGAAATCTGTACATTGTCTTCCACATTACCTTCTATTACTGTGTCAATTTCTACACTGTCCTCTTTTTCACCAAAGTAACTTAACTCAATTTCTTCACAAATTTTCTTCACATTTAATTCAGTTCCATGCAAAAGAGCACTGTTTAATTGTTTAAGCTTAAGTGCTGGACTTTTTTCATAATACAACATTCTCACTAATTTCCTCATTTTGTTATGATGCACTGCTAACATCCTAAAATGATGAAAAACACTCTGACATACTTTTCTAGAAAGACAAGCCAGTGAATGCCCTTGCAAAGCTGTATTTTCTCTCACTCTGCAAGGATCTAAGTCTTGCAACATCTTCATTTTCTGTTTTAGACTTTTCTTACTATATGTACGTAAGAAATTACGAAGCAAATCGATTGAATCCTGTCGCACACTACAAATACTACTACACTTCCAAGTGTACACAGGACCCTTAGTACGTCTCCCTAAAACTTCATCAGCTAACACCTCCTCTGCATCTCTAGACACAAGTTTCTCTTTTTCAATCAGACAACCATCTTTCACCTCATATGCTCGACCACTGGTGTCAACTGCATGCACCAAAACATTCTCCTGGAAGTAACTCTCCTCATTAAAAAATGGCTCACGACTTGAACTATGCATCCATTCTCCAGAAAAAACTTTACAAAAATGTGTCCGATTAATTACTCTTTTGCATCTACTGTTTGATTTGAAAACATCAATTGTCTTGTCAAGTGTCCTAATTCTATTGATTGCTAAAATAAATAATTTTTTCTTAACTTCAAAAGCCTGATCAACAATTTTCTCTACATTTTTATTTTTCTTGTAAAAAGCAGCTCTCTGTTTACTTTTCTTAATATTTTTTAACAAATTTAAAACTACCCTATTGCGAAACATTCCTTTACGAATGTCCCTAAATTGGTTTTGCCTTCTATTCCTATACATATTATTCTCTCCTGCTGCAGTAGTAACATTTTTGGGGGGCCTCTCCTTCCTCTTCAAATTTGCTCTCTCCTTCTGTTTAGTCACATTCTCATCAACATTATTTTTTTGATCTACATATGTTCTGAAAGAAAGACTTAGTTGTCTTACCAGGAGCTTTTTTCCTGTCTTTTGAAGTATTTGTTGTAGAGGAGTGCTTTAATTCCGTTGCTGTTTTTGATTTTTTCCACTTGGCATCTTTTCTTCTCCTCTGCCTTGAGGGCATATTTCCTTACTATTCAAATCTTGATTTCAATCTGTGTTAAAGAAAAAAGATAACACATTTTAGACCACTATTACCAAACAACAAAGCAATGACAATAAGCAAACGATATAAACACTACTTTACAACATATCTAAGTTTATATCACAGCAACTATATAACTAGGAGCAAGACAGAGAAAAAGAGCAAGAGGAACTAACACAAAAAGACAGAGAGAGTCAGACAAAGAAACAGGTAGAGGGAGTAAAACATAGAGAAGGAGTAAGACAGAAAGAGTGTATAATATGTTGTAAGACAGAAAAAGGATATAATAAGGAGAGGGAGTCAGTCAAAGAAAGGGACAAAGGGAATAAGTCAGAAAAAGGATATAAAAGGGTGTAAGACAGAGAGAGGGTGTAAGAGGATGTAAGACAGAGAGAGGGTGTTAGAAGGGGAGAGGATGTAAAAGAGACTAAAACAGAGAGAGGCTGTAAAAGGTAGAGAGAGACTAAGTTTGAGAGAGGGTGTAAGAGGAACTAAATCAGAGAGAGGATGTAACAAGGAGTAATGAGAGAGAGGTAATAAATCAAACACAGGGTGTAAGAGAAAATAAGTCAAAGAGAGAGTGTAAGAGAGTGTAACACAGAGTCAGTATGTAAAAAGGAATAAGTCAGAAAGAGGCTTTTAGAAGGGGACAGGTGGAAAAATACAGTAAGTCAAGAAGAGAATATAAGAGAGACTTATACATTCTTGATAATACTTACTAAAGAAATGTTGGTGCATAAAGGAATTGTATTTTGTAAATGAGCGAGGTTTCAGTACTGTAATGAAATGCTTATACATATGACCTTTTCTCTGTTTTTTAAATGTTATTTTTAAAAAAGAATTCGGCCACATGAATTTGTTTTACATTATTGACAAGGATTAGATAGTATCTGCATGATTAAAAAAATATATTAGCACATTTCACAATTATATCACCTGTGTTTCCTCAGATTAGTAAGCAGATTTTGCACATGAGGTGAGGCATGTCCAGGGGTGCAGCGGAGGTGAGGCCTGTGTCCAAGAGTGCAATGGACAGGACTCACGTCCTCTGACCCTTGGACAAGCCTCACCTCCTCCGTGCGCCCTGGACAGGCCTCAATGTATTGGATATAATTGATGGTAACAGGATGCACATAAGGTGAGGCCTAACCAGGAGTGCAGATGAGGTGAGGCCTGTCCAGGGGAGCACAGGAGGTGAGGCCTGTGTCCAAGAGTGCAGTGGACAGGACTTCATAAAGCCTCTCCCCCACTGCACTCTTACACACAGGCCTCATCTCCTTAGCAAATTTCACAATCATGAAAGCCATTTCGACTTTCCTCACCTCCTCTGCACCTTTTGCAATCATGTCAGGTGTGTTTCCTCATATTAGGAATCACATTGTGTTTTTTTATTGTTGCTTTCTGTTATTTTATTCCTTAATGCTTCGTTAAAATGTTCTGCTGCATACAGGAATTGTATTTTGTAAAAAACTGAAGTTTCAGTAGTGAAATGGAATGCTTGTACATATAGCCTGTACTCAGTTTGCTTAATGTTAATATAAATCGATTAAAGGGCAAATGAATGGCTTTTACATTTTTTAGAAGGAATAAATAGTGTCTGCATGATTAAATAAATATTTTTGAACCTTTCACAATGATGTCACCTTTAGGCCTCTTTGAAAAACGAATTAGGGTTGCAGATGAGTTAAGGATTGTCCAGAGGTACAGAGGAGGTGACACCTGTGTTCAAGACTGTAGTGGGAGAGAGGCCTCTCCTGGGGAGCATAGGTGTTGAGGCCTGTGTCTAAGAGTGCACTGTACTGGACTTCATGAAGCCTATCCCCCACTGCACTCTTAGACACAACCCTCACCTCCTTTGCACCCCTGGACAGACCTCTCTTGCACTACACTCTTCAACACAGGCATCACCTCCTCTGCACCCCTGGACAATCCTCACCTCATCTGCAACCCTGAATAGACCTCAACTCATCTCCACCCCTAGACAGGCCTCGTCTCATCTACACCCCTGGACACACCTCATCTCATCTGCACCCTGTTACCATCAATTATACCCAATATATTGAGGCCTGCCAAAGGGGCACAGATGAGGTAAGGCTTGTCCAAGGGTCAGAGGAGGTGAGTCCTCTCCACTGCACTCATGGACACAGGCCTCAAATCCTTTGCACCCCTGGATATGCCTCCCCTTATCTGCACAATCTACTTCCTAATCTGAGGAAACATAGGTGACATAATTGTAAAAGGTTCAAATGTATTTATTTAATCTTGCAGACACTATTTATTCCTTCTAAAAAACATAGAAGCCATTCATTATCTGAAAAATCGTTTTTTAAATAACATTTACGAAACAGAGCGCAGGTCCTATGTACAAGCATTCCATTTCACTACTGAAACTTCACTATTTTTCAAAATACAATTCTTCTATCTAGGAAATGTTGATACCAAACATTATCATTAAACTTAACAAAATGCAGCAATAAAAAAGCTCAATCTGCTCCCTAATCAAGAGTAACACAATTGACATGATTGTGAAATCTGCAAATATATTTATTTAATCATGCACACACTATTTATTCCTCATGAAAAATGTAAAAGCTATTCATTTGCCCTAAAATCGTTTTTCAAATAAGATTTTAGAAACAGAGCGCATGGCCTATGTACAAGCATTCCATTTCACTACTGAAAGCATAATCAAAAACCATGACACAATTCAACAAGAAAAATGCTCAATCTGCTTCCTAATTTGGGATAACAGAGGTGAAATCATTGTGAAAGGTTCAAGTATATTTCTTTTATCATACAGACACTATTTATTCCTTTTCAAAAATGTAAAAACCATTGTTTTGCCCCAAAATCGTTTTTTAAATACCATTTTAGAAACAGAGCGCAGGTCCTATGTACAAGCATTCAATTTCACTACTGAAACCTCACTATTTTACAAAATACAAATCCTCTATCTTGCAAATGATCTTACCAAGTATTATCATAAAACATGACAGAAACCAACACCAAAGAAGCTCAATGTGCTTCCTAATCTGAGGTAACACAGTTTACATCATTGTGAAAGATTCAAATATATTTATTTAATCATACAGACACTATTCCTTCTCAAAAATGTAAAAGACATTTATTTGCCCCAAAATCGTTTTTTAAATAACATTTTAGAAACAGAGCGCAGGTCCTATGTACAAGCATTCAATTTCACTACTGAAACCTCACTATTTCACAAAATACAAATCCTCTATCTTGCAAATGTTGATACCAAGCATTATCAAAAAACATGACACAAACCAACAGCAAAGAAGCTCAATGTGCTTCCTAATCTGAGGTAACACAGGTGACATCATTGTGAAATGTTGAAATATATTTATTTAATCATGCAGAGACTATTATTCCTTTTCAAAAATGTAAAAGCCATTCATTTGCCCCAAAATCGTTTTTTAAATAACATTTTAGATACAAAGCGCAGGTCATATGTACAAGCATTCCAGGTCACTACTGAAACTTCACATTTTTACAAAATACAATTCCTCTTTCCAGCAACAACTTTTTATCAAGCATGTTAAAAAAACATGAAAAAAAGTCACATTAAAAAAACACATTTTGCTTTCCAATCTTCTCCATAGAGTATACAAGTCTCTATCTAAATTAAATGAATCATTACTCACCTTTACAAATGCTTTGGGAGATTGAGAACAGTGTCAAACACACACACCAATATTTCTTTAGCAGAGCAAAAGGTATGTACTCCAGGCACTGCAACCATGAATGGCACAGAAAATCTCTAATTCTACACACATATCCCTCATGTTAACCAATCAAAACTCTTCCCTCTCTATTTTCAAACCAACCCCCTTCCCCCCCTCAGCCCTTTCTACCTGTTACCATAGCAACTCCCTCCTCACTGACCTCTCAGGTTTAAAAGTTTATTCTACAATGTTGCAAATGAACTCAGCAAGGATGTTTGACCTCTCAATACACCAGCTTATCCGGTGCAACGTTTCTTTAAATGACTTTTTCTTAACCATTCAAATTACTTCTTTCACAGAACAGAACCATGCACCCTAACTTTCAGTTTTCAACTATCTGAATCCACCAATCATTGCTTGTGATTCCAGAGCACTGAAACTCCACAGTTTTTTTTGCAAACTCCTACTGTTCCAACTGCCATTTCATTCCCACACTTCATCTGACTGCACCAGAACCTCCTCTCACCATGTATTCTGTCTGGATTATTGGACATAGCTACATCCACTGGGCTCAAAGGTATGCAGCCATCAGAAATATTCACAACCTTGATTTACCAAATGTAGACATCAAGTGGATTGGCCAATGAGGATTGAGATGTCATCAATTGATACCATTGGTGAAAACCTTTTACCATCTGCCACACCCAGACCTCATAATTTTGCACTGCGGTGGAAATTACCTAGGCACTTTGACTGGGGTAGGTCTGGAAATGGTTTTAAAGGACACCTTTGGGCAATTGATGACACTTGTTCCACAAACTGCCTTGGTATATTCCAATATATGCCAAAGACAGAAATGGAAGTGGTCCAACCAATTTTGTCCACAATTTGAGAAAGCACGGAAACATGTGAATAAATCTGTTTCTGATTACATGAGAGACTATGGAATGGGTTCAATATACAACAATAACTTGTGTTACAACATGCAAGATATCTACAGAGGAGATGGTGTGCACTTCTCAGATGAGGGGAATAGAATATTCCTCCTCAATTTAAGACTGTGCATTGGAACCTACTTGTAGGTACCTAAATCAGCCACAGAACCCAAAAGCTCTATTCAGGGCTACCCTACCTTTCATCACTCAAAAATATTACTTTACTCGAATTTTTTTCACTGTTTTTCACCAAAGTACGCTCCCCGGTACAATCCCCCGGTACGCGTACCGGGCGCTCCCCCCACGAAAAATTAATTAATTTCTTTTTTTTTGGCCTATATGGGCCTCCTAAGCCCCCCTCAGAAAACCTAGGGGGTCAGGGGGTGTCTACCGTGCCCCCTTTTACCCATTCCCAACGTTGTTTGTCCTCCATCTTGTGTCTCAAATCTACCGAAACACAAGATGGAGGACTCCCGTAGCACTGCCGGTACGCGTACCGGGGCGCGCACCGGTAAGCGCTCCCAAAAACTTTTGAAAGTTAATTCACATAAAAACCACTGGAGAGACTTTCACCAAATATAGAATAGGCCCTAGTACATACCAGTCCCTACCATTTTCCCAAATTTGGTGGAATTCCATTGAGCCATTTGGGCTGTAGCCCTGTCTAAATATCCTGAGGTAAATTACATGACAAAAACACATATGAAGTGTTAGAATTTACAACCAATTAAAATGTTACTTTCATTTTCTACTTTTATTTCCTGACATTTGATTGGTTATGGACATGAATATAAATGAAAAATGAGAGGGAAACACGGCCATTTTGACTACAACTACCTGAGGTACATCTTTAAAGGATTTTCTCATTTATCTTCATCACCTTTATATAAGGTAAGTTGTTAATTTGTAAGGGGCACTTTAAGTTAATTTGTAAAAACGTTTTCTGATAGTTATTTACTGTCCCTCTGTTATAGTTATAGATTAAGATAGGCTTCTCTGTTATACTTATAGATTAAGTTAGGCTTCTCTGGTATAATTATGAATTTACTTAGGCTTCCTCACATACACTTTTTTATATTTCTACTTCCTGCCTGATACCATACGCTGCCCAAAGATAACCTAACTGTTAAAAACTCAGAAGTACCTCTCTGAACTTAAACCCAACAGTGCCCTAACTCTACTGATATAGTTATTTTTTATGCAATTTACAGCAAGGAAATGGAAGGAGAACAAGAAATCATCAATATTTCTTTCGAAATTACCGATGAGGAGATTGTTCAAGAAGATTTTGTTGACGAGGACTTTATGGATGAGTCTCTGGACCAAAAATTTATTGACTGTTTACAAGATATTGAATCATGCAATTTTGAGGAGATTCCAGATCATCTGATGCTGGAAGTTTTTATTAAACTATGAAAATTCTAACCAATAAATGTTTATTTAATAATTAAAAATTGTTTGAGACATTATTCATTTTTATATGTAATTCATGAAGTAGTACCAAAATGATTATATAATATAAAGTGAAACTTACTGTATACTGTGCAATTTTAAAAGATCATAAGGGAGCAGGGTAGACTACCCATGATCACCTAGGCCTTCTCAGGGAGTCCTTAAAGGATCTGTTTCTGCTTTCCTGACAGACTATGGTATGGATTCCATATACCACAATAGCTTCTGTAACAACATGCAAGATATCTACAGAAAAGAAGGTGTACAATGAATTTAAGACTCTGCATTGGTACCTACATGTTGGTACTTAAATCACCCACACAACACAACAACTCTATTCAGAGCTACCCTACCTCTAAGCACTTTAAATTATTATTTTACTGTTTCACTTGGTTTTCCCCATGGTACGCTCCCCGGTACGCTCCCCGGTGTGCGTACCGGGCGCTCCCCCGCGAAAATCGATTTTTTTTTTTTTGCCCCGCGGGGCCCTTTTATGGCCCCCACATCAAACCTAGGGGATCAGGGGGGGTCTACTCTACCCCCTTTTAGTTTTTTCCCCCTTTGTTTTTGCCACCTCTTGTGTCTCGATCCTACCGAGACACAAGATGGCGGTCGCTCCGGACTGTTTGGAATGTTGACAGACACCCGAGAGCCAATCAGCTTTCCGCTCGCGAACTCGCGTTACGTGCCGGGTGCGCTCCCCGGTGCACGTACCTGGGCGCGCTAATAGATATATATATTTTTTTTAACCTAAATTACTCAAAATCCACTGGAGCATATATCTTGAGACATAGCAAAGGCACATCGGGCTACCATTCCCTACAATTTTGCCAAGTTTGGTGGAAATCCATTCAGCCGTTCGGGCTAAAAGTGAGTCCAACTGCCCTATGGAAATTAACATGTGGAAAACACGTTTTGGGACCCCCCAAATATCTCAGCCCCCGCTTGACGAATCCCCCCAAACTTTCAGGGAAGGAGCAGAGCGGAGCGGCCATCTTCTTTGAGAAATTTGCGAAGATTTGTCTACCGGCGCCAAAGTTATTCCCAATAGAATGTTGCGGATTTCCTATGGAAAACAATACTAACTATAACTACCTACTGGCGACCGCCAGTAGGTAATATATTGTAGGAAATATATATATATATATATATTCACTGAAAAAAACATAGGTTTCAGCCACGTTATAGTTAGGTATTAGCATTTAAAAAACCTTATAAATTCACTGAAAAAACCATAGGTTTCACACATGGTATAGTTAGCTGGATATTTCACTCAAACAAAACCTTTGAAATTCTCCTGTTATAGTTAGTTCAGCTAACTATAACTCGCGCACCCGCAATGCACTGCTGATGACGTCACATATTACATCACTCATGACATGGTCAGTGACATAACTCATGACATCACTCATGACATCTCAAAGTGAATTTCTAAGTTTTTTTTAAATGCTAATTCCTAACTATAACGTGGCTGAAACTTATTGTTTTTTCAGTGAATTTCAAAGGTTTTGTAAATGATAATTTTTAAATGTATTAATTGTTATATGTTTTATACTGATTTACTACATTGTTTTAAAGTATTTATTTTTAGATATTTTTTTTTTAATTACATTACATATTTTAGTATAAATTGAAAAAATGTTTTTAAAAATATTGAAATTGTAATATATTTTTATTTTATTTTATATTTTTTGAATTTATATATATTTTATATAACAGGCAATGATATCCTATGGAAGGAAATTCAAGTTACTGTAAGTATGGTTAGAATTACTCTTCAGGATCAGTAGTGGGCTGAAAGATGCAGCACTGAGGTCTCTCCTGATAACAGGTGAGTAAATCAGAATTCGTAATTCGGCTGATTTTAGTGGAATTTTTTAAGGTTCCATAACTCCACACTTCGAAGAATTTCCAAGTGAAACCAGTTAATGTTAGCCTATGGAAGGAAATTCAAGTTATTGTAAGTATGGTTAGAATTACTTTTCAGGATCAGTAGTGAGCTGAAAGATGCTGCACCGAGGTGTCTCCTGATAATAGGTGAGTAAAACAGAATTCGTAGTTTGGCTGATTTTACAGGAATATTTGTACGTTTCAACAATAGACACTTAGAAACGTTTCTGGTGAAAACCACACAATAGATTCCTATGGAAGGATATACAAGTTACTGGTAAGTATACTTAGATTTACTTTTCAGGGTCCGTACTGGGCTCAAAGATGCAGTACTGACGTCTCTCGTGATAACAGGTGAGAAAATCGGAATTCGTAGTTCAGCTGATTTTAGAGGAATATTGTGCTCAATAGTGAAGGAAGGGGGCGGGGCCTGAGGTGACATGTGTGCAAACACGCCCTGTGGCGCGTTTTAGGTTGGAGAATTAATTTCTCTTCAATCCTGATGTCCCCTGTGAGCAAACTAGCCCACCAGGTACATCCATTATGAGCCAGGGAGCTGCGTTGCAGAGAGGTGTTCAGAGGGCACGGCCCCTTTTTCCAACACTCTGCAACGCAGCTCCGTGGCGCTTACTGGAGGTACCTGTTGGACTAGTTGGCCCCTAGGGGACCTCTGGATTGAAGAGGAATTAATTCCCCAACTTAAAACACACCACAGGGCATGTTTGCACACATATCACCTCAAGCCCAACCCCCTACATTGACCACTGTGCAAACGCAACGCACCCTGTAGCGCGTTCTAAGATGGAGGATTAAGTCCCCTTGCATACTGGGGGTCCCTGGGGCCCAACTAGCCCACCAGGAACCTCAAGTATGCGCCAGGGGACTGCGTTGCAGAGAGGTATACAAAGGGGTGTGGCCTCATTACACCTCTCTGCAACGCAGCCCCCTGGCACGTTTGCAGAGGGGGACTAATTCCCCTTGCATACTGGGGGTCCCTGGGTGCCAACTAGCCCACCAGGAACCTCCAGTATGCACCAGGGAGCTGCGTTGCAGAGAGGTGTAATGAGGCCACGCCCCTTTTTACAGCACTCTGCAATGCAGCTCTCTAGCGCTTACTGGAGGTACCTGGTGGGCTAGTTGGCCCCCAGGGACCCCCAGTATTCAAGGGGTATTACTTCCCCCTCTGCAAACGTGCCAGGGGACGCGTTTGCAGAGTGGTGCAGGGAGGGGGTGGGGCTTGAGGTGATGGATTGCATCACTCTGCAATCACACCCCCTGGCACGTTTGCAGAGGGGGAACTAATTCCCCTTGAATACTGGGGGTCGACGGGGCCAACTAGCCCACCAGGAACCTCCAGCATGCGCCAGTGGGCTGCCTTGCAGAGAGGTGTAAAAAGGGGCATGACCTCTTTACACATCTCTGCAAGGCAGCCCCCTGGCACGTTTGCAGAGGGGGAACTAATTCCCCTTGAATACTGGGGGTGCCTGGGGGCCATCTAGCCCAACAGGAACCTCCAGTATGCGCCAGGGGGCTGCGTTTCAGAGAGGTGTAAAAAGGGGCGTGGCCTCCTTACACGTCTCTGCAAGGCAGCCCCCTGGCTCATTTGCAGAGGCAGAACTTATTCTCCTTGAATACTGGGGGTCCCTGGGGTCCAACAAGCCCACCAGGAACTTCCAGTATGCGCCAGGGGGCTGCCTTACAGAGAGGTGTAAAAAGGGGCGTGGCCTCTTCACACGTCTCTGCAAAGCAGCCCCCCTGGCGCGGTTGCAGGGGGGAACAGTTTTTTAGCAAGTGATCCAAAGTTATACAGCTGTGTGATGAGGTGTATCAGATTTTCACGTGAATGATGTCATC
Organism: Lissotriton helveticus; assembly: GCF_964261635.1. Lineage (NCBI taxonomy): Eukaryota > Metazoa > Chordata > Amphibia > Caudata > Salamandridae > Lissotriton > Lissotriton helveticus. The sequence goes on along the minus strand of NC_136057.1, from coordinate 784,045,890 downwards.
AGTGATGTCTTTTGAGATGCCATCAGTGATGCCATCAGTGATGTCACTGACCATGTCATGAATGATGTAATATGTGACATCATCAGCAGTGCATTGCTGGCGTGCTAGTTATAGTTAGCAGAACTATAACGGAGGAATTTCAAAGGTTTTGGAGTGAAATGTCCAACTAACAATAACAGCCCTGAAACCTATGGTTTTTCCAGTGAATTTCTAAGTTTTTTAAATGCTAATTCCTAACTATAACATGTCTGACACCAATGGTTTTTTCAGTGAATTTCGAAGGTTTTTTACATGATAATTTTTAAATGTAATAATAGTTATATGTATTTTTTTATACTGATTTTCTACAATTTTTTAACTGTTTATTTTTACATATTTTGTTTAAATTACATTATATATTTTTAATATAAATGGACAAAAAATGTTTTTTAAAATATTGAAACTGAAATATTGTTTAAAAAAAATGTGTATTTTATTATATTTATCTTAGTTTCTTTGTTATGTTTTATTTTTTAATTTTTTTGGGAGTCACATACCCAAAGCATACCTTTCAAGATCGGTGTGCAGGGTCTAGCTGCCATTTAAGAAATGTTGTGAAGGATACGCGTACGGTGTGCGCCGGGTGCGTATTTTCGGAGATGTGCACGATTGCTATGCAACCGGTACGCGACCCCAGCTCCTGCGCATTCGCGACACATGCGCATTACTATACGCAACGCTTGTGCGGTGACGAGTTCCCATGTGACCTGAAAAAAAAAGATTTGATTGGTTCATAACATTTCCCATTGTAACTATTGAAGGAGCCCACCCATTTCAATCATTCTTATTTGAGATTCTTTGTAGAGTCATCTCTGTGCTTGGAACAACCCTATTTCCATCATTTTGTTTTTAGTGTTTTTCAAATCAAAAAGAACATGGTTTAAGGACAGCAGACACAGGAGGAGTCAGAACATTCTTCGGAGGAAGAATTTTTATCAGAAGATCCATGTCCTCAAAGGCCAGTGTCGGTGGTGTGGAAGTTCTTCACTTTTCCAGAGGGGCAGAAAAAATTCAACGCCACTAATGTCACCTACCGGATCTGTGAGCGAGTCTTGTCCAGAGGTAGTGCCGAAAAGAAATATTCTTGTGGTACTGCCTCCACTTACAAGCATCTGAAGAATCTACATCCGGTCAATCTGCCTTGGGAGGAGTGTAGGAGAGCAGAGAGGAACACTCCACCTGCAGTTCCTGGTACCTCTGGAACATCTACAACTGCATCACCACTGGACATATGCCCTGAATATGCTTTCTCGAAACAGCACTGCGTAAAGTGCAACAAACGTATTTCTTTTGGAGAGCAGTCTGTTGATGCAGTTTGTTATGCGCAACGTAATCATCCTTGCTAGACTTTATTAGCTTTTTTTGGGGTGAATGCCACATAATTCTTGAAGTGTCCTGTTTTTTTCGTTCTCTTTTTATTTTTATTTTTGAAAAAAACACCCAAAAAATTCAAAATTGTTCTGAATTTTTTTTTTAAATAAATAAAAAAGAAGAAAAAATAGTTCTTGTCAGAACTAACTTCTCTGGTTAGAGAATTAACTATATTTGTATGTTAATGTATGAAAGTTTGGTTGAATGTATGTGTAGAGTATAACTGGGTTTTGGTGCAGTGTTTGGATTAGTTCAGGGTGCTTGCTGGAGTGTATTGGTACTACCTGAGTAATTGAAAGTGTGAAAGACAAGTGTGTAGGTGATTAGAGGACTGCATGTGTAGTGTACAGGGGTTTGTAGCAGTGAATGCGTTAAGGCCTGGGTCACTGCATAAATACTTGGATAATGACTGAGTGATTAGAGTACTGCAAGGAGAGTGCCTGGATGAATTTATAAGTGTTTGGTTTTTGGCACAGTGAATGGATTAGTACATGGTGCTGAAAGAGTCACTGGAGGAGTGCAAGAGGAGTGCTAGGGTGTTTGCTGGAGAGTATGGATTAACCCTGGGCGTAGTTCGCGGAGCCGCACTCCGCGGAGCTACGCGAAGACGCAGTTGCACTCCGCGACCTTCGCGTAGCTCCGCGGACATGCGTAGTAGCTTGCTAGACCCGTTCGCGCGCCGTTTTTCGTCTTCGGGGGCGCGGTGCGCGTGTTCGGGGCGCTGCCTGCATGCTCGAGATAGCTAGCGCGCTAAGTTACTCAAGAGGTTTGTCCCGCCCGCTTGCGTTCCCTTATTTCCAAAGTGCGTGATCGCGTCAAATATCGCGCGAACTTACCCCCGGCGCACGCGATAATGTTATTCAGCGCGCGAGAACTACGCTACGCACCGGATCGCGGAGTAATCGACAGCTTCGCGTTCTCCGTAGAACGCGGAGTTGCCAAAACTCCGCAAGCTCCACGAACGGAGCGTAGTTCTTCGCCCAGGGTTAGTATGGATACTGCCTGGGGAAATTAAGGTGCTAAGACCTGGGTCATTGTATGAGTACTAGGGTACTGACTCAATGATTAGAGCACTGTAAGGAGAGTGCCTGGGTACATGTATAAGTGTTTGGTATTTGACGCAGTTACTGGATTAGTACATGAGGCTGGATGGCTGATGGGAGAAGGGCATGGGGGGTGACAGTGTGATTGCTAGAGAGTATGGGTACTGCCTGGGTAATTGAAGGTATGAAAGACAAGTGTGTAGGTGGTTAGAGGACTGCATGTGTACTGGACAGGGGTTTGTAGCAGTGTATGTGTTAAGGCCTGGAACATTGCATGAGTACTTGGGTAGTGACTGAATGATAAGAGTATTGCAATGAGAGTGACTGGTTGAATTAATACATGTTTGGGTTGTGGCGCAGTGATTGGATTAGTACTTGGTTCTGAATGGGTCACTGAAGGAGTGCAAGGGGAGTGACAGTACGTTTGCTGGAGTGTATGGATACTGCCTGGGGAATTGAAGGTGTAAAAGACAAGTGTGAAGGTGATTTGAGGACTGCATGCGTAGTGGACAGGAGTTTGTAGCAGTGCATGTGTTGAGGCCTGGGTCACTACATGAGTACTTCAGTACTGACTGAATGCACAGCAAGGACAGTGCCTGGGTGAATTTATAAGTGGTTGGGTTTTGGCGCGGTGAATGGATTAGTACATGTGCTGAATGGGTCACTGGAGAAGTGCAAGGGGGTGACAGTATGTTTTCAGGAGTGTATTTATACTGCCTGGAGAATTGAATGTGTGAAAGACAAGAGTGTAGGTGGTTAGACCACTGCATGCATACTGGACAGGGGTTTGTAGCAGTGCGTGCGTTAAGGCCTGAGTCACTGCATGAGTACTTGGGTACTGACTGAATGATTACAGTACTGCAAGGAGAATGCCTGGGTGAATTTATATGTGTTTGGGTTTTGGCGCATTATTTGGATTAGTACATGGTGCTGGATGGCTGACTGGTGGAATGCATGTGGAGTGACAGGGTGATTGATGAAGTGTATAGGCACTGCCTGGGTAATTCAAGGTGTGAAAGATAAGTGTGATGGTGGTTAGAGGACTGCATGCATATTGGAGAGGAGTTTATAGCAGTCTATGTGTTAAGGCCTGGGTCACAGCATGAGTACTTGAGTACTGAAAGAATGATTAGAGTACTGCAAGGAGAGTGCCTGGGTGAGTTTATAAGTGTTTGGGTTTTGGCGCAGAGAATGGATTAGTACATGGTGTTGAATGGGCCACTGGAGGAATTCATGGGAATTGACAGGCTGTTTGCTGGAGTGTATGGATACTGCCTGGGGAAATGAAAGTGTGAAAGACAAGTGAGTAGGTTGTTAGAGGACTGCATGTTTAGTGGACAGTGGTTTGTAGCAGTGCATGAGTTAAGGCCTGGGTCACTGCATGAGTACTTGGGTTCTGACTGAATGACAAGAGAACTGCAAGGAGAGTGCCTGGATGATTTTATAAGTGTTTGACTTTTGGCGCAGTGAATTGATTAGTGCATAGTGCTGAATGGGTCCTGGAGTGACAGGGTGTTTGCTGGAGTGTATGGATACTGTCTGGGTAATTGAAGGTGTGAAAGACAAGTGTATAAGTGGTTAGAGGGCTACATGCGTATTGGAGAGGAGTTTATAGCAGTCCATGTGTTAAGGCCTGGGTCACTGCATGAGTACTTGAGTACTGAAAAAATGATTAGAGTACTGCAAGGAGAGTGCCTGGGTGAATTTATAAGTGTTTGGGTTTTGGTGCAGGGTTTGGATTAGTACATGGGGCTGGATGGATCACTGGAGGAATTCATCGGGAGTGACAGGGTGATTGCTGCAATGTATACCTGGGCAATTGAAGGTGTGAAAAACAAGTGTGAAGGTGGTTTGAGGACTGCATGCATAGTGGCCAGGGGTTTGTAGCAGTGCATGTGTTAAGGCCTGGGTCACTACATGAGTACTTCCGTACTGACTGAATGATTAGGGTACTGCAAGGAGGGTGCCTGACTGAATTTATATGTGTTTGGATTTTGGCACAGTGAATGGATGAGTTCATGGTGCTGAATAGATCAATGGAGTACTGCAAGAGGAGTGACATGGTGTTTGCTGGAGTGTATGGATACTGCCTTGGGAAATGAAGGTGCTAAGACCTAGGTCATTGTATGAGTACTTGGGTACTGACTCAATGATAAGAGTACTGCAAGGAGAGTGCCTGGATACATTTATAAGTATTAGGGTTTTGGCGCAGTGAAAGGATTAGTACATGGTGCTGAATGGGTCACTGGAGGTGTGCAAGGGGAGTGACAGGGTGTTTGCTGGAGTGTATGGATACTGCCTGGGGCAATGAAGGTGTGAAAGACAAGTGTGTAGGTGGTTAGAGGACTGCATGCGTAGTAGACAGGGGTTTGTAGCAGCACATGATTTAAGGCCTGGGTCACTGCATAACTACTTGGGTTCTGACAAAATGATTACAGTACTGTAAGGAGAGTGCCTGGGTGAGACTATCAACTAACGGAGCAGGAATCCCTGAACCGGCCCAAACTGGCCCGATCCAGGGAAAACTTTTCAGACAAGTAAGTAACCGCCGAGCATGCTGAGAGTGGAGGGCGGGCAGGGCGCAATCGGATCAGGAGCTGTACTGATGCCCTGCAGCCTCAGCAGAGACACAAGCCGGAAAATCAGCAGTAGAACGTACCGGCCAATTTCAGAACACCGGCGAGGGCGAAGAGTTTGTGAGCCTCCAAGTGGGAGCGCATCTTCTGTCAGACAACAGCTGCTAAGATAGCCCCTGGAGCGTCGCCGAGGCGGCCCTGTTTGTTCCCGTTGCAGTGTGCGTCTGCCCTGTGGCCCCGCTCGCCTACCAATATTTAAAGACTCCTAAAGACCTATAAGACCTACATATATGCTAATATCTTCATGAAGGCATACGAGGAGAAGAACATTTTGAATAAACCCATTTGGCAACAAAATACTAAAATGATAGTGAGATACATTGACGATATTTTCATTATCTGGAGTAACACCAAAGAAAAACTAGAAGAAGCATTAATGGATTTGAACAGAATAGATGAACGTATCCAACTCACATGGGAGACTTCTGACCAAAAAATTACTTTCCTTGACGTGGAAATTACACGAACAGAGAAGGGTCTAGAGACGGATATATACAGGAAAAACACTGACAAAAATAATACACTGCATTATAACAGCTTTCATCAGCTAGACCTTAAACAACACCTGCCAACATCTCAAATGATGCGAGTAAAGAGAATTACTTCAAACCCTTAGAAAGCAATCTTAAGAATAGAAGAATAGAATAAATGGCAAAAAGGTTTGCTGAAAGAGAATATTCCCAAACTATAACAAATAAGGCAAAAGAACGAGTAAATCAGATGAAAAGAACAGATCTCTTGAACAAATCGAAGAAAAATGATGACACCAGGATGGTTCTAGTATCTAAATTCTCTACATCAAGTGTACAGTTCAAAAAGAGTATACAAAGACATTGGTCGATCTTGGAACTTAAATCAGATTTCAGAAAATCATTTGATAGACCACCATTGTTTGCCTACACAAGAGGAAAAAATTTGGGAGAAATATTGAAAGCGAAGTCATAGGAACCCAGAACATACAAGGGCACTCGTCCGTGCATGCATTGCGGAAACTGTAACAATATCATAAAGGGTACCACGATAACACACCCAATGAAAGGTCAGAACATTAAGCTGAGAGTTAATGCTACATGTGACTCTACCCATGTTATATATCTATTTAAAAAGGCCTGTGCGGTAAAGTATATATTGGTAAAACAGAGAGGAAAATCAAAATACGACTGAAAGAGCATAAATCCAATATACGGACCCACAATCAGAAATCTACGGTGGCAGTACATTTCGCAGAAGAACACCATAATGTTTCACAACTGAAATTCACAATATTGGAAACTGCGACCAACAGAGAGGGTACTGACATGAACAAATACCTCATCCAAAGAGAGAACTTTTGGATATTCAAATTGAACTCAATGAAGCCTCATGGTCTTAATGACCGTATTGAAATTGGGTGCTATCTGTAATTTGATATTTTTACACATGTATAAATTTGACTGCATTATGAACGCTTTATGTTTTAACCCATTGGTTCGGTAAAATATGATGTTAATCTACCTGTTTTCTAGATTATACATATTCACATTACATTACCACTTGTGCCCGTACGTTTACATACATTTTTCACACATTAGATTATTTTGGGGATTCAAGTGCTTTTTCTTTTCCCTGCTTGAGCACGTTTTCTGTATATCTGTCGTCACTTTCCATATTAGTCGTTACTACCTTGCGTTAGGTCTATACACAGTTTAGTTTGCAGTCCGATTTCTAGCTCTAGTATCATGTGATCGGAGTTAGACGTCCTATCAGGACCATTCTAACACTATTACACGGAAGTCACACATCGATCGAAGTAGACGCGGCAAACTTGAGAGCTACTAAGACTCTGAACGCTGAAGAACTAAGAGACTCTCGTGTCTCATATGTAAGTACTTATATCTGACGAAATAACACCTATACCAGCACTTTGAATAGCTAGAAGTAGTCACATCCTCATCCTGGGCTCCTCGCCCTCCGCCTGGGACGACTCCTGGTGGCCCCCCGCCCTGGGCACCGCACCCAAACCGACGGACCACGCACGCAACCTGGGCTTCATCCTGGACTCCTCCCTCTCCATGACCAGACAAGTCAACGCCGTCTCCGCGTCATGCTTCAACATCCTACGCATGCTACGGAAGATCTTCTGGTGGATCCCCACCGAGACCAGGAAGACTGTCACCCAGGCCCTCGTCACCAGCCGACTGGACTACGGCAACGCCCTCTACGCCGGAACCACCGCCAAGCTCCAGAAGAGACTCCAGCGGATCCAGAACGCCTCAGCCAGACTCATCCTCGACATCCCACGAAACAGTAATTGGGCAGCGCTTCCTTGCTAAATATATGGCGCCAGTCGTTTGAAACAAATGCTGCATCTTACGTGAGGCAGACGGGACGGATTTACTCCCGTAAGAACACAACGAAAAGATAGTGAACCATTATTTTGGTCATCACATCATCGAAGCTTGAATAGTACCCACGATATCCACACCAGAACCCCTTTGAGGGTTGGAAGTATCACCTCAACTAACAACGAGATACAGCAACGGAGAATAGCCTTGAAAAAGTCGGGGGTTACATTCCCCAGTACGACGAAACACGTGTTGGCTGTGACGTCTCCTTCAATAAACAGCGACAAACCCTGAACAAAAGGATTAAGACATTTATTTTTGTTGGTGTATGAACTGTACTGTGGAAACACTTGTATTTAACAATATCATATAATATCAAAACGTGTGCTAAGGAGTAACAAACATTTTGTGGCATCCCACGAAACAGCCACATCTCCGGACATCTGAGAGACCTGCACTGGCTCCCCGTCAACAAAAGAATCACCTTCCGTCTCCTCACCCACGCACACAAAGCCCTACACAACCAAGGACCGAGCTACCTCAACAACCGAATCAACTTCTACGCTCCCAAGAGCCACCTCAGCTCAACCAGCCACGCCCTCGCCGCCGTCCCCCGCATCCGAAGAGCGACAACAGGAGGAAGGTCCTTCTCCTACCTGGCCGCCAAGACCTGGAACTCCCTCCCGACCGACCTGCGCCTGACCCAAGACCACCTCTCCTTCAGGAAGAAGCTCAAGACCTGGCTGTTCGAGCAGTAACGGCACCCCCCCTCCTAGCGCCTTGAGACCCTACGGGTGAGTAGTGCGCTCTATAAATGTCTTGATTGATTGATTGATTGACAACCGCCAATCTGAACATGCTGATTATTCTTTTTTGTTCACAGTTCCATAACCTTTTTGAATGCCTAAGAACCACGAGTCTGGCATGTAAGTTAACACGGTGATATTTTAACTTTTTTGAGTTCACGTTGGCAAAAGCATGCTTTACACTTCACTATTCACAATTTTGGGCACTAGAATAATACCATACACAAAGCGAGTTTGTTGTGTATAAGTATTGCTAATGTATCACAACCTTTTGGCACTAATAGTGTAAAGTTAGAGAATATAGAGTTATTCTTGACATGTTATACATATACGTATATACGTTTTCCTTTAGTGATGCTCCCTGAAGAAGGGCTCTATGCCCGAAATACATAGGAGGAGTTGAAGCCAGATGCATTCGAAACATTGCAACTATGTGAAAATGACAAAATGATATAAGTTTATTTTGACAAATGAAGAAAAGACAGAAATAATAAAGCTGCATTTGAAAATGTATTGAATGTGTTTTGAAAACATTTATTGTGGAGCTCTTGGAATCATACCCAAGAACAAGAAGGTGTGCACAAAGGGATGGGACCAACTGTTTGTTGGAATCACGTGTGAACATTTTATGAAGAACGCCCTGGACACGAGGCATTACCTTTGAAGCACCCATAAATATTTCTCAATTTATAACACTGGTCTAAACCATCAATAAAAATGAGGCTGTGCACAAATCATTCATCTTTAACTATTAAAACAAAAACATCAAAAAGAGTCCCAGTGCAACATTCAGTCCAAATCTACGGTGAAGAGCTGCTCTGTAGGCACACAGACTGTGGACGCTTTATTGTATACGCACCCCCGCCCCTTGGAGGACGGCACTGCCACCATCGCTGCCGGCACGACCGTACTGTACACCGCACTTAAACGGATCAGGGAATCTATAGACAAAAACTTTGCCTTATTGGATGGTCGTTTAAAGCTCTTGGAAGGCACATTGACTAATCTGTTTGGGTGCTTAGAGTTGTGTTCTACCCCTGTGAATCCCCAGGTGCTTAGCGAAAGACAGAGTTCTGGTAATGCTTTAGACCATCAAAACTCAGCCTCGGTTACATTAGAGAAATTGTTGGCAATGACTCTGATCATCGAGGACCTACTGAGCGAAGCACATGGGGTAGGCACAAATAACTGACTGCTTAATCGCTCAGCGAGTACACTAAATGGTGGAAAAGCAGCAGACCCCCACATGGCAGATACCCCAAAACCAGCCCTACAACCTGGGGGGAGTGTTGGACACAAGAGTCACCCAAATTTAAAGTATAACAAAGTGTCACCCCAAATAGGACCCACTACCACCCAAAGAATGCCAAATACAGATGTTACACCTAGGGAGAGGGACAGGGCAAATGAAGAAGGGGTGATTTAAATGTATCTCCAGAAGTCACACCTTATACAATAATATTGGCAAATGTGCCACAACCGTCCTCTAAAACAATTGAATCTTGGGAGTCCTTACGTAATAAGCCCCTTGGCTGGCTTGGATCTAAAATTGGCCTAACTGATGTCCTATTCAGGGAATTTAACATGGTAAGGAGAGTGGGATGGGTGGGGTAAAGTGATAAGAGGATCCCGGGCGACTGTATAGTTCTTACATTTACAACACCAAACTTAATACAAGAAATCCTGCGCCAACAGGGTTCCCTCCATGTGACCAGTTATGGCATAAACATACTTCCTCTGGGTTATTTCTATCCTCCTACTAACTACCCTTCTCAAGTAGGACTGCAGATGCAGCCCTTGGGTCATCCTATGAATAATATATATTTAACTCAACCTAGCATACCTTTGCTTAATTGATTTGAGGTCCTTTCTTCCCTGGAAGACAACGATTGACTCAGCAACAGTAGCAGCATTGCGGTTCAATGTCAATCGATGGGGATACCGTTGCCATGTATAGCTCTAACTGTAAATGTCGAGCAACCCTATATCGAAGCAAGCGACAGTGCTAATAATTGTAATATCGAGAGTGAAACAACTCAACCTAATATTAGCACTATTTATAGTGAAACACCAAATAGCTGTGACGGCCCTTATGTTGCCCTTTCCCCCACTAATTGTGCATCTCAGCCTGGGTCTAGAACTAAAGAAATAGAAATCTTGTTCTGAAATGTGGCAGGCCTCAAAGCTAAATTGTCTAACCCTTTCCTGGCTGGAATTTATTCATAAATTCGACATTATATGCACCCAAGAAACCTGGTCTGATAATACTTTACATATTAATGGCTTTAAGACATTTTCCAGCCCAGCGGTTCCCTCAAGCAAGGCGAGGAATAAGGGTGGCCTTTGCATTTATGTGTCCTACAGGTTAAATGCCCACAAGATAGACCTCGTGGTGTCCAAGATCTATTATCAGGTGCTTAAAATTAATTTAGACAATAGTCATTATTTAGTCCTGACAAATTTTTATAATAATATACCAGCTGTGGATATCCAACACATTTTAATGCACCTGCAGAGAGACCTGGACAAGATTCAAAGTAGTACTGGCAAAGGTTATTGTATAATCTGGGGCAGGGACTTTAATTGTGGACCCTGCCCACACATCACAGGATTTGTTTGTGGTATGGATCTAGATGATGTAAATGACTCGTCTCATTTTTCGCATTCTGCTCCCGGTGATCTATTTAACTTGTTAAAATATACTATGGATCTGGGATTTGCTAATAATGTGTGCTTGCACCCAAATCCTTTTAGTAGAACATTTAATGGTCGTGGCCTGTTTTCAGTTATAGACCACGTATTGGTATCAAATAGATACGCAGACAGAATACACAATTTTAAAGTACACCCTGTCGCTTATAGTTATCACTACCCTATTAGTGTTCTTCTAGATCTCCCCGCCAAGGTGTTAACTAGTAAAACATTGGCAACTCACCCGGCGGAAGATATTGTCATTGACAGACAAAAAGGTTACACAGTCAAATGTGCAGGAGTAAATTCATCTGAATTATGCAAGCACCTTTTAACCACCTGTAAAGACGATTTCATAGATTGCCTCGACGAAACTGCTAACAAACCAGATGTTGTTAGCTCCTTTAAAAATATAACCCAGTCCATACAAAGTAGACTATGGGTAAAATGTAAGAAACGGACTGACAAGAGAAGCGGCTGGTTTGATACCAAATGTTCAAAAGCCCATGAAGCCCTGATAACTACCTTACATAAGCCCATAAAAGATCGAGGAGCTATAAAAAGGGCAGGATTAGCTTATAAGACGTCCCTTAAGGAACGCAAGTCGGCCATGAAGTTTGAATTATGGCAAAATTGAATACGAGCATCAGACTTGAAAGATACGAAAGGCTTCTGGAAGGCAGTGAATGCCCCTTTCCTTGCCTCAGGTAATTCGCCCAGCTTCTAAATTACAATAGGGGAGGATAAATGGGTGACCCACTTCTCTGGCCTTTATAGGAATTGGGTGGATCCCCAAAATGAGCTAGCCTTATGTATAAATCCCCCTAATTACCTTCCGATTGAAATTGATTTTGATGCCCAGGAGGTGATTTTAGCTATAAATGAAAGTGTGGGCAGTAAAGCCCTGGGTCCCGATAACATACCAGTGGATTTATTTAAATAAAATCCACTGCTATGGGGACCCCTGTTAGCCTTGGTCCTAAAGGCCTGCTTTACCCTGGGATTTACAGCTACCTGGACGGAGTCAATACTTGTCCCTATTTATTAGAAGGGTAATCGTGACGACCCACCCTGCTACAGACCAATATAATTATTGGACTCATTTGCAAAAGTGGCTGGGCATGTTGTCTTAAAGCTTTGGTGGAGGAAAATGGTATAATTTTCGATTTACAGTATGGCTTCCGCCAAGGTGTGGGAACCATCGAACAGAGTTTGAATTTGAATTTACTGTAAGGAAAATATTTACAGGCCAAAAGGGGGAACTTATTTTTGTGTTTTGTTGATTTGAGTTCAGTCTTTGACTGTGTTAATCACCAGAAGCTATGGAGTATTTTAGAGGCCAAGGGGGTCGATCAACCCATTCTTAATTTTTTTTAACTGTCCTACCTAGACGCCAGGGCCCGGGGGTGCTATGGAAGGGGTGGGGAGCTCAGTAAGAGCTTACCTGTAAAGAAGGGGGTGAGGCAGGGGTGCATGCTAGCACCCCTCCTGCTCACTCTTTATATTAATAGCCTGGGAGTAAAATTAAGTGATGACTGTCAGGATGTACCACGCATAAACAGGCGCCCAATAGGATCATTACTATACGCGGACGATGCCATCCTATTGCCCGCACCCCCATTGGCACAGAAAATGTATTCTCTTGCTTCTCTGCCTATTTTGTTAGATCTTGACCTCCATGTAAATATAAACAAAATATTTACAATGAAATGTTGCAAGCCCATTACTAAGTGTCGAGAATTCATTATTGATAATAGGAAACTCGAATCCACAGCTCACTTTTCATATCTGGGCATTGTATCTGAAAAAAGGGGCCTATGGGCTAAATCTATAGAATCTAGAAAATTATTATTTTGTAAAGCTACTCGCGCACTAATTAACTTTGCCAGGAAGTTGGGGAGGCACCCAATTGCAGATCTAATAACAATTTATAAAGCTAAATGCAGACCCGTTGCCGTGTACAGAGCAGGTATCTGGGGTTATGCCAACTTTGAGTGCCTGCAGTTAGTTGAAAATAGGTTCCTAAGATATCTTCTAGCAGTCCCAAGCAGCACTGTTGTATTCATATGCCACGCTGAGTTGGGTTTGCCTTACCTTTCAGATTTGATCAAATTGCAGCCTATCCTGCTGTGGCATAAGGCTTGGATCGGTATTTCTACTGGTTTGAATAGGGACCTGATCAGTGATTGCCTGTCCCTTGACTGGGCTGACGGCATCCCCTGGTTGACCCACTTTAAAAATTTCTTAGAGAGTTTAGGACACCCCGAGTACTTCTCTAACCCTGACAGTATGAATAATGTTACTAGAAATAAATGTAAATCATTTTGCTTGGACTATTTGGAGTCCATTATTCTAGCCGGTAATATTGTAAAACTATCAGTGAGAGCACACCAACTACTCTTGATTCAACCAGGAATACAACCATACCTATCAAACACTGTAGGAGCTTACGACAGGTTGTTATTGACCCGCTTACGCCTTGGCATTTTTCACACCAGGGTCACCTTTCCAAAGCCCAATGATTGGTCTTGCACTTTGCGTTTATGCCCGTGTGAGAACATCTCTGTACAGTAGACAATTCATGTTATGTTTTTCTGCAAATATTATTCCATGCCCAGGAAAACATGGATTTGACCTATTCTAATGAGACATGGCTTGAGACAATGTTGACCCACACTTCTAAAGCGGCAATATTTGAATGACGGACCCATGACTGAACATATTGCCAAATATATGAAAGGGGTGATTAGGCACCGCATGACAATGGATGGTCCCCCTCTTTTTTAAACTGCCTGTATTTCTTTTCAAAACACTTTTTAACTTTAATCATACGTATGAAATGTACGTTTTTTATCATGTATTGTGCTTTTAGGGTTTAATATATTTTTTAAATCGAATAAAGCGTATTCTGATTCTGATTATAAAGTGGTTGAGAACTGACGCAGTGAATGGATTAGTACATGATGCTGGATGGCTGATTGGAGAAGTGCAAGGAGAGTGACAGGGTGATTACTGGAGTGTATAGGTACTGCCTGGGTAATTCAAGGTGTGAAAGACAAGTGTGAAGGTGGTTTGAGGACTGCATGCATAGTGGACAGGGGTTTGTAGCAGTGCATGTGTTACGGCCTCGGTGACTGCATGAGTACTTGGGTATTGACTGAATGATTAGAGTACTGTAAGGACAGTGCTTGGATTAATTTATAAGTGTTTGGGTTTTGGCGCAGTGAATGGATTAGTACATGGTGCTGAATGAGTCTCCTGAGGAGTGTAAGCGGAGTGACAGTATGTTTGATGGAGTGTATGGATGCTGCCTAGGGAATTCAAGATGTGAAAGACAAGTGTGAAGGTAGTTAGAGGACTGCATGCGTAGTGGACAAGGGTTTGTAGCAGTGCTTGTGTTAAGGCCTGGGTCACTGCATGACTACTTGGATACTAACTGAATGATTAGAGTACTGCAAGGAGAGTGCCTGGGTGAATTTATAAGTGGTTAGGTTTTTGCGTAGTGAATGGATTAGTACATGGTGCTAAATGGGTCACTGGAGAAGTGCAAAGGGAGTGAGATGATGTTTGCTGGAGTCTATGGATACTGCCTGGGGAATTAAAGATTTGAAAGACAAGTGTATAGGTAGTTAGAGGACTGCATGCGTAGTGGACAGGGGTTTGTAGCAGTGCTTGTGTTAAGGCCTGGGTCACTGCATGACTACTTGGATACTGACTGAATGATTAGAGTACTGCAAGGAGAGTGCCTGAGTGAATTTATATGTGTTTGAGTTTTGGCACAGTAAATGGATTACTATTTTTGTGCTGATTGGGTCACTGGAGGAGTGCAAGGGGAGTGACAGGATTCTAATACTACTAATTGTTGACAACAGGATAGGTTTTTAAGCAGTTATGTCTCAACAAAGAGATTAAGTAACCACATACTTCTGTCACAATGGATGCGCAGGTGCACACAGACTCAAAGTGTGATTCTAGACAAGCAAGGCTATTGCCTGAACTTTAGCAGAAGAGACTCACTAGTATGTAAGGGGTGAAGTGACCGCACACACATTTGACTACAGCACTCCTTCTGTGAATACCTGAATCATTCTGCAAATGCATAAGCAGAGACTGGGTTGTAATACTACTAATAGTTGACAACAGAATAGGTTATTAAGCAGTTATGTGTCAGTAAAGAGAGTAAGTAACCACATGCTTCTGTCACGATGGATGCACAAGTGCACTCAGACTCACAGTATGATTCTAGACAAGCAAGACTATTCCCTGGACACTACCAGCAGAGACTCAGTAGTCTGATTAAAAACAAAGCCACCACATACTACACCTCACAAATTAATAACTCACCTTTCAAATTGATTTGTAGATTATGACGTATCTGAATCACACACCAGATTTTCTTATGCATACAATCAATATCTGTAGTGCACTCTTATTAGAAAAACAAAAAAATGGCAAACTTTCCCTCTCATTCTGCACACATATACATGTAAATATCAAATCACATTGCTTCCCACATTAATTCAAAAGCTAACACACATTTCTATTTGTTACACATTTCAAACCTTTCCAATTGACATAAATTTCAACCCTACCCCCACTCTGCTTAATGCCTGTTACCATAGTAACAGTTCATGAAACACTCAACTGAACACAGGTAACAAGTTCATCACACAGTGTTGCAAATTCAAACAGCAAGTGTGCTTGACTTTACAAAGTATCAGCTTACCGTATCTAATGTACCTTTCAAAAACATTTTACTAACCAATAGGAAACATGCTTTTAAAACCCTAATATTCTCAAACAACCAATCATTTATCTTCTTGTTTTTAAACTGCATCTTGTCCACCATTTTAGGAAGATCTTATTATACAAACTGCCTACTTGACATACAGACATCTTTGGAGTGCATCCAGACTTCCCTTCAAGCTGCTTAGAGTGTGGATTGTGGGACACAGCTATGTTTTCTGGAGCAAAAGGTATGCTGAAAGCAGATGTATTTACAACGATGTAGCTTTGCCAAATGTAGACATTAAATGGATTGGACAGAGAGTATTAAAGTGGCACCAATTGATGCCATTGGTTACATCCTTTTTGCACCTCCAACTCCAACACCCTGACCTCATAATTTTGCACTGTGGTGGCAATGGCCCAGGGACTTTGACTGGGGTAGGTCTGGAAAGGCTTATAAAGGGCACCTTTGCAGAAATTATGTTACTTTTCCCCCAAACTGCCTTTGTCTATTCTAACATATGCCAAAGACAGAAACGGAACTGGTCCAATCAATTTTGTCCACAGATTGAGAAAGCTAGGAAACATGTCAATAAAGCTGTTTCTGCTTATCAGAGATTATAGGATGGGGCCAACTTACAACAACAATCTGCATTTTAATATAGATGGCAGCTATAGGAGAGATGGTGTTCATGTCACAGATGAGGGTAACAGAGTCTTTCTCAACAACTTTAGACTCTGCATAGGTACTTACTTGTAGGTACCAAAATCTCTCAACAAACACAAGGGCTCTTTTTAGAGCCACCCAAGATCTAAACATATAAACTTGATATATATTTAAAGAATATTATTATTATTTTTTTTGGAGTCGCGCACCCAACGCGTTTTGGAGTCGTGCACCTAACGGGTTCACACCAGGGGCCGCACTGGGAGTTGCACACCCAACGTGTTCACACCAGCGGGCCACGCTGGGAGTCGTGCACCTAGCGTGTCCACACCAGGGGGCCGCACTGGTAGTCGCGCGCCCAACGTGTACACACCAGGGCGCTGCGCTGAGGGTGGCGACTCCAAATTTTTCCGTTGAAAATAATTCGCTCCTATCACTTATTTATAATCTCACCAGGGACCCCATCCCCCGGGGCCTATATACAATGTTGGGGACTGTGGGGGGAGCCCCAATGCCCCTACGGTCCTGCTGGCTCCCCGGCATCATTCTGGAGCCAGCATTGCTTTTCCACATGGGTAGGTGCTAACATGCAGGTTCTTGTGTGGAAAAGCAATTTCGTTTGTAATTAGTTTGTATTGTGGTTTGTATTTTGGAAGAGAGAGCAGGTTTCCCTGCTCTCTCTTTTAAAATCCAAACCAAGTTTGCTATGGCAGGGCGGGAGCCACAATGCTCCCGCCTTGCATAGCAAACAACAGTGCCCGGTGTGGGCACCCCGGGACACTGCAGGAGCTGGCCCTGGAGGGTGGCGGTCCCCAGGGCCATCACTGGCTCCAGGATGGGGGCCACACAGCAAAACCTCTGGGGTGGTGGTCCCCAGGGCTTGGGGGTCTGTAACGGAATCCCTATTTTAAATATTTAGTGCCCCAGGGATGTGGCGGTCCCCCGGGCGTGTGGGGGGGCTTGAGCCCCCCACACAGGTTACATTATTGTGCCCCTGCAATAATAATTAATTAGAGCCCCAGGGGTGGTGGTCCCCAGGGCTTGAGGGGGCCTTAGAGACTCCCCTAACTTTAAAGTATCAAGCCCCAGGGGGGATGGTGGTCCCCAGGGCTGTGGGGGGCTGTGTGTCCCTGCAAATATTCATGCTTTTTCCCAGAGGGTGGCAGTCCCCGGGGCAGTATGGAAGGGAGTGGGGCCCACCCCACACTTTATTTTGCCATGCCCCTGGGACCTGGCCCACCCGGGGGCTTTAATTAAACAAAGCACGAAGCATCAGTGATGTCATCAGTGATGTAATTTGAGATGTAATCAGTGATGTCATGAGTGATGTCACTGATCATGTCATGAGTGATGTAATATGTGACATCATCAGCAGTGCTTTGCGGGCGGGCGAGTTATAGTTAGCTGAACTAACTCTAACGGGGAAATTTCAATGGTTTTGTATGAGTGAAATATCCAGCTAACTATAAGATGTGTGAAACCTATGGTTTTTTCAGTGAATTTCTAAGGTTTTTACATACTAATTTGTAACTATAACGTGGCTGAAACCTATGTTTTTTCAGTGAATTTCTAAGGTTTTTTAAATGCTTATTCCTAACTATAACGTGGCTGAAACCTATGGTTTTTTCAGTGAATTTCAAAGGTTTTATAATTGATAATTTTTAAATGTTTTCATTGTTATATTTTTTATACTGATTTACTACATTGTTTTAAAGTATTTATTTTTAGATATTTTATTTTTTAAATTACATTACATATTTTTAATATCAATTGAAAAAAAATGTTTTTAAAAATATTGAAAATGCAATATTTGTATTTTTTATTTTATGTATTTTTTAATTTATATATATTTTATATAGCAGGCAATGATACCCCATGGAAGGAAATTCAAGTTACTGGTAAGTATGGTTAGAAGTACTTTTCAGGATCAATAGTGGGCTGAAAGATGCAGCACTGAGGTCTCTCCTGATAACAGGTGAGTAAATCGGAATTCGCAGTTCGGCTGATTTTAGAGGAACTTTTTAAAGTTCCAAAACTCCACACTTGGAAGAATTTCCAAGTGAAACCAGTCAATGTTAGCCTATGGAAGGAAATTCAAGTTACTGTAAGTATGGTTAGAATTACTTTTGATGATCAATAGTGGGCTGAAAGATGCAGCACTGAGGTCTCTCCTGATAACAGGTGAGTAAATCGGAATTCATAGTTCGGCTGTTTTTAAAGTAATATTTTGCTCAATAGTGAAGGAAGGGGCGGGGCCTGAGGTGACATGTGTGCAAACATGCCCTGTGGCACGTTTTAAGTTGGGGAATTAATTCCTCTTCAAGCCAGAGGTCCCCTAGGGGCCAACTAGCCCACCAGGTACCTCCAGAATGCGCCAGGGAGCAGCGTTGCAGAGAGGTGTTCGGAGGCCACGCCCCTTTTTACAACACTGCCAACACTTCCTGGTTTGGAGTGTTGACAGCCAATTAGCATAAAGCTTGTGCTCCACAGATATATCTATGATTTTACTTTTTATTTTCTCAGGAACTACTGCACGGATTTACACCATTTAACAAAAAGTGTAATCTGCGAACCAAACTCTACCTTGTTGACAATTTTGATGTATTCTGTTCAGCAGTTCAGCCTGTAGACACGCTTAAAGGTCCCTATGGAAAATTGCTTGGGGAAAACATGTTTTGAGACCCCCCTTTTTTCTCGGCCCCCGCTTTACGAATCACCCCAAAACTTTCAGGGAAGGAGCGGAGCACCCCATCTTCTTGGAGAATTTCACAAAGATTCGGCGACCGGCGCCAAAGTTATTCCAAATAGAATGTTGCGGATTTCCTATGGAAACTAGGTCCTAACTATAACTACCTACTGGCGACCGCCAGTAGGTAACATATATATTTATAATTATTTATATATATTTATACATATATATATTCACTGAAAAAACCATAGGTTATAGACCATATATAGTTAGGAATTAGCATTTACAAAACCTTGAAAATTCACTGAAAAAACCATAGGTTATAGACCATATATAGTTAGGAATTAGCATTTAAAAAACCTTATTTTACTCACACAAAACCATTGAAATTCCATATATAGTTAGTTGCACTAACTATATATCCCGCACCCGCAATCCACTGCTGATCATGTCACATATTACATCATTCATGACATGGTCAGTGACATCACTGATGACATCACTGATGACATCTCAAATGACATCACTGATGACATCACTGATGACAACATCCAGTGACTGTATGTTTCTGAAAAGTTAAAATATGTTTTACATATTGAAGAATGAGTGGATGTAGAAGTGTCTGAACAAAGGATTTAGTAGGTGCATGACTGACTGTATGAGTGAGTGATTAAATGTGTCTCACTGAGTGCATGGGTTAGTGACTAAACTGTCTTAATTTGTGCATCATTATGTCTGTTGTTCTGTAAACTGCTGCATGTGTTGATCAGTAGCTATATGATTAACTATATGGGTTATTGATTGGTTGCCCAAGTATTTGTATGGGAGACTGAGAGTGTGTATGGGTGGCTGGGAGGTGTATGACTCTCTGCATAGATGTATGGGTTCAAAAGTGCATGTGGAAACAGCTGTATGGGTGGTTGACTGTGTGCATGACTGTATTGGTGAGTGAATAGATATCTCAGTGCTACATGTCAAAGTAAGTACATATGTAAAATACAGTACATGTGAGAGTTGACATATATAAATAACTGTGCATAAGAGCCAGTGAATGTGTGAGTGGCTGTATGGATCATTGTGAACTTGTATCCAGGATTGTATAAGTGAGTAAATATGTTTTAGTATATGTTTGAATAAGTAAGGTGTGTTTAACTGTATAGTTAAGGAAATGGAGGTGTGATTGATTGTTTGCATGACTGACTAGGTGTGTGTGTAACTTCATGGATGAGTGACAATCTGCGAGTCTGTGTTTACACTGAGTGTATCTAAGGTTATATTAGAGTCTGAAGAGGTTCATCGTATTATCACATGAATGATGTCATCAGTGATGTGATCAGTAATGTCAAATGAGATGTCATCAGTGATGTCATTTGAGATGTCATTTGAGATGTTATCAGTGATGTCATCAGTGATGTCATTAGTGATGTCATCAATGATGTCATTTGAGATGTCATCAGTGATGTCATCAGTGATGTCATTTGAGATGTCATCAGTGATGTTATTTGAGATGTCATCAGTGATGTCATCAGTGATGTCATTTGAGATGTCATCAGTGATGTCATCAGTGATGTCACTGACCATGTCATGAATGATGTAATATGTGACATGATCAGCAGTGGATTGCGGGTGCGCGATATATAGTTAGTGCAACTAACTATATATGGAATTTCAATGGTTTTGTGTGAGTAAAATAAGGTTTTTTAAATGCTAATTCCTAACTATATATGGTCTATAACCTATGGTTTTTTCAGTGAATTTTCAAGGTTTTGTAAATGCTAATTCCTAACTATATATGGTCTATAACCTATGGTTTTTTCAGTGAATTTCAATGGTTTTTTAATAGCAAATATCATAAGCTGTCGAATGTCAAGTACGTGGTAAGTGAAAACATTTTCGTGTTTATGCACACTGATCTGCTTTGAATGGTGCCCCCCCCCTCATTTCTATTAGGAGTACTCTCTCTTTGCAGATAGTGAAAGGTAGTTAACGCAGGCCTTTGCCCCCGTTGTAATCCGTCGTGCCTGCTTCTCTCTCCATTTGATTGATTGTTATCCAAGTATTTACTATTTTAGAATTAGTTCTCTTTGGTTCATTCTCTATTTACAAACAAACACAGAGTCGCAATACTCTGTTTAGTCTTTGCAGATAACGAAAAATCGTGTAAAAAAAAAGAAAAGGAATCGAGCAAAATCAGTAGGCCACTAATGGGATCTCTTTTTGACCTCGCTAAAATAGAAACATTAGGAACAACCCCTCATGACAAATACAAAACTAGTGAGATGAACTGAACTCCACACAATGATGGCTGCAAAACAGCTCGGCTCCGCCACCCACCCCGCCCAAAATAACGATAAAGAGCGGCTGCCATGATTGGTTGCGGAATGGCCACGACGGAGCTACGAAATGGTGCTGCTCTCATGCTAACCCCAGCTTCAGTCTGAAACATCCAGAAACACTGTAGACTACCAATTCGATCAGTTCCGGTAGCGCCCCAATGTAACCCGGTAGAGAAGAACTAGCCCTCCCCTCTTTGACTGATGGTTCTTGTTGCCTGTCCCTTCTGTTGTCATTTAACAGAACTATTTAGCCTGCTGAAAGGGGTTGTGTTTCGACCGCTGGTTGGTGGAGACATTTTGACTATATTCTGGACCTGCGTTGTCGCGTAATGCGTCATATGACGCGCCGCGTTAGCGCATCCGGAAGTCATCCGGGGCGCGCAGCGCGTAACGTAAGCATAACAAGTCATGTGACTTGTTAATAAAACTTTTCATTGGTTCATTTTACTTTTCTTATTCCAATGATGAAAGCCTTGGTCATATCACCTAAAAATTACGCTTTTAATTACTTCCGAACATTATTTTTTCTTAAATATATGTTATAATGTTCCAGGCTAATGTACTTTCCCGGAAATTTTACAACTGTCCTGCAAGTAAAATATATTCTTTTTTCGAGAAAAAGAGCGTTTCTTCGTCCCATGACGGAGCCGTTGAGCAAAAGAGGGTCGACCTGCTGTCTTAGTCGCCGATACGCCTGAATATGAGATTCTTATCGATCACTTTATGTTGCAGGAATAGAAAACACAACAGCCCTTGACCATTTATCTTTACTGCGTTCCTTCGTATTATACCTTTTACCCTTCATGTAATTGGTCTGCTTTATTTCACTTGCCTTTTAATGATTCTAAAACAGTGACTATTATTAAAAACTTTACCAATGTATATACTACTACCATGTTTTCTTTTAAAAACCTTTATTGTGAAAATTTCATTATACAAATACGAGCCTATAACCACGTGGGCCTGCCACGGAGCAAACTGTAATCGTATATGATGAATAGACATTTACACTGTAGAGGAACGTAACGGGCGGGCCATTAGGTTGCAAGAACTAAGGTGTCTAACAGTTACGGAATCGGTGGAC
The DNA here is from genome assembly GCF_964261635.1 of Lissotriton helveticus. Lineage (NCBI taxonomy): Eukaryota > Metazoa > Chordata > Amphibia > Caudata > Salamandridae > Lissotriton > Lissotriton helveticus. The sequence goes on along the minus strand of NC_136057.1, from coordinate 784,023,476 downwards.
GTACATTTTATAATTAAAATACGACAGGGCCAGTTACAATAAAATTATCTAGATATACATTTGCGGGCAAGTACCATGGGTGACGTTAATTCGAACTTTCAACAGTACAGTAATCAATAACACATCAGAACTTAATATCAATAGGGATGTCGAAATATTCAATCAATTCTCGTCCCCGCCCGCCATGTGCTTCAAAACTGCATACGTATCTCGTGATTTCAAGGTTCTGCAACCAGTACACAACAAGGAGTTACGAGTCCCATTTATTCTGGCGCCATTTTGGGCGAGGACGGGCAGGTCCAGGATATAGTCAAAATGTCTCTACCAACCATCGACTATGATGATGTTCATATGCTGTATTTATTAGAGTAACACTCATCTGTCCACATGAAATTAATTTACCACAATCTAAACATGTCATTTTAATCTTTCCAAAGTTCTTCTAAATATTTGGGACCGTTTCCCTTGCCTCTGAAGCTCTCAGTGCCACTTCTTTGATGAATGTACTAGCAGGTCAGGGGTTCTCCTCCAAATCTCTCTTTTATGCAGCACTATAATTAATTGGTGCCACCTCTCCATATGACGATGCATGGTATAGTTACCACAACTATATTTTTTTTCGTTTCCTCTGGAGAGTTCATCGTGGCAGATGAAGCGTGTAACGTACCGGGCATTTACCTTTTTTTGCATGTACAGGAAAGGAAAAAAAAATCGAGCGTCCAAGTTCTAAGGTGTCCCAGGGCCATTTTAGTGGACCAGGCCCAAATCCAAAGAACAGGCCGCCATTTTGAGAGTCCTCTTGCAGCCGCCTGTCGCTGTTGCATCAAGAGCAGCCGAAACTCAGCTGAATGGCAACTGAAACGGTAAATGGGCGCCCCACTACATTTCAGCATTGTAGGATGACCACACCAGTACAGCAACTTGCTAGACATCACCTCGGTGCCATCCGGATCTCGGCGCCCCACTGCAGATGAAGAGCCTCTCAACTATGAAACCACCACGGTGACATCCGGATCTTGGCGCGTTGTGCTGCCTTCGGCCTATTCGCACATCGGTCCGCTACTGACGCCATCTCACAGGCTAATGGGGTGACCCACGCCGAGTTTCAGCATTGTAGGATGACCACACCAACTTGCTAGACATCACCTCGGTGCCATCCGAATCTTGGCATCTCAACGCCTAGTGGTATCTTCCATACAGAAAATATTGTTACGCTGCCTTTGGCCCCATTCGCACATCAGTCCGCAACTTAGACATCACCTCGGTGCCATCCGGATCTTGGCATCTCAGCGCCTTGTGGTGTCAGTCAGAAAATATTGTTGCGCTGCCTTTGGCCCCATTCGCACATCAGTCCGCTACTGACACCATCTCACAGGCCAATAGGGCGCCCCACGCCGACTTTTACCATTGTACGATGGCCACACCAGTGGCACAACTTGCTAGACATCACCTCGGTGCCATCCGAATCTTGGCATCTCAACGCCTAGTGGTATCTTCCATACAGAAAATCTTGTTACGCTACCTTTGGCCCCATTCGCACATCGGTCCGCAACTTAGACATCACCTCGGTGCCATCCGGATCTTGGCATCTCAGCGCCTTGTGGTGTCTTCTACTCCGAAAATATTGTAGAAAATATTGTTGCGCTGCCTTTGGCCCCATTCACACATCAGTCCGCTACTGACACCATCTCACAGGCCAACAGGGCGCCCCACGCCGACTTTTACCATTGTACGATGGCCACACCAGTGCCACAACTTACTAGACACCACCTCGGTGCCATCCGGATCTTGGCATCTCAGCGCCTTGTGGTGTCTTCAAATCAGAAAATATTGTTGCGCTGCCTTTGGCCCCATTCGCACATCGGTCCGCTACTGACGCCATCTCACAGGCCAACGGGGCGCCCCACGCCGACTTTCAACATTGTAGGATGGCCACAGAAGTGCGACAACTTACTAGACACCACCTCGGTGCCATCCGGATCTTGGCATCTCAGCGCCTTGTGGTGTCTTCTATTCAGAAAATATTGTTGCGCTGCCTTTGGCCCCATTCGCACATCGGTCCTCTACTGACGCCATCTCACAGGCCAACGGGGCGCCCCACGCCGACTTTCAACATTGTAGGATGGCCACACCAGTGCGGCAACTTACTAGACACCACCTCGGTGCCATCCGGATCTTGGCGCGTTGTGCTGCCTTCGGCCTATTCGCACATCGGTCCGCTACTGACGCAAACTCACAGGCCAACGGGGCGCCCCACGCCGACTTTCAGCATTGTTGGATGGCCACACCAGTGCGGCAACTTACTAGACACCACCTCGGTGCCATCCGGATCTTGGCGCGTTGTGCTGCCTTCGGCCTATTCGCACATCGGTCCGCTACTGACGCAAACTCACAGGCCAACGGGGCGCCCCACGCCGACTTTCAGCATTGTAGGATGGCCACACCAGTGCTGCAACTTGCTGGACACCACCTCGGTGCCATCCGGATCTTGGCGCATTGTGTTGCCTTCGGCCTATTCGCACATCGGTCCGCTACTGACGCCGCCTCACGTGCCAACGGGGCGCCCCACGCCGACTTTCAGCATTGTAGGATGGCCACACCAGTGCTGCAACTTGCTGGACACCACCTCGGTGCCATCCGGATCTTGGCGCGTTGTGTTGCCTTCGGCCTATTCGCACATCGGTCCGCTACTGACGCCGCCTCACGTGCCAACGGGGCGCCCCACGCCGACTTTCAGCATTGTAGGATGGCCACACCAGTGCTGCAACTTGCTGGACACCACCTCGGTGCCATCCGGATCTTGGCGCGTTGTGTTGCCTTCGGCCTATTCGCACATCGGTCCGCTACTGACGCCGCCTCACGTGCCAACGTATTTTCTCCGCATTTTACACCCTATGCCGCATAACAGGTCATGTGACTTGTTTATAAAACTTTTCATTGGTTCATTTTACTTTTGGTTTCCTAATGATGGAAGGCTTGATCATGTGACCTAAAAACAACACTTTTCATTGGATGAAAACTTTTTTTTTTTCCCAAACGATGAAAGCCCCACCTTGTTTCTGGATGTTTCAGACTGAAGCTGGCGTCAGCATGAGAGCACCACCATCTCGTAGCTCAGTCGTGGTCATTCCACGAGCAATCATGGCAGCCGCTCCCCACCAGAAGCCTGCAGGAGTCGGAGCCCCCAAAACTTTTGATGAATTCTCAAGGCGGAGGGGACGCTTTCGAGAATGGGGTCCAAGACCTAGCAGACAAGCGTCCGATTTCCAAGGTGTCCCAGGGCCATTTCAGTGGACCAGGCCCAAAAAGGAAACAGCCTGCCGCCATTTTGAGAGTCCTGTGACAGCCGCCTATCGCTGCACCGCAAGAGTGGGCGCAACTCAGCTGAATTGCGGCTTTTGACACAGTGGACCAAAAACCGACGGAATGGCAACTGAAACGGTAAAGGGGCGCCCCACTACAACAGATGACACTCCACCTGGACAGGCCCATTCACCGCCTCCCCCGGGGCGCCCCGCGCCGTTATTCGGAGCAGCATTGTAGGATACCAAAACCAGTGCGGCAACTTACTGGACATCACCTTGGTGCCATCGTTCTGCTGCCTTGGAACTATTCGCGCAACAGTTTGCTACTGATGACCCACCCCCCGCGACGCCCCATGCCGTTATTTGCTGGGTGGCAACTTACTAGACATCACTTTAGTGTCATCTAGATTTCAGCGCGTTCTGCTGCCTTGGAACTATTCGCACAACAGTTTGCTACTGATGACCCACCCCCCGCGACGCCCCACGCCGGAAATCTGGACGTTGTGCTGCGTTGGGACTATTCGCACAGCCGACCGCTACTTCGTTGTTTTTCCCTAAAAATGTTTATATGTTATTACTATTTTTGTTTTCTTGTATATATTTATAAATTATTAAAGTTTTATAATCTTACTACTTTGTCGGAGTGCTATATATTTTTAATGTGACACATAATTGTAAAAACTTTGATGTACAAAGAGTCATCCCTGGAATCTTCCGCTTCAGGCTCGGTCCCCTCCCCAATCACAATACAGGATGGTTTTCAGATAATAGCAACGCTTCTGCTGTGACGGATCTCATCGAGTGTGGGCCTTGATCTACTATAACTCCTTTGAAGAGGGGTGATTCTTTACAGCTGTGGCCATAAACTACATCTGCAGGGCTAGCTGATACCCTAGGACCAGCCTGGACAATCAGACACAGAGGAAAAGGAGTATCAGAGGGTGCGGTAGTGAATAGGGCGAAAGGGAGGTGTCGGGCGGGCACAGGGTGTGATTCTCAGGGAAGAGCAGCGCAGATGGGGGGAGGTTTATTACCCATGCATAAGACAGAGAGCGGGGGTGACCACTGCCTGGGGGAGATGCTTGCGAGGGTGGGGAGCCATGCTAAGGATCGACAGCGTGCACAGAGTGGGTCTGGTCAAGGCATCTAAAATGGCTGCCGTGCACGACAAAAGTGTGGCATTTGAAAAAAGACAAGATGGCGCAGACAATGTTTTTCAACACTTCCTGATTTCCTTCGAATCGAACGTTAACAGACGTTGGGGCATATTACCAAAGTTAAGCGATATTTATCCCTAACGATGCTTAGCAACGATTTTTTTACCGTCAGAAATTATCGCAGATAAACCTTGCTATTATCAAGGTTTATCGGAAATACGATAAAAAACGACCGCAATGCATTAATATCGCTGAAAACTCAGCGATATTCATGCATTACCGAGCTAATGCTCTTAGCCATGTTATCCACCTCCCATTGGATAACATGGCTAAGAACTGCTCAGGGCAGGTGGTAGCTTTTGGAGATATTCGCGCTTATCTCGAATATTTCCAAAAGTTGATAATAGGAGATAGCGATGTTAGCGACTGTTTCCAGTCGCTAACATCTTGGCATGCCCACTTTGCATGTCATTAGTGATAAATATCACTCACATGCAAAGTGGGGCCCAAGATGGTCGCTATCTTCTACTAGCCGTCGCTAACTGGTGTTAGCAACAGCTAGGTAATACACATATAATGTTATCTCCGCGAAGCGGAGCGCTGTTACAGATATATATCTTGTTTCTGAACGTTAATTTCTCAAAATGCACTGAAGCACATATATTGAGACCTAGCAAAGGCACATCGGGCTACCAGTCCCTACAATTTTGCCAAGTTTCGTGCAAATCCATTCAGCTGTTCGATCCTACCGAGAGACAAGATGGCGGCCGCTACGGACTGTTTGGAATGTTTACAGACACCGGAGAGCCAATCAGCTTCGCTTCGCAAAGCTCCGTAACGCGAAAAGTACGCGAAGCGGTGCGCTGTTACAGATATATATCTTTTTTTGAACGTTAATTTCTCAAAATCCACTGGAGCACATATATTGAGATCTAGCAAAGGCACATCGGGCTACCAGTCCCTACAATTTTGCCAAGTTTCGTGCAAATCCATTCAGCTGTTCGATTATTATTATTTTTATTTTTTTTTGCCCCGCGGGGCCCTTTTAAAACCTCCACATCAAACCTAGGGGGTGAGCGACAATGTACTATGCCCCCTTATGGTCATTTGCCCCTTCGCTTTGGCCTCCTCTTGTCTCTCGATCCTACCGAGAGACAAGATGGCGGCCGCTACGGACTGTTTGGAATGTTGACAGACGCCGGAGAACCAATCAGCTTCGCTTCACAAAGCTCCGTTGCGCGTAAAGTACGCGTCCTGGGACGCTGCCAGGTCCGCTGTTACAGATATATATCTTTTTTTAAACGTTAATTTCTCAAAATCCACTGGAGCACATATATTGAGACCTACAAAAGGCACATCGGGCTACCAGTCCCTACAATTTTGCCAAGTTTCGTGCAAATCCATTCAGCCGTTCGGGCTAAAAGTGAGGCCAACCGCCCTATGGAAAACTCAATGTTAAAAACACGTTTTGGGACCCCCCTTTTTTCTAGGCCCCCCCTTGACGAACCCCCCCCAAATTTTCAAGGGATGCTCAGAAACGAAATGTGCCATTTTCCTGAAAATTTCAGCCAATTCCGTCCACAAACGCCAAAGTTATTAGACATAGAATTTTCAAAAAACCCATAGAGAAAAAATCCTAACTATATATACCTACTGGCGACCGCCAGTAGGTAATATATATATATATATGTCATTTCAAACAGAAATGGAAATACCTATACATGCATACACATAAATCACTCTGTTGTTTGCTTAAACCTCTAGTCCCCCAACAATGGAAACAAATTTGACAATTACGTTGCATATGCAGCTAAAGTCTGCAATGACAATATTTATCTAGTCATTAGGAGGGGGATTAAATGGGGTTAAAATGTGTGCTTTTGGTTAGCTCCCATAAGTCATTTTGCTCATAGCTGCAGTTGAAAAAAATATAGTTATGGCAAACTAAGCATGCAATAGAACTTTACTCACAAAGTGTGATTTCCTTGGCTTGGCTGAAATTAATCCAATAGAGTTTGAGTAATAAAAGTTACAAAAGAGTTAACACAGTACACCTTTGTGTTAAACTTACAAATTATGAAATTTGTGATTTCTGAATCACATTGAATGTGATTTACTGATGACAATTACATTGTTTTACTGCCATCTTGACAATTGTGGCTTTAGTAAGAATTGCACATTTTGCACCACGAAAACACATATACAGATAAGGTGAGCCACCATAACAATCGCCCAACCACAGGGAGTGCTAGAGTGCATTTTGAGATGCAGAAAATATGGCTAAAATGGATGTATAACAAATTTGTCACACAAAAAAAGAATTTGTTGGTATTTGTGGTTTCCATTTTGCATTCTGAAATAGACAACTTTTCCATAATTTGCACAGTTTTAGAAAAATGTTATTAACTTAAAGGTATTAATACTATAATTAGGTAGAGTAAGGCAGAGTTGGGAAACTGCATGCAGTGATAACCTGAAGTATAGAGGCAAATGCTATGCAGATTGTGGAATAGGTACATGGCAGATGAACATAGTATATCATTAAAAAAATTCTCAGAAAAGTGTCACAGTTAAAGTTTAGTTGTGATTCACTGAGCACAAAGCCAAAAACCCTGAATGCACCAAATATGGTATGCAACACATAACACAGACCATATGGATAAATGTATTGATGGAGAAAAAAACTGTCTACCAGCAGCAAAACATTGTGAGTGTGAGCTACAAAAATATGTCATTTTTATTGTTCCTATTTATGTTTGATAACATTTGTTTCATATATGTGAGACATGGGGCTTTTTGCAGTGTCTCCCACTTTATGCCTCCATTTTGACTACCAGATGCTGGCTTTCTGACTCTGATTGTGCATCTGCTTTCAGGGCCAGAGCTCGGTATAAAAGGTACATAGTAATTATGTGTAATTACCTTTGGTACTGATAACCTACCTAGAAGTCCCTAGTATATGGTTGGGCATGTAGGTTTAAAAGTCCAGTGGACTTAATGCACTTACGTGTGCCCTGCTGTGGAGCCTGCTGTCATTTTAAAGACAGCCCTGCGTTCAAAATAAAACTATGTCCGGTTCACCATTAGAATTAAAAGTACTTTCCAAAGTCTTAAACTACCTTAATTTTACTACCTATAGTTTTATAATTTATAATTTTACTACCTCGGGTAGACCCCTAAGGTCTACCCGAGGTGCCCCCAGGGTAGAGGGCTTTGAAAAATTAAGCAGGGGAATTATAAAAGATGTTTTATATGCCCTGGTAAAGGAAAAACTGCCAGTTGTGTTGTACCACGTTGTAATAGATTAACATGGGAAGGCTATATTACACTTTAATAAATCCTGCCTTTTCACTGGAGTGGGCTAAAATATTAATTCAATACATGAAAATAATTGTTACAATAAATCCAACACCTTGCCAAGGTTGAATTTATTATAACTATTGCAGAAAAGTAGTTTTGGAACCGCTTTCCTAAAGTTACCTTAAATCAGCCATGTAGCAGCATCTTCCAATTTGACACCCTTTGACAGGTTGAGTCAAGCTATCTTAATGAGGTGCGTAGTGGCCTGGGCTGAGACAAAGGAGACTTCTTGTGGGAGGAAATTTGCAGCAGCAGGTGCCAGGAAAGGATGGGATGAGTAGCCAAACTGGTCTTCAAAGGGAGAAAGACAGTGAAGACCGGAATTAGGCCCACCTGTACTTCGTGCACCCCATAACCAGATGGGAGCCCTGTAATTGAATTAGGAGAGAGAATCAAGGAGGATTGTAGGGAAAAATTAGCCACACCCATGGATTGGGTTAGCTAGACCTGAAACTCCAAGAGGGATTTTGATTTTTGTGTAACAGTGCTTTTTGGGACAAAACTATGCCACTCCTCTAAAGATCTTTTCATCACAAAGAGTGGCATCCTGCACCCAATTGGTAGGGGTACCCCTTCTTGCCAACCCAAAAACCTAGATAAATATGGGAGGGCTGCCTGGCAGCTCAGATCCCTGCCTGGAAACATCAAGAGAAGAAGGACGCCTTTCTGAAACCCATGTCTACACTAAGAGAGGACTGCCCTCTGAAGCGCTTCATCTGCTGCACACTCTGGGCTTAAGAAAAAAGGACTTTTCCTTGCTTTAAAGGACTAAAGACTGGACTCCCTGAAAGCAACAGGTACCAAAGAGATTCAAGGAGTCACCAGCATCAACTCCACCAAGAAGAGCCCAATTGACCAGAATCCAGTGGACATTTAAATATTTAACCAGGTGCACTGTAGGAATACAACTACCAACTTTCCAAGGAGCAACTCAGTGCTTCTGGAACCTTGGTGTTGAGGAACATGCAAGACCTCGAAAAGACTGTCTGGAAGAAGATCCAAAAGTTTGGAACCATTTGTTAAATTATTGTGTAAAAGCTCCACAAAGTGACTGACCCATAATCGAGAGTCAAGCAGGCTATGTCGATTTGCAACTAGGCCTGAACTTCAGGTTTGTCCTGCTGAAAGCCCCAGAGCTCTTCATCGTCAACGATGAGAACCAATACCTGCTGGAACCACCAAGGTATCACACTGAAGCAAGCCACCATTCTTGAACAACATCCTGGCCTGCAGAGGACACGCACTTGACTTTGAGAGGAAAAGAATCAAAAACTGACGTGCAAAGGTAAAGGTTTGGCCGCCCCAACCAAACCATCAAATCTGACCCATGTTCCATCCATGTCTGAAACTTTTACTTGGTCATGGTCAAGCACGACCAGATGTCCTTGGTTGGCACTTTATGTTTTTAAGCAACAAAAAGCAAATTTTTCCATTTAACTAAAAAAATCATATCTCTGGTTCCCTGCATTGGATCTTTGTCGTTTTAGTGCCATTTTAAAGACACAACTATTACCTATTGATATAAATTGGTGTTGGATTTTTATTCTGTGTTGTGTCTAACTTATTTACTATTTTGGTTAAGCCGGACTGCTCGTGAGTCAAGATACCAAGGGATGAGCAAAGATTCATTGATTGAGACTTAAATGGACCTTATTTGTTATTGTGGTGTTATTACTAGCTGTATTGACCTACCTGCACATAGTAATGAACCACCTTCCAACAATATATTACATTTCTATTTATTAAATCTGATATGACTTTTATGTTTTGGGTACACTTTAGAAGTTCTTTACATGTTAATATCTTTTTGTATTATTTGAACACTCAGTATTAATTCTTATAACAACTAGTGTCATCTCATAAAAAGAAATTTATGATATGAATACATCAGCATCTGTAAGGTAAACAGCTAAGGCCCTATTCACAAAGGGCCTTTGCACAAGTAGCAGAGGCCCGCAGTCATGGCGATTCCTCCGCAATGAGAAACTGCAATGCGGACTTCTCGCCATGAGTGTGGGGCCTCTGCCATGAGTGCTGAGGCCCTTTGTATTATGCACAAGTTAATGGATTGTGTGTTGAATATAGCAAACCATAATTATTTGGAAAGTGCTGTGTCCCCAGAATCCTGCAATTCCTGTGACCCAGGCAGTTAGCTCTGGGACCTTTTTCAACCATGAGGTTTGAATGTTGTGCTATCTATAATATTTTGCATCTTGAGACCATTAGATGTTTGGGTATTCTGTTAATTCAAAAGTAGGATATAACATTTTCATCAAATAAGTGGTGTTAAAATGACAGAATAGGTGGTTATCATCAATTAAATTCAATTTTGAGGTTCAATTATTATTTTTTTGATCTAGAAAATTCATACTCCCAACATATGGTTTATGACAGTGACAAATGAGTATATAGACAATGAAATCAGCTTCACCAGAAATGCACTGTTTAATCAAAGGATGCACATTTGAATATGTTGTATTATAAATTGGGCAAGCATTGAATTTGCTTTAGTGACAGCCATGTCTCAGTTGTTGGCTTCTTCAGGTGGCTTTGAACCAAGGTATCTCATAACGATTTTTCTTTTCCACATATAACAAGGTTTTTCAATGATATCTTATCCCCAATGACAGAATAATTTTAAGCATCTTTTATTTATAATCTCGCTCAACGTATTAGATTGTTTGCTGTAAACTGAAATCATCTAATCTCACCACTATCTACCTACCTCTAATGGGGATTTGAAAAACAAAGGTCCGGATGGCTTCTTCTCAACCTTCTTAATAGCAGCTCTGAAATACAAACTGGAAAATATATATACACTGCACTTTTTCAATAAGGCTTCCTCTGTATTACAGTTTTGTTTGGCTCATGAATATCAAGATTGCAAGCATGTAAACAGTTCTGTTATATATGTATTTTAAATCATTTTAAGTCATTAAAAACAGTGAAGAAATTGTCAGTTAAAAACTCTACTTTCATTCCACATTCAGAAGAGATATAAATAAATATGCATATTCATGGCTGAGAAGCAAGCTGGTGCCATGGTGATCTCCTGAGTTGTGTAAAACGTGTCACTGTATCAAAACATAGTATGTGAGAAATAATAATGGCACAATTCTGTCAACCACGGTAGAGAGACAAAATATCGAAATTAAAATATCGATATACAATAATATCGATGTTTTAATTTCGATGGTATAGAATATCGATGTGCCATAATATCGATAGTCAGAATATCGATATTAAGGTATGTATGTTAGTAATATCGAAATTTTGTTTAGTGTTATGTATTTTATTATGTTGTTTATATGTCTGTTAAACATGTATTTTAATGTATGTTTAGAATTTGTAAATTTGTTTACATTTTGCGTTTTAGTATCAGAGCGGGTTGTGGGTTTATAGGGGAATAGGGTGGGAAGTAATTTAATTATAATGAATTGATTAATATGTTTTAAAAATATTTTTGATTAATAAATAATTATTAATTAATAATTAATTGGTAATTAATCATTATTAATTAGTTAATTAAAAGAATTAGAGTTAATGTAGTAGTATTTATTATTTTTTGTTATTGTTAATTAATTATTAATTGGTAAATAATTCTTATTAATTAGTTAATTAAATTAATTAGAGTTAATGTAATAATATTTCTAATCTGTTGTTATTGCTAATTAATAATTAATTGGTAATTAATTAATATTAAGTGATTAAATGACAATTACATTTTTTATGTGATTTATTTATGTGTAGTGGGTTGTGTGTTTATAGGAGAATAGGGTGTGAAATAATTAAATTAAATTAATTAAAGAGATTGTATTTATTTTTTGGTATTTATTGTTAATTATTTGTTAATTAATTAATTGGTTATTAGGTTTTTTTTATTATTTCATAATATTAATTATAAATAATTTATTATTAAATATTGTTTGTTCTTGTAAATATCTTGTTAATTAATTGGTAAATAATTTTTAATTGGTAATTAATATGTGTTAATTAGCTAATTTATAAATACATCAATCTAATATTAATTGTTATTAATTTATTAATTGATATTTATATTAATTGTGCTTTTTGTATGTGTAGTGTGTTGTGTGTTGAAGGGGGAGTAGTGTGGGAAGTCATTTTTACCCCCATGCTATCCAACGTTTTCCCTACTGTTGCACCCCCTGGAGTGGGAATAGTAATTTTTACCCCTACGCTATCCAACGCTTTCCCTACTGTTGCACTCTCGGGAGTGGGAATAGTAATTTTTACCCCTACGCTATCCAACGCTTTCCCTACTGTTGCACTCTCTGGAGTGGGAATAGTAATTTTTACCCCTACGCTATCCAACGCTTTCTCTACTGTTGCACCCTCTGGAGTGGGAATAGTAATTTTTACCCCTACGCTATCCAACGCTTTCCCTACGGTTGCACTCTCTGGAGTGGGAATAGTAATTTTTACCCCTACGCTATCTAACGTTTTCCCTACTGTTGCACTCTCTGGAGTGGGAATAGTAATTTTTACCCCTACGCTATCCAACGCTTTCCCTACTGTTGCACCCTCTGGAGTGGGAAAAGTAATTTTTACCCCTACGCTATCCAACGCTTTCCCTACTGTTGCACCCTCTGGAGTGGGAATAGTAATTTTTACCCCTACGCTATCCAACGCTTTCCCTACTGTTGCACTCTCTGGAATGGGAATAGTAATTTTTACCCCTACGCTATCCAACGCTTTCCCTACTGTTGCACTCTCTGAAGTGGGAATAATAATTTTTACACCTACACTATCCAACGCTTTCCATACTGTTGTACCCTCTGGAGTGGGAATAGTAATTTTTACCCCTACGCTATTCAACGCTTTCCCTACTGTTGTACTCTCTGGAGTGGGAATAGTAATTTTTACCCCTACGCTATCCAACGCTTTCCCTACTGTTGCACTCTCTGGAGTGGGAATAGTAATTTTTACCCCTACGCTATCCAACGCTTTCCCTACTGTTGCACTCCATGGAGTGGGAATAGTAATTTTTACCCCTACGCTATCCAACGCTTTCCCTACTGTTGCACTCTCTGGAGTGGGAATAGTAATTTTTACCCCTACGCTATCCAACGCTTTCCCTACTGTTGCACCCTCTGGAGTGGGAATAATAATTTTTACCCCTACGCTATGCAACGCTTTCCCTACTGTTGCACCCTCTGGAGTGGGAATAGTAATTTTTACCCCTACGCTATCCAACGCTTTCCCTACTGTTGCACCCTCTGGAGTGGGAATAGTAATTCTAACCCCTACGCTATCCAATGCTTTCCCTACTGTTGCACCCTCTGGAGTGGGAATAGTAATTTTTACCCCTACGCTATCCAACGCTTTTCCTACTGTTGCAATATGTAGAGTAAGTATATATATTAATTTATATGTAGTTTTAATTTATTTTAAATGTGTATGTATTAGTTATTAATTTTTTTATATGTTTTAATGTTTATATTTTTAATTTGGTAAATTATATGTATTTTTAAATTATTTTTACATTATTATTAATACATTTAAAAAAGAATATTTTTAACTTCGATATTTTTGTATTACTATATTTTTTTCCGATATTTTTGTACTTACCTTTATGTAGATAGAACTCCGATATTTTTGATTTCGATATTTTTGTGTCGATATTATTGTATGTCTATATTATGTCTGTCGATATTATGTCATAGATTCGTCAACCACAAGTAATAATGGCACAATTCTTTGTAGGTTAAGTGAAGGTTTCAGTAATTTAAACCTGAGATCATCCCTAAGTAGCTTCAGTACATAGCTGACATGCTTAATTTAAAATAATGCGTAAAGTATTTAAAAGTACCAAAACAGTTAAAAAATCAAAAATACAGTAAAATAAAATCCCAGTCCAATTTATTAAACTAGACAATAGTTTACTGAATAAAAAGAGAAAAAGGGACCAAAACAACAAAAATCCAATGAGAAGAACTGGAGATATGATTTTTAAAAATTTGAATTACAATTTAGCACCAAAGGTCTCAAAGAGACAACCATGGGCAAATGGGACAAGGGTAAAGTTTGAAGTGTAAGTTTAAGTTTAAGTTTGGCATTTGTATAGCGCACTACTCACCCATAGGGTCTCAAGGCGCTTGAGGGAGGTGGGGGGTTATGTATCAAATATCCATGTTTTGAGTTGTTTTCTGAAGGAGAGGTGGTTTTGAGTAGGGCGGAGATGTGTGGGGAGGGAGTTCCAGGTTTTGGCCGCAAGGTAGGAGAAAGATCTTCCCCCCATGGTGGCCCTGTGGATGCGTGGTATAGCGGCAAGGGCTTGGTTGGAAGAACGGAGTTTGCGGGTGGGGGTGTAGAAGGAGAGGCGTGTATTGAGGAATTCGGGTCCTAGATCGTATAGTGCTTTGTGTGCGTGGGTGAGGAGACGGAACATTATTCTTTTATTGATGGGGAGCCAGTGGAGGTCTTTCAGATGACTGGAGATGTGAGCTCTGCGGGGGATGTCTAGAATGAGTCTAGCCGATGCATTTTGGATACGTTGGAGTTTTTTCTGTAGTTTGGCTGTGGTTCCGGCATGAAGGGTGTTTCCGTAGTCTAGTCTGCTAGTTACCAGTGCGTGGGTTACTGTTTTTCTTGTTTCGATGGGGGTCCAACGGAAGATTTTTCTGAGCATGCGTAGGATGTTGAAGCAAGAGGAGGAGACTGCGTTGACTTGTCTTGTCATCGATAGGGAAGAGTCTAGGATGAATCCCAGGTTACGTGCGTGGTCCGTAGGTTTGGGGGCGTTTCCCAGGGCCGGAGGCGACCATGAGTTATCCCAAATGGAGGGGGATGATCCTAATATGAGGACTTCCGTTTTGTCCGAGTTCAGTTTAAGGCGACTGGTCTCCATCCATTCGGCCACTTCTTTCATTCCTTCGTGTAGATTGATTTTGGCGGTGTTTGAGTCTTTGGTGAGGGAGAGGATCAGCTGGGTGTCGTCTGCGTAAGAGATGATGTTGAGGTTATGTTTGTGAACGATGGATGCGAGGGGGCTCATGTATACGTTGAATAGTGTGGGACTGAGTAAAGATCCTTGTGGTACGCCGCAGATGACTTCGGTGGCTTCTGATCTAAAAGGGGGGAGGCGAACTCTCTGGGTTCTTCCTGCGAGGAATGAGATGATCCAGTCCAGTGCTTTTCCTTGAATTCCGATGTTTTTGGGCGGTGTATGAGGGTGTTATGAAGGCTGCGGAGAGGTCAAGTAGGATGAGGGCAGCTGTTTCACCATTGTCCAATAGTTTACGGATGTCGTCTGTTGCTGCGATGAGGGCGGTCTCGGTGCTGTGTTTGGCTCGGAATCCAGATTGTGATATGTCGAGGGATTTGTTGGATTCGAGGAAGGCGGCGAGTCGACTGTTGACAGCTTTCTCAATGACTTTGGCAGGGAATGGGAGGAGCGAGATAGGGCAGCAGTTTTTAAGTTCATTGGGGTCTGCTGTGGGTTTTTTCAGGAGGGTGCTGAGTTCGGCGTGTTTCCAGCTTTCCGGGAAAGTTGCGGAGTTGAAGGAACTATTGATGGTGTCGTGAAGGTGGGGAGCAATGATTGAGTCTGCTTTGTTGAAGATGTGGTGGGGGCATGGGTCGGTTGGCAGTCCTGAGTGGATCGAGTTCATCAGGCGGATGGTGTCTTCAGTGGTGACTGGTTTCCAGGTACGAAGGTTGTTAGGGGGGAGATTAGGTTGTGAGGTGAGTGGGGTGGACTGGTCACTCGGTTGTTTTGTGAAGCTGTTGTGTATGTCAGCGATTTTGTTGTGGAAGAAGGAAGCTAGGGAGTCGCAGAGGTGCTGGGAGGGAGTGATGTCATTGGTGCCGGCTGATGGGTTGGTGAATTCTTTTACTATGTTGAACAGTTCCTTACTGCTGTGGGCGTTGTTGTCGAGTCGATCATTGAAAGCTGATTTCTTAGTGGAGCGTATTAGTTGATGGTGTTTACGGGCGGCGTTCTTGAAAGTGGCTAGGTTTTCGGTGGATGGGTTGCTTTTCCAGGCTTTCTCGAGGATGCGGCATGTCTTCTTGGATTTCTTAAGCTCATCATTGAACCAGGGGGCTTTCTTGAGGTTTAACTTGGTAGGGTTGTTTTTCAGAGGTGCTAACTCGTCAGCGCAGCGGGTAATCCATTGTGCAAGGTTGGTAGCTGCTTTGTTTGGGTCTGATGAATGGGTAGGAGGGTATTGGTGGAGCGATGTGAAAAGTTGCTCAGTGGTGATTTTGTTCCAGTTCCTGCGGGGAATTTGTTGAAGCTGGTTTTGAGACGTAGTCTTTTTGTAGTTGAAGTGTACGCAGCTGTGGTCTGTCCAATGGAGAGCTGTGGTGTGGTTGAAGGAGACGTATTTGCTGGATGTAAAGATTGGATCGAGTGTGTGACCGGCACAGTGGGTGGGGGTGTTAACAAGTTGTTTGAGTCCAAGATTAGCGAGGTTGTCTAATAGGGTGATGGTGTTTCTGTCGTTGTTCTTATCTAGGTGGAAGTTGAAGTCGCCTAGTAGGATGTAGTCCTCGGAGGGGAGGGCATGTGGGCTGATGAAGTCAGTGATATCTTCGCTGAATTGTGTGCGGGGTCCGGGAGGTCTGTAGAGGAGATTGCCTCTGAGTGTGGTCTTGGGGTTGATTTGGATCTGGAAGTGGAGGTATTTGGCGGTTGTGAGGATGTCATCGGAACTGGACGAGATGCGAAGGGTGTTTTTATGAACAATGGCAATGCCTCCTCCTATTTGGTTGGTTCGGTCCTCACGGATAATCTTGTAGCCGTCAGGGATGGCTATGGCGATGTCGGGTGTTGAAGAGGAGTTCATCCAGGTTTCTGTGAGGAAAACGACGTCCGGTGATGTAGAGTCGAGAAGATCCCAAAGTTGGACGACGTGACTGTGGACTGAGCGGGTGTTGAGTAGGATGTATTTTAGATGGTTGGTGTCGGCATTCTGTTTGATGTTGGTGGGTTTGGTGAGGGTCCTAATGCAGGCAAACTTGCAGGAATTGCAGGTGAAAGGTCCATGGGTGAGGCCGGGTGCAGCTTGGTAACAGATTGGTGGTCGGCCGGTGTTAAGGGCTGAGAGGGTAGAGGCGTCGTACGTGATGCGGGAGGAGGGGGTGTTGCGGGGACCAGGGGGTCTGGCGCTGGGCGCGGTCCAGGCGCGGACGGGCGTAGACGGGCTTACCTTTGGCGCACCTTTGGCGCACCTTCGGCGTGGCCGCAGCGCGTGGACGCTGCCCTTAGGTCCATCTGTCTTTAATGGTTAGTGGAGGGGGGCGGAGCGTGGGAGGGGCAGCTGGGAGGCGGGAGCGAGGTGGAGTGACGGTGTGGGAAGGTACAACTAAACAAAATGGCAGCAACAATAACAACAAATGCTGCGAGGCAGGGCGAAATTGGGCTAAAAGGAGCGCTATGGGGGAGAATTGATGCAGCAAATGCTAGCGGTTCAAAGCGCAATGGTAGCGTTAAAAGCGCTATGAAATTTGGCAGCAGTTTTAATAAAATGCACACAGTAATGAAATTCTATAGACAGGCAAGCGAGGCAAAAATCACTCAACAATCAGCAATCAGCAAAGCAAAACAAAGCCCAGCAGTGCGCAAAACAACTCGAAATGCAGAACGTAAAATGCACTCAGCAGTCAATAATCGGTGAAATCACACAAAGCTCAGCAGTGCGCAAGCGAACTCGGAATGCTAAACGAAAAGATGCTCTCAGCAATCGCTAAACAGTGAGGCAATGTTTAGCCTAGCAGTGCGCAAATGAATAGATAGAGGCTAGTGCTTGGAAAGATATTTGCCAGAATCAGAAGCGCTACGCCACGATACCAAATGAGGAGGCGGTGAGGGGAGCGACCGCTTCTGCCGAGGACAGGACGGTCACAGCTCTCCGTGTGGACTCGGACGGCGTGTGAGTTCAGTGGGTGGGAGGGGCAGCTGGGAGGCGGGAGCGAGGTGGAGTGACGGTGTGGGAAGGTACAACTAAACAAAATGGCAGCAACAATAACAACAAATGCTGCGAGGCAGGGCGAAATTGGGCAAAAAGGAGCGCTATGGGGGAGAATTGAAGCAGCAAATGCTAGCGGTTCAAAGCGCAATGGTAGCGTTAAAAGCGCTATGAAATTTGGCAGCAGTTTCAATAAAATGCACACAGTAATAAAATTCTATAGACAGGCAAGCGAGGCAAAAATCACTCAACAATCAGCAGTCAGCAAAGCAAAACAAAGCCCAGCAGTGCGCAAAACAACTCGAAATGCAGAACGTAAAATGCACTCAGCAGTCAATAATCGGTGAAATCACACAAAGCTCAGCAGTGCGCAAGCGAACTCGGAATGCTAAACGAAAAGATGCTCTCAGCAATCGCTAAACAGTGAGGCAATGTTTAGCCTAGCAGGGCGCAAATGAATAGATAGAGGCTAGCGCTTGGAAAGATATTTGCCAGAATCAGAAGCGCTACGCCACGATACAAAATGAGGAGGAGGTGAGGGGAGCGACCGCTTCTGCCGAGGACAGGACGGTCACCTCACCACTGAAGCTGACCGCAGAGGAGGGCGGGATGTATACGAGGCCCTGGTAGATACCAGTCAGAGAGTTACCTTAGGAATTTGAACATTTTCTAGAGAAAAAGTGGTTGTGAATAAGTTGTTAGTGGAACAAGCTGGTGGGTTGCTGAAGAGCGGCCCTGATGCAGTCGCCGATTAAGGTGGAAAAGCTCTGGGCGGGTGAAGTCTGGTGTTGTAGCCCAAGAAGGTCATTACGTCAATCATTCTCAACTTAGCATTGCTCTCAGAGAAGCTCTGAGGGAAGCCTTCTACATCAGACTTAAAAACTGTTCTGTAAGTAAGATCTCCATCATTGAGGTAGACGAGCAAGTTGAATCCGACCAGTGATTTGAAGTCCTTGGCTTTAATTTGACAGTGATGAAGCCGGGAAAGTTCTGAGTGGGCGAAGTCCAGTGTCGGTGCACAGGAAGGATTTGGTATCAATCATCCTCAGCTTATCTTCACACTCAGGGAAGCCTTCTACATTCTGATATTGAAACTGTTTCCTAACTCAGATCTACTTCATAGGTTTAGACCAGCAATTGAATTTGACCGGTTACTGAACGTCCTTGGCTTCAGTTCAATGGTAGGTTCTCACTCTCCAGAAGGTTCTTTAGAGAAAAAGTCACAAAAACGTCCCAGCGTTTGCAGTTTGTCAAGGAGGAGGAGTTGTCTAAAGGCTGCCTGATCTAAAGGAGACTCCTTAGGGGTTAGGACGTACTCCAGTAGAAGCCACAAGGAGGGTCCAGGACATGTCCAGCTGGAACTGGTTAGCTGGGCTCTTTAGATAAGTGGGCTTCTTGTACTTCTTGTGTCCCTGCATCAGGACGTTAAAGTAACTGATCCTTGGAATTCGCTTCTTGGTTGCTAGGTGCAACTAGGTACAGGTCCAGCACCCCGTATTCTCGTCACAGGTCTCAAAAGCAGATGAAGTAATTCTTCTGTCTTCCAAAGGTCCAACAGTGTTCTGAAAAGGGTAATGCAGTGCTACTGTAAGTGTAGAAAATTCCTGACACCTTCCTAGCCTAGCCAAGGGTGTAAAAGTTACCAAAGTTGAACCTACCCCCTTTCCAATTTGCAGTACTACTTTATAGTGTGTTTTACTGTACCGAGAGCTCCACTCTCTTTCGATGACTAACACGGCATACATTTTCCCCCTGTGCAGAACTCCCTGTGCCCTCACGGAAGTGTTGCTATAATAATGGGTAGATCCTCCCTTGTAGTCACTTTGAACAAGCTGCGGGGTCAGCTCCTCTACAATGGAAATTCCCTGCATTGGATCTTTGTCATTTTAGTGTCATTTTAAAGACACAACTATTACCTATTGATATAAATTGGTGTTGGATTTTTATTCTGTGTTGTGTCTTACTTATTTACTGTTTTGGTTAAGCCGGACTGCTCGTGAGTCAAGATACCAAGGGATGAGCAAGGATTCATTGATTGAGACTTAAATGGACCTTATTTGTTATTTTGGTGTTATTACTAGCTGTATTGACCTACCTGCACATAGTAATGAACCACCTTCCAACAATATATTACATTTCTATTTATTAAATCTGATATGACTTTTATGTTTTGGGTACACTTTAGAAGTTCTTTACATGTTAATATCTTTTTGTATTATTTGAACACTCAGTATTAATTCTTATAAAAACTAGTGTCATCTCATAAAAAGAAATTTATGATATGAATACATCAGCATCTGTAAGGTAAACAGCTAAGGCCCTATTCACAAAGGGCCTTTGCACAAGTAGCAGAGGCCCGCAGTCATGGCGATTCCTCCGCAATGAGAAACTGCAATGCGGACTTCTCGCCATGAGTGTGGGGCCTCTGCCATGAGTGCTGAGGCCCTTTGTATTTCTGGCCACTGATCTTAGCAGAGCATGTGTCAGTGTGTGGCATTACTAATGATGTGTTTTTGGACCAATTTAAGTTTTTTTTAAATTGGGTGGAAATCTGCAATTATGCACAAGTTAATGGATTGTGTGTTGAATATGGCAAACCATAATTATTTGGAAAGTGCTGTGTCCCCAGAATCCTGCAATTCCTGTGACCCAGGCAGTTAGCTCTGGGACCTTTTTCAACCATAAGGTTTGAATGTTGTGCTATCTATAATATTTTGCATCTTGAGACCATTAGATGTTTGGGTATTCTGTTAATTCAAAAGTAGGATATAACATTTTCATCAAATAAGTGGTGTTAAAATGACAGAATAGGTGGTTATCATCAATTAAATTCGATTTTGAGGTTCAATTATTATTTTTTTGATCTAGAAAATTCTTACTCCCAACATATGGTTTATGACAGTGACAAATGAGTATATAGACAATGAAATCAGCTTCACCAGAAATGCACTGTTTAATCAAAGGATGCACATTTGAATATGTTGTATTATAAATTTGGCAAGCATTGAATTTGCTTTAGTGACAGCCATGTCTCAGTTGTTGGCTTCTTCAGGTGGCTTTGAACCAAGGCATCTCATAACGATTTTTCTTTTCCACATATAACAAGGTTTTTCAATGATATCTTATCCCCAATGACAGAATAATTTTAAGCATCTTTTATTTATAATCTCGCTCAACGTATTAGATTGTTTGCTGTAAACTGAAATCATCTAATCTCACCATATCTACCTACCTCTAATGGGGATTTGAAAAACAAAGGTCCGGATGGCTTCTTCTCAACCTTCTTAATAGCAGCTCTGAAATACAAACTGGAAAATATATATACACTGCACTTTTTCAATAAGGCTTCCTCTGTATTACAGTTTTGTTTGGCTCATGAATATCGTTAATCAAGATTGCAAGCATTTAAACAGTTCTGTTATATATGTATTTTAAATCATTTTAAGTCATTAAAAACATTGAAGATATTGTCAGTTAAAAACTCTATTTTCATTCCATATTATGAAGAGATATAAATAAATATGCATATTCATGGCTGAGAAGCAAGCTGGTGACATGGTGATCTCCTGAGTTGTGTAAAATGTGTCACTGTATCAAAACATAGTATGTGAGAAATAATATTGCATCTTTGAGAAAGTGCATTATTTGTTGGGGTGGATGGTAGTCAACCACAAGTAATAATGGCACAATTCTTTGTAGGTCAAGTGAAGGTTTCAGTAATTTAAACCTGAGCTCATCCCTAAGTAGCTTCAGTACATAGCTGACATACTTAATTTAAAATAATGCGTAAAGCATTTAAAAGTACCAAAACAGTTAAAAAATCAAAAATACAGTAAAATAAAAATCCCAGTCCAATTTATTAAACTAGACAATAGTTTACTAAATAAAAAGAGAAAAAGAGACCAAACCAACAAAAATCCAATGAGAAGAACCGGAGATATGATTTTTAATAATTTGAATTACAATTTAGCACCAAAGGTCTCAAAGAGACAACCATGGGCAAATGGGACAAGGGTAAAGTTTGAAGCTGACCGCAGAGGAGGGCGGGATGTATACGAGGCCCTGGTAGATACCAGTCAGAGAGTTACCTTAGGAATTTGAACATTTTCTAGAGAAAAAGGGGTTTTGATTAAGTTCTTAGCGGAACAAGCTGGTGGGTTGCTGAAGAGCGGCCCTGATGCAGTCGCCGATTAAGGTGGAAAAACTCTGGGAGGGTAAAGTCTGGTGTTGTAGCCCAGGAAGGTCTTTACGTCAATCATTCTCAACTTAGCATTGCTCTCAGAGAAGCTCTGAGGTAAGCCTTCTACATCATACTTAAAAACTGTTCTGTAAGTAAGATTTCAATCATTGAGGTAGACGAACAAGTTGAATCCGACCAGTGATTTGACGTCCTTGGCTTTAATTCGACAGTGATGAAGCCAGGAAAATTCTGAGTGGGCGAAGTCCAGTGTCGGTGCACAGGAAGGATTTGGTATCAATCATCCTCAGCTTATCTTCACACTCAGGGAAGCCTTCTACATTCTGATATTAAAACTGTTTCCTAACTCAGATCTACTTCATAGGTGTAGACCAGCAATTGAATTTGACCGGTTACTGAACGTCCTTGGCTTCAGTTCAATGGTAGGTTCTCACTATCCAGAAGGTTCTTTAGAGAAAAAGTCACAAAAACGTCCCAGCGTTTGCAGTTTGTGCATGAGGAGTAGTTGTCTAAAGGCTGCCTGATCTAAAGGAGACTCCTTAGGGGTTAGGACGTACTCCAGTAGAAGCCACAAGGAGGGTCCAGGACATGTCCAGCTGAAACTGGTTAGCTGGGCCCTTTAGATAAGTGGGCTTCTTGTAGTTCTTGTGTCCCTGCATCAGGACGTTAAAGTAACTGATCCTTGGAATCAGCTTCTTGGATGCTAGGTGCAACTAGGTACAGGTCCAGCACCCTGTATTCTCGTCACAGGTCTCAAAAGCAGATTAAGTAATTCTTCTGTCTTCCAAAGGTCCAACAGTGTTCTGAAAAGGGTAATACAGTGCTACTGTAAGTGTAGGAAATTCCTGACACCTTCCTAGCCTAGCCAAGGGTGTAAAAGTTACCAAAGTTGAACCTAACCCCCTTTCCAATTTGCAGTACTACTTTATAGTGTGTTTTACTGTACCGAGAGCTCCACTCTCTTTCCATGACTAACACGGCATACATTTTTTCCCCTGTGCAGAACTCCCTGTGCCCTCATGGACGTGTTGCTATAATAATGGGTAGATCCTCCCTTGTAGTCACTTTGAACCAGCTGCAGGGTCAGCTCCTCTACAGTGCAAATATGCTTGCCTGGCTGGCATCCTTCAAAGTTAATTAAATTCCTAAATTAAGCCCTGGTGGACATCCTGTCCCAGGAAGGCCAAGTTATCTTCCTTTGTCTCAGCTCTGGGAGCCACTTCCCATCAAGGAGCCAAGTGAAAAGAAATGTACATTTGTCTCAGGCTGAAAAATGCCAAATTTCAAAAAGTAACATAAAATCTGACTTGACCATTAATGTGGACTTTATATTAGTGTTAAAATGAGTCCTTGACTTTGAATAATTTTTCTAGCTACTTCCAAACTTAAGTTAATTATAGGATATTATACTGTAACCCAGAGCTTTCCTATGGGAAAGACAGTTTTTCCACAAAGAAAAACAGCTTTTGAGCTTTATCACTGCAAGACATGTAAATCATAAATAATGCATGTCCTTTATGAATACCATACACCCTGCCCTATGGACATTTAGAGCCTACCTTAAGGGGACTTAGAAGTATTAAAAAGGAAGGTTTAGGTCTGGCAAGAGGTTTACTTTGCTGAGTCGAATCAGCAGTTTTAAAACTGCATACCCAGGCTGCAAGGGCAGGCCTGGAAATATGCACTGTATGGTCATTTTAGTTTTGGCACAATATGAACTGCAGTCCACTAGTTACACTTAACTTAGGGGACATTTATATGCTTTTGTGCCATATTCTATGGGCTTATAGGTAAGTTAAATATTCAAAACCGGAGGGTAGTCAACTTTGACTTGTTTTAGAAGTCAGAGCACATGCGCTAAGGCCTGGTAAGCAGTGTCAATGTGTGCAGAGTCAAAAATCCAGCAGCATCAGTCTTGAAATAATAAAGGTAGCTATAAAAAATAGGACTTTTCGCTTGGCATAATTTCAAGCAACATCCTAATACATTAATAAAGTTGCAAAGGACATACTCTAAAAAAGTGTTCCATGGTGTCAGTCAATCCAGGTGATTGATACTAATATTTAAAAAAACAACATCTAACATCATTAAACAAAATATTTTAGGATAACAAAAAATATAAAAGTTCTGTATAAAATCAGTAATACCTTTCACATATATTGATAGCATGAATTCTGAAAGTTGGAAATATTGTCTATGTAAATGGTTGCCTGTTGAAGAAAGCTGCCCTGGGCAGTTATGATTAGATAACCAGGAATGCACTACTTGATCTTATGCACTTTTGGCAGTGTATATTAACTGGCAACCCAGGATCTCATATTTTAAATACAGGTCTTTATTTTTATTCTTTGAGTCCCTTGTCTTATATTTTGAGCAGTGCCAAAAGATGTTTCTTTCATAATATAAGTATAGAGCAATATGTTTGTACATGATATATCACTCATTTAGCATTTCACCACCAGTGAGACATTGCACGCACCTGGGTCATAATATTTCTCCACTTTTCATTAGGTTTAATGTTAATACTGGTACCTGTTAGAAAATACCCTCTTTGAGTGGCCTCCTCCATTCTTTGCTGATTAGTGTTGCTGAACTCTGCACACTGAGGTTCTGCTGTCCAATACCCAGTGTATTTGCTCTGACCCGCAAAAAAATATAAAATGATCTAACTCTTACCCAGCATATTTAACTTACCACTAAGGCCATAGTATACGGTTCAGGAAAATACACTGGAGGCATGGAATCTGAAATATCCCCTGTGGACTGCAGCACATGTCCTGTGATGTACCAGGATGGCAAAGAAAATATGGCTTTAGGTCTACAAGTGTGGTTTGGCTGCTGCAGCTTTTAAACCTGCTGGCGAACATTTCAAAAACACTGGTTTTGACAGGAAAGATGCCTACTTTTTGATATTGAATAATTGACTCCTCAGTAGGCATTGTAGCTCACAAGGTAGGTGTTGGAAGCTGGAGCCCCGTCCCGCACCACTGTCACTAAATGCGTGACCCGGTACTCCTCACTCAATGTTAGGCTAAGTAAGGACACCGTTTGAGACAGCCCTGCTCACCCCCTTAGTAGCTTGTCATGCGCAGCCAGGCCTATCTCCAAGGCATGAGTGGACAGGGTGTGCAACCACGCTCTCAGCAACCCGCTGGTGACACCACAAATGGACTCCACATGAGTTTGATAAAAACGAGAATTAACTTTATATAAAAAGATATACGATCAGACCACACAATGCAAAAGCCAACACATAAAAAAGGGTAATATTCGTTCCAGCTGGCAAGTAGGTTCAAATCCCAACCATCGCTTTCAAAATGCTATGCTGGTCCCAATACTAGAATCACACACGTTGCAATGGACAAACTATAATGCACTGTGTAACGATACAATCCTGTCCTGGGCAAAGGAAAAATAATACAATGCGTAACGATACACCACAGTACCTTGCAATGGGAGAAGTAATGCAATGCTTACCGCTACAATCATGTACTGCGCAATGAAGAAATAATGCAATGTGTCACACCCCAATCACGTACTCTGCAATAAAGATATAATGCAATGCGGGCAGCTACAATCACGTACTTTGTGATGAAGAAATAATGCAATGCAGGCCGCTACAATCCTGTACTTTGCAATGGAGAAATATAATGCAATGCGTAGCACTACAATCGTGTACTTCGTTATGCAGAAATAATGTCAGGTATCATAAGACAGTCTGGAAGTTCGTTAGCAATAATATTGGCAATGTGTATTACGACAATCAGCCTCTTTGATAACAG
The DNA here is from genome assembly GCF_964261635.1 of Lissotriton helveticus. Classification (NCBI taxonomy): domain Eukaryota; kingdom Metazoa; phylum Chordata; class Amphibia; order Caudata; family Salamandridae; genus Lissotriton; species Lissotriton helveticus. The sequence continues at coordinate 783,997,742 of NC_136057.1, read as the reverse complement.
TTGCTCCCCTCACGTATCAACGATGACATAAAGTATAGCTTCTTACTTTAGCCCCATACTGCCATTCCTTTCGTCAGTATGGGCCCCAATCTGAGCCGAAGCAAAGGCTCACGTCATCAGAAGGACTGAGAGGCCGAGAGAGTGTCCATCCGAGCCCGCACCCCACTCAGGTAGTGATCCACGTTACCTGGGGGCGCGACCCTACTCTCCTTTCCGCAAACAGGGCCTTCCGTGCAGAACTTTCTCAATGGGCCTCTGCAGCTAGGCCAGGCAGCTCAGCTCCTCCAGGACGGCCGGTCCAGGCTACGACTGTTAGGAAAGTCTCAGGCGGCCACAGGGCACATGTGATCCATGCTTTTGAGATTATTGAAATTACTTTACTCCGGGTGCACGCTCCCTACAGCACCCTCTGGGTCTCCTCTGGCATGAAGCCACACACGCAACACTGATCAGACATCACGTTGACTCCGAGTACACATTCACCAGGCACTTCTGCCTGAGGTCTCAGTTGGCACCAAGACACGCGAACCGCGCTGCAGAGACTCACTTTCTTCCAGTGCACACGATGATCAGCCGATCACCTCCACAGTCCCAGGTTGCACCAAAGCATGCACACTGCTTCACTGAGACTTACTCCAACTCTGGTGCACTCGAAGACCAGGCGCTCTTCACCAACACCTCCAGTGCACCCCGACACGCACCCTGCACATCTGAGACTCAGTCCACTTCTGATGCACAAGCTTATCAGGCGCTCCTTGCCAATGCCTCCTGTTTACCACAACACGCACCCTGCGCGTCCAAGACTCACTCCACCTCCGATGCACACGCCAACAAGGTGCTCTTCACCAGCACCTGCGGTGCACTACAACATGCACCCTGCCCGTCCGAGTCTCACTTCAGCTTCGGTGCACACGCTGACCAGGCGCTCTTCACTAATGCCAGCGGTGCACCACGACATGCACCTTGCGCGTATGAGATTCACTTCAGCTTCGGTGCACACATTGCCCAGGCGCTCTTCAAAAAGGCCTCCTGTGCACCACGACATGCACCCAGCACATCCAAGTCTCACTTCTCCTCCGTGTGTCCAGGATCACAAGGCAAATCTTCCGAAGGTCTCAAGCTGCCACAATGCGAGCCCACGACATTGCTTGAAACTTCTCCAGAAATGTTTATGTTCCTGTGTTACCAAACGGAGCCAGCTCACCTCGGGCCCTTGGGGTAACAAGACACAGCACAAAGCACTGCCTTCTTCAAGCAGGGGGACCCAGAGCACCAAGCACAGTTCCAACAGCCTCTTCCTTGGATAGAACAGCAAACTGCAGACCAGCCCCAGATCACGAAGCGAGGATTGGTCTTGCCCTAGCAGTCGCTTCTGTTAATCCTTCCTTAGCAGAGGTTCCTCTTGACCACAAAATGGGTCCAAGACTTTTCAGTCTCAATCCATTTCTGTTCCATTCCAACGTTCAGGGGTCTGAGCTCTCATAGTTCTATCCCTAAATGTCTTTGAAGTTGGTTGTGCTCAGGGGTCCCTGACCCCTGCCTAAATTAGTTCTGGGAGTCTCCCTCCCAGTTTCACCTTTCTCCCTGTGATACTGGGGGTCTAGATCCTTAATCACTCAGCCGGGTGGGTCAATTGTTTTACAGCAGCAGCCCAGGCCTCTTCACCTCCCGGGGCTTCTCCTTGCCTAATCTCCAGATGCAGATCAGCCTGGTGCCATCTCAGCCCCTTCCCTGGGTCAAGACCTCCTCCAGCTCCTCTCACCTATCAGATCTAGACAGTCAATCCACATTTAGCAGAGACACACAGAAATGCTTAAAGCACAAAACTCAGCCACTTTCTAAAAGAGTGGTTTCTGAGCACACAGTGACAAAACCACTTTCATAGAAAGATGTGTTATGGCACTATGAGTTCTTATGTACTAAACTTCACCTCTCCATTTTAAACTTATAGGAAACTAGGATAACAAAACACAATACCTAGCCTCCCGATTCTGTCCCATGTGTCAGGTTTCAAATCGGGCGCAACTATAATGAGAAAATGCAAGTATAGACAAAGACTACATCTCCCATAAGTCTCGGCGCACCTGGTGTATCATGTGATTCTATTTAAACAAATGACCGACCCGGAAGAGTGTCGAATATTTTGCCGGCTGCATGAAGGTTTCTAGCAGTGGCTCTTTGTGACTGAAACCTTGACTTGGAAATATACCTTGTTTGTTCTGGAATTATAGCCTGATTCACTGCTGTGCGGCTGCACGCAGAAGAAATGATCGGCTATCCCCTACATTTGCCCTCCGTTGGTGAGCCATTCTAAGCTCTTGCGGAGGACGAATTCTTCAGCAGCCTTTGGAGTAATTTCCTGTTTCTCCCTTTTTGTCCCCCGTTGGCGAGCACTGTTTCTCTGCTCTTGCGGGGGACGTTTTGTTTTCTTTATTCAACATTCGGACGGCATTGTCGGCCGCCAGGAAGGGAGAGAACAGGTACTGAAGTTTGAATTAATTATCGGACGGCATTTTCGGCCGCCTCACTAGCAAAGTCGTCTGTTGGCAAACTCGTTGTTTTAGGAGTACATGCGGGGAACGATACTTTTCAGATTATTGTGACTAATGTTGTTACTAGTAATTCAGAAGCAGGAACTCCTTATTTTCCGGTGAACCTGGCAAGTAAGGTATTATTATTATTGGAGTGCTTACAACTCTTATCGAGGTCACCTGCATATGGATTGTAGGATTATTATTTTCCACGTCTTTATTATTTCATGGAGCGGATTGCCTGATTATATCATTCATAAGAACAAGAGGGAAGGCAGGTAAGAAAGTGCCTAGCATCTTATCATTGTTATATGGTTGTGGGTATGATGAGTAGATCATAATATTGTGCTTTACCATACAGGGCCAACATATCCTGTCCTATCTAAAAAGGTGATGACAACCTTCTTTTTTTCTAAATTGCCATACAGAAATACATACTTGCCAACTCAGGTATTAGAGGTTATAAATATTGTGTTATTGGCTGGTTTTAGTGTGATACATGGAGAAGTGATAATTGTTGATTGTGTAGTTTCAGGTCTCCCTCCATGCAGTTCCCTTCCCTTCCTTCCCTCACTTGATCCTTCTATCGTACTGTGCCATTATGGTATTCAGGCGTGGTTAGGTCAAGAGGTGGACCCCATTAAGCAACAAACGATCCTGAGGACTGGAGTCTGACACATGGGCAGGATAGCCTTTCAAAAGTGAAAAATTAAATGGATTGTTTTTCACTGTCAGGATATAGCACACACCTCAGTATATGTCCGGCCTTTTACTTACACTGCACCCAGCCATGTGGTTACCCGGGACCTACCACAGGAGTGCCCACTGTGTACGCAAAAAGGAAACTAAGGCCTGACAAATGGTTGCACTTGTCTGGACAACATGCTAACTTAGAAAACTGCGTGCAGGCCCTACTCTGCAGGCCTGAGTTCCCTTCTTCATGCACCTTTGCATTACTAGCCCTGGCACAGACAGTGCTCATCACTAGGAACTTCACTAGTAAGGCAAACATATCAATCATGGCCAACCAATTACCATTACACTTTACACAGAGTACACTGATGCTTTGATACTGATCAGCAGTGGCAAAGTACCCAAAGCATCTTAATTGGCAATTCTATGTAAGGAAAATGGTCTAGGGGGAAAGCAAAACGTTTAGGGAACTTTAGACAAAAAGGCCAAGTCCTACAGTAGGGTGCCTAGTATCGGTTGCGGTCGCTGCAGGTAAGAGCGGTGGGGTGATGGGGCCAGGTGAGGGGGAATTTAGAGAGCCGACAATGAGGGAAAATGAATTATTTACTTCATTTTCCCACATGGTCATCTCTCGAAATTCCCCTTCACCTGGCCCGACCTCTCTTACCTGCAGCAGTCGTGGCTGCCTAGTATCTAAAAGTGGATACATACCTGCAGACTCTGGTTCATTTGTACGTGCCTTCACGTCCCCTTTGTTCTTCTACTCAGGCGAAATTCTCCGTCCCTAGAATTAGATTGTAACGCATGGGCGGTCGTTCCTTTGCATACTTGGGCCCCTCCTTATGAATTCTCTCCCCGTGTCGCTTTGTAATGAAACTGTTTACGTCAATTTTCAAAAATCTTTAAAAACTTGGCTTTTTAACCAGTCATTTTTCCTCTACTTCAGTTTCTTCCTGGCTGGTACCGGGAAACCCTTTTTGGGTAGCTTTTGCACCTTACAAATTAAAATTAACATAACATATGTGCAAGAGTTTAGTGTTCCTATATTGACAAACCTCCAAAAGCTCTTTTTATTGTACAGGGCTGTAGCTGATCCCAGGAGGACAACTACGTGCAAGTAAAATTGTATTTTAACTCTGAGATATGATGAGCTACAGAAATTATTCCACCACTGTATTTAATATTCAAAAAAATCGAATTCAATCAGGAATATTGATTTTTTATGAACATATATACAGGAAAAGTAAATGTTTTCTGTCTGAAGAGCTAATAGGATTGTTAGCATTTACTTTTCTGCAGATTCTTCTTTGAGTGTTTTTGATTAATCAGGCATGCAAACTGTTCCGAGAGCAGGAACAATGGACTAATTCTTTTGACAGAAAGACCTGAGTGTGAGGTATGTGACTCATCTCAGTTAAGGAACAGCAGTGGGGGAGGATTCAGGAACTCCATTAACTTGAAAGGGACCAGAGTGATACATCTCTATTCAAAGTTAAGGGTAAAAGAGGACCAGTGGTATTGGGGTCAGGTTCCAGAAACAGTTTGATGTGGTTGAAGAGACTACCAGTCATTCCCCTAGACACACCCCCGGCTGGGACACCAGCCAGCACCAAGTGCAGAAGATATCTTTAATGTTGTATTTGACGCAAAATAATACATTGTTGGATATTTTGTAGTAAAGCAAACAAACTATGTTGCAAATGTAGGAAGGTTTGTCCTTGGGAACTTTTTTCTCAATAATGGTGAGTGCTAATTCAAGAGTCATCCACCCACTGGCTAGTGAATCCTACAGCTTGAGAGAACACACCTGGACCTGCGGAAGAACAGAATATGACTGAACCTACTTTCTGTGACTGGAGTGGAGACCTAAATTGATGTACCGGCCTATGCGGCTACAGGGACACAACAATCAAGAGGCCTTTTTCCTGGAGCAACTAGCTGACAGGTCGCAACTTGACCTGGACTGGACTTTGCTGGTGGCTTCTGCTGTCTCGCACCGAAAGGCCTTGATTCAAAAGGCAAAGTTACACCTGTCTCAACTTACTATTTTCTCATTGTCTGGGAATACCCAAAAACATAAACTTACACAAAAGTGTAAATTTACCTTTGGGAGTCAGCGCCGGTATGCTTTCCCAGAGTTTTTGTGACCCTTACAAGTAATCAACAGGAACTGCTCCACAAGTAATTTTGGACTACCAAGATATCTGGAGCGTGAGCAGGACCTCACGGCACAGGTGTCTGCTTTTAGGATGACTTGATTGGATACAATTTTAAGCTTGCCTAATGGAGGATTTGGAGCTCCAGAAGAGTGACTGAGTCTAAAGGTGGAAATCTTTATCAGGAGTTGGTATGAAAAGTATCCAACCAACAAGAGGACCAAGGACTTGGCTGGTTCTTGTTTAACATCGTCCAATGAATTCAAAAGACCCTTGCTGGATACAGCCTTCATTTTTTTTGCTTAAACATTTGTATTCACGGTTTTTTGCCCCTAATACACACTCCCCTCCACCTCCCCGAAGACCAAGGTCTTGATTCCATTCAAACTTTGAACACAAAATTATGACCAAAATTTTTTCCAAGTATGAAATCACATGTAGGTCAGTACAGAGGAGACATAAATAAAGAGCGAAGAGCACGGGAAGCATATAAGAGCATTGCAAAATAAACTAGTAAATACATAGGTATCTGGGCTTGCGCTCACTCTGGTATTCAGCGAGCATCTTAAGAAACCCCCCTTCATAGTCTCTATCCTTAAGTGTGATCTTGTATCCACTACAATAGTGGTCCCCATATCAGCATGCTTCTTTTCCTTTTATTAATCCCCTTATTTTTATAGATGGCCACCTCCACGTTACATGTCGCAAGTAATCTTGCCCTCCATTGTGTGAAGACTGGTGGATGTTGGTCAAGCCACAAAGAGGCTATGCAGAGTCGGAGGACAGCCATAGCCACAAAAATCAGTACTGCATGTGTATAGGCCGCTGAATTTCCACAACTCCTGGCATTATTTCTTCAGTTGAGATTGAAATTCTTACGTGAAATATCCCGGATAAAAAGTCAGATATTTCAATTATCAAATTAGATAGTGCAGTGCAGGTGGCAAACAGATGAATAATGTCAGCTTCAAACAGCGAGCAGCGCGGGCATGTAGTTCCCTTTCCTGTTGCCCATTTAGCAATTTTATAAGGGGTGTAATATAGGGAGAAGAATGTTTTATAAAATTGAGCTTGCAATTTAATGGACATTAGACATGTTTGTGAAAGCTCATACGCATGTACGGGGGTTAATGGCTGCAACAATAATATAGTCTGCAACCTTGCACAATGTTTATCCATGTCATCAGGGAAGGTACTATGTAATATTTCGTAAATTTCACTGATTTTAGAAGTGGTTTCCCTACATATGTTTTCTATTGCTGTGTTAGTTTGAAATTTTACCAGGCCCCCCATTTTCTTTAGCAAGAAATCCCTGATCTGCAAGTATTTATAGAAATCCCTATGGCTGATATCGTATTCGGCACGAAGCTCTGAGAAACTTTTCAACCGATTCGATGTGTAAAAACAGCCCAACTCAATAATCCCTGTCCCTATCCACCTAGTCATACACCCATCCTGGAAAATCTCTGGGAGATCATTATTACAGCTAACAGGCGTATAGCAAGAATATCGTCCCAACCCTAGCAATTTTCGTATATTACTCCAGACTTTAAATAAGCTAAAGATAGTCTTAAGTTTTATTTTCTTAAAGTAGTTGTCATTGACATGCTGCCATAGGCACCCCTCGCACCCTTCCCCCAAGATCAGTTCTTGCGGTGTTGGGATAAGGTGATCTCTAGGTTCTTTGGATATCAGATTCACACAATACTTAGCCACCGTTGCCCAGTAGTATACCTTAAAGTTGGGCATAGCTAGTCCCCCTCTTGCTTTCAGCAGCGTGATCCATTTAAGAGCCCGACGAGGTCTCTTAAACCCCCAGATAAATCTGAGAACATAGTTTCAATGGTTTTAAAGTATTGTGGAGAATACTCCAGACAAATTGTTCTAAAAAAGTATAAAAACCTGGGTAAAAACAGCATTTTGATTACATTGCACCTACCGCTGATGGTAAAATGCAGATTATCCAGTCTGATCAGTTCTTTTCTACTGCGGCTTATCAGTGGGTCGATATTTATACTAACAATGTTATCTATCTTTGCGCTTATGCTGACGCCAAGATACACTGCATGATCCACTGCCCTATTATCCCTCATACGAACTTTACGATTGATGACAATCTGGGTTTTCCCTGAGTTCAATTTATATCAGAAGGCATTTTAAAACCTCTATGCCTCCTCCTCGATAACCTCAATAGCCCCATTAGGATCGCTGGTGACCAGGGCTATATAGTCAGCATATGCAAGAATTTTTGTTTCATGGTTATATACCCTAATAGGTGACACTAGGTGATGATTTTCAAGTTTGCGGATAAAAGAGTCAATATAGACAGCGAATAATAGAGGTGAGCAGGGGTACCCCTGTCTTGTTCCCCTTGTAATTATGAATTTCTCAGACAAAGTCCTGTTTATTGCAACACTAGCACTCGGGTTAACATAGAGTCCTTGGATGGCTTTTATGAATCCCCTCGTGATTCCACAGTTCATCATGGCTGCCCATAGGAACTTCCAGGAGACCCTATCAAACACCTTTTCCACGTCAAGTAGAAAAAGGGCCATAGGGTCTCCTGTTGTCTCAGCATGATGGAATAGAGAACCCACTCTTTGTATATGATCGGTTGTTGATGTCCCGGGAATAAACCCGTGTTGACGAGTTGAGACAATTTTATGGATAATCGGTGCTAGTCGTGCGGCCAAGAGCTTAGAATACATTTTTGAATCCCCAATTATCAATGTTATGGGGCGGTAAGACCCCATTTTCAGGGGGTCCTTATTTTTTTTCAAGAAGACCATAATTTTTGCAGCTGACCAAGAAGGGGGTGGATTACCGACCTGAAATATAGAGTTGAAAAGCTCCATCATGACTGTTTTGAGTTGATCTGAAAATTTAACAAAAAAATCTGTTGGAATCCCATCCACCCCTGCTGCTTTGCCAGCTGCCAATGACTTCAAGGATAACAGTATTTCATCCCAGCTAAGGAGGGAATCTAAGCTATCTTGGTCTTCCCGGTCCAATCAAGTACCCAAACCTTGGCCTAGGTATTCTTCAGGGTCCTCTTGATCTCTCTCTGGCTTTTTATACAATTCTTGGTAGAACCGCTGAAATGAAGCCCTAATTTCGGATGCATCTGTTCTCAGTCCGCCTTCTAAATCTTGAATAGATTTTACTATATTAGCTGTCATCTCCTCTCTCGTACGAACTGCTAGCTGGTGCCTGACTTGTTCGCTGAGTTCATACGATTTTTCTTTATATATTGTAGCTTTGGTAATGGCTTTCTCCATAAAGATCTCTGAGACCAGGTTTCTAGCAACGGCTACTCACGCTAATTCATCTGCTACCTGCCCCCTTTGAGTGGCAATGATCAGGTCTGCCTCAGCTTTAATCAGGTTTTGTTGTAATGTAGCTAGTTGTTGTTTGACTTCTCGATTAATCCTGCCTGAAAACTGAAGTGTCTCACCTCTGATGCCTGCCTTCATCGCATTCCAGACCACCACAATAGTTGCGCTACCCACATTTATTGCTAAGAAAATTGGTATCCAATCTCTCATATGTTGACAGTAATTTTCATTTTTTTAAAAAGCTCTTTCAAATGTCCATGTCCTTGTTATGGGGTTGCTTCTATTACATGCAATATTTAGTTCTAGTGGATTATGGTCTGACAATACCCTTGGAAGCTTTCTTACGGTGCATATATCCTTCAATGAATTAGAGATGAGCATATAATCAAGTCGCACCTGGCGTGAATGTGGGTGAGAAAAGTATGTAAATCCATGATTTCCAGGGTGGCTCAATTGCCATCCATCAGTCAGGCCACGTAAGATACAGAGATCATTCAACGCCCTAAAAACTTTAGGTTTCCTCACTTGGTATTTAAACTCGGGACCTAATGACCAATCCCCCGGTAGATGTAGGTTAAGGTCCCCACATATAATTAGGGGTAAAGGCCAATGTACCAGCTCGTTAGAAATACTCAGCAGAGTGTCTGGATCATCCCCCACATTCCCATATACTGTGCATATAGTCATTTTATTTTGCCCATTATTGTAATGACATTCCGTAATGGCCCATCTTCCAAATTTGTCTGATATTGATCTTATGAATTGAAGCCCCCCCCCTTCGCAAGAATAGCCACCCCTTTAGTTCATGCTCCCTGAGTGGAGGCGATTATGAGTTACCGCAGTGTTTTTAGCAAATACTGCTGTCCTCCCACTATGTGTGTCTCCTGTAAGCAAACTATGTTAGCCTCCGTTGCTTGCAGTCCCATAGCTACCGTCAGCTTCTTTTTTAAGTAATTGAGACCTCAGATATTCATCGATACAATTCTTAATCTAGCCATCCTATTTCTTGTTCCTTCTTCGTATCTTAACTGTTTCTGTGTTTTTGACCCCTAATCATATTTCTTACCATCTTTATACTATTGTGATTCATTTGCCCTGTTTCAGACCCTACTTCTACCCAATTTGTGTTTATCTTCCCTTGGTCTTCTCCCCCTCCCCTCCCAGCCCTCCGCCCCCCTCCCCCAATCCCCGCAACCCACCACCCTCCACCATTTTTGAAGCCGCAAGGTACAATGCTGAGTCTGTGTGATAGCGTCTGACCAACCTCACCCACACTCTACGCTCCTCCTTCACTCCTGTCTTGCCCTAGTACAGAAATACCCCATATTGATTCATAAGGGCAGCATACAAAAGAGAGAGAGAGGAATATATCATAGTTGTATGGCAAAAATGTTATGTCAATGTCAAGGTCTCATTTTTTGATTGCAGCACTTAAAATGATCCCTTAGACCCGTAAGTTTGTTAATTTCACAAATCAGCGAGAGAACAAAAAGAGACCCATACACATAAAGTGATTATTTCATCCCCCCCAAAATAATATCTTTAAGGGCCTGCTCAGCCTGTATCTCAGAGGAGAAAAACATAGTACGGCTCTTTGAAACAACTTTCATTTTAGCTGGATTTTGTAGGAAGGCAAGGGCTCCTGTATTCTGGAAGGGAGTAATCAGCTGCCGTAGCCTCCATCATCTTTCCACCGTGGCATGTGCAAAGTCTGGTTTTGCAAAGAAAGAGAATCCTTCCCAGACCATTTTTTTATTTGGTCGGGCCAAGTCATAGACCGCCTGTCGCAACAGAAAGTTACCAAAGAAAATCAAAATTACTCTAGGGAAGGCTTGTTCTTTGCGAGGCATTTTTGGGAGTGAGAGCGGAAATCTGTGCACTCGTTGTATATCCTTATCCCAATCCCACTGTACTAATTCTGGGAATGCATTTTTAAAGAATTTGATGACAAATGCCCTAATTTCGCTTCCTTCGCTATTTTCCGGAATCCCAAGGATACGGAGGTTATTCCGGCGGTATCGATTTTCTGCTTCTTCGAGCTTCCACATGATGTCGGTAACCGTTTTTTCTTGCCAAGTAACCTTTGTTTTCTGAGAGTCTACTGTGGTTTCCAATATTTCTGTTCGGGTCTCTACCATGGTCATTCTTTCGGCAATTTCCGTGCATGTTTTGCCGATTTTACGCATGGATCCTTGTAATTTCTCTGCTGCCACCCAGGAAACCCGGTTCTCTGACTTGACCTCATTGTGAAAGGTGCTCAAAGATTGTAATATTGTAGCTAGAGTAGACTCGGGAGCGTGCGCGAATTCCTTTCGTTTGTTCGCCCTTTCTAATGTATTGTCTACTGGCAGTAATTGTGCATCGGATTAGTCCCATCGGAGATCTGTCTCATCCTCGGTGTCAGTCTTCTGAGCCGTTTTCTTCCTATCAGAGGACCTTCTTTTCTTTTGGATTTTTTTCCCTTCATGCTGACTACTTGCGGAGGTATCTACTTCCTTGACCTCGCTACTGCAGCTATGTTGCTCCGAAGACTCCGAGCCAAGCGACTCCTCATTTAGGGAAAACAAGTTTTCCGTGGGGGTTGGAGACTGATACCCGTGTTCTGTGATATCTAGAAGGGCAGCTGCACCCTATGTAGATTGCTGCTTCGGCAGTATTTCCTCTCCCCCCGGGGCACCATCAATAATATCTTCTAGTGCTAGCTCAGGTATATTAACTGTGTCATTAATCAGTTTACTCTCTGGCCCCCCTCGCCTTTTCTCGTTGTTGACTCCCCCACATCGGTTCCTGACAGGACTGTTGTTTCGATGTTTGATCCCCAGGAGACACGCGCCTCCTCATTTGACACACAATTTTTGCACATCACATTTGTTTGTATTAGTTCATTTAAGTCATTTACGCCATTTGGTTCACTGCCCCCCAATCTTCTGGCAGTAACATCGGTCTTTATCAAGGGCTCTGACACACAGTCTATACCCCGGTCCGCGTTTTGTTTCTTAGAGAATATTTTGGGTATAATTGGTTGTCTCTTATCCCCAGCCGTTACAGCGCCCTTAACCTGTGGGAGTTTAGAGATCTTGCAGCCCAGGTCTTTTAAAGTCTTACCGGGGTTAGCTCCGGGCCTCTGCATCGCCTGTTCCACTTTCGTGGTGTCCTTCTTGGTCGATCGATTAGCTGTCGTGGGCTCGGGAGCAGTGGACCGGTTCTTGGGTCGAGCTCCTCCACGAACAGCTGCCATTGTGCACGCTTCCTCCCCCGGCACCTTCTCTTCAGTGTCAGGGATGCTTAGCAACCGGAGCCAGCTTCCTCGATTGACAGCTATGCTCTTGCCAGCAAAAGCAGTGAGTAGCAGTCTGGCTAGAGCCTCCCAACGTAATCCTTGACCCAGCCAGCAGCAAGTATCCAGGTCGCGATACTCCTCGATCTGCCGTCATTTTTCCGTATGTCGGCTGCGCCAGGGGCTATGATCCCAGTTGGAAGCACCCGGGTGCAGAACTCTGATGTGAGGACGCTTGGAGCTCTGGAGCAGCATAGAGGTGAGAGCCACAGGTCTTACTCAGCTGGTGTGGCGCCGCGGCCAGGGCGACTGACTCTGGAATCTGGGGATCACGGTTCGATCCCCGGCACCGGCGGCAGATTAGCCCAGCACCATGTGACTCTGGGCAATAGCTTGCTTAATCTTCCCGACGGCCCCCAGCGCCTAGAGACCCTAACGGGTGATTGTGTGCTTTACAAATGTGGATATTATTATTATTATTAGCTGCCATCTTGGCCTCCCATAATACGATACAGCCTTCAACCTTACCTCACTAGAGAATTTTGACTTCTATTTGAGACGAAGTCAGAAGCTGAACTCTTTAAATGGGATGCCTGCTTGGTGTCTCCTGCATCTGCTCTATTGTGGTCAGCCTAGAATTGTGCAAATATAATGTTCCAGTCAAATCTGAATAATGACTTCTGATTGGGGCTTTACTTTTTCTTTGAGCATTTTGCCTTAAAATATTAAAAATACAGATCTCCTGTTCCTCATATTGGATTTTAATAATTTGTGTGCCCTTATTTTAATTAAAAGCAAAGAAATTGGTTTTGGGATTTTTATTGTGCTCTGTTTAGACCTTTTAATTGTTTTGGTACTGCTAAACACTTTACACACTGTTCCCTAATTTAAGCACATCTACTCTGTGCATTAGCTACCAAGGTTTAAACCCAGGTTTATTCATTGAACTTGTGTGTTGGATGGACCTGACTAGATGTTGTACTTATTGCTTCAGAAGGACTTGTATCCTCCCCTACTAATAACCTATTTTCTTACAGTATCACTTTGCAAATATTTTATCTGACAATTTCTGGACACGATTCATTATTGATTTAACACACTTTTGTGGCTTAAATATTTCACTTCCAATGTTACTAATTTGTGAAAACAAACTACACCATTATGTGGCATTTTAGGCATGTTTCGTACTTGGGTTTTAATAACACTCTTTCAATTTGTTAAGTTCTGTTATGTTATATAAATTTATTGGACAATTTTCAATGATGTAACTGTATGAATTGAATAATCTTAAACAATTGATGAATAGTACATTTATACCCAAGAATTAATTTAAAAGGGTATATAGTCTGCTTTGAATAAAGAGCAGCTTTAACAAAACCGAGACCGAGTTTTCTTGTTGTTAATACCATCATATTCTGGCGAGAGCGCATTTCACGCGGCGCTTGTTTGTGGCAGCTCCTCTGTTTTAATCTACCTGTTTTGTCCATTTGCGTTATTATTTTTTTTCACTTACCCCCTGGTTTTAATCGCCTGGCTTCTCATACTCCCACCTCTGTCCTCTCACTCACACTGTAATCGTGGAAGCACCGCGCTTTGCGGGTCCCTTGCCCTGACTTGTGGCGGCCATCTTGGGTGAGTGGGGCAGCGCGTGTGTAAGTCCTTCCTCTACCTCGGTAGGAATGTATTTAGGTAGGCAGCTTTTGGCTGCACGCCCTATTCTGGCGAGAGCGCATTTCACGCGGCGCTTGTTTGTGGCAGCTCCTCTGTTTTAATCTACCTGTTTTGTCCATTTGCGTTATTATTTTTTTTCACTTACCCCCTGGTTTTAATCGCCTGGCTTCTCATACTCCCACCTTTGTCCTCTCACTCGCACTGTAATCGTGGAAGAACCGCGCTTTGCGGGTCCCTTGCCCTGACTTGTGGCGGCCATCTTGGGTGAGTGGGGCAGCGCGTGTGTAAGTCCTTCCTCTATCTCGGTAGGAAAGTATTTAGGTAGCCATGCTGACGCGCAGCGGGTACGCGCTGCGGGGACGCCGAACTGACGCCGGAGTTACGCCAGAGTTTAGCCCGTCTGTGCCCGTCCGGGCCCAGACGGGCTTAGGGCTGGTACCTATGCTAGATCCGTTGGAGTCACCACGTACGTGCATCAGGTATGGGAGGGAGGAACTCATGTCATGCCGGACTCTTCACCCGACTCTTTGTAAATTTGCCCAGGAAGGACCGCCACTGTTTCTGTCGTGTAGGGCTTGCAGTGTGGGTCAGAAGACGATCTCCGCTAAATCAGCGCTCTCCATCGCGCTGCTGAATTGTCGGTCGTTACCTAGCCACGCTATTGAGATTAATTCCCTCATATTGGACCACGAGCTGGATGTGTTATTTCTAACCGAGACCTGGATCTCCTCCAGCTCGGGTCCCGATATAGTTAGAGCACTCCCCCCTGGCTTTCTTATTTCGCATCAGGACAGGCCTGTAGGGAGGGGAGGAGGAGTTGCCATCCTCTATAGGGACTCATTAGTCTGTATGGTCCAGGAGGGAGGGGTGAGCGATTGTGAGAGCTATCAGTTCTCCCTTCGCCTATCCCCTACCGCATCTATGGCGGGTTTGCTCATCTATCGCCATCCGGGCGCCCTGGGAAATTTCCTTAATTCTTTCTTGGAAACCACTGCTCTTCTTGCCTCTTCCACGGGTAACTTCGTTACGTTAGGCGACTTTAACATCCACTTGGGCGACCCTCTCAATTCCCTGGGAGTGGATTTGCTAGGTGTTCTCAAAGTGTTTGGGATTCACCTGGCCAACTCGGGTGCTACTCATGAGAAAGGCCACTTGCTGGACCCTATATTCTCCAACTCGGAGGGCCTTAGAGCATTTCCATCGTTGGCTCTACCCTGGACAGACCACTTCTTGGTGCCTGCCCAGTGGCAGTTTGATATCTCAGCTGCGCCGGCCCCCAGGGCTTATGTCTTGGACAGAGCCTGGTCTAGGCTCCCAGTGAATACATGGGCGGCATATTTGGAGACGTCACGACCTCCCCCTGGGCCTAATCCGCTTGTGGCGGATGAGAACCTTAATACCTGGCTCACCAACTCATTGGATGCTCTCCTTCCCAAAAAAAACCAACTTACTAAGGGTAGGAGAGTAGGATCTGCACCCTGGTATACACCCGAACTGAGAACGTTAAGGAAGGGCTGCAAGAGGCTGGAGCGGTCCTGGAGGAAAGATTGGAGCGAAACGAGCCGTAGAGAATATCGGGCGGCTCTTAGTACCTACAAGTCTGCTATTCGGGTAGATTAAACTGATTCTTTACGGAGAGAATTGGCTCTGCGGCCAACTCCTCGAAGGAATCGTTTAGGGTCATTAAAGAACTTTTGAAAGCTCCCGAACCTCAGGTTACTCACGAGGACCCACGTGAGAAATGCTCAGAGCTGGCCACTTTCTTTAAAATCAAAATTGATAACATCCTTGCTTCCCTTCCCCGGCTAACCGAGGATGTTTCCTCGAGTGACAGTCCAGGGCCTCAGTCTAGGGTGCGACCTGTGGAGTTGGACTCTCTTGGTCCGGTCACTGTGGAAGAAGTTCTCACAGTTTTAACATCTATGAAAAGTGGCTCTCCGAAAGACCCTGCTCCCATGAAATACCTGAAGCAGGTAGCCCATACCATCGGCGGGCCTGTGACGGACCTTATAAATCTGTCTCTTGCCCAAGGAGTAGTACCCCCTAGCTGGAAAGGAGCGGTTGTGAAGGCTCTTTTAAAGAAGCCTAACTTGGATCCAGTCGACCTTGCCAATTTTAGGCCTATTTCCCTGCTCCCCGGCCTTAGCAAGGTGGCCGAGAAGCTGGTGAATAGTCGCCTTTCAGGCTTCCTGGAGTCTAACTCCCTTCTGGGTAATTCTCAAACTGGGTTCCGTCCCGGTCAGGGGACCGATACCGCCTTGCTGGCAGTCGTGGAGAATGCAAGGAGCATTTTGGACTCTGGGGGATCAGTGGCAGTGATCCTCCTGGACCTCAGTGCTGCCTTTGACACCGTTGACCATCAGGTGCTTCTCCGATGGCTGTCAGGGGTGGGGGTCTCCGGGATGGCCCTCAAGTGGTTCGTCTCCTTTTTGGAAGGCCGGTCATTTGAGGTATGGGAAGGCCCCGAGAAATCATCCTCAGTACCTCTCCAGTGCGGTGTGCCACAGGGCTCTTCGTTGAGCCCTACCTTATTTAACATTTACATGGCCCCTCTGGAGAGTGTGGTACTGCCTCTGGGTATTAAGATCATCAGCTATGCTGATGATACCCAGCTGGTAGTAGGTCTCCCACAAGTGACTCACCATCCCGACCGGTTGCACACATGCCTGGAGAAGATCTTTACATGGATGAGTAGCTCAGCCCTCAAGCTTAACGGCTCTAAGACGCAACTGATGCTGCTGGGGAACTCTTCGCCTTTTTTATCTCCTAGCAGCTGGCCCAGTTGTTTGGGACCTGTGCCCACCCCCAAGCAGGAGATCAAGAGCCTCGGGGTCTGGCTCGAGCAGGACCTTTCCTTTAAAACACACGCGAAAAAGATCTCAGGCGTGTGTTTTGGCCTGCTCCGTTCTGCCCGGAAGATCTTACCTCTCCTTCCAGCAGCCTCTAGGAGGTTACTCATTCAGGGGCTTATCATCTCGCGGTTGGACTTTAGTAATGCCCTATTTTTGGGTGCCCCAGAATGTACACTAAATAAACTGCAGCAAGTGCAGAATGCGGCCGCCAGGCTCCTGACGGACCTCCCTAGGCGTCAGTCTGCTCGCCCCGCCCTAAAGGCGTTACATTGGCTCCCCGTCAGAGAGAGGGTCAAATTTAAGGCCCTTTGCATAGCCCACAAACTTCTACAGGGGAAAGGGCCACCTATCCTTGAGGATATGGTCCAATCTTATAAGGCCCCCCACTCTCTCCGCTCTGACCATCAACATCTGCTGCAGGTCACGAGGGTGAGGAAAGAAAGAACTGGCGGAAGAAGATTTTCCATAAGGGTGGCCACCCTGTGGAATTCCCTCCCTCTGTACTTGCGCTCGGAAGCAAGTTTTTTACGGTTTCGTAAACTCCTGAAAACTTGTTTGTTTCCTGCCTGATTTCTTGTGCTGGTGTGACGTTGCTCTGCTCTGGATGAGCGCGGGGATGCCTAATGGTAACCAGGCGCTATATTAAAATTCATAATAATAATAATATTGTCCTACTCGGTCCCGTAAGGACAAAACCCCTCTCTCTTTTAAAGTTTATATAAATTTATAGAGCACAGCAGTTACCCAAAGCTTTCCTGGCGCTTAGCTCAAGGAAATCAGTTAAGCAACTAATATGAAGTGCCAGAATTGTATCTAGTTGTTAAAGAGCCGAGATTTCAGTACTTTCCTAAAAGACAGCTAGTTACGGAGACGATCATATGTGATAAGGAAGTTCTTTCCATGCCCTTGTCATGCAGGTAACAACATGTTTGCCGCCCCAGTTAGCTCTCTTTAATCTAGGTACCTCCACCGTCTTTGTTTCTAGGGAGTATTAGGGGTATAACATTAGGGGTGTACCATCTAAAACACTGCCTGAGATGGCATGGTCCACAATCATGAAGAGCCTCAAAGGCAGTACAAAGGGCTTTAAATCTAAAACATTGCCTGAATGGCAGCCAGAGGAGCCTCCTGACTTCACTTTTTTGGATCTGATTTGGATCACTGAGAGAATATTGGAAACATAAATATCTTGTGGACAGAATATTGTATCAAAACTATTGAGGATCAAAATATTGAGAATGTTAGTGCATCTAAGTTAGTAAAGATGTATTATTCTTAATTCCAAATCTACATACCTTAAATATATATATATCATCAAGGTACATATATGCTTAGATATCTATAGTAAAACTTTGCTTACCTATACAGAATTACCCTCATATTATTTCGTCCTCAATAATGTTGACAAGAACTTTTGTCTACACAATATTTTATCTCTCATATTTTGTATGCATAACTTCAATTAACATCTAGTGTGATATAGGTCTAATATATGATACTTGTTAATTGCATATGATGTTCAATGGAGAACCCACAGTCATGGTGACTGAATCAAAACCTAAAAAAATGCTGAAATATGTCATTTATGCCTCACTATATAAAGCATATCTTGCACCCCGCCACCCAAATAGGCTCACCATAATTATACCAACAACCAACAGTGCTAAACATAAAATCATGAAATAATAACACATACCCAAACCAAGAAATGGCACTCTGTTCATAATGACATAATTAATAATGTTAATGGCAACTTGTAAGGTAATGTCACTAGTGATATATTCCCTGTCTTATGTAATAGGACCAATCATGTCATGCCTGAGGTCATTAGCAGTCAATTTTGACAGCACTTTATTGTCCTTATCATAATGATGTCAGTTATGGTTAGGGTAGTGGGTAATATCTGTTGACGATAACTGGTGCAGGGCTTGGTTTCTGCAAGGCCACCATGTGTCCAACTCTTGCCAGGGTGACATTCAGTTAGGCATGGCTGAGGTAGAATGCGGGCCCTTTCCTACAGCCAACCTTTTTAACCAACCACCTTGTATCACAGCAGTTGCACACAGGGCCCTGTGCCTAATGTCCATGCATCAAAACGGTGGGACATAAGCTTTGCATCCAACTGCCATGCATCTTATCAAGTTATGCACCCATTTACAAACTTGATGAATTAAAACCCCCATTAATTTTATTATTGAAATGTATGATTTTTTGAAACTCTAGTTACAATTTCCACATTTCTATTTATTAACAAACCAGTTATTTTGGAAAGAAGGGGCCAGACTTACAAGCCCCTGGCGCCACGTTTACGCTGCCTTGCGTCACGCAACAGCGGCGTAAATGTGGCGCATCCCTGCGAGGCATTTACAACATGACGCATCTAGGGAGATGCGTCACGTTATAAAGCCCAGCGCCACAATGGGGCGTTCCCTCGCAGGGTGGGCGTTCCGGCGCCTGTGTGCCTCGTAAAAGTGCCTGCGTGAAATCTACAAGATTTCACGCAGGCACTTCTGCGACGCTGCTATGTCAATTCCTTACGCCTGCTTGAAGCAGGCATAAGAACTGACGCAGCATGTTAAGTATTGGGAGGCCCTGAGCATTGCTGGAGTTGCGTCGTGCTTGCGACGTGACTCCAGCAATGCGCCGCCCGTACACCACATGATGCGTCACGCATCTGCCCTTCCTTGCACCATGGTGCGTCGCATTGTAAATGCGGCGCATCTGTGATGGCGCAAGGAAGGAATTGCATGACGCATCGGTTCTGGCGCATCCCTGCTGATTTGCAGAGATGTGCCAGAAGACATAAATATGCCCCCATGTTTTTATTTTGCCCCAGTGATCAACCTTTGCCTTTCTTCTTGAAACCTCACTCTCCTTGCAATCTAATTATGCTCACTATTGTGCATTATATGGGTTTTCACATGTTTGAATTTGAAAAATGTATAAAATCACAAAAAATCATCAGCTGAGGACAATGGATCCCTGGCTGCATATTCAAGAAGTGTTTGAAATTTGAGAGATCTCAGCCTCTAAATGCATTTTTTGTAAGATTTCATTTTCAACAATGGGCCCTTGTCTAACCCATTTTGTGACCTAGAACTGGATGCCGTGTCTTGCATTTGCTCTGTGATTTTTTCCCATGGTGGAAAACTTACACCTTTGGATATATTTGCATATTTTAAGATGATAGAAAAAAACAATTCCAGCCTTATATGAGCCAATCACTTTTCATGTAAAAAATTTTTTTTTATCAGAAGCTCTACTCACCTTCTGCTGCAGTTGATACAGGAAACGTATTTCAATATATTACTGAGAGTAATCTCTCGGCTCTGAGGGAGGATGAGGCAGCTTTATTAGATAATACTATTTCGGTTGAAGAATTAGGAATAGCTATTTCCTCATTACCTTCAGGCAAAGCCGCAGGAGTAGATTCTCTACCAATTGAATTTTATAAGGTGTTTAAAAACATTTTGCTACCACAATTCTACGTAGTTGTCGAACATATTGGCATAGATAATAAGATACCAGAGTCATGGAACATGACCCAGATTGTTTTTTTTCTTTAAAAGGGCAAAACCCCTACTGACTGTGGATCATACCGATCCATCTCCCTCATAAATACAGATACAAAGATTTTTTCAAAGATTCTTGCTAATCGTCTTGCCCCAATGATGGCAGGTCTGGTATCCGATATTCAACATGGCTTCATACCAGGCAGAGATACTACATCTCACGTTAATATGGTGATTGGGGCATTTGATTATGCAGAAAAAGAGGGGGTGGGTCTTGGTATGATTCTTTTAGATGCCGAAAAGGCTTTTGACAAGGTCGGGTGGTAATTTCTATGGGCTACACTAAGTGCATTCGGCCTTGGGAGACAGTTTAGACAATGGGTCCGTGCCTTATATTGCAAACCTAGAGCTAAGCTTTCATACTCTGGTGCATACTCTATACCATTTGATATCTTATGCGGTACAAGACAGGGCTGCCCTCTTTCAGCGCTGTTATTCGCCCTTTATATAGAGCCATTTATACGTGCTTTACAAGTTGATAAAACATTAAATCATTAAAAACTACTTTCAGTAGCCTAAAAATAACACCATACGTGAATGATATGGCAATCTTTTCCACAAACCCTGTAGAAGCTGTTCCAGCTATGAGAGAGCAGTAACTAAATTCTGACTAGTTTCAGGCTATAAATTAAATATTAACAAGATACAGGTGCTTCTTAATTTTGAATCCAGCCCTACAATTTAGGGGAGCTGTACTTCAGCTAAGTATATGGGGGTTAAATTTTCCGCTAAAATAGATCAAATAATATCTTTAAATTATACTTCTCTATTAACCGAAACTGCCAACATTTTAAAAGAATGGCTTAAACTCCCTATAGGGCTCATGGGGAGACATAATTTAATTAAGATGAAAATACTCCCCAATCTTCTATATCTGTTTAGGTCTATTCCTTTACATCTTTCTAATATATATTTTTTTAAACTGGACGGATTTCTGAGCAGTTTTATCTGGGGCTTTAAGAAGGCTCGCCGGGCTATTGACTTGCTCAAATTACCCTATAAACAAGGGGGTCTCAGAGTACCAGATTTTAGATTTTATTTCTGGTCATCGTTTGCCGGGCGTTTTCACATTCTGTTAGGAATTGATCAGAGGGATTCTTTATATCGACTGATCTTGGGGGACGAACGTTCATTTTTTTATATCGTATTAACAATCCGAATTACTTTAAACACGTTACATTCAAGACCATTAGAGACTGTGTTTTATTATGACTGGCTATGGCTGCCAAAAGTACTTCATCAGTAATTCACACTAAGTTTCCAATGCTACCAGATATTTTTCAGGATTACAGAGGTAGATTGTGGTCTAAGTATGGGATCCTACATCTGGGGGATATGCACGATGTTGGAGGAATTAAATCATTTGAAGTTTTACAACTCCAATGTAAACTGCCTACTAACCTCCTATTTAAATATGTACAGATAAGGGATTATTTTCAGAAAAATGTTGACCCTAATTTTATCACAAAATCTTCAGTTTGGGATCTTCTTTATGAATAGAAAACTGAATCTCTTATAGGTCATATGTATAAGTTGCTGACCAGTTTTAAAGCCGATGGCTGTAAAAAGCTAGCATTACAATGGAGTCAAACGCTAAACTTGGCAATAACATCTGGTATGGTTGCACAGGCTTTGGGCAATATAGGTGATTCAGTCCACTCTGTGAGTCTGCAACTACAACAATTTTGTACAATTGGTATGGTGTACTATACAACTGAAAGGATTAGTAGATGGGCAAGAGGTAATAATGGAGGAAAAAAGACATACAGCCTGATTCATGAAGCAAAATTGCACTCACAAAGGGCAAGATTCTCAGAATCTTGCCTTTTGCGAGTGCAATTTTGGCATTTGGGATTCACAATCCCAAATGCAAAAATCGCTAATGAGGAATTAGCAAATATGCGAGGATTAGCATTTAAGGAATCTCTATTAGAGATTCCTTAAATGCTATTCATGACACTTGCAAAAATTGCGATTTAGCAAAATTGGGCCGCTATTTACCGAGAGGTCAGACCTCTCGGTAAATAGCAAAAACATAGAAAAATGCTTTTAAAAGCATTTTTCTAAGTTGCATGTTGCACACACACATGTCCTTTGGACATGTGTGTGCGCAACACCTGTTCAAATGTGCATTTTAGGGGTGCTACAGGGTGTCCTTTGGACACCCCTGGCACCCTTAAAATCGCTATCTGATTTGCGAGTAGCAAATTGCTACTCGCAAATAAGGGATACTCCCCATTCATTCCTATGGGCCTTTTGGCCCATAGGAATGAATGGGAGTTATTCCTTTTTTTGCGAGTAGCAAATTGCTACTCGCAAATAGAGAACATGTAGGAATCGCTATTGATTTAGCAATTCCTACATGAATGCCGTTTTGCGTGTCCTCAATAGCGAGTCGCTATGATTCGCTATTAGGGCCACGCAAAACGGCCCTTACATGAATCAGGCTGTAAATGCCCTAAATGCGGGACCTACGCCACAAATCTAATACATATGTTTATAGATTGTCCAAAATTACAACTCTGTAGGCAGAAAATTAGCTTAGTGTTTTATAGTAAACTTGGAATAGGATCTACATTTACTACTGTAGAAATCATGTTAGGGTATAAGGTAGATAACCCTGCTGTAGCACGGCTATTTACCATCATGATGGTAGCAGCAAGGCTGGCAATTGCTTGGATGTGGGTTTCTCCGTTACCACCAACAATTTATCACTTGTGGTTTATTATTAAAGTGACTTATGGCATGGAAATTGCCCTGGCTAAAGCTAGGGGTACAGCCTCTATGGTCAAGAATATGGGGCCCTATGGATCTTACGATTTAGGTTATTGCTGATTAATAAGGAAAGCAATATGATTTAAGAATTGGAATGCCCCAGATCAGGTTGATTACCTCCTTATGAAGATCATGATTACTCTTTCTTATATCTTGATATATTAAAATTAATTTTGTTTTTTATTCTAATTGATGTTTTATGTATACAATTGAATTTATGTTACGAATTATTGTATATTACCCTTATGTGATGTCAATAAAAAAACATTTAAAAAAATCTAAATGTTATTGACACAATTCATGAGTTTTATGCTCCTAGGTTGAATGGCCAAGTCATCTTTAAACCTAAAACTTAAATGCCTGCCCAACAACTTTTTTATTGCAACTGTCTGAAAACTACTGTGCTGATTTGCACCAGACCATAAAATGAACCATTCTGAGTAAAAAAAGACCTGCAATGGGACCTACAACAGGAAATGAGTTTATGCTACTTTTTTAGCATTTTTATTTCTGGGTGGATTGGCCCTGTTGATGGAGGCCTCCCTTTTCCTGTGAGTGCCATAACAAAACAGGGCTTCAAACTTGATAAAGAACTCTCAGTTAAATAGCAAGTAAACTCAGTGGTATCAGTCTACTACTATGAATTGAAGCTCCTAATGAAAAGTTTGAGATTAATTTCTCATGAACAAAAAGCTATGATGGCGTGAGCATCCATTCGTTCAAGGCAGGACTACGTCAACCTCTGACATCTTGGTATCCCTGTAAATCTATTGGTTAGATTGTAGTTTCTCCAGAATACAGCTGTCAGATTTGTTCTTGGTCTGCCTCAGTTTGATCAACTCATGCAGGCGAAGCATAAACTGCACTGGCTGTCAGCGGAACATACACTGTACATCAAATACATTGAGTCCTGTTCGGTACAGGGGTCCCTGTAATCAAAGTCTGTACTACTTAAATTTACCCAGGCACATTTCCTTTGATCAGTCACTCAGACACTGGCCTTGATCCCGGATTTCAGATAAACCAATTTTAAAGTGGAATGTTATTAAGTGATGGTCTCTAAACAAGGGAATCAACTGCCTGATGATCTGTGCACCATCTCTATTCTTACAGTCCTGGATGCATTGGTTCTCCTTTCTTTTGTATTTATTTTAGCACACAATACCTATTGGGCGCATATTGAGATCATAAATTCGGTATGCCAAAAATTAGTGAGGGCATATTCATCAAACGACTCCAAAGTTATAAACAAACCCAAAAATGAATTTTTGATACAATGTACAATAGAAACATAACTACAGGTTATATATCCGTCCATCAGTCCTTCCGTGTCTGTCTGTCTGTCTATCTGTCTATCTGTCTATCTGTCTCTCTGTCTATTTGCCTTTGAAATCTTAAAAGGTTAAATAATAGCACATAAGATATACAGATAAACATTTTTAACTAGAAGATCTGGTGTGGGTTTGTGCTTTTTACTGACATATAAAAGTTGGAAAATATGATAGAATTCCAGCATACTAACGTGAACAATGGCAGGACGGATCTAAACAAAAACATTCAAAATTAAAAGATAATATGAACATTTTAGCAGATTCCAAACTAGACATATGAGTGAAGGCAAGCATTCTGAAAGATTTGTCGGTTTATATGTGCATCAATTTCCTGGAAATAGTATATTGATAAAAGTGTGCTAAATGTTGTGTAGCAAACTGTGATACGTTGGGTTATTGGTTGACTGGAGTGTGAGCCCTGGTCAAGCAATAGTCATAATCACTTGCAGTATGAACCAGAAATTGTCACTAAATTAACCTGTGCTTAATCCTGGGTAGCTTTGTACAAGAAACAGTATTAACTTAGAGGCAATGTGTAATGCAGCACACAAACAAGAATAAAAGTGAAAACACAACACAAGAAAAAGCCCAAACCAATTTAGAACAAGCATCGGCATTGCCAATAGTTCTCACCTTTGGGACCTTATAAGTGTTTAGAGATTCAGCATGTTATCGTGAGAGCTGTCTACCGGAAATTGAGGAGATATGCATTTACTAGACACTTGGTTATACAATGTGATTCAGGAATACATGCTTGCCTCAGGACACATTTATGGACATATTTCAAGCATTTTAATGCACAGACAGAAAGACAAATGCCTTGATGGAATTCAACAGCACTATAACATTCTGTGTGTGACTGAATCACTTAAGTATTGAACAGCATATGAAAAAAGTATAGAAGTACTTTATAATGGTGTAGACATCACATCCCTCCTACCCCAGGCCTCTATTCTCCAGAGTTTTCCATTTAAAAAAACTGCTTGCATCATCCATTTGACAGCAAGCCCCCAGCCCCACCCTCTGTCCCAGCCCCCTGGTTGTGGTAGCACTGGACATAGCAACAAGAATAAAATGCTCCCATTTCTCAGGTAAAGGGGAAATAATTAATAAATTGGGATGGTGTTGGCATCACTTAATCTCTGTGCACCTAAACACAAAAAAAAACCTTGCCTGATAGAGCGTGAACTAAGCTGACCCAAAAGTATTGGATTAAAGTGCTTAAATACTTTTGGGTCAGTTGAATGTGTGCTCTATAAAAATGACCCCAAAAATGTTTCTGACCTTGTGTAATGTAATTAATACTCATGCAAATTGATCCACCACTTTCGGATCACTTGAGTTCACATTATATAATAAAAAATGTCTCACAGTCACTGAGGGTCTGCGGTGAATGTGCTTTGAAATTAGAGCTCTGAGAGGTTGAGGACGATAGGAAGAGGCAGTGGGGAGGGCATTCAGGGACATGGGAGGAGGAGGGGGGGACGAATGCTTCTCCCATTTGTCACAGAGTGGGTAAATAAAGAATAAACAGGGGTGGCATTGGCATCACTTAATCTCCTCCCACCTAAAACAAGAACATTAACCAGACCTTGTTAAATGTAACTTCCGCTTTTATAAAGCACTTCAATGCCCTTGGGTCTGTTAAGTTTGACCTCTATAAAAATGCCTCCAAAAATGAATCTGATATAGTGTAATGTAACTAGCACTCATGTAAAGTGTTCCAACACCTTTGGGTTGCTCGAGTTCACCTTATATAAACACGCTTCAGAGAAAATGCGACAGGAATTGCCCAAGCCTTGCCTTTAACTGTGCTGTAAGGTTGAGCTGCTGAAGGTCCATTGACAGAGGCTAGCTAAAGCAACAAGCAGCGAAGCAGGAGGTGATTGAGGAAAAATCATTGCACTTTGAAGTCAGAGAAAATTAAAAAGCCAATTTTAAAAACAGTGAATGAAGCATCTGGCATTTCATCTTGGTATTTGAATGGGATGTGCAGATTAAGTGGCGGATGCCATAGCAAAACTGTTGAAGATGGGCAAACAGTCACACGAGCAGGAATAAATTAAAAAATAGTCTACCAAATAAACACATAAATACAGATGCATAATGATAACAGTAACTGGGTGGTGCTCTGTGGGATGAAACCAAAGACAAAAAGGAGGCAAAAAAGGAAGTACTAACCTCTACCAAGCATCTTTGAACGACAATCGAAGGGATGGATAAAAATGCAATGGGCAGGCTGTTCATCCACAGAGTGAATACTGCATGTCTCAAAGAGACAGCTCATGTACTGCCTAGGCGCACACTAAAAATAGAGAACATTTTAATAGCTTATTTGACACCAAAATGACACAAATCCAATAAGTAGAAATATTTTGTAAAAACTAGCCCTAAAAGAACAAAGCGTCAACCACGATCATCGAGTTTCACAAAACCAGGTCAAACTCTTAAAAATATGGCCTACCGTGATGTAGCACAGTTTGGGCCCAGTTAGCGCTTACCTCTAGACTTAGAAAAATGTCTGCGAAAAATATCTTGGGACGTAAAGTTCAGTGGGGCAAGGCTGTAGGTGGTGGCTGAGGAGGAAGCATTGTCCGCTGAAGATTTCTATGTTTGGACTTAGCCTCTGAAATGGAAGTCAAAAATCTGCAGTGAGATGAGGCAGAGGGCTGTAGCGAAGACAATTCCACAAGATCGGATACTCCTTTGGTGAAGGACTACTGAAACGGATTTGCTGCAGAAGAGAAGAACATAGCGGGAAAAGCTGCAAAGTCAATCAGACCAGCAATGCTATTTGGGCGGATAGGCAAGTAGGTTGGACTGGTGGGACACCACTGAGGGGTTCAGGACTCGCTCAGGCTGGGTTCAGGTGTAGGTTCAAGATGGTAGGAGCCTTTTTTGTCCCTGTGGATCTAAATAGGTGACCAGTAAATCAGCCCTTGGAAACCTATGGTAGTATTGGGTTTAGATGCAGGGCTAAACAGCAAGCCTGGCTTCTGAGGGTTGACAACAAGCTCCAGACAGCAAAGCAGTTCATTCATGTGCAGCAACTGTCTTTCAGAGTGCACAGCAGGTCACAGCTGCAGGCAGTCCTCTGAGAGTCCCTCCACAGGTCCAGCTGTAAACTCAAGAGTTGGTCTGAAGGGCCTTATTTTATATCCTGGTGCTCTTCCTCTGCAAGGTGTGAGAAGCTTCTAAAAGGCTTCTTTGATGTGCATGGAATTTCCTGACTCCCCTGCCCTGGCATCAAGCTGCCTGCAGTGACAATGTGGATCTGTTTGTTCCTTTGTGTTCAGGCAGAGCATACCCTACTCAGCAGTAATTGGGGCTGTGCTCAGCTCAGCCCCCATCATCCTGCCTGGTAAATGGCACATTGAGTCACCACTAATTCCTCTATTGCCTGACTATCAAGGAGGACTTAACAAATTCTGTCATCTGCACCCAGTTATGTCATTCATGTGACTCAAAACAGGCTAAGGGCAGTAAGATACCAACTTTCTAAAAGTGTCATTTTCAAAATTGTAATGAAAAATCTGACTTTACCATCCAAGATGTTTCATGATTTAAATGTCATAGATAACAAACATGACCTAGCTACATGCTCCCGATTTGAAATTCCAGCTAATTAAATGTAATAAGGAATCAGCGATGTTATCCTATGGGAGGGGTAGGCCTCACAGTAGTAGAATAGATTTAGGAGTTTTTCACCACCAGGACATTTAAAACTCAGACATTCATGTTCAATCATTTAATCATAATGTACCCTGTCTACTAGACACCATCTCACCGGACGTCGCCTTCCTAACAGAAACTTGGATGAATACCTCTTCAGCCCCAGACATCACCATTGCCATCCCGGAAGGATACAAGATCATCCGCATGGACCGCATCAAGCAAACAGGAGGAGGCATCGCTATCGTCCATAAAAACTCCATCCGCATCTCAACCAGCTCAGACGTCAAACTTGCCAGCGCCGAACACCTCCACTTCCAGATCCACACCGACCCCAAGACCACACTCAGAGGCACCCTCCTCTACCGGCCTCCAGGACCCCGTGCACAATTCAGTGACGACATCACTGACTTTATCACCCCACACGCCCTCCCCTCCGAGGACTACATTCTATTGGGAGACCTCAATTTTCACCTGGAAAAGAGCAACGACAGCAGCGCCACCACCCTTCTGGAAAATCTCGCCAACCTCGGACTCAAACAACTTGTCACTACCCCCACCCACATTGCAGGTCACACACTCGACCCCATCTTCACCTCCAGCCAACATGTCTCATTCAGTCACACCACAGCTCTTCATTGGACAGACCACAGCTGCGTTCACTTTATCTACAATAAGACCACAACCCACAACCATCCTCAACCCACCCTGCGAAGAAACTAGAACAAAATCACCATCGACCAGATCTCTTCATCGCTTCTTCTAAACCCCCCCGCCCACTCCTCAAACCCTGACCAAGCAGCCATTAACCTCACCCAATGGCTATCCAACAGCGCCGACATCCTAGCACCGTTGAAAAAACGTCAAATCAAACTAGGCAGCAAAAACGCCTCCTGGTTCAACGATGATCTTAAGAAATCTAAGAAACTCTGTCGCTCCCTCGAGAAGGCCTGGAAAAAAGACCCAAACACCAGCACCAGGGACGCCTTCAAAAACGCCACCCGCACACACCACCAACTAATCCGGTCTGCCAAGAAAGCCGCATTCAAAGACCGACTAGATAACAACGCCCACAACAGCAAGGAATTATTCAACATCGTCAAAGAATTTACCAACCCATCAGCCAACTCCAACGACATCACCCCCTCCCAAGCCCTCTGCGACTCCCTAGCCTCCTTCTTCCACAACAAAATTGCAGACATCCACAACAGCTTCGACAACCGACCCGGAGACCAACCCACCCAACCTTCTGCAGGACCTTCACCCCCCCTGAACATCCTTAATGACTGGAACCCAATCTCCACTGAGGACACCATCCGCCTGATGAACTCCATCCACTCAGGATCCCCAACTGACCCATGCCCTCACCACATCTTCAACAAAGCAGACTCCATCATAGCACCACACCTCCGAGATGTCATCAACTGCTCCCTCAACTCCGCCACCTTCCCGGAAAGCTGGAAACACGCTGAACTCAGCGCCCTTTTGAAAAAACCCACAGCTGACCCCACCGAACTCAAAAACTACCGCCCCATCTCGCTCCTTCCATTTCCGGCCAAAGTCATCGAGAAAGCTGTCAACAACCAGCTCGCCGCCTTCCTCGAAACCAACAAATCCCTCGACTCCTCTCAGTCCGGCTTCCGAGCCAAACACAGCACTGAGACCGCACTTATCGCAGCAACAGACGACATTCGAACGCTACTGGACAACGGAGACACAGTCGCCCTCATCCTCCTTGACCTCTCCGCAGCCTTCGACACAGTCTGCCATAGCACCCTGTTACAACGCCTCAGAAACATCGGAATACAAGGAAAAGCATTGGAATGGATCACCTCATTCCTCAACGGAAGAACCCAGAGAGTCCGCCTCCCACCATTCAAATCTGAGGCCTCTGAAGTCATCTGCGGCGTGCCACAAGGATCGTCACTCAGCCCCACCCTCTTCAACATTTACATGAGCCCCCTGGCGGCCATCGCTCGCCAACACAATCTCAACATCATCTCCTACGCTGACGACACTCAACTGATCCTCTCACTCACCAAAGACCCTAACACCGCCAAAACCAACTTACACAAAGGAATGAAAGAAGTAGCCGAGTGGATGAAGCACAGCCGCCTGAAACTTAACTCAGACAAAACAGAAGTCCTCATCTTAGGCACCTCCCCCTCCACCTGGGATGACTCTTGGTGGCCAGAGGCCCTTGGAAAAGCACCCATCCCGACGGACCACGCACGGAACCTGGGCGTTATCCTGGACTCCTCACTCTCGATGACCAGACAAGTCAACGCCGTTTCATCATCTTGCTTCAACATTCTTCGCATGCTCAAAAAAACATTTCGCTGGATCCCCACTGAAACTAGAAAAACGGTCACCCACGCACTGGTCACGAGCCGTCTGGACTACGGAAACACCCTATACGCCGGGACCACCGCGAAACTCCAGAAAAAACTCCAACGCATCCAGAACGCTTCAGCCAGGCTCATACTAGACATCCCGCGCAAAGAACACATCTCTGGTCACCTGAAAAACCTCCACTGGCTCCCCGTAAATAAAAGGATCACTTTCCGCCTCCTAACCCACGCACACAAAGCACTTTACGAACTTGGACCCGAATGCCTCAACACACGACTGTCCTTCTACATCCCCTCCCGTCAGCTACGATCCTCCAACCAAGCCCTTGCCACTGTACCTCGCATCAACAAAGCCACCATGGGAGGTAGATCCTTCTCCTACCTGGCAGCTAAAACCTGGAACTCACTTCCCACTCACCTTCGCCTTACTCAGAACCACCTAGCATTCAGAAAGCAACTTAAAACTTGGATATTCGATAAGTAATTCCCATCCATTCCTCAAGCGCCTTGAGACCCTATTGGTATGTAGCGCGCTATATAAATCCTTTGACTTGACTTGACTCCTTGGGCTCCCTAGGGCTAACTTTGGGGTGACTTATTTGCAATAAAAGGGGATTTTAAGGCTTGACAATGGGATTATATTAAAACTGTATTTAGTATGAGGTGGCAGGCCTGGGACATGTTTTAAGGTGCTACCTAAGTGGGTGGCAGAATAAGTGCTGCAGGCCCACTGGCAGCATGTTATTTAATTGCCCTGGGTAAATTATATACTGCTCTTCCTGGGATTTATAAGTAAATTAAACATGGTGTAAGCCAATCAAACTGTGCTTAGGGGAGTGGGCACATGCACTTTAGCACTGGTTAGCAGTGGTACAGTACACATAAAACCCTGGGCGTAGTGGGGGTAACGGGGCTACGCTGAGGGCCACAGAGTTGAGAACAGACTCAGTGAAACTCAATGGAGCTCCGCTATGACACCCTATGACCATATGACCATAGAAAACCAAGACAGCATAGTTTCAGTGCTCTTCCATGAAAAAGGGAAATCCTTGCTATGTTAGGTTGTCTCTAACATAAATAAAGGCACTGCTCTGCTCAAAGACCTTCTGACACTTTACTGACAAACCTGAATGCCTGCTTAAGAGAACAAAAACACAAATAAAGAAAAATATATAGCCCTTATGCATTTGGTCATAATAGCCGTTGAGGGCCCTCTACCCAAGTTATAGGCCAGACTCACTAACTAACAACTGCAATACATAGCTTGAGTTATGACAAGCCCACAGAATCCTCACCGATTCTCACCTCATCAAAACATGGTTTAAGTTAATCATGTCGGTCGTCCTATCAGGACCATCTCGCGTCAGAGATCAGAGATAGAGATACGCGAACAGGATATCCGCCTTTAAATACCGCATCCACCAATGTTAAGTCAGTCACTATTTGGACACAAACATAGGACTATACCCCGCGGCCATCTTAGGGAGAAGAAACAACGATGTTACATAGCAAGGATAAACCCGTTATCGCATAGCGGCTTAAACAGTACTGTTAAATCAATCCCTAGGAAAACACAAGCATAAGGCTATATTCAATAGCCATCTTAAGTAACATATAATAAAAAGGTTCACATAACGACTTAGACAGCACTATAAGATCGATCTCTATATAACCACAAACATAGGACTATCCCAAGCGGCCATCTTAAGTGGATAATTCACCAATATTAAGTAACACACAATGAAAAAATTCACATCGTGACTTAAATAACAAAAGATAATAAGGGTGAGTAGATAATCAAACCACCTCCTCGATTCAATAATGACCCTGAACGGCACCTAAAGTACCTTCTCAATTCAATAATAACGCTGAACGGCACCGAAGTAACTGCACTTTTCGATAGAATAATATTTAATATATGCCAAAAAGACGAAACTCACATCATGATCATATTGTGCACATTGATAACTCTTTGCAGTACAGCTGTTATTAAATAGTACAGGGACATATGTTATATGTGTTATTTGTTATATGTGTTATTTATGAGTTTCCCTAGGTTAATTTCAAATAAGATGCAAGGAGCCAATATTGACAATCCTGCACCGGTAGGAAACATGTAAATAAAGCAATACTGTTTATCATATTCTGCCAGAACCACCCGCAATATATTTTTGGGGTAATCATTTGGTGACATACCAGGCAATTTCTTCATTGAGACCCTTGCGAACACAGTCAAGGTTAAGATCACCAAGGAGGTGCCACAGGGCTCCTGTTTGAGCCCGACCCTTTATTATTATTATTTATTTATTTTTTACACTTGTACTGCGCAACAGCTACCCGAAAAAACCCTTTTTAACATCTACGTGGCCCCCCTGGCAAATATTATGAGAGCCTTTGGTTTCTGTCCAGTGTCATATGCTGATGACACCCAGCTGCTTTTCCCATTTAAATCTCTGACCTCGGAGGTTAAGCGATCTTTCTCCGAAGGGATGAAAGCGGTATCCCAGTGGATGTCTTCCAACTTTCTTCAGTGTAATGTTGGTAAGACTGAGGTTATGCTTTTCGGTGAGGCCAAGATACTATGGTCCCTTGACTGGTGGCCACTAAATCTGGGACCAGTTCCTGAAGCAAAGCAAGTAATCAAGAACCTTGGGGTCCGCCTTGAACAGGAGTTATCCTTGAAACAACATGGAAACTACACAGTGGGGTCCTGTTTTCATATGATAGGACTCCTTCGTAAGGTATTTTCCGCTCCTCCCTGACTCCACTAGAAAAACTCTGGTCCAGACCTTAGTGCTCAGTCGGCTCGATTATTGCAATGGCCTTCTGGCATCTGCAAATGAAGAGGTACTGGACCGACTTCAAGTGATACAGAACACTGCAGCCAGGTTGGTCCTCAATGCTCCTCCCAGATCCCCGTCTAAACCTCTGCTAGGAAAACTCCACTGGTTATCTGTCTGCCAAAGAGTGAATTTCAAGATATGCTGTATAGCACATAAGGGACTACATGACTTAGGACCCTCTTATCTGGCAGAGAAATTTGTTCCATATGTCCCCACACGCGCCCTAAGGTCAAGTAATCAGCTCCTTTTGAGGGTGCCCATGATCAAAAGGGCCAGACAGGGAGGTAAAGCACTGTCAGTGGTGGGCCCAACATTATGGAACAAACTTCCTCTCCTGCTGAGACAGTGCTCGGACCACTTTGCCTTTAGAAAAAAATTGAAAACCTTCTTGTTTCAGGCCTAACCAGCTAGGCCGAGATTTACTCATATATGAATCTCTGTTCAGGATTAACTGCCCCTTTTTTTTGACACTGTTGTTTCTGGAGCGCGGAGATACTCCTTCGGGAGTTTATTCAAGCGCGTGACAAACCCGCAAATAAATAAATAAAGACCCAAAAAGTCTCTAGTTTCTTGCGTGTTACCTCACTGGGCTGACCAATCCTAGCCTGCACTTTCTCTAAAATGGACCATTTTATTTCAGTCTTACTGTGATTCATCAACAAACAATGTTGAACCGTAGGGGCTGCTATTTTCTTTGTTCTAATAGCTGACTTATGCTCGCTAAATCGCAGGTGCAGTTCACGACCAGTTTCCCCCACATAGGCCAGGCCGGAGGGACAAAAAAGTATGTAGACACTATTACTGCTTCGACAGTTGGTTAAATTATGTAATTTGATCTCCATGGTGTTATAGTTAACTACGTCTGATGCTATGGCTGCCTCACAGGCATGGCAAGAGCCACACCTATGATTGCCAACAGTCACTGATCTTTGTGTTTCATAGTCTGGCTTTTTAATATTCCGCGTATGAACCAACAGGTCCCTGAGGTTCTTGTTCCTGCTGTAAGCCACTAGAGGGAGTGGTATAGGAGGAGTATTCTCATCTGCATTTAATATGCTCCAATTTTTATTAATCACATTTTTAATTTTAAAATTAAGGGTAGAGTGATTCACCATGCAAGTAATGCGATTGTGAGGAGCACGGGTAGAACCTTTCAGTAACACCTCCCTGTCGTAGTTTTTGGCTCTCTTATACGCCTGGCGTATCAAACGATGAGGATAACCTCTCTTTAGTAATCTTTCTTTTAAGGCATCCCCATGTTCATGGAAAGATGTTAGGTCCGAACAGTTATGCCAAATGCGTGAAAATTCCCCAAAGGGGATTGAATCTTTCTGACAATTAGGGTGATAGCTCTCAAACTGGAGGATGGTATTCTCCACCGATGGCTTGCTATATAAACTTACTTTAAGTTGACCACTAGTTCCATCAATCGTGATGTCCAAGAATTCCACCCTTGCTTGACAGAAATTAGCTATAAATTTAAGATTGGTGTTGCTAGCATTCAACCACAGAATAAATTCATGTAGTATGTCAGTGGACCCACTCCAAATAAAAAAAAATATCGACATTAAAACGTCTCCAAAGAGACACATTTTCAAAACATGGAGCTGTTTCATTGTAAATATTCTGTAGCTCCCATTCCCCCATAAATGTATTAGCCACACTGGGGGCACAAGATGCACCCATAGATGTCCCTTTTATGTGTTTATAAAGGGAACCATTAAAGTCAAAAAAATTGTTTAGCAAGACTACTTCAAGACATTGTAAGATGAAATTGTCTGGACGATTGTCCTGAAATCTTTCCAAGAGAGCTGAGACCGCAAGTAATGCTTGACACTGAGGAATATTGGTGTATAATGCCTCAATGTCAAGCGTTACAAGGGTGTCAGTCTCCTGGTTAAACGGCATTCCCTCTATTTTGTTAATGATATCCCCTGTATCAAGTATGAAGGATGCATACTTATGAGTCAGTGGGCATAGGAAGGAGTCTACATATTTCGAAAGGGGCTCCGTGCTATAGCCAATGGTTGATATTATAGGTCGCATAGGAGGATTAGTCTCTGATTTATGCATTTTTGGAAGGCCATATAATGCGGAGGTTACTTGGCAAGATTTATTTAAAAATTCATATTACTTCTCGCAAATAGAGACCTCCAATAAGGCAGCGTGAGTCATTTCTAAAATCTGTGTATTAAGTCCAACAAGTTCTCTAGGATGTGCTGGTCTATAATGTTCAGTGACAGAGAGCATATCCAACATCATCTGATCATACTGATTCTTATTAAAAATTGCGATGCCCCCACCTTTATCACAAGGTTTGATCACCAGATTAGAATCCTTCTTAATTCTTTCTAGTGCCATATTTTCTGATTTGGTTAGATTAAACTGATGCTTATGGGGATGTTTAGTAATGCGAGCAATGTCTTGCAGTACATTGTGTTAAAAAATTCTAACCTCTGGCCCCACCATGTCCAAGGTGGGTGTAAAGGTAGATGGAGGTTTGCAGTTTGACAGATTATTCACTTCATCTAGAGATGGTCGATCTGTGAAGAATTTGTTTAATCTAACTTTCCTAAAAAAGGCAAACAAGTCTTCATGTAGTTTAAATGTGTTCAATTGAGTGCACTGTACAAATGAAAGGCCTCTACTCAACATTAGAGTGTCCTCCGGTTTAAGCAGTGTGGTAGAGAAGTTATATATTGGCAAATTCACCTCCATACTATTTGTCGGGACATCGTCTACCACCAAAATTGGTGGTGCCGTGTTTTTACATACTGCTGACGTTGAGGGCTCATTTCATGTTGACCACCTCGATCTCCTTGCCACCGTAGATTCCTGCCTCTGTATTGGCCCCGAGGTAAAATACCTTGTCCATGAAATGATCGTTGTGTCGATCTGCCTCTAAATGGTCTGGAAATAAAATCTAAATAACAAGATGGAAAAAAGAACACATTTTGTTAACCATGATCAACTTATGTGTTCAAAATGTTTACCAGGTGATATAAAAGGAGAAACCCCACACTCTTGAAGATTGGAAGACATGATGGATGTGCATAGATCATATAATTGAGATTCCTCCATAAAGGCCCATGCGCTACTGCCTGGTTTATTAGGCTAGGGGCTATCAACTAGAAAAACATTACAGTTACAGGTGTGTTGTAACAAATGTTAATAAAAGATACATTTACCAATTTTCCCTGAGTATCCAATACAATCTTTATGGCAGTCTAACACAAGAGAAAATTAGCTCTGATTTGTGATTATGAGGTGACTCGAAGTTCAAATGTGTGTATTATTGTATAAAGTACAAACATACCACCATCCTACAAAATTATAATAGCTAGAATATTGACAACCACAATATTGTGAAGTTGAGTATATATATTGATAAGTATAGATATACTATTCTTAATTCCACATTGATATGTGTGTGTGTGTGTGTGCACATGCGTGTGCTTGTGTGTGTATGTGTTTGTGTGACAGAGTAACCAAACTAATCTAAATCAGCCTTTTAGTCTTTATTTTATATTTTAAAATCACCGTTAGATTCTATTTTGTATTCTTTTTTAAAATACACAAAGGAACATCAGACTAAATTCAAGACACTTGGTAAATCCTGAAGATATATTTTGTCGAAGTTTTCCCCTGATGTGTCTTATCTCTAAAGTGTAATATTATACGTTGCTTTTACTACTAAGTGGAACATTTATTATATTTATTATTGTCTAGTTTAAAATTACAAACATTGTGGGCTTGATCAAGAGGGAAACGGTAATGCCATTGCCGGTGAAAGCTACCATCTTCAGCCGTAGTACGTTTATACATTTTTAGATTTTACTGCACATGGGCATATTAGGTGCGAAATTAACCAGGAACTGGGCAATAGCCAGATGTTGGGGTATAAAATCGAGAGACATGTAAGCAAATTTTGCATCCTGCCTGTTACTTATTTGCAGCCCTGGTTCATGCAGGAACGAGTGATGGGGCCAGGTGGGGAAGGATTTCAGTGGACGATGACGATGAAAATGTAATTATTTATCTAATTTTGCCACGTCATTGTTCATAAAAATTCACCCCCACCCAGATTCACCGCCCCATCGCTCTTACCTGTATGGGCAGCAGATGCTTATTTCCCATTACAAAGTCATTATCTGGATATAGCACAGAAATCAAGTGTGATACAGAAACAGTAGTCAAAGTCAAAAACAGCTTTATTCGATTCTTATAAAAAGGTAATCATAAAAGCACAATAAAAAGATACATTAAAAACATCTGAAGGGAGAGGTCACAATAATATTTACATAATTATGTTCAGTTAATTCATGGTATTCCTAGATTTAATTACAGACTTTAGGAATGATAAGACAAGGTGCATAATTAATTCTTCTTCTAACATTTGTAATTTCATCAAAGTGGCCCTACATTGCCTTAGGCCCCAGTGCTTTAAGAGTGGAAACAGGAATCTCGTTCTTGGCAGGGTGTAAAATTTACAAACAAGTGTACAATGTAGGGTAGACTGCTTTGACACATTGTCACAAGGGCATAGGACCATGTCTCAGGACCAACAGTTTTGCTCCGGGAATGTTATCAGTCTAAAAAAAAGTGCCTCCCCTAAATCTGGTCAGCAACATACATGCGTAACAGCTTTGCACATCAACCAGGTATTGCTGTAGACCCTGTCCTTGACGAATCAGGTGATTCTCCATCACGGATATTTTGTTTTTCTCTGTTAGCCAGCGTTTGCTCTCAAGAAAATGCAGGCATGTATGCTCTAGTTTCTTCCTAGGAACTGTGATTAAGCACTCTGGCAATGTCAGACAAAAATCCCTTAACATAATTAAACCAGTGAATTCTATTATCCCCCTCAAGATCTAGGCAATCCAATATGACGTCTCTATTCATGACCTGTCTCCTCGGTTGACCACACTTTGTGCCACAGTAAAATGGGGTCAACTTTAATTAAGTCTGGGATATAATGTATGCCGAGTTCTTGATGGCACACAAACGTTGAGGTGTTATGGGGGACAGCCAATAGATAACGAAGAAATGTATTTTCTCCGCGCTGTATTGTGCTAGGATCAATTATTCTCCAAAGACCTGCTCCATAAAAATCAGTGGATACACATTTCGCTTTAAATATGTCCAGGAATACAGGAATTGGGCGTCCTCCCAGTTTGTTGGCAAAGCATCGGACTGTCCCGACTGATCTACTAAATGTCATATTCCTGGTTTCTATTGCCGCAGTCCAAGTCCCCTTTTTGTTAAAATTAATTCCCAAATATGAGAATGTCTCTGCCGATTCTAATTTAGTACCTGAAAGGAATATCTTACATTTTGGGGTCTTCCTTGTGGTACAGCACATGGTGAAGGTCTTACTTTTATTTATATTAAGACATCTATCACACATGTACGAGGAGAATTTATTCACAGCTCTTTGTAGGCCCATTTGAGTTCTGGTCATAATAACTGCATCATCTGCATATAAAAGTATTGGTACTGGGGAGTTCTTAATCCTGGGGTAATCGTACTGCTCTTCCGTGAGATGGGATGCTATGCTATTTATGAAGAGATTGAAAAGAAAGGGTGCTAGTATGCATCCCTGTCTAACCCCCTTTTGAATGTCAAATTTAGTAGTGCATTGACCCTTTGTTCCATACCACACTCTAGCCCCAGCACCCTTATATAGTTCCCTTATGAAGACTAGCAGTTCTGGTTCTACTCCTAGTTCTGCTAGTATGGACCACAATTTTTCATGGTGCAGGCAATCAAAGGCGGAGCTTAGGTCTACAAAACATAAGTATACATTTTCTTTTTTTGCCATAGTATACTTAGAATTAATTAATGCTAGGTTCAGCCCTTGTTCTGTGGTACTAAGTCCAGCCCTGAACCCATACTAAATTGTGAAAGGACACCTTGATCTTCAGCCCATAACAACAGTCTGTTGGTATGACTGTCCCCGCGACCTTCATTAGTGAATCCAATAAATATATACATCTATAACATTTAGGATCACCACGGTCGCCTTTTTTAAAAATTGGAATAATAATGGCATCTTGCCATGTAATAAAAAACCCATTATTATTACAGCTGTTTAAGACATTTGTTAAAAGTGGGGCCCATAGTTCTAAATTAGATTTAAATACATCTATTGGTACCCCATCCGGTCCCGGTGCTTTCCCAGCGGCGCTTTTATTAATAGCATGTTGAACCTCTGAGAGAGAGAATTTTACGTTTAACGGAAAGATTTTTTGAACAGTGGCCTGAGTTCCAAATGTTAGGTCACTGCTCTCGCTCTCAAATGGGGTGTCTTCCTTATACAGCTCACTGTAGTGTATTACCAAAGTATTTTCTGTGATAGCTACTTCTAGAGTGTTTGATGCTTTATCTATGAAGACGGGTGCGTTCACAGCCTTCCAGAATCCTGTATTATCTTTTGTCAAGCAGGCTTTATGTAGGGCCTGACAGGAATCTTGCTTCAGTTCTCTCTTACGTTTTTTTACTGCCTGATAGTAGGCAGATCTGGCAGATCTTATAGCTGTTTGGTTCCGTGGAGAGGTTTTTAAGGATAACATTAAATACTTGTGCGTTTTACTGCACTCGCTGTTGAACCATCTTTTCTCCATACTATTGTCAGATCTTTGTGGCCTTGTAAGAAAATTTTGGATATCTTCTACGATTTTAAGAAAGGCCTCGCAGAGTTGGGAGTCTTCTTTGTCCTCAGACAAACAAATCGAGAACTCAGTGTTCTTATGGTTAATAAGATTTGTGTAAAAGGCTGCTGGTTCTATTTTATTCCATTTCATGGAATAGCCATTTTTCTTTGCCAAGGTTGTTTTATAGCTATACAGGTTCTCAATCAGGGAGTTTGTTTTACCCCGCACCTCTGCGAAGAAAAGAGACAAACTACACGGATGGTGGTCGCTCATAGCTACTTCGCTTAGGGTATAAGTAAGAATGCGGTCGGCATTCCGCTTGGAGATAAGGGCGTAATCTATGATGGATTGGCAACCCCTCCCAATAAAGGTTGGCTTGAAAGGGACCGGTGTGGGGCATAATTCATTTATGAACCCCAGATCTAGTTCAAAAATTATATTATTAAAATAATTACCTATAATGGTATGTGGAAAATGTGCGCTGTCATCCTCTCTATTTGAACCCAGACCACAAATGTTCAAGTGACTGTGTGGACATAAGGGGGTAATGAAATCCCCAACAAATATGACACATGTGTCACCTTTCTGGTCTGTTTCAATAATACTTGTCAGGGTTTGGGACAGATCCTCTAGGATCCTTGTGATCTCTGATTTGGAAATATTATTGTAAAAGTTTACCAGGATAATTGTTTGTTTTCTACCAATGTTCAATGACAATATCTGATAATATTCAGATGTTGGTTTGAACTTTACGATTATGCCATCTAGAAGATTAGATATATAAGTGCACAAACCCCCCTTGCTCCTACCCCTTGTTGTGTGAATTGCTGGTGTATGGAAGGTACGGAAACCATTTATATGAATTGGATCCAATGCCCAGGTTTCCTGCAAACATATAATTGTGTGTTTTAAGAAGAGGGTTATGCAATCCAAGTCATCAGTCTTGCCAGATAGCCCCGCTATATTCCATGACATAATGCTTAAGCTTTCTGCCATTTCTACCTTATTGATAGGTGGTCTATCTGTTTTCCACGTGGTAGTCTCAGCTGGAGTTTCCTCGTTTCCTAGCTCTACTATCTTTGGATCTACAGATGATATTTCCAACCCGTCCCTTAGGCTAGTAATTTGGCTAGTAATTTGAATGCTATTTTCAAGGGAGTAACTCACAGGGGTATTGTCATGACTCTCAGTGCCTGGTATACCTAGATTATTAGAAGTAACAGTAATTATGGGCAGTCAGTCCACCATTTTCAAGTGTACTGAATCTATTGCTAATTGGAAAGCCCATCATCTGGGATCAGTCATCATACAGTTTTTCATTTGAAGGAGGTCTATTGCCTGGGTTCTCCGCCCAATAATTATCCTGAACAGAGTAATTAGATACCCCTGTTACTCGGTGATAAAAGTAAGTTAAGTCGTGCGGCTGAATCCTGGTACTTATCCTATGATGCCATTCGTCACATATGTATCCGGGGGCTTGTCTAGCTCCAAAATGTATGATAATGCAGTCCCCCGGGGTGTTTTTCCTGTTACTTCCCACCCAGCTAACCCTCCGAATAAATAAAATCTTACTGCTGGCGTAAGAGGGTAGAGGCCTATTAACCACTTGGATGCTAAGCCATGCCCAACATTCCCATGTAATTTCCATTGAAATCAATGGAAACTCCATGACGAGTTACCCTTGTCATTAGCACTGAAGGGGTTAATATTAAGCCAATATGATGTCTTGTTTTTTAGTTCAGTAAAAGACTCTATTTTTTTTACCCTGTCCCAGTTCCGGGACTCCAGTCAGAACAACAACGCGTGGCATAGATTCTGGGGGCAAGTTTATGACCGGTAGTACAGAGCGCTCTGGATCGGCAATACCAGTGCAACTTCCCTGCTTGGGTGTAGCTTTTGAGTGACCCCCGCCCATCGTATGCCTCACGTTTTCTATTGCAGGTGGATTTACAACAGTCAATGTGCTCTGGGAACTTTCCAGCCTTAGTTGTAGAGGATTTACTGTCAGATCACAGCTTGGAGGCTTAGATAATGTCGGATTAATCTTTGGTTTTCTCCCGTCTTTGGGAACGTCAGATATCTCTTTGACCACAGGCGGGTTTGCTAAAATAGTTTTTTGTTTAACTCAAGATTACTTAGAGATAGCTGCTCGAGTTTTTTTAAACGCTCCTTAATTATTTATCTAATTTTGCCACGTCATCGTTCATAAAAATTCCCCCCCACCCAGCTTCACCGCCCCATCGCTCTTACCTGTACGGGCAGCAGATGCTTATTTCCCATTACAAAGTCATTATCTGGATATAGAACAGAAATCAAGTGTGATACAGAAACAGTAATTCTGAGTGGAAAATTACCACCCCACTGTTAGCCTGTCACTCGTAATCAACCCCTTTGTCTTTTTGAAGTCGTAGCACAAAACAATAGCCTCATTCTAATTGCAGAAAGCTAAATTTCTTATAAGAAACTAGCTTACCCGTCTCGCGTTGCTGCGATCTCCTTAGAAAACAAATTCAAGGAAACTCGTTATGATAACATTCAATTTACATTGTGTCATTTTTATTGAAACGTATTCATTTTAACATGGAAAACATTTCAAAGTGTCGTTTTAATCCTATTTATTTATTCGAGTGCTTGTGGATACACGATTTTTTGTTTTTCCGTCTTGTGTGTACATCAGTATTCGAAAGATTATGAGGGCCCTAGGGGGCCGATATTTACAAAAAAGTTATGCCAGAAACCTTCATGAGAGCGTACTCAACAACTTCCCAAAGTTTCATGGCGATCGGATGAATGGTGTTTTGATTCTATTTATTTATTCGAGTGCTTGTGGATACATGATTTGTTATTTTTCCATCTGGTGCATACATCAGTATTCGAAAGATTATGAAGGGCCTGGGGGGCCGATATTAAAAAGAAAATAGCCAGGGAGTCACCCACGATTGATGAGCTCGCAGCCTACTTAGTCGAAATACCGGGAGACTTACCCTATATAGTAGGAGGGGACCTAAATTCCCAATTTGAGCCACTGCCTGGCCTCTTAGAAGGCTTCCAGATGGAAGAAGAGGCCAGGTGGTTAGTACCATTGGTAGAAGCTCCTCCCCCGAAGGCTTGGACTCCCGTAGCGTTACAGATCACCGCCCTAACCCTAAAGTTTGGAATTAGAGCCTGCAATGGGCGGATCAAG
Organism: Lissotriton helveticus; assembly: GCF_964261635.1. Lineage (NCBI taxonomy): Eukaryota > Metazoa > Chordata > Amphibia > Caudata > Salamandridae > Lissotriton > Lissotriton helveticus. The sequence continues at coordinate 783,954,846 of NC_136057.1, read as the reverse complement.
TCAGATGTACCTAGTAGAACAACCTTTAACAGAGCGGGAAGAAAATCCCGCTTGGACTATGTTCTGGTACAGATAACCAACTGGCCTACCATTAGGGACTTTAGGGTTACTGAACGGCTGGAAAGTGATCACAACGCATTAGAACTGGATTTTATACACCCTGGCTTCCAACAACCCATAATAACGAGTAAGGGAAACCTACCTGAGTTGCTATTAGCCAACAACAAAAAAAGGGTCAGGTGGGAAAAAATAGTTGCAGGTCAGGAGAAACTCCCGAAGCTTTATGCTGGGCTAATCCCCATCCTAGAGAGTGTAGGAGGCTTGGACATCGAGAGGGGCAATACTGAAATACTTGGTAAATTATACCAGGCCCATGAAGATCTTATAAAGGGTATGACACCCATCTTGCTTAGTAACGCACATAATGCAAGGAGGGGGCAAGCGCAAAAAACCGTGTGGTATAATACAGCCTGTAAAAAGGCAAAACAAGAACTTTTAAGAAACATTAAGGAGGGCTCAGGTGGGGAGACGGTAAGAGAAAGCAGACGGGCATATAAAAAAATACTCGCCCATGCTAAAATTGAATGGGAGGAGAGCCAATGGGAGGAGCTCAACAAATCCCTTGTAATGGGAGACCATAGAATGTTTTGGAGAATAGTGAATGGGGGGTCGGGGAATCTCCTTTCAGCTATTGAGCCCAACATCGCAGCTGGGGTTTGGCAGGCTCATTTTCAAGCCCTTTATAGCTCGATGGGGGGAGATAGCTTGGGTGATATCTGCAGTGCCCAGGGGGCATATGAGGGGGAGCTAATAACAATGGGAGAGGTTAGGGCAGCAATAGCGGGTTTGGCCTCGGGCAAGGCGCCGGGACTGGATGGCCTGCCTGGTGATCTTTTTAAGCAGGAACCAGATGTTTGGGCCCCATATCTAGCCGTTTTGTTTAATGGAGTCTTAAGCGGCATGGAAGTCCCAAGTACTTGGCTGGGGGCGGAGGTGGTTCCCATATTCAAGAAGGGCTCGCCCCTGCTCCCAGCCAATTACAGACCGATTAGTCTGATTGATGTACCTCAGAAGCTCCTAGGGAGGGTACTGCTTAATAGGCTCCAGGACTGGGCAGAAGAAACGGGAGTCCTTAGTCCCTACCAGGCTGGATTTAGGAAGGGAGTATCAACGGTGGACCAGGTCTTCCGACTGAACATCATTTACTGGAGGACAGTGGTTTACGATGGTGGCAGCTTATACACAATATTTGTGGATTTAAGAGCCGTCTTTGATCTGGTGCCCAGAGGCAAACTCTGGAGTGTCCTGTCCGAGATGGGCGTACCTGCGGACATTTTAATAATCTTACAGAGGTTGCACCATAACAACTATGCCCGGGTCCGATGTGGAAAGTTGGGGGAGCTGACGGACAGATTCCCCGTTGACAGGGGGGTTAGGCAGGGTTGTGTGCTTGCACCGACCCTGTTCTGCCTCTTTGTCAACGGGGTAATCGCCCACTTGAATGGCATTGAACACACTGACGCTCCTAAATTGAACGGCAGCAGGGTGCCTGCAATCATGTTTGCAGATGACACCCTGCTGCTGTCCAAAACCCCGATGGGGATCCAGCGGATCCTTGATTCTTTCGTGGCTTTTTGTATGGATAGGGGCCTAGAAATTAATGTTGGAAAAACAAAATTCATGGTCCTGAATCCAAGTAAGAAATTGCGCCCGAATCCACTTCTGGGAGAGGCACGGTTGGAGAGAGTCTCCACCTTTGACTATCTAGGTGTAACCCTGAATGAGTCCATGTCGTGGGGGGCACACCGGACTAAGGCCAACCTTAAGCTAGTACAGACTACGGGGGGCATCGCGCGGATGCTGAAAAATTCGACTCATCGGCCCTTGGGTCCGCTCATCCAGATCTACAAGGCGCAGGCCAGGGGCGCTACAATGTATGGGGCGGAATTGTGGGGACACACACCAACCCGCAGTCTGTCGGTAACTGAGAATAATGTTATCAGACAGATAACTGCACTCCCGCCAAGCACCCCGCTCCTTCCACTAAGGTTAGATCTGGGATTGAGACCAATAGCCGATGAAATAGGACTTAGACCCATAGTCTTCTGGCGAAGGTTGTGGAGCAGTGAAGCACTCTCTGCCTACAGGGCTGAACTAAGGGAGCTGTTATCCCACCCGAAAGCGTTACGCATCCCCTGGTTAAAACATATTCAGAATCTATGTATGGCACTGGGGTTTCCTGATCTTTGGTCCGATCCTGCCGATGCCTCACTAAATATCTCACGCAGAAATTTGGTTGACGCCTATTACGCTCATAAACTATCCTCGGTTATGGAAAATCAGCGAGAGGGATCACTGACTTCTGTATTTATGTTGGGCAAAGATATATACAGGATGGAAAGGGTGTTGGACGCTATGTCCCCCGTGCTGGCTAGGAAGCTGTTTCTGCAATGGAGATACGGCATCCTGCCCCTGCGGGCCTTTACCAGCTCCTGGACAAACCCGCCCTCCTCCAAGCAGTGTCCAACATGCTCTTATGCTGAGGAAAGTGATCTGCATGTAGCTCTGTTTTGCCCCACGTACTCGAAAGCGAGGAAATACTGGCTTCTCCCACTTATTAGAAATCTTGGTGGTAGAGAGTATTTCCCAATGTATAGAATTTTAAAAACTGATCTTTCGAGTCCAACTGTGTTTGCACTGGCCAAATTTCTCACCAATGTCTGGCATATTTGTACTAGTTTGCTGAAGTCACGGTCCTTGAGTTAGCTCCAAGTTTTTTTAAATTTAACCCTGATAGTTTTAACTGACATATATGAACGGTTTTACAATGTATAATTATGTATTATTGTTATTGATTATGTTTTATGGTGTATATGTTTTATGCTGTTGTATATCTTTGAGGGCCGTATGGCCGAAATAAAGATTAAGATAGAAAAAAGAAAATTATGCCAGAAACCTTCGCAGGAGTGTACTCAACAACTTCCCAAAGTTTCATGGCGATCGGATGAATGGTGTAGTAATGCATAAAGGACAAGCAGATAGACAGACATACATTAATTTTTATATATATAGATTAAATTACATTTGACCTAAGAAACACTTACAGTGTTAAACAAGCTGTTGTCTTCTGGATAGGGTTACTGCAGAAGTAAATATATATTTTTTAAAGATATGCCTCCGTAGCAATAGCCTATTAATCAGTTTAAAATAAAGGGCACCTTTATCAAAATAGCATTTTGCGATTACCAAATAGCGTTTTTTAAAGACTCACAATTTGATATTTGCTAAATGCTATGTATGTAAGGAATCTGCAAAGTTTTGACGATTCCTTAATAATAATTTCGTAAGTAGTGTATCACAATTAGATAATATTACTCCATTCGTTCCTATTGACCAAAAAGACCATAGGTATGAATGGTTTTGTATTAGCTAATTTGCGATTACCTAATCGCCCCCTCGAAGCACACCCAAAAAATTAATGTACACATGTAAAGCGCACACCTACCATCGGTGCATGTGTGCGCTACATGGCACTTTGAGAAATGCATGTTTGTGCATTTTTTAAAGTTTGCACATGGTTATCATCGGCTTGAAGTCAATGGTAATTGCATGTTCCTTAATGCAGAGTTTGCATTTGGAAAACGCTTCATACAAGTGCTTACAGAATCGCAAACTGCGATTCCCTATTTGCATTTGCAATTTTAGGTAATTGCAAAAGAATGCAATATCGAAATTTGTGACTTCAAAGCCTTTCATACATCATAAAAGGCTATTTTGCACTATCGAACGGCCAAATATTGTGATTCGCACCATTTGCGAATGCAAAATTGTTTCATACATGTGGTCCTTATGGCCAGATTTGTCTAGTCTTTGCACCAGTGCTACATCACAAAATTGCATATAAAGAAGTGTAAAGGCTTCATTTGGATTTTACTTTCCAGCGCAGACCTTCATTTGCATTGGAAAGTAGCCCTAAAGTTATACAAAGTAATGCATTATGCTACTTTGCATTACTTTGGGTCAATGAGGCATATCATAGGAGTTGCTACCACCCATGGACTTTGAAGTAAATCCCTATCTAGTAAAATAGGTAGATAGGTGTTTGTGGAAAAAGTTAACGCCTCCTCAAGACAGACATAACATTTATGAAAAGTTTTCTTTTCTCTAAGCTATTTCCAACTTTGCACATCTACTGCACTGTATAGCACACATACAAAGAACGACTAGTATGAATCTTTCATAAAGTGTAGCATTTTGTAATGTAAGTGTACCTTTCCAGTACAATACCTAAGCTTGATGTCAAACATACACCCTTGCACTTTGGTACAAGAGTGTGAGTGTGTGTTTGCACGGAGTAGTCTAAATCGCTCTAGCCAGGGAGAGCGTGAAACAGCACCATATATCCTCGTAGATATTTGGGCTTTTCCCCTCTCTCGCAACACGGTGCAGTAACTTTGGTTCTCACCTGCATTACTTGAAAACTTAGTAAATTTGCCCCTAAGGGTAAATAAAGATGTTGTTTGACCCAATGGTTTTGATCTACTTTTAAGCGGATTCAAGTAATTATCAATAAACTCAATTTACTAGTATAGTTTTCTCAAATAAAAAAGCATTTTGCGGTAAGAGCTCAGTACCAGAAGTGGACAAATAGCCCGCGAAAAAAGGAAAACATGCTTTTAATGGTTTCTTGTCTAGCCTTTAGTCAATGAGTCGGACCTTTTGACACAGCTACCTGTTCAGCAAAACATTGAAGTTTATTTTTCTTGAAGTGGCCTATTTGTCTCTATCTATAGAAACGGTTTCTCATTAAAAGTCTGTCTGACATCTTTCTCCTGTGATGGGGTTTCCTTTGAAGCGCCCTGGCTTTAGAAACTGTGAAAGGGGCATTTAGGAAGACGTACACAGTCTTGCGGTAATAATATCAGCTCGGCTTCCCATTAAGAATCAATAAAAAGTGTTGTCGGATACATTGAAGTTTATATGTCCCTCTTATGGAGTGTTTGACTTTGAGCCCTTGTGCATCCAATAACTCTGTGCTGTGTGTCACTGTCTTTAGGAAATAAGTAACTGATCAAGGGAGGTTTTAGTTGACACATTTTTGCCGTTGTCTGAAGGCGGAAAGACCTGCATTCTGATGTATAAGAAACTTGAAGAACACTTGACAAATGGAAGAATGAATCTCTATTAATAAGAATGGGTCATTTGCTGCTTGCCATGAAAGGCAATGAGTTACCTGATAGTGTAATTAATAGTCTTTTCCTTATGCCAGTGTGTGTCCACAAATCGATTTACTATTTACACAATGTGGTATAGAAATAAAACAGCCTCAATTTGAGTTGCACGTAGCCTGTCTGAACAGAAAAATCTCTCAACTCAGCTATCAGAATATGATAAATAATGATTTCTTTGGAGATATTTTGACCCAATGGAATATATATTTAGGAGTTTAAAAATATAAAAACAAGGGCAGCATTAAAACAATAAACAGGTGATGTTTCAAACGTAATATATATGAAAAATCGAAAGACCATATGATGTATACAGGACAAAGAATACAAGAATCATCGGGATGGTTTTCAGGGAAAGATATATTGTAGTACATAGACATGGGAGACACTATGCAGAAGGAGGAAACATACACACAGAAAAAGAGAATAAATACAAGCCCAGAAATCTGGCAAGACATAAACATATAAAGGAATTAACAGAACCAATAGGGCCTTGATTTGAATCATACTTTTTTAAAACTTTATTTATGATTCTAAGAATAAATCGTGCACATTACACATATCAAGTATTCAACAGAATGATGAGTACGAGGGTTGAAGCAGCATTATTAATGCGATTCATCAGTAGGACGAACTTCGTAAACATGTGATATGGTCCATGTCTTATCTGCAAAGTAAGACCTGTAGCTTGGGAGTACCAGTGCGGCATGCATAGCACCTATGTGTAACAATGGCCACCCCGGCTTGGAGGGGGAGGAGAGCATTCTGCACAAGTGTACGGGATGTAAGCGGTTGCATCTAGGCATATATTTCACTATTCGTATTGCAAAAAACAAGTCTCCTGAGCCAGCTCTTCACAGCGGGGTGCTACATACCACCCCCCCAACCCCCCAGTTTATTGCCACCTTGCGTTTTGTGAGTAAAAGTGCAATTGCAACAAATCTTTGTGTTCCCCTCAGATTGTCACGGACATACCCGAGCAACGCAAGCAAGGGGTCCGGGGACGAATGCTGGTGTTTCTCTCTAGGCTAACTCCGGAGTCAAGCAGTAAAGTTCCACGCCTGTGATTGTTGCCTCGTGGGCGGAAGTCCTCTCTCTACTGCGACGAACGCCAGAAACTACCGTTGCTGCGGCTTGTGCGGCCAGGGGAGAGTGCTCTCCTTTGCTCTCCTGGGAACCCCACGAGCCGCGAGCCGGGCTCCTCAGTCGCGGCAAGCCCTTTTTAATGTGGTCCCATTGGAGACTCTTGCGGGGAGTAAGGAGAGCCACAAGTCGCCCTGCAGCATGGCGCTTGGAGGCACATAATTGCTCCTTAAGTGCGGCAGCAGCCGTGTATAGTGTCTCAGTGCGGCGGGAGCCGCAAACTTTTTTCCTTGGGTGGCAGAAGCCGCGAACTGCTATCTGGAGCAGTCTGGAGCCCCTAAGTGCCCCTAGGTGCAGCAGGAACCACTTACTGCTATCTGGAGCAGTCTGGAGCCCCTAAGTGGCCCTAAGTGCTACCTGGTGTGGCAGGAGCCGCGTGTCATCTACCAAGGCAGCCGGTGGCAGGAGCCACGAATTGCTATCTGGTGAGGTGGGAACCACTAACCACAATGTGGAGTGACAGAGGTACAGTGGAATCAGTGGAAGCAGTAGCAGTGGGTACCCAGGTGAGCCACGCACTGCAAACCGCGAGCTTCAGCGAGCTTTAGGGTATAACTTTTTAGGAGTGCTTAGAAGATCAGTTAAACCTTTGGAACAAACCTGTGAGGTAAATAGATACTGTAAAGTGTGACGCCGTGGTGGAGGGGCGGTGTGAGTAGACAGAATGTGCTGGGGCTGGCGACAAATTTCAGACAAAGGAGGTTCGTTTGCCTGTCTGTAAGGAGGGTGACAGTGGGAGGGGCAAAAAATACACCTTCCCCTTGCCTCGCAGCTCCTTGTTAGTGGAAATGGGGGTGGGGTCGCACACTACTCACACACCGGCGGTGTCGCCCCTAAGGACTCTGGTCAATGTAGTAAAGTGTTCGCGATGCATCATCTTTAGATCTTCTGCTATCTTCGCCATCCCTGGACACGTGTTTCGGGGTATTACCCCTCATCAGCAGGGATAGGCCGTGTACTGGGGTTGCCGATGGCTGCCAATATCTGCCAGGTATAGTACCACTCAGGCGCGTAGGTGCGTGATCCCAGGCTCGTCAGCCCGCTGCTCAAGGGAGCTTTAAAGTTACAAATGGGGGTGGGGTCGCACACTACTCACACACCGGCGGTGTCGCCCCTAAGGACTCTGGTGAATGTAGTAAAGTGTTCGCGATGCATCATCTTTCGATCTTCTGCTATCTTCGCTGTCTTCGCCATCCCTGGACACGTGTTTCGGGGTATTACCCCTCATCAGCAGGGATAGGCCGTGTACTGGGGTTGCCGATGGCTGCCAATATCTGCCAGGTATAGTACCACTCAGGCGCGTAGGTGCGGGATCCCAGGCTCGTCAGCCTGCTGCTCAAGGGAGCTTTAAAGTTACAAATGGGGGTGGGGTCGCACACTACTCACACACCGGCGGTGTCGCCCCTAAGGACTCTGGTCAATGTAGTAAAGTGTTCGCAATGCATCATCTTTCGATCTTCTGCTATCTTCGCTGTCTTCGCCATCCCTGGACACGTGTTTCGGGGTATTACCCCTCATCAGCAGGGATAGGCCGTGTACTGGGGTTGCCGATGGCTGCCAATATCTGCCAGGTATAGTACCACTCAGGCGCGTAGGTGCGGGATCCCAGGCTCGTCAGCCCGCCGCTCAAGGGAGCTTTAAAGTTACAAATGGGGGTGGGGTCGCACACTACTCACACACCGGCGGTGTCGCCCCTAAGGACTCTAGTCAATGTAGTAAAGTGTTCGCGATGCATCATCTTTCGATCTTCTGCTATCTTCGCTGTCTTCGCCATCCCTGGACACGTGTTTCGGGGTATTACCCCTCATCAGCAGGGATAGGCCGTGTACTGGGGTTGCCGAGGGCTGCCAATATCTGCCAGGTATAGTACCACTCAGGCGCGTAGGTGCGGGATCCCAGGCTCGTCAGCCCGCTGCTCAAGGGAGCTTTAAAGTTACAAATGGGGGAGGGGTCGCACACTACTCACACACCGGCGGTGTCGCCCCTAAGGACTCTGGTCAATGTAGTAAAGTGTTCGCGATGCATCATCTTTCGATCTTCTGCTGTCTTCGCTGTCTTCGCCATCCCTGGACACGTGTTTCGGGGTATTACCCCTCATCAGCAGGGATAGGCCGTGTACTGGGGTTGCCGATGGATGCCAATATCTGCCAGGTATAGTACCACTCAGGCGCGTAGGTGCGGGATCCTAGGCTCGTCAGCCCGCTGCTCAAGGGAGCTTTAAAGTTACAAATGGGGGTGGGGTCGCACACTACTCACACAACGGTGGTGTCGCCCCTAAGGACTCTGGTCAATGTAGTAAAGTGTTCGCGATGCATCATCTTTCGATCTTCTGCTATCTTCGCTGTCTTCGTCATCCCTGGACACGTGTTTCGGGGTATTACCCCTCATCAGCAGGGATAGGCCGTGTACTGGGGTTGCCGATGGCTGCCAATATCTGCCAGGTATAGTACCACTCAGGCGCGTAGGTGCGGGATCCCAGGCTCGTCAGCCTGCTGCTCAAGGGAGCTTTAAAGTTACAAATGGGGGTGGGGTCGCACACTACTCACACACCGGCGGTGTCGCCCCTAAGGACTCTGGTCAATGTAGTAAAGTGTTCGCAATGCATCATCTTTCGATCTTCTGCTATCTTCGCTGTCTTCGCCATCCCTGGACACGTGTTTCGGGGTATTACCCCTCATCAGCAGGGATAGGCCGTGTACTGGGGTTGCCGATGGCTGCCAATATCTGCCAGGTATAGTACCACTCAGGCGCGTAGGTGCGGGATCCCAGGCTCGTCTGTTGAAAACTAGTACGGTTTGGTGAACATTATCTGCGCCATCTTGCCTCTTCCCCTGATGCCACACTTTTGTCGTGCGCACCCGCCATTTTAAGATGCCCTGATCAGAACGAACCCTCTTGCATGCCGCTGGCCCCTGACATATCCCTTCACCCTCACCAAGCCCGCACGCTGACCAACCCCCCTGCTTGCACCTGCCTTGAATCATAAACCCCTCTTCAGCGCTGCTCTGCCCCAGGCCCTCATCCTGTTCCCAGCGCGACACCTCCCTTCTTCCCTTTCATGATCCCCGGCCCTTAGATGCAAACCCCCTTTTTCCCCGTGTGCCCGTTTGTCTTCCTCGTTCCCAGGCCGACACCCAGCTCTGCCGATACTGTTCCTTGCCCCTCCCCGTACAATAGAAAGCTTCCCCCATCAAGGGATCCCCTGGTTGATCAAAGCCCCCACCCCATGAGATCCGATCGAACCCCGCATTCCATGAATTGACGGAATATCCAGCTGCGCGATACTCATCACCTGTTGTGACCAGGATGGGGACCTCTACTGTAAATATGTGTGGGAACGGGCCCGGAGGGGGGGTTTCCGTGAATGTCTTTCCGTACATCAAAGCTTTATCATGAGTGTGTAAACTGTAATAAAAACCGCAAACACTGTATATAAGGGGCCAGGCCTCAAACATAAGTTAGAGCACCTCAGAACGATACCTGCTGTCCGTTTTGCTGTGTTCTCCTCCGGAGAGAATAAAAACCTTGTTTCCTGCTTTCCAGTCTCCAGCGCCTGCCTCTTCATTTATTAAATAATTTGAGGGTCACAGAGGCAATACCGCCGGGCAAATATCGATTGTCCCCGACCCAAACCTTTATTTTAACAATTGGCGTCCCAAGCGTGGGGCCCATCAGCGACTCGTGGATCCAGTGGGAGAGGTCCCGACGACAGAGTGAATGACTGCAACGATCGGGAGAGCTCTTGCCCAATAGACCCTCGTCTGGCAGCCGATCATCCGAACTTCACTAGTTCCGAACAGACCTCTCTCGAGTGATCTACGGTCCTGACTGGGGACCATTAGGAGTGCCGTGAGAAATACGAGAAAAAGAGGACGAACGGGCGCTGGATTCGGAAGACAAGAAACTGTCCATACGGTCCGGGTAAGGTCGTGTAAACACGACGGATTGCGAAAATAATTGATTGCTTGATTGTTTACAAAAAATATACTAGTATTACTCTTTGTTTGACCTATTTGGAGATTCACTGTCTGCACATGGAGAAACAGTAGGCTCCTTCTCTTTTGCAAACAGTGAAGGATAGGTAACGTAACCGTCGCGCCTATTTTTTTCCCCCCACTGACTCTATTATTTCTTAACGGTTTTTGGGAGACTCCCTCTCCCTCACTGATTAACTGGGTTCTTTGACCCCGAACTACTGTTCGCAGATTGTCTTCTGGAGATTCTCTGTCTGCAAACCGGAAACAACAGATTCCTCTTTGCGGATAGTGAAAGGGTAGAGGACGCAGACTTTTGCGCCCTACTTACTCTCCCCATTGATCTTACTCTATCTTATTTATTTATTGATTGTTTGATTGTTCCTCGTTATTTGTTACTTTTTGTTCATGAGGTATTCACTGCCTGCAAACAACGTAGAATAGGAATATTCTGTCTAGTCTTTGCACCTAGTGATAAGATAGGCAGTGCTGACTTTTTAGTCCCTCGTTACGAGCCGTCATGTCTGTCTTCTCCCCACTGATTGATAATTGGTTCAGCCCGGACCGTGTATTAGAGGTGGACCATATAGCTCCATTAGAAGGCACCCCTAATAAGGACATGTTCATAAACTATGGATTAGTTACCATAGCCTATAATAAATTGTGGCACAGGTATACCAAAGAAAGTCAAGACAAACAGTGGCCACTGGCAGGATCCTTTGACCTTGATAAAATAGAAACGTTGGAAATAGCCCTTCGCAATAATAAGACAACGCCTATTATGCTCGACAGTCTCGGTATGTGGCGCAGAGAGGCTATGCAATGACAGAGAAAAGACGAGGACAAACCAGGTAGAGAAATATACCGACAGGACAACCCCGGGACACCACGACCCAAAAGTTATCCCCCGACACAACGCAAAAGACGGCCAGACTTAGGGCAAGACCAATGCGCTTTTTGTAGATATGTCGGACACTGGAAAGCCCAATGCCCGACTCTACTGAGCGTGAGTAAGGGCAAAGGGCCGACAGGAATGACAGGCCAGCAGAATGAGAAAAAGCGCGAGACAAAGAAAAATCCGACTCGCACGGACAGACCAGACAGAACCACCGCGTTTGATTATGCCCGATGGCACAGGTTCCGCCAGAACGATTTCAGCGACATGTTCGAGTTTTCCTAGGTCGGACAATATAAAAACGGGAACCCAGCCTAGCTCTAAATTAACAGACGGAAAAAGATAATTTTGGCCAAATAATCACTGTTTTATGTTTGTCTTTGGATCTTGTGTGTCATACTTTTCTATTACCCCCGCCCGTCTGAGTTTATGTGTACGTAAATCTGCGTCATCCCCCTGCACGTGCTTCCATGTTACATAAACTATGTTAATAGAAATTTTAGCATAAAACAACCTGGAAAGAAAGAAATGGGAAACGAAATCAGTAAGCCACTGATAAACACGAACTTTTATTTTAACATAACAGGCAAAGAAAAACACAATAACGCTAGAAAAACAAGAACGGTAAACTGTAGAACTTGAAAAATCAACAGAACATTCGCCCCCCCCCCCACCTTCTGGAACCTTCCAAAGCAGGGTAGGGTTACGGCTACGCCCAACCGGCGGCAACCCATATAAGGCGGGCCTTGCTGCCAACTCTTGGTCAGGAAATCTTAACGTATTGGGGAGCCGGAGGAGAGGAAGGGGCCAGCGGCCTGGGCAGTTACAGGTAGTCCCGCCACATGTCTCCTCGGCCAGCCGCAACGGGCCCGGATAGTCTCAGGTAGTCCCGCCACATGTCCCGAGAAGAACGAGACACCTCTTTCTTTTCCCTTCCGTAACAGCCGCAGCAGCTCTGGACGGCGGGATGTCCTGCACGTACCTCCGCAACAATTTGTCCAAGTTGGGCTGGGAGGGAGAGGCGACGCGGACAAGCCTCTCCCACCTCCACGGATAGGAGGTCTCCCAGCCCCCGGCCCAACGCCGAACACCCCCAACCAGGCGATGGTGCCCCAATACTTGCGCAGCACCGAACGTGCAATGGTGCCCACATTTTCGGAACACCGAACCTGCAATGACTGCACCGATACTCGTGCCGCGCCGAATGCGCGCCACAGGTGGTCATACTCCCACAGCACTGAGCACACGACTTGGGGAGCACCGGATGGGGAGAGACCTTCGTGCGGGCCGATGAAAAAGAGCAGCATGGGGTGCACCGGAAGAAGGAGACGGCGCGAACGAGTCTCCCTCGCCCCCCCAGGCGGGGGCATCACAGCTGCACCCCAGCCGAACGTCCCGCTTTCACAAAACAGAGCCCTCTTCCTTTCACTCCGAAGGATCTCTTCCACTCTTGCAAACTCGACGAGAGTGGCCCCTGTAGGGCCCCAAAATGGCGTCTGGGTCTGCTGGAAGGCAGGCCTCGGCCGCTAGAGTAACTTTGACCAGCAATATAACTCGGTGGCTCGCCCACCGGAGCACGAGCCCCCACCTCCGACAACATCTCCACAGCCTTGAAGATTCTACAAAGGTCCCCGAAGGAGCCCTCGGCCACTGCAGGCCTCCGGTAAGGGGCAACTGCCTTGATCGCCAACGAAATAAACATGACATTGCCACTCCTTCTGTTAGCATGAATTCTAGAACTGCCGAAAAGGACTCTGGTCCAACTGCCGGTTGTAGGAAACATTTTTCCCTGATGCTACTTCCGGACTAACCCGGCCCCGCCCAAAATGGCGCCGGTATCAATAGGAACTTACGAACACCTCGTGGTGTCCCTTTTCACTATACAAACTTAATGTTCTGATACATATATGACCCTTTGTACACTTGACGAGAAGAACGGAGAGCTCACTCGAGGAACATGTAAAAGGATCGCGTTAAAAATGATGATTATGAATGTACAATGTATTATATTTTTATAGCCGATGTATATCCTCGCTTAGGATGCACGCGCACGGTATGCATATAGGAAATCTGATTGCAACTAGTATGACTATGCTTCTAAATTATGAAATAAACGCCCCCGAACCCCCCGGCCAACTGATAGACGTTCTGGTTTGCTACAAATGAATTGCTAAAACTTTCAGATGTTTTTTATTGCTGCCAAACAACACCCCCCACTGTACGCACTTTAGCCATTGCCGTGCCCGGCCAAATACAACTGCACCCTTATGAATCCACATACTATGATCTCGCAAAAATAAAGGTCCTTTTTTCAAAATGATGAACGGGTATTGCTTGCTTTATTTAAAATGTGGGATGGGCGGGAGAGTTCTTTTCTGTGCACCCTACTATGCTCTCTCTTTAAGGTTATTAAGAAGATGGCTGCCCAGCCCTGGAGGACGGATCGGATCGACAACACGACGCTCTGCCTTCAAAGTACGCGACTGACTCATGAACTCTCGCATGGAGGAAGACCTCGACTTCCAAGGATGGGTAAAACGAACGGTATAAATGAGGGAATGTAAAAGAAGGGTAAAATAAAACGATGTAAATGTTATAAAGTACGACGTTCAAAGGTATTAGGGAACAGAGCCGACCCAAGAACCGAAGAACCTTAGAACGTCACAGCGCTGAAGGAGGTTTTAAGGATCCCGATAGTGAGATACATCTTTCGACTAGATACCTCGCACTAGACACCTCTGGTTCCCTTTTCACGTTTCCCCGCACACGACCTATAAGGACACACTGCCCCCCCCCCCCGACTCCAGAAACGATACCCCCCGGGGATTCTACCCCGAGGAGGAAAGACGAGTATGAGGTAAGTAAAGTACTTTCGAATCCATGTATTGGATGTGCGCGAATGTTGTCCCCCTCCCCTCCCCTCTTTTTCCCTCCCTCTACAGGGTACATCAGGGGCCGCAACCAAGGTATGGCGAAGATCTGAAGCCTTGCCATGTCTAATACACGAAACAGACCAGCGCTGCAAGGTGGCACCTAAGCACGCCTGCAAACTACTCACGTAGCAAACAAACCTGTAGAACTAGTATGATCTGATGAAAAGTGATCACTCTTAACCCAGGCTGCGCGAATGAACCTATGTCACAGATTAATCAAAACTATGAGAGAATGTGCATGTGTGACTGAAGCATTGACTCAACGGGTCGAAGGACCGAGAATGCAAGAAAGTGCGACACAATGGTACTTCCCTTTTCTTTTTTCCTTTTTCTCGAAGCATGTCCCCTCTACCCTGTCTAATGCTCAAACTGCATGATTTCAAGATTCTAACACAGACCCGTGAATGTCCTTTACTGTGTAATGCACTAAATAGCCTTCCTTAAATACACTGCCACTCTCTCTGTCGCACGTGTACTATTTAGCCTGCCGTTGCACTCTCTCTCTCTCTCTCTCTCTCTCTCTCTCTCTCTCTCTCTCTCTCTCTCTCTCTCTCTCTCACTCACTCTCTCTCTCTCTCTCTCTCTCTCTCTCTCTCCCTCTCTTTCACACTCCCACTCTTCCGAGCGATTAGCCCCAAAATTGACAGACTGCCACCCCTAGCACACCACCCAATTGGCTTCAAATACCGCCGGTATTTGCTCAAAACTTGTCTTTAATAAAATCACCCTAATACTGTGTCACCACCTCTCCTTTCCGGAAATGTTTTGATGAAATCGAGAATTGGTCATAAAGGAAAAGACAGGTAAGCTGACTGAGGTTCCCTAAATCTGACCCGAAATGAGGGAACTACATGTCAGCGGCTACTACTATGGAATAAAAGTGCCTCAGATAACGCGCCCCTCCCAGTCCCAAATTGTCGCGATACCCAAAACCATAAAGGTAACCGAAACCCCCCATCTTCTCAGGACGCTCCCAGTATTGCGTTCAGTTGCCCCCCCCATCAACGTTTTCTATGTACCTAGGTGTCTTCCGATGAGACCCCTGTCTTCTCTAATTTAGTAATCTGGCCGCGAGAGGCTGCATAGGGACCAGAATGATGTTTTGCAAAGTTAAAGATTAGACCGGAGCAAAGAAAACCATTACACTGAGCCTTGTCGAAAGTGAAAATGTGTAGTTAAAGGGCAGGTTTAGCCTATGTTCGTCCCTCAGCGAGAAGCCTATTAGTACCATGCGGTTAGCTCACACCACTTTTTATTAGCATTGCCCGGCTTACATTACAGAGGTGGGCCCCCATCAGATGACCTGTCGTGACTATATTAAACAGTTGTGAAGGAAAGCCATAGTAAACCCAGCAGGTCCACCATCGATCATTTATATGTATAGCGAACGTTCCTATCTTCATTTGCCTTGAGCTGGGAGAGAAATAGACTTATGTGGTTACTTTCCTCTACCAAATCTCTAAAAACTGTCTTTTCAAACTCCTTCAAGGGTACGGCTGTTGGAGGAAAGAAGGACCGGATGTGGGAGCACGTGGCCTGACCACGGACTGTGGAACGTCTGTGACATGGGCCAAGGCGAGACCGCGACAGAACAGAGCTACAGGACGAGGCACTACCTCCAACAAAGTGAGAAGAAAGGGCTAACCTGATGCCCCCGCTCTATGTTCGAATGTGTGCCGAAAGGTCCCCGCTCTCTAGACTCGGTCATGAGCCCGCCTATCTGAAGTCTCTCGTTCCCCTAGTTTGTTCCTGATTTGGCCTTGCTCCATCCCCCTTTTTCTCCGACCTACCCTATGGACTATTTTGTACACTCTTCTTCCACCTGAACTTTTGACTATTGATCCCAAAGGACACCGGGCGAGAAAGACCCTTTTTCTGACCAGAAACGCGAGGAAAGGGTCGTGCCCTGCAACACGGAACTTAGAATAGAGCTGGACTCGTAGCTCCACCGCCGGTGCTCCACAGTGCCAACGGAAGACGAAGAATTGCTGAAAGCTTACTAAACCTCGAACATTCCCGATCATTTCTGCCACGTCTCGTTTCTCTCCCAGCCAACATTGTATTGATTAGGTAACAATCCATCAGTTCGCCTTATGAAATGTACTCACTGCTCTGCATTGCATTACTATGACTTTCCTGCTAAACAAGATTATCAAAGTTTATCAAATAGGTCCGCCTCCTAAAAACTAGAAATCTCAAAATGTATTGTTTACAACTCTTTCATCCAGGGTTCCTACCGTTTTCTTTCTCATGCCCACCACAATAGAACCGAGTAGAAAATGAACCAGCAAGATGTCTTGAATATGTTAAAGGGAGGACTGTTGAAAACTAGTACGGTTTGGTGAACATTATCTGCGCCATCTTGCCTCTTCCCCTGATGCCACACTTTTGTCGTGCGCACCCGCCATTTTAAGATGCCCTGATCAGAACGAACCCTCTTGCATGCCGCTGGCCCCTGACATAGCCCTTCACCCTCACCAAGCCCGCACGCTGACCAACCCCCCTGCTTGCACCTGCCTTGAATCATAAACCCCTCTTCAGCGCTGCTCTGCCCCAGGCCCTCATCCTGTTCCCAGCGCGACACCTCCCTTCTTCCCTTTCATGATCCCCGGCCCTTAGATGCAAACCCCCTTTTTCCCCGTGTGCCCGTTTGTCTTCCTCGTTCCCAGGCCGACACCCAGCTCTGCCGATACTGTTCCTTGCCCCTCCCCGTACAATAGAAAGCTTCCCCCATCAAGGGATCCCCTGGTTGATCAAAGCCCCCACCCCATGAGATCCGATTGAACCCCGAATTCCATGAATTGACGGAATATCCAGCTGCGCGATACTCATCACCTGTTGTGACCAGGATGGGGACCTCTACTGTAAATATGTGTGGGAACGGGCCCGGAGGGGGGGTTTCCGGGAATGTCTTTCCGTACATCAAAGCTTTATCATGAGTGTGTAAACTTTAATAAAAACCGCAAACACTGTATATAAGGGGCCAGGCCTCAAACATAAGTTAGAGCACCTCAGAACGATACCTGCTGTCCGTTTTGCTGTGTTCTCCTCCAGAGAGAATAAAAACCTTGTTTCCTGCTTTCCAGTCTCCAGCGCCTGCCTCTTCATTTATTAAATAATTCGAGGGTCACAGAGGCAATACCGCCGGGCAAATATCGATTGTCCCCGACCCAAACCTTTATTTTAACACGTCAGCCCGCCGCTCAAGGGAGCTTTAAAGTTACAAATGGGGGTGGGGTCGCACACTACTCACACACCGGCGGTGTCGCCCCTAAGGACTCTAGTCAATGTAGTAAAGTGTTCGCGATGCATCATCTTTCGATCTTCTGCTATCTTCGCTGTCTTCGCCATCCCTGGACACGTGTTTCGGGGTATTACCCCTCATCAGCAGGGATAGGCCGTGTACTGGGGTTGCCGATGGCTGCCAATATCTGCCAGGTATAGTACCACTCAGGCGCGTAGGTGCGGGATCCCAGGCTCGTCAGCCCGCTGCTCAAGGGAGCTTTAAAGTTACAAATGGGGGAGGGGTCGCACACTACTCACACACCGGCGGTGTCGCCCCTAAGGACTCTGGTCAATGTAGTAAAGTGTTCGCGATGCATCATCTTTCGATCTTCTGCTGTCTTCGCTGTCTTCGCCATCCCTGGACACGTGTTTCGGGGTATTACCCCTCATCAGCAGGGATAGGCCGTGTACTGGGGTTGCCGATGGCTGCCAATATCTGCCAGGTATAGTACCACTCAGGCGCGTAGGTGCGGGATCCCAGGCTCGTCAGCCCGCTGCTCAAGGGAGCTTTAAAGTTACAAATGGGGGTGGGCTCGCACACTACTCACACAACGGTGGTGTCGCCCCTAAGGACTCTGGTCAATGTAGTAAAGTGTTCGCGATGCATCATCTTTCGATCTTCTGCTATCTTTGCTGTCTTCGTCATCCCTGGACACGTGTTTCGGGGTATTACCCCTCATCAGCAGGGATAGGCCGTGTACTGGGGTTGCCGATGGCTGCCAATATCTGCCAGGTATAGTACCACTCAGGCGCGTAGGTGCGGGATCCCAGGCTCGTCAGCCCGCTGCTCAAGGGAGCTTTAAAGTTACAAATTGGGGTGGGGTCGCACACTACTCACACACCGGCGGTGTCGCCCCTAAGGACTCTGCTCAATGTAGTAAAGTGTTCGCGATGCATCATCTTTCGATCTTCTGCTATCTTCGCTGTCTTCGCCATCCCTGGACACGTGTTTCGGGGTATTACCCCTCATCAGCAGGGATAGGCCGTGTACTGGGGTTGCCGATGGCTGCCAATATCTGCCAGGTATAGTACCACTCAGGCGCGTAGGTGCGGGATCCCAGGCTCGTCAGCCCGCTGCTCAAGGGAGCTTTAAAGTTACAAATGGGGGTGGGGTCGCACCCTACTCACACACCGGCGGTGTCGCCCCTAAGGACTCTGGTCAATGTAGTAAAGTGTTCGCGATGCATCATCTTTCGATCTTCTGCTATCTTCGCTGTCTTCGCCATCCCTGGACACGTGTTTCGGGGTATTACCCCTCATCAGCAGGGATAGGCCGTGTACTGGGGTTGGTGATGGCTGCCAATATCTGGCAGGTATAGTACCACTCAGGCGCGTAGGTGCGGGATCCCAGGCTCGTCAGCCCGCTGCTCAAGGGAGCTTTAAAGTTACAAATGGGGGTGGGGTCGCACACTACTCACACACCGGCGGTGTCGCCCCTAAGGACTCTGGTCAATGTAGTAAAGTGTTCGCGATGCATCATGTTTCGATATTCTGCTATCTTCGCTGTCTTCGCCATCCCTGGACACGTGTTTCGGGGTATTACCCCTCATCAGCAGGGATAGGCCGTGTACTGGGGTTGCCGATGGCTGCCAATATCTGCCAGGTATAGTACCACACAGGCGCGTAGGTGCGGGATCCCAGGCTCGTCAGCCCGCTGCTCAAGGGAGCTTTAAAGTTACAAATGGGGCTGGGGTCGCACACTACTCACACACCGGCGGTGTAGCCCCTAAGGACTCTGGTCAATGTAGTAAAGTGTTCGCGATGCATCATCTTTCGAACTTCTGCTATCTTCGCTGTCTTCGCCATCCCTGGACACGTGTTTCGGGGTATTACCCCTCATCAGCAGGGATAGGCCGTGTACTGGTGTTGCCGATGGCTGCCAATATCTGCCAGGTATAGTACCACTCAGGCGCGAAGGTGCGGGATCCCAGGCTCGTCAGCCCGCTGCTCAAGGGAGCTTTAAAGTTACAAATGGGGGTGGGGTCGCACACTACTCACACACCGGTGGTGTCGCCCCTAAGGACTCTGGTCAATGTAGTAAAGTGTTCGCGATGCATCATCTTTCGATCTTCTGCTATCTTCGCTGTCTTCGCCATCCCTGGACACGTGTTTCGGGGTATTACCCCTCATCAGCAGGGATAGGTCGTGTACTGGGGTTGCCGATGGCTGCCAATATCTGCCAGGTATAGTACCACTCAGGCGCGTAGGTGCGGGATCCCAGGCGCGTCAGCCCGCTGCTCAAGGAAGCATTAAAGTTACAAATGGGGGTGGGGTCGCACACTACTCACACACCGGCGGTGTCGCCCCTAAGGACTCTGGTCAATGTAGTAAAGTGTTCGCGATGCATCATCTTTCGATCTTCTGCTATCTTCGCTGTCTTCGCCATCCCTGGACACGTGTTTCGGGGTATTACCCCTCATCAGCAGGGATAGGCCGTGTACTGGGGTTGCCGATGGCTGCCAATATCTGCCAGGTATAGTACCACTCAGGCGCGTAGGTGCGGGATCCCAGGCTCGTCAGCCCGCTGCTCAAGGGAGCTTTAAAGTTACAAATGGGGGTGGGGTCGCACACTACTCACACACCGGCGGTGTCGCCCCTAAGGACTCTGGTCAATGTAGTAAAGTGTTCGCGATGCATCATCTTTCGATCTTCTGCTATCTTCGCTGTCTTTGCCATCCCTGGACACGTGCTTCGGGGTATTACCGCTCATCAGCAGGGATAGGCCGTGTACTGGGGTAGCAGAAGATCGAAAGATGATGCATCATGAACACTTTACTACATTGACCAGAGTCCTTAGGGGCGACACCGCCGGTGTGTGAGTAGTGTGCGACCCCACCCCCATTTGAAACTTTAAAGCTCCCTTGAGCAGCGGGGTGACGAGCCTGGGATTCCGCACCTACGCGCCTGAGTGGTACTATACCTGGCAGATATTGGCAGCCATCGGCAACCCCAGTACACGGCCTATCCCTGCTGATGAGGGGTAATACCCCGAAACACGTGTCCAGGGATGACGAAGACAGCGAAGATAGCAGAAGATCGAAAGATGATGCATCGCGAACACTTTACTACATTGACCAGAGTCCTTAGGGGCGACACCGCCGGTGTGTGGGTAGTGTGCGACCCCACCCCCATTTGTAACTTTAAAGCTCCCTTGAGCAGTGGGCTGACGAGCCTGGGATCCCGCACCTACGCGCCTGAGTGGTACTATACCTGGCAGATATTGGCAGCCATCGGCAACCCCAGTACACGGCCTATCCCTGCTGATGAGGGGTAATACCCCGAAACACGTGTCCAGGGATGACGAAGACAGCGAAGATAGCAGAAGATCGAAAGATGATGCATCGCGAACACTTTACTACATTGAGCAAAGTCCTTAGGGGCGACACCGCCGGTGTGTGAGTAGTGTGCGACCCCACCCCCATTTGTAACTTTCAAGCTCCTTTGAGCAGCGGGCTGACGAGCCTGGGATCCCGCACCTACGCGCCTGAGTGGTACTATACCTGGCAGATATTGGCAGCCATCGGCAACCCCAGTACACGGCCTATCCCTGCTGATGAGGGGTAATACCCCGAAACACGTGTCCAGGGATGACGAAGACAGCGAAGATAGCAGAAGATCGAAAGATGATGCATCGCGAACACTTTACTACATTGACCAGAGTCCTTAGGGGCGACACCGCCGGTGTGTGAGTAGTGTGCGACCCCACCCCCATTTGTAACTTTAAAGCTCCCTTGAGCAGCGGGCTGACGAGCCTGGGATCCCGCACCTACGCGCCTGAGTGGTACTATACCTGGCAGATATTGGCAGCCATCGGCAACCCCAGTACACGGCCTACCCCTGCTGATGAGGGGTAATACCCCGAAACACGTGTCCAGGGATGACGAAGATAGCGAAGATAGCAGAAGATCGAAAGATGATGCATCGCGAACACTTTACTACATTGACCAGAGTCCTTAGGGGCGACACCACCGGTGTGTGAGTAGGGTGCGACCCCACCCCCATTTGTATCCTTGTTAGTGGAGTTTGGAGTGTGGAGAGTGGTCCAAAGGCCCTGGAGAGCCCACCAGCACCTCAAAGCTCTGACATAAATCAGGTTTAACACCTAGCCCATAAAAAAAGCCCATGCACATGCCCTAGGCCACGAGAGGAGCCACAGGAGCTGTTATACTTGTGGAATAAGTCAGGGGCTGTCCTACGGTCGGAGGAACGAGTTGAGCTGTGCTGAAGCGGGTGGGAACTATTCTGTAGGTCCCATTGAGGGGTTGATACAGCTCTAAGTAAGCACTGCAATTACAGCCACAGTAATAACAAGCCATCTTAAGGCATGTGCTGAGGAAGGGAAGGGGCACCGGGCCCTCCAATATGACGGTCACGGAAAGCTCAAGCCTGAGAGTATTAAAAAAAACGTATCACTCAACCGTTTACCTAGTCGACCAGTCAAGCAACAAAAATTACCACCAACTGGCAATTGGGCAAATGAAATAACTGAAGAAAGTATACAAGTTCCAGGGGCCATGACAAAAAAATCTGAAACTGCTCAACCTGATATCGATAACAGGACTAAATACTACACAGAGGCCGGTGAAACAGAATTCTCCAACATCCTCGTAAACACCAACTAGAATCACAAAAACTCTACTGATACCAAACAGGAACCTCAGAGGGTCCAACACACTAAAACTATAGAAAATCATGATTTGGGGTCTGTCTCGGACATCTTTTATCAAACTTCATCACTAACTCTTGAAGCACTGACACTTCAGTCAAATAAAATGGACATTCAAATAGAAATACTGGGCACAATGGCAAAATCGGTGGCTGGAATAGACCATAGACTAGCTGAGCTAAATAGTTTGATAATTAGAGCACAATCTGATAGATCAACTACGTATTTGGAATGTTCCTGCACATCAATTATTAATAAATTAACATCACTACCGGAAGTCATTAACACTATATTGGAAGATTTTAAAGCCAGCCTTCAACTGAAAGACACTAAGAAACCAAAAAAATAAAGAAGGCACGTTCTTAGGATTAGAAAGTAACTTTACAGCAACGACGGAGTTAACAGCTCAAACTGATTTAGATGCCCAGGATGGATTATTTCCTCCAAAAACCCTGAGTAGTCAAGGGGTGGAAAATAATACAACAGGAGGTGAACCTTCTGTCCAACTTGCACAAAATCTAATTGACGTTCAAGTGGACAAAGCAGTAGACTTGACAGCGTTTATAACTACAAAAAGACAGAGGAAAAAATTACGCAAAGCAAGACACAAAGTTAAGATGGAGAATCAAATAAAGTTACACTCTCAGGCGGAAATGCCTCGTAATGAGGCTAAAAGTGAAAATTACAATGCGGAGGAAACCACAGGAAAACACAAACCCTATATAGTTAGGGAACAGTCTATGCCAGCAACAATAACAAACATCCAGTACTTTGATATCTTTGTGAAACCAGTCAAAACTTCCATGAAAAAGAACATCCATAAAGGCGACACCATTGTGCTTTCCCCCGATGAACGAACCGAGGTGAGGAATCAAACTCACACAGAGAAGACTACCGAAAAGCAGCAGGGAAACTGCTGAGAGGAAAAAATAGCCAGGGAAGACACCCAATGGAGCACACAAAAAAAGGACGAGCACTAAACATGCCCGCCAAACGTGGGCAAAGCCAACGCCCAGGAAGCTTTAAAGGAATAACAATAAACAGCAGTGACCCAATGCAAAGATCACCTCATGGGGATCGTAATATAGTCTCAAATCCAAACTGGAATTAAAATCTACCAGCTTGTAATCTCGCCAGCTCAAGTTGGATACAACCGAATAACAAAGTAAACCATGATCCTGTGCGACAAATTGAACTGAGCGATCAAATAGAGGACAAAAGTCAGATAACAAAGATGGACCATTTAGTTATAGTAAGACACGGTGAGAACAAAAGAGTTATACATAAAGCCCATCAGGAATCGGAAGACAACTCAGAAAGGGAATTGTATGCTAAAGGGTCGGAACAACTAATTTTCAAACCTGTATATGAGTCCCTCGAGCAGCAAGATATGTTGAACAGAGGCAATCTCCTGTGCCTCTTTAGTTTCTCACATAATCCTGATGGTTCACAGCCAATAATAATAATAACTGTAATACCACCCTCTATAGTGGAACAAATTATAAACAAACAAGAAACTTTTCGCAGTTAGGGGATAATATTTTGCAAAGTCACACCGGAGGAATACCCCACCCCACTGTTAAAAGCAGAAAACCTGCTAACTGGTGAAAAAGGAAGAAATGGCATCCCGGTCTTCTCAATATTAAAAAATCTGCAAGGTAAAATAAACTTAGATGTCAGAAAGCAACTGGTTGACAAAAAGTCAGTGAATACTAGAGGGATAAATGAAAAATGGATAACAATGACCTTGCATGGGAAAGATAATCAATGACAAAATAAACAACACATGACATATAAAAACCTAACGAACGAAAGTGAAACAATAACAATCTGCTCGTGGAATATAAACGGAATAAGCAAAGAACTAGATAACTCTACTCAAACACCGATATTTAATTCCTATCAGATTACAATATTACAAGAGACTGGGCAACCCACCCGTTTCTTCTTCATGGATACAAAGGATACTTCGAACCAGCGACCAAGCAAATGCCTTGACAGGAGCATTTAGGACTATCCAAAAATCTATTAGTGACCTAACTTATCTCCCGTTCCTAAAAGTGATTTCTGCAAAAC
Organism: Lissotriton helveticus; assembly: GCF_964261635.1. Lineage (NCBI taxonomy): Eukaryota > Metazoa > Chordata > Amphibia > Caudata > Salamandridae > Lissotriton > Lissotriton helveticus. Next base: position 783,930,646 of record NC_136057.1, on the reverse strand, counting down.
TGCTTCCCTTCTTAACCTATGGCAGTGAGGCATAAAACGGAAAAATGCAGTTATTATCTAGCTACTTCAAAAATGTTGAAAATCCTTTTCCATTTGCCCACTAACGCATCACAAGCACAAGTCAGGCTGGAATTCGGTCTAAATACCCAGCTGTATGCTCAAAAGGGACATGTCATTTAAAGTCTGGTATAGAATAAAAAATGACCAAGACAACTTAATGTCCCAGTTAATTTGGAGAGAAATTAGCGGCAATAGCAAATCACCTGCCTGGAAATATTTGGATGTGGCCTTGGAAGAATTTGAGGGTAGGCCGTTTTGGGATTGTACTATAACTCAGGAATCATTTAAGAAAATTGTCAATAAAATAACAGATCATTTATAATTGATAAGCGATAAAGCCACTTTTGCAAATAGAAAACATGCATGGCTCATATTAAATGGTTTTTCAAAAAAGATGGCACAGCAATACTTGAATATGCCATGGTTGCTAAAAAAAACAAGCAAATCTTCATTAAAGCACGTTTTGGTGTATTGCCGGGACTATGCCATCTACCACATTGGAAAAAGTACGAAAAAGACACTGTATGTAGGCTGTGCAAATCCGGGGAGGAGAACATTATCCACCTATCGTGCCTCTGTTTTGAACTGAGAAATTAAAGAGTAACTGTACTAAAGAGACTATTTAATGAAAGAGGGGTAGGAACTTGTAGACAGGCATTGATCCTATGTCTCTCCCCAGATGATATATCTATAAATTCTGCATTGGTAACATTTTTAACGAAAGTGTGGATAAAAAGTAGAACTCCAGGAAACATGAAATTAATAATTACTTTATTTTCTTCCTTTTTAAAATTTATATTGATTTGCTTTATTATCACCTCATTGTAAAGAATGTTATCAAAAATATTCACTTAATAAGATGTATTGATTTTAAAGAAATGCTGCTATTCAAACTGCATATAATGGATTATTGAATGAATTTGTTTTATTGTAAGATTTTAATTAATCAAACAATGAAGGATATCTATATCTATCTATATCTATATCTGTGGGTCCGGGGTCAGCGCTATCTCGATCATCTGGGAGATGTGTGTGAAGATGTCAGTCCAGTAGCTATCTATGTGGGGGCACTGCCACACCAGGAGCAGCATGATGAGTGGGTGGGTTCAATTCTGGCCTAGAGTTTATGAGTTATGCATATGCAACATAGGAATTTAAAATGTAGCAACATGTGCCTGTGGTTTGCACAGACCAATTTGGTCTGTGTACAATATTACCATATATCATCAGGTCCTCTGATCAAGCGCAACTCATTGATCATCGGCAGCCAGCAGCAAGTCTAGGCACTTGTGATATAGTTTGGAAACTCAGTGCTCACCAGTGTCATCCTCAACAAGGGCGGACAGGGGGGTGCAGGAACCTGGGTAAGTGGAGACATGGGCCCACAGAGCTCCTTGTACTCGATGTAAAATGAATTTGTCCAGTGGTGTCATGTCAGTAAAACGGGAGTCCTCCTCCCAGGAGATGCATGACATGACCCCCGGTGACATCATGGGTCTCGGGGAGAGGGTGATAGCTATTAGGCACACCGCCCTCGAAGCTAGGCACCCGCTCGGTACCTAGAAACGCCCATGTCAGCCGGACCCCGAGACCCATGATGTGCGGTAAACAGAGCACTCTTAATAAACTTGGTTCCATTCCTAAGGGAATCTGATGTACATAACTTGCATAATTGCGTTTTTTAACATAACAGTCCTCTGGTAGGGTGGTCCTTAGCGCGCTCATACCACCGAGGCCACTACACACACCACTGTAAATACTCACACACACTGGTCCTGATGAATGCCTGATAGAATGTGTCACCTAGGCTGAAACATGTTGACCGCACTTTTCACCGGGATAACAGTGGACCTTTAATTTGTGTCCGTTATCCTTCACACCATTTTTAACCTGACCACTTGGCGAAACTAATAAAATCATTTTTTTCGACTCAATTAGCCGTTTTATTTATCACTTCACAATCACAATACCAGCTCCGCAGTTATTCTGGCATTGCAGCACACCGGGGTGGCATTCGGCCATTCCTTGTGGGCCCGATGATGAAGCATGTCACCGACCAGGTCGGTGAGTGAGGGTTTTCAATAAAACCTATCAGGGTTTTGTTTCAAACAACATAAGAAATTTCACATTGTGTTGCTTCATATTAGGAGTAATTCCTCTTCTTTACTTGACGCTCCTTTGTTGTATTTGAGTAAGAATGTTCCTACACATTTGGAAAATGGTGCATGGTCAAAAACTGAGAAAACAAACTCTACCCATCCCCCACCCATCCCAGGCAAAACAGCGCAAGGGAGTATTCCAATACATAACAGAGCAATAAAACGACCCCAACTGATGCGAGTAACATTTCAGTGTACAACATGAGGGGTGACAACACACCAACATCTAGTTCCCATTTCGAATCATATATAGCCAGTGTTAAAGTGGGATACAGGTAAATGTGGGGGGACATAATAACATTGCCTGAGGAACATCTCTGCAAGGCCCAACAAGTCCGCCACTATGGTATTACAACCCAGGAGGTCCCACAGGGAACATCTCTGCACTGGCAGCACAGCCCAGACCTGTTGTCATGGCAGCAGCCTCTGTGGGGGAGCACAGGCCAGTATCCCGACCCTGAGCCGAGCAGTTGAGGGACAGTGCAGGGGTCATCAAAGCACAGAGTAGAGTAAAAATTAGGCTGCTGGAAAGAGATCAGAACTGTTTGTGGCCTGTAAATCAGGGGGAGATGGTGCCAGGGCGTTCGCAGTGTTACCTTGACGAGAGGCCCAGAAATCCAGAGCCTCTGCAGGGGTGTCGAACATTCAGGTTGTGCCCTGCACATCCACACGCAGGTGAGCCAGGCAATGCATACCATATTCAAGTCCGATCTCTCTGAGCAAGGCCTTCACCACTGTGAACTTGCAACATGCCTTCTGTACCATAAGGTGAAGTTTGGGTAAAAAGAAAGCACTGCGTCCGGGTAATGGACCTGCCCACGCTGTCACACCAGATGGAGGGTGGTGTTCTTGTCCATGAAGCTGAGTAGCCATGCAATGATCATCTGCAGCGATGAGCTGGGAGGAGGTCTTGCCCACAGTAACCAGTGCGTTCATTCTACTGAGAAGGAAGAGGAATAGGCCTCACTACCAAAAGCCCTACCAGCAGAGTTTCATGAATGTGCCCATTATTCATTTGGCTTTGGATTCCTACAATGCCAGATATGCAAAGATTATTGCAGCAATACCAGGCTTTCAAGTCTTTATTCTTCAAGGCGACGGTCTTAAGCTGGCGCTTCAGTTTTTCCATGCACCATATTACACTGGCTTCTCCGTCCTCCAGCGTGGATATGAGCTCCTTGGCACCTTTGATTCAGGCTTGCTGGCAGTATGGTGCCCACCACCCCACCTAATCTGCCCGACAGGGCATCAAATCTAGAATCCATGGCCTTGAACCCAATCTGGATATCCGACATGAGGGCCTTGACAGTAATAGACTGGGTGAGCGATGGGTGCCCCCCAGGCCTCCTCTGCCATTCCGCTGGATGAGTGTATCTCCACCAGCTCCCCAGCATGCTCAAACTGCAGCTTATGCTGCTTTGGGTCAGTGTGGCCCATGTCGGCCCCAGTGGGCCCCGAAGCTGCCCTTTACGTCCACTATGAGTGGGTCAGTCCACCGCCGGATTCAGTTATCGCCCGAGGCATTGGGGCCAGGGTCGGCAGCAGTCACCCCGGGAAACACTGGGACGTCTCAGCTGGTGATTCAGCAGATCTTGCCTTACTGGGCCATTAGGCCTGCCAGTCCACTGGGCCCCTCACTGAGTGGCAGGGACCCCCGCAACATGGTCAGTGGGCCCTTTGCATTTTTAGACACTAAAAGAGGGAGGGGCAGGTACTTCACCTATGGAGGGGGGGCAGAGCAGGGTTCTCTGTGCTTGCCCCAGCCCGCGGCCCATATCCAGTGAACACTGCCACTCGGTACCCTTCCCTAAGTTCAGTCACTGCTCACCTTGAGGCCCCTCTCTCTTGGACTGGATCCGCCCATCACCCACCAATTGCTGTGGAGGAGGTAAGAGCTGCCAGTGCAGGGGAGACACCGGGCATCCCTCAGCCCGGTACGGGCCTCACAATCTTCTGTCCAGCTCCCGGAGGGTGCCCTGCCACCCCCCCTCTCGGGCAATGGACAGCCACTAGCAATGCCTCCTGGTCCGAACAACGACCCCAGCAAGATGTAGACCATGAGGTGGGAAGCGAGCCCAGTGGGGTACGGTAGCCCTAGCCTCAGGCTCACATGCGGCCCCTGTCACTGTGGAGCCTCCAGGGCAGTGCTGGGCCCACTGTGTTCCCCAATCAAAATTCGGTGTTGCGCATGTCAGGGTAGGCATCCAGGCCACAGCAAGAGTCAGCCGCGCATTGGCCCATCAGAGGTCCCTCCGCAGGCAGCTAATGCTGGATCGATTGTATCATGTACCGAGGTGTCGGGAACCAGAATGCGCAGCTTCAGCGCCACGCAGCTATCTTGGTCGCCAGTAAGAAGTGATTTTAAACGTAGAATACAAATACTTGTAGGTTATCATTACTCATTTATATCTTATCTCAAAGTTAATTATAACCTAATAACCTAGAAATTACAGTGACCAGATCCACATGGAACGTCATCAAACATTGATTATTTTCACAGTGCATTCCAAAAGGCAGTCTCCCATTGGACTACACACAATATACTTTATTCAAAGGTAATATGTCGCTTGGTAATGTTGAGAAATATGATGAAATATTCATTGAGACATTTCATCCATGTTGTATATTAGAACATAAACCATTTTGCAATGGAAAGATTGTGGATGATATTCATTTCCAGTGTTGAGAAGGGGCTGGAGAAAAAATAGCTTAGTAACAAACTAGTTGGGTACGTGAACATACATATGCACGCCCCTACCATTGACTTCAAGTAAGTGTTAGGAGTCAATAGGAAGCTAAAAAAGTGATTTTGCCTGCCTTATTTGTATCAGTCACTTAGGGAATCAAAAGAGACCTCTTACTGTGGGGTTTCTACAAATACAGGTACACACACAAAAATGAAGTGTGCATTTTCTATTCTAGTTCCACACATGCTTTGATACTGCAGTAGATTTTAAGGCATACAAGGCAAATTATGTATACATATATATTCACTCAAAAAGCATAGGTTTTACCGATGTTATAGTTAGGAATTAGCATTTAAAAAACCTTAGAAATTCACTGAAAAAACCATAGGTTTCAGGGACGTTATAGTTAGTCGGATTTTTGACTCATATAAAACCAAGGAAATTCGCCAGTTATCGTTTGTTGAGCTAACTATAACTTGCGGGCCCGCAATGCACTGCTGATGACGTCACATATTACATCACTCATAACATGGTCAGTGACATCACTGATGACATTACTGATGACATCTCAAATGACATCATTGATGACATCACTGATGACATCATCCACTGAATGTGTGTTTCTGTAAACTTTACATATTTTTCATATATATCTATGCCATGGTTATTGAAGGATAAGTGGATTTACAAGTGCCTGCATGGATTATTTAGTAGGTGCATGACTAACTGTATAAGTGAGTGATTGAACGTGTCTTACTGAATGCATGGGTTAGTGACTAAACTGTGTGAAAGTCTATTAGTCTTTCAGTTGGTTTGTAAGCTGCTGCATGGGTTGGTGAGTAGCTACATGAATGTCTATATAGCTCATTGATTTGTTGTCTGAGTATCTGTATGTGTGTCTGAGTGTCTGGGTGGGTTGGTGGGTGGGTGTGTGACTCTGTGCATAGATGTCTGAGTGGGTGATTCACTAGCTATGTGGATTCAAAAGTGTATCTGTAAAGGGCTGTATGGACCAGTTAGTGTGTGTATGGGTGTGTTGCTGAATGAATGAATGTCTCAGTGGAATATGTGTAAGCAACTACATATGTTTTAAGGCACTATATATGTCACTGTTGGAGTATATAAATAAGTATACATGAGAGTAAGCTCTTTGAAGAGTGGGTTAGTATCTGCATAAGTAAGAGATGTGGTGTGTGCATAAATAACTCAGTTGGTGTATATAACTATATACATGTGTAAATGAGTATGTAATTCATTCTTTGCATAACAGACGAGGTGTTTGAGTACTCTGTGGATGAGTGGTGGACTGTGACTGTATGTATAGTGTATGAGTACATATTATAGTACTGCATTGATGAGTAACTGTATGTATAAGACACTGCATGTGTGTGTAGAGCTAGGAAATAGTCTGTGGTCTGTAGTATCTGGCATTGTTGTGTGTATGGTTTCAAAATGACTAGTGTGTATTTTATAGTGGCTGTATCAAAGTTTATATTAGAGCATCAGTATGTGCCTTAGATTATCACATGGATGATGGTGATGTCACTGGAGATGTCATCAGATGATGTCATCAGTGATGTCACTGGAGATGTCATCAGTGATGTCATCAGTACTGTCACTGACTATGTCATGAGTGATGTAATATGTGACGTCAACAGCAGTGCATTGCGGGCGCGCAAGTTATAATTAGCTCAAATAACTATAACTGGCGAATTTCTTTGGTTTTATATGAGTCAAATGTCCAACTAACTATACTGTCCCTGAAACCTATGGCTTTTTCTGTGAATTTCTAAGGTTTTTTTAAATGCTAATTCCTAACTATAACGTCTGTAAAACCTATGTTTTTTCAGTGAATTTCAAATGTTTTTTAAATGTTAATTTCATGTGTTAATGTTTATAAAACCTATATTTTCTCTATTATATGTTTTAAATATTTTGGAACTCTATTATACTTCTTTTTTTACTTTAAAAATTATGTAATGCTTTATATTTTCCCCCAAAAATATGTATATTTTAAATTTTTTGGGGGAGAAAACTGCACTCCCATACGGTAGCGTACTAACGTCCATCACCACACGAATCCTATCCGCCATATTGCTAAACTCGTAAATAATGCTTATTTCGTATCCGATGACTTTGTGTCACGGCATCCCTCGAAACATCATATACGCATGAAGTCACCCCAGATGCTACTTTGGTATCCGACAGGGACGCAGCACCAAGTCACGTGTTACGTCATGTACATATTGGGTCACACCCAATGCGCTTTCCGTATGCGATGAGTACACGCTGCCAGGCCCTGTGTTACGTCACAGACATATAATATCACGCCGGGTACGCCCTTCCATTTTTTTTTGTCTCAAAAGTATATCTAAATAACTTTAAAAAATATATGAGAGCAAGTTATGATCTAAATATATATATATATTTCTAACTGTAATACACTTATATTATGATAAATATATTTTGTCAAAAGTGCGTCGGGTGCGGCCTCCTTTCGCGCCCGGTGTGCGATTGCCATGTGACCTTAAAAAAAGCATTTGATTGGTTCATAACATTTCTCATTGTAACAGTTGGACGACCCCACCCATTTTACTCATTCTCAATACAGCGTTTGATAAGAGACACCTCTTCTGCTTAGAAAGATTTTTTGAAAAGGGGTTTCCTGCATACACATATCTTATACTACACACAACATGTAACGACCATCTTGACCAATATTCATGCTCTGTACATTAGCCTTCCACGTATGATTGCCATGCATCTCAAACGTTCCAATCAAAAAACAAATATGTGTTACACGATGCCCCTGGTGTATGTGTGTGCACATTATTGTGCTCCCTTTCGGCCTGGGTATTCGTGGCTCTAAGAACTATCAGGAGCCATGGGCCGAGTGTACATCCTATATCACATGTGACAAACAGTAAACAGCAATGTGTAGATTTCTTTTGCTGTACACTCTGTTGTTAGACTTTACCAATATACTAGTGTGTTATATGTGAGACTTTTCGATTCACATTTGACATGCATTGCTTGACTGTAACGAGTATTATCACTGTGTATGACGTAGCTTCACTGCTGGTCCTCTCTCCATCCGAGAACATTCACATGTGTATGCTTCACAATAGCAACACTTTCAATAATACCGCACACCATTGACATGTGTGTCTGAGCATATCCACAACCTTGACAACGACATGTAATGTTCACCATTCAATCTTTTCAAACACCATCTCATTAACAATAGTTTCCGCCCTTCCGACACATGGTACACCAATCTAAATTGCCCTCTCTGTGATGGCAAAACTACAAAAGAAACAGACATAAATACACTTCCTGGCCATACCAGAACTGAACAACGCCCAGGTCCCCGGAATAATTATTCACACCCCTACGCTGGCCTGGCGTACGCAAGCCCAGCCCACTTTGCGCATGTATAAATAGGATAACCACGACAACGCAAGTCCCTCTTCTTCCACACTGCCTCAGGTGATATGGCCGCATCCACTGTGCATATCACAATGCGCAATAAAAATAAAAATGGATCCATGAGGTGTACACAATCCTGGCAATCAACACGGGCTCTAAATTGTGAGCCCTACTGCCCATCATCTACGAAAGGGATCCATGAGGTGTACACTGTCCTGCAAGCAACACTCCATCTGAATTGTGAGCACTGCTGCCCGTAGTGTTTGCTCACACAACAATGACAGTAGGTAAGCAGAGCGGCCTGGGTGCACAGGGCCTCCAATTGAGCACGGTGCGGCAGGATGGGTGGGGTGCATCACACTGGCTGCGCAGGTGTGAACAAACAATATTGCCATGCGTAATGATGTAATCTCTGACCTCAGTCATTCACATATCTGTCTCATTTTAAAGACCTGCAGGACCGTACTGTACGCCTGAGCCAGTGAGAAGCGCTGCCCTACAGACACCTCTTGAGTGTGGTGCTGCGGGAGGGGTGGGATGCATCAGCCAGAGTGCACACGTGCGAATAAGCGATGTTGCTGTACGTAATAATGTGATCTATGACCTCATTCAGTCACATTTCTGTCTCATTTTAAAGATCTGCTCTACCATACTGAAGGCCTGAGCCAGTGGGCAGCGCTGCCCTACAGACATCTGTGGAGCGCAATGCTGAGGGAGGGGTGGGGTGCATCACCCTGAGTGCACACAAGCTAAAAAGCAATGTTGCTGTGCGTAATGATGTGATCTCTGACCTCATTCAGTCACATCTTTCTCATTTTAAGGACCTGCTGGACCGTACTGTAGGCCTGAGCCAGCGGGAAGCGCTGCCCTACAGACACGTAGCGTTGGCTTTTAGAACACTGTACTGAGCTCGTTACTAAGTTTACATGCACACAGGATTCCGCCACTGCATTACACGCGCACATTATGTCTCTATCATGCGCTCTGTTCCTTTCAATATAAAAAGTTGTATAATGTATAATTATTTAACCGTGTGAATTCTCGAGCACTCCATCTCCTCTTTGAATCACAATTACCACTAGCAGTTGGTAGACCGTACTTCAAAACGATGGATGCACTCAACTCCTATTTTCTTTCAAGCTTGAAATAAACCTTCATTTACCTCCAGACATTTCCACCATTAAATTATTTCTCCCTTTTCAGACATTCCGTTGATTGCCTCAAGAAGGGCCCAGCGGGTGCTGAACCCGCAATAATGCCCTGGGCATTCTAACACCTTCCGTCGTGGTATCAAGACACCTTACCCAACCGGAGACGTGGTCTACTGTACAAACGTACGCCGGACTCAGAGTTTGAACCAACACGTCGTGGGACATACCGGTGGTGGGAGCTGAGCAGTGAAGCCTCAGTGTGCAAGACCTACAATTGAGCACAGTGCGGGGGAAGGGGCTGGGGTGCAGCACCCTGGGTGCACAGGTGCATGCAAGCGATTTTACCGTAGCTAATAATGTAGAACTATATTATCAAAAAATGGCGATAACAGTATCACCACTTTAGCAGCAGGAAACTGCCACTAAAGCAGCTATAATGGACTTGATAATATACTCTTGTGAATTCCCATAGAAGCCCAGGTTCACATCAGAACCTGGGCTTCTATGGGATTTCACAAGGGCATATTATCAACCTCTTATTTCTGCTTTAGCGTTAGTTTCCTGTTGCTAAAGCGGTAATAATGTTATCGACGTTCCTTGATAATATGGCCCATAATCTTTGGCCTCATGTGTTTCATTTTAAGGACTTGCTGAACCACACTCTTTCTCGTGATTCTAGCATCCTAGACAAATGGGAGGGTAAACACTAAGGGCTGGGTGCAGTAGACTGATGCTCTGTCTCCTCCTCCCTCACTTCTTTTCATCCTCCCTTCCCTTCTCGCTTCCACCCACTCCCCGTCCCTTCCATTCTCACTATCGTCCTTTCATTCGGACTTCCTTTCTTTACCTCTTCCACGTAGCACACATACTTATGTTTCATTTATGTCTTGCAGGTTTCCTACGCTGCTTCTACTGGAGTCAAACCCACGTTTTTGTTATTATACTGGTTCTTCTATTAAAGTTATGTTTCTATTTATTTGTGTTTTAATGAAGGTTACTTTTTTTTCAAATAAATAACTGAGTGTATAGGTCTTCGTTTTCTGACAATGCTTGTCTATTATTCATTGTGAAAATCATCTGTTTATAAGAGATTTTAAGGATAAAGTTATCTAATATTAGAGTGCACCCACCAAACATGATCTAACTGACTATTAGACAAATGAAACCTGGGTAATCGTACAACTGCAAGAGTTCTATGAGTGTATTACTTTATAACACCATAGGTACTGCTCGTGTGATTACCAAACAAATAAGGCACTGCCTAGGACCACCGAGGCTTCAGGGTCTGCCGAGGCCCACTGCATATTTAAATAAAGCTCCGGAGTTCTCCCTATGTCTGCTGGTGGGATGGGCTCGCCTGATTTTCGTATCTACACCCTATGCGCCCAGGTCAGCTTTTTGCATTTTTGGATCCACCCCTCCCCCTATCAGCCTCCCGTCATGGTTGAGACTGACTTAGCTTCCCCCTGGCCTTTGTCACCTGCACTGTTCGCACCCGCGGCACGTCCCCCGGCGGAGGTTGACACGGTTGAGACGCTGCGTTGGGCTTGGGCTTGCCTGCGCCAGCACTCTGGCCTTTCCCTTCTCTCTGCTAACACCATGCCAATTGTGAATCACCCCGATTTTTCCTGGTCTTCAGTCATCCAGCATGTCCTGCCATGTGGCGCGCTCGGGTCTCAGGACTGTGGCGGATCTTTACCCAGAGAACTCCTTTTACTTTCCTCCCGACTCCCTGGGGCGGCAAGATACACTGCTATTTTATCAGCGGCGCGCCACTTGCCGGAAACCTTCCTTCCCTCGGACCCCGCCTACCCTTCCAGCTCAGGACTTCATATACTCCTCCTCGCTGCAAAAGTTAGTTACCAAACTTTACGCTTTCTCCCTGGCGTCTGCCCACATTTCCTCTGATGGGGCGCGGGAGGCGTGGAGTGTAGACCTGGGTGCGGATATATCTGAGGCCGGAGGCCGATAGCTCTGCCTAATCCACTTCAAGTACTTGCAAAGGCTCTACCGCACTCCTGTGCAGCTCCATCGGCTTGGGCTTATCCCTGGGATGTGTAACCACAATAGCCAGATAAATCTGGACTGAGGGAACCAGAGGCACGGGGTACTGGTAGACGGTAGCCTCCAACATAAACTGTGTACCACAAAGAACCGCTACCAGTCTAAGTATTGCTAAAGAAAGTAAAGTGTTATATTGTGAGTGTAGGCATCTCACAAAAAGTGAAGGACTGGTCTCACACACCACCAGGTGTCATGCTTCATCATTGACCAGTCCTCGCCCTCTAAGTAGTAGAACTGAAAGAAAAACAATATAAACCTAATAGCACTAATACTTAAACATTAGCATACAAAAAACAACAATTTAAGCCAAAAACACCGGATTTTTAGCGTGAGTGGCTATTGGTGCAGTATGTGAGGAAAAACAGACTGTTTTTCTTTCAGTTCTACTAAAGACCCAGTCATTGCAAATAGTAGAGTGTGAACAATACTCACCTCACCAAGTGGAAACCTCTCACTAAAGAATCTTTGGTAAGAGCGGAGCCGTTATACATAGGTCCTGATGAATGGCGCGGACCCAGTTGGGCCTACAGGAAGAAACATGTTGACCTCACATACAGCGGTGGGGGGACACTAATATCCCCATGACACCGATCACCTTGTTTTAATTACCATATGGATGAAGGCACTATTAAAATCAAGCTGACACCCATAATTGCCTTTTAACTCACTTTACATTTTTCTTTGGGCCCCCACTTAGTTTAGAAGTGTATCCCTGTCGTCAGGTGTATGCCCGCCCTCTATCAAACCAAGTTTTTAGAGGGCGAGGACTGGTCAATGATGAAGCATGACACCTGGTGGTGTGTGAGACTTATCCCTGGGATAACTGTTTGCGCTGTGCTGCCCCTGCCACGGACTTCGCCCACTTGGCGTGGCTCTGCCCTAAGGTTTCCGAGTTCTGGCTGGTGATGTGCTCCACCATCTCCGACATCACTGGGGCTGTCGTACAACCTGACCCTCCCCTGTGCCTCCTGGGCTTTGTCAAGTTCGGCCCTGATGCATCACCCCGCCTCATTTCGATGCTACTGGTACTCACCAGGAGTAGGGTGGCCATGTGCTGGGGGCGACGACATGCTCCCAAGGTTGAGAGTTGGCTGGAGGATGCCTCTTGGTGCCAGACTCTCCTGTCTGAGTTCTGGGACTTAATGCCTGCGAGATCCTGCCCTGTTGACATTTGGGCCCCATTGGTCTCCTACCTTCTCTGCCGTTCCCACCCCAGCGGCGCTTCCTTTCCTGCGCTCCCCGCCGGCCATGGGTCTGCGGCAGCCGCCGGTGTTGGTCAGTGACTGCCCCTCACCCCTTTCCTATCCACCAGCGCCCCTGTTGCTTCAGATTCCTCACTAATAATGCTTTTTCATGTGTGCTTCCTCCTCTGGGGGCTGAGACCCTGATACTGTTGAGCTGTGTCTTTACATTCCTGATTTACCATGTTGCTGTGAATGTAACCTGTTTGTAATTTACCACATGACCACAGGTTTTTGAAAATTAAATAAATAAATAAATAAATAAAGCCCCGGAGTGTGGCAATCCCTGGACTTCAGTTGGCCATGAACTCCCCGAACAATTAGTAAACAATACCCGGGAAGGTGGCGGTCCCCTAGGCTGCAAAACGTCTCTGTGCCCTCCTGTGCCTAATTTACATGTGACATTAAAATCCCCAGTCCTACAGAGACCCCGCAATGTAATAATTAGATTGGCCATGGCACATTACCCAGTTGTCTCATTTAAAAGACTGGGTGAGACTCCGCTTTTTTTTTGTTTCTTTTTTCTCTCCATTTTTATCATCCGCATCCCCTCTATTAAAGCGATATGAGGTTTTCCTCCTCTCGCTTCATGTAGTCAAACAAGTATTTGCTATCACAGGGTGGAAGCCATGCATCAGCCCTCTAATAGCAAACACAAATGTCCCGCAAATGAACACCTCGAGACATTGAATGACCTGCGCCTGACAATGTCGCTCCCCCCAGGACCATGATCCATTTGTTAGTATAAACGCATACTAACACTACTTACACACGTGTAGTACAGCAACCAGAATGTAGTGAAAAGCAGAAGAAGCGCAAAATATAAATCCTACCAGAAGTCGGATGACAGTACAATGAGCCGACGACCCTGGCATGAGTAGAAACAGCTACACACAGAAAACGGTTCTTCAACACAACGCAACCAATTTTGAAATATTGGTGAGTAGTACTTTCTTTTAACCTTCTCCCGCTCATCGCCAAATTTATGTAGTGAAGAGGCAGACAGCAGTGCATCCAATAAGTAGATTTATTACAGGAAAACAAACCACCTGAAACAACCACCAACAGGAGCAGACAGCAAGGCAACAGTCTTCTCCAGCACAAGTACAAACTCCACAAGGTTCCCCTCATGACAGCCCTACATTCTAACATTACATACTTAGATTCTAGTAGAGTTACGTACTAACATTCTACTATGACTTACATTGGAATACTACACAGACCACATGACTTTACAGCAATGAGCTCATGTTTCATCCACGAGTCTTGAGACCGGTAGGGGTGAGTAGTTCGCTTTCCACTCCCTGTATTGTATAAACACAAACTAACACTACTTCCACAGGTATGCTACACCGCACAGAGCACATCACTTTTTTGTCCTCATCTTTCGCCCTTGGTGATCAACTAGTAGCGTGTGGAAAATAACCTTACTGTCTCAGATAATCTGGAAGGAGCACGAGAGAGATCACCCTGATTGCCCCACAGTAATAATGTCATAGTCCACTTAAGCCACTTTAGAACAACCGTGTGGGACACATATTGCGTTCATATACCCAATCTTACACCGATTCCAACTTTGTAGTGTATAGTCAAAATAGAGGGTAAGATACCAAGCAGCGTAATCATTGGACCTTGGGGGAAAAAAAAACAACAAAAAAAAACCCACGATCAATCCAAAATGTATCACCAATTTAGTAGCCTCCAGAAGTTTCTCTTATTTTTATTTCCTGATCTTAAGAGGTCCATCTTTGATACTTGTAGCACTGATGATTGCCAGTCCAGCAAGGTAGGAGATACGGGGTCCTTCCATCTCTTACATATTTCTCTCCTCGCCAACAACATACAGTAAAAAATTAGATCTTTTGCTGGACCATGGAACTCTGGGGAAATACCAAAAATAACCAAGGCAGAACATAGAGTTAATCGGGATCCCAAAAAAGTAGATATTAAAGTAATAACTGAGGTCCAAAACGGTGATAGAAGCGGGCAATCAAAAAACATGTGCAAGTCCGAAGCCTCTGCCAGTCCACATTTTGGGCATAGAACTGATGGACTATTCGAGAACTTCGATAAACGTTGGGGCGAGTAGTAGGCCCTGTGTAATGTAAACAGGTGGTTACGACGTAACCAAGATGGTTTTACAATGCTCCACATGATCTTAAAAGAATCGTACCACAAATTTTCCACACTAATATCTATCATGTATGTAGACCACAACTGCTTTGATAGCTGGAACTTGCCCTCTGCCTCATCCAGAATAAGATTATACCAGAATGAAACCTCTTTATTAAATGGAGGCTTATCTGTTAGGAGAGACACCAGTGTACTATCCCCTCCCAGCTGGAATCTGCCTTTAAGAGAAGACTGTGAATGAGAATGCGCCCAACTTTGCATCTGAAGGTATTTAAACCTAGAGAGCCGAGGCCCCGCTTTTAGACTCAATACCTCCCATGGCAGTAGTAATCCCTCCACAAAAATGTCTCCCCAAACTACCAAACCCGACTCGCGCAGCGGTGTAGCGAGGCTATCAAGCAGCCAGGTCGGGGAGCCAGGAGAGTTCCATAGTGGAGACTTATCTGAGTAGCCCATGTTCTACATACGTCTCTAAGCACCTTCAGTTTTATTTTCTTAAAAAACTTGGGGTTCCCAAACTTAAATAAAAATTCTCGATCAGCCACTTTTTCGCCTCTAAGTAACGCAGCAAACATATACCCACAACCTATATTTGTTGGAGATTTTAACAACATTCTAACATGAGACATCTGGAAGGCCCACCCGTAAAGCTGTAAATCAGGGGCCGCCAAACCTCCCTTCTCTCTACGTCGCCTAATCTTCTTCCAGGCAATTCTCGGATTACGGTTGTTCCAAATAAAAGAGCGAATATCGCTTTGAAGCTTAGCTATCATAATGGAATTAAAAAAAAGAGGAATAGTATTAAATAAAAATGTTACCTTGGGTAAGATCGTCATTTTGACTAAGTTAGATCTACCCAACAGGGATAGTGGGAGTGTAGACCATGATTTCATTAGTCTACGACATTCTTTGGCTATAAGCACAACATTTTCTGGAACTATCTTGTCTATATCTTTATATATATTCAGACCCAGGTAACGGAGGACCAAACTCATCTGGGCCCCTGCCACGGGCTCAGGGTCGTTCCAGACCATTATGTCTGTCTCAGATGCATTTACCTCGTACCCTGATATGGCTCCAAACTCTTTAGCCAACATGATTACTGCCGGAAACGCCGACCGTAATTCTGATGTAAAAATGAGAACATCATCCGCATATAAGGCTGCCTTCCTTTCCCAACCCTCAAAGACAAAAGACTTAATGTTGTTATTATCTCTTATCTTCTGAGCAAAAGGCTCTATATACAGATCAAATAGGAGGGGGGAAAGGGGGCAGCCTTGGCGGGTACCCCGAGTGATGTTAAATGGGTCTGATAGTTCTCCATTAACAAGTACGGATGCTGACGGGTTCATATACAAAAGTTTGACTGCATGTCTGAATTTTTTACCAAGATTACATTTCGCTAAGACCTCCGATTGATCTGTGTGCAAGATGTTTGTCGCTCGCTACTGCCCCCAACCTATTTGCCAATACAGATGTAAAGATTTTATAATCTGTGTTCAATATAGAAATTGGTCTGTAAGACCCACAATTTGATGGTGATTTTCCTGGTTTTTAAATCAGTGTAATTGATGCATTATCCCATGATTTAGGAGGGGGCATTCCTTCCAGGAGAATCTTGTTAAACAACTCGGTCAGAAAGGGAATAATAGTTGAAATCAAAACTTTATAGATTTCAGATGGCAGTCCATCTGGGCCTGATGCCCTACCCTTTTTGCTGCTGGCTATAGTTGCCCTGACTTCTTCTTGTGAGATCGGATCGTCCAGCTTATTGCTTTGTTCTAGAGTCAAGGCAGGAAGAGAAACGCCCGCAAGCCAATCTTCGACCTGCTTTGACTCAACGTTATTATCCTCACAGTAAATTTCACTAAAGAAGTCGCGGAGCGTTCTCCTAATTTCAACATCAGTTGATAGTGTATTTCCTCCAGTCGTAATTGAGTTGATATTATTACGCACTACCTCAGTCTTTGTTTTCCAAGCCAGCAGTTTACTCGCTCCTTTGCTGGCCTCCCACCTCTCTTGAACCCTGGCATTTAATACCGAGTTTAGCTCTCCTTTCAAGATAGTCACTTTTGCCCGCCTCTCATGGACTATAGATGCACAAGGATCAGGGTGGCTAGCAATTTCTATTTGTAAATTAGCCAACTCCGATTCTAAAGAGGTCACTGTTTCCCTATAGACTCTGTTCTTATATATGGCTTTATTATTAATCTGACCCCTTAAAAATGCCTTAAGTGTATCCCATATAACACCTAAAGAGGCGGATCCTATATTTTCATCCAAGAAAAACTGGGTCTCTACCTTAAGGGCATCTATGATGTTAGTAGATGACAATAGTGATCGATCGAATGACCAGTTACTTGATCGAGTTTTTGGGAACCCATCCAAATCTAGTAGAATTGCAGTATGGTCCGAAAGATGAAATGGTAAATGGGATACTGATTTAACCAGATGGACTAAGGATTGGCTAATCAGGAAAAAATCAATTCGAGACTGATGGTGGAATCTAGAGTTTCGAAATGTAGTTCCTCTTTGTAGACCGTGCATTGTTCTCCAGATATCACTATATCCAAGCTGCTTCATATTATCCTGCAGGTATGCCCTAGTTTTCGACAAAACTTTAGCTCTATTAGATGGCGATTTATCAACTAAGAGATCTAGGACTATATTAAAATCGCCCGCCATGATAACTGGATCCGGGAATGAATATAGATGTGAGAACAGGGTCTTCAATACAGAAGGATCGTCCTGATTAGGACCATAGTAACCCACTATGGTTATCGGGGCCCCATATATTATAGCTGACACTATTGCCCATCACCCTTCTGGGTCTACTAGTTTAGAAACTAATCTCGCTTTGATGGATTTTCTGAATAGGATTGCCACACCTCTAGTATGTGTTGTTTGTGACGTCATTATACAGGCATCAATCCATCTATTCCTCTTAACCAATATTTGCATCTCTGGCTCGGTCAAATGTGTCTCCTGGAGTACCATGATCTGCACTCTAGAGTCTCGAAGATATTGCATAATAATGTTTTTCCTAGGATTTGTTCGCAGACCATTAATATTCCAGGAGAGGATAGAGATTTTACTCATAGGAATACTATTTTCAAATTACACATGTAAAAGTAAATTTTAACTGAGACATATTTTACCAATAATCCCTTCACACTAAAAACCAACCTAACGTGAAAGAGAGGACTCTTTTTTAGTTTTTCCCCCTGGAACCCCCCCCCAGTGCCCCTGTCTGACCCTCCCCCCCCCCCCTGGAAAACCCTTGTTATATCCATCTTGAAAACCAGATGATAGCACTCTGTTGTGAACTCCCTTCTTGTACATTTTATGGCCGGAAAACACTAAAAACACGGACAAAACTTAAAAAGAAGAAGGAGAAAAAAAAGGCATGCTCCTTAAACTCTAGTTGGCATATAGAAAAGTCAACCTATGTACCTCAAGCCCCTTATCTAATCATTTAAGGGGGTATACGGGCGCATTAGTTATCTTGTGCATGTTACCTAGCCCAACCTAGCCTCTACTCCTCTCATCCTCCTCCCTCAACTGTGCACTTACTGTATGTCCCCATGCTTCCCCCAATTTTAAAAAAAATGTTAATGTCTTTTTTCCACCTTTTTTTTTTTAAGTATCTAACAGATTAGTTTTAACTATCCCAAAAAAACAAGAGGTATCATCTAATTACCTGCTCCCTTTTCTCTACCTATTGTAAGCAGTAGTTCGTCCGCTGCCTGCACTGATCTTACATTGTGCATGGTGTTATTGTACATGATTCTCAATGCTGCCGGGAAGACCATTTGGGCCACTGCCCCATAGCTTCTAATGGCCTCGAGCCTTTTCCCAAGTTCCCATTGTTTGTCCAGTGTAATCCTAGACAAATCCGATCTAACTTGAAAATTAAAGCCCTTTGCACTGACGGTCTTTTGTTTTAGAGCTAGGTTTAGGATGGTTTCCCTAAGAGAATACGTGAGGAAGGTAACCAAGACCTTTCTTGGCTTGGTCCTTTGTGGATTCTTCCTAAAAGGCTCCCTATGTATACGCTGTATATCTAGGGCTAATTCCTCCTCAGACTGATCTAATCTCAACGCCTCTTTCAACAGTGAGATTACATATTGCTTGATGTCTGAGCCTTCTTTATCCTCAGGAATATTCATTATGCGAAGATTATTCCTTCGAGCATTATTCTCAAGTATCTTTATCCGTTCCGATAGGATTTGGTCTTCTTTCCTAAGTGCGTTGATATTCGATTTGGCCTCGTCTAGATGTAAGGACATACCTGTGACCCTATCCTCGAGTACCTCCGTTCTCATTGTAAGGTCACTTAGTTTTTTATCAAGGTTTTCACAATAACACCTAATATCCGCTTGATTAGCAGCGGAGGTTTCAAATCCCTTTTTAATGTCTGCAGATAGCGAGGAAAACATTCCGTGGAAAGATGCCTGCAGAGTGGTAATCAAATCAACATTTGCGCTAATGTGAGGAATAGCACTAGATGAAAGAGGCAAAGTGTCTGAGGTATCCGCTGTAGCTGTTGCCCTAGTATGGGACCCTGTAGATCCAATCCAGTAGTTACAGAAAATGAGGCTAACATAAGAGGTGGAGCCAATGGGGGCGCCAGAACCAAAGCAAGAGGTGAAAGGTGCCCTGATGTACTAACAATTGGACTACCACTCTCTACATCACCAACTTGATCATTACATAGCCCCGCGTTTTCTGCCGGAGTCGCAGAACCTTCTGCACCTCCCGTGGACATCTCGAGTGGAATATGCACTTTGTCAAGTAAATCCTCGGCACTCTGCACTCCTACTACACTTGTGTTCACCGTTGATATTGATTCAGGTCTATCTGGTAATAATACCACCTGAGGGATCACCTTGAAAAAAGACCTCAGTGATGGCGTTATTTTGGATACTGAGGCTGCGTTTTTATTTTTGGTTTTTGTCCCCTTGCCTGATTTACAGGTGTAGGTGCGTTTTGCTTTGACCTGGCCGGTCAGGTAAGAAGAAAGCTTCTTATTATTAGTACTGAGACTATCTAGAATAGAATTATCCGTCCCTTCAGGCACCCCAGGTTTTGTTACAACATCACTCGCATTACTAGTGTTACTTGCAGAAGCTGCCGTAGCTGGGCTTAGACTGGTAGCTGAAATTAAATTGGTATTTCGGGGGAGGGATTTGTTATATTTAACTTTGCTGAAATCCCCCTTATGGGACTTGTACTTATTACCTCTCAGGTTGTAGGCTACCCCAATCCCATTATCACAGTTACCACCGTCTCCGCCTCCGCCTTCACTCAGCTCGCAGACCGATACCGGGTTTTCTCCATTGGACGCCTTCCCTTCAGTGCCGATCACCTCCGCCTCCGCCTCCGAGATGGCAACAATCCCGCGACGCCCAGGGAGCAATCCACAAATCCAGCGACCTCTTCGAAGCTCCAGGGCGGCCAAGCCATACAGCAGCCCACCTGCTGACACCAAAGCGCTCCGCTGAATCACCCCAGTCTCTCGGCAACCAGCGTGCACCGTCGCGGGAAATCTCTCTGCAGCCACGGCGCCCAGACACGCCCTCTCCAGACCCATTAGCTGCAGCCGAGCGAGGGGACACAGAAGCCAAATGAAGACACAAACACCGATCCAGGCGAGATTGTTAACTCCCTCCAGGTATGGAATCTCCTCAGTTAGTAATCTTCGCTGGGGGACCGCACCACAGTCCGACCTAGTTACACAGTTTCATTGTTGGATCGGGAGCTCACACGCAGAGTACCGCAGCGGCTCAAGCGGCCTCCGCCATGTTTTCCCCAGAAATGTGATCCAGAGCACATCACTTTACAGCAATGAGCTCACAATTTAGGCTAACGGTTTAATCCCCGAGTCTTCACACTAGTAGGGGTGAGTATTTTGCTTCCCACTCCCTATATATTATAAACGCATACTAACACTCCTTACACACTTATACTACTGCGGCTATTATCCTACAACGCCCAGAGCCCATCACTTTACAGCAATTAGCTTGGTATGATCCACAAATTTTCACACTGGAAGGTGTGAGTACTTTGCTTCCCACTTCTGGGATAGTTTAAATACACGGTAAAGGTCAGTAGTTTGCTCCCCACTCCCTGTATGATATAAACGCCTACTAACACTACTTGTACAAATATACTACAGTGCCCAGAGCCCATCCTTTTAGAGCAATCACATTGATTTCATCCCCAAGCCTTCACACCAGTAGTCGTAACTACTTCGCTTCCCGCTTCTGGTATACTTTCAACACACAATAGCGGTCAGTAGTTCGCTTTCCACTCCCTGTATGGTCTAAACGCCTACTAACACTTTTTGCACACGTATGCTACAAACACCAGACCACATCACTTTACAGCAATGACCTCACAGTTTAGACTCTCGGTTTCATACCCGAGTGTCGCACCATATCATATCAGCACCATGTCACTCTGAGCCACACCGCACTAACAGTGACTACTTCGCTTCACACTCTCCCACAAAGCTTACAGTGCTCCAACCTTCCTTTCCTACTTTATTCGCCCTTTTTTCCCCTTACTCGCTTCAACGGAATCAAAAAATGGAGGCCAACACTTCCTAGTTGCAACACCATCACAGCCAATAAGCAGCAAGCTCCTGCTCATAATGCCCAAGCCAATCAGATGGCAGAATTCCCAAATATCGATATCTATAAATTTGGATATTTCTCAACAACTACTGAACGGATTTACACCAAATAAACAAAAGCGTGCTTTCTACACCAAGACCCTTCTCCCTACCAAATTTAGGATAATTCCGTTCACCTGTTCGACCGGTAGCCATGTCTAAACTTTCCTACGGAAATTAACATGGAGAAAACACATTTTTGGACCCCCCTTTTCTCTCACCCCCCCTTGACGAATCACCCCTAAAACTTTCAACATAGGAGCTGATCTGAAGAAAGAATTAGTTAAAAAAAATTCATAACGATTTATCAAACCATGCGAAAGTTATAAGCAAAACAATAATTTTCATCCTATGGAAACTCGGTCCTAACTCTATAACTACCTACTGGCGACCACCAGTAGGTAATAAAGAGCAAATTAGAATAGTTCCTTGATTCTTTTAACTTTCAAATCTTCTCTCTATTACTGTCTTTCTAATTTTCCATATAAGCAATTTTATTATATTTCAAGTACTCATAGAAGTCAGAAATGCAACGTATTCTACCAACACACTTTCTAAAACATTCTACAACACGAGGTGATTAAAAGTTCATCAATTTTTTAAAACCTAACAATATTTTTTTGCAACATTTTCTCAAACATTTAACGACACGTGCAGGTTGAAAGTTCACGACTGTTTTAAGTTCGAACAGTGCCTTCTAAATGCAAGTAGCAGGTGTGCTTGAGTTGAGCAAATTTTATCCTATAATATGTACTCCACGTTCAAACATATTTTTCTTAACCAATTACAAAGATACTTTTTCACAAACAGAATGTGCACCCTACTTTTAAAAAACAATGCTTTTCATCTCCCAATCTGGTACCGTTTTGTATGCGAAAAGAAACTAGTTCCCCATCTTTAAACATATCTCTTATTCTACGAAGGAAGCTGCAAACATCTTTGCATACCTTCCAGCCATACCTTCAAAATTCTACTGTGGATCGTAGGGCATAGCTATGTTGTCTGGTGCAAGAGGTATGCTGAACAGAGACATATTGACTTAGACCTAGGTTTACAAAATGTGGACATTAAATGGTTTAGACAGAGAGGATTGAAGTGGCACCATTGCTGCCTTTGGTTAAAACCTGTTTGCATCCCCAACACCCTGACCTCATGATTGTGCACTGTGGTGGAAACGACCTAGGCACATTAACTGGGGTAGGTTTTGAAATGCTTATATAGGACACCTTTGGACAATTGGTGTTATTTTTGCCTCAAACTGTCTTTGTATATTCCAATATATGCCTGTTGGACCTGCGATGGGCAAGCCCAGCACAAAGGCGGTAGCTTGGCTCAAGTGACAAGGCAAGTGAAGGCTGTAGTGTTAAGCCGGCTCTGACCGAACAATAACTCCTTGTACATCCACACCAAAAAGAAGGACACCACACCACTGCTGTAGAAAAATACGATTCCTTTATATAAAAGTTCTTTGTTGTAAATAGGGTTGACTGGGAAAGCACATATACATTTCTTTTGGTCATACAGTTCTGGTAATAAATAGTATTAATAAATAGAATAACTTCAGGAATGAGTATCACAATAAATATCACAACAAATATCAGAATAAATATTGGTTCATTTAACTAAACAACCACATGTTTCTTCTGGTATCGCTGCCACCAATTAAATACTTTAGAATCATTACATCTGCAATACGTTTCAAATGGGAAAGATAACTCTTACAGTTTATGCTGTTTTCAATGACCAGGTATACGGCTTCTCTGAGCACAAAATAAGATTTGGGACTCTTTAATAATCACTCAAGGCGTATGCGCGTATATCTAGAAGGCAAGGAAACACAGTAAATACATCATTTGCACTCGGCGGTCACCGGGATAGGATCTCTGCTTTGCCGGTGAAGTCTATGCGCGCCTACGGGCTTTAGCACCACTTGAGCACAGGCGGCACCAGTTCAAAGTCATTAGACTGACGAACGGGCTGCCGGAGAGGTCACACAACCTTCGCGCACAGTCAGGTAAATGCCGGTTCACAGTTCCTGCACAACGCTTCATTCACTATGAGGAAACGGGCCCACCTCACATCGGCTGCAATCAAGATACGATTCAGTGGGGCACAGCACTCCTCTCGTTAGCGACGGGGCTCTCAGGGGCTCCACGGACCTCCCTCCGACTTCCGCACTCAGGGTGGTTCCCGCCCACAGCTACAGCTCCCGGGTCACTGGGGAGTGGCGAAGACACTAGTCCCGCCCAACGAAGGCCGGCCTTTCCCCGCCCCGGCGCACCACCTCACCTTCAATCTGCGCAGGAAGCGCTCTACGCTGGTGGGGCTCAGAGACGTCCGAGCTCCCCTCTAGAGGCACCTGTCGCGAAGGGGGCACAGCTGATGATCGCGGTCGCGGCGAACTTGCTCTCGCCTCGCGACTCGATAAATCAATCACAGTTCACCACCAGGGGGCGGGGAGGCACACGAATCTGGCCACAGTCTTTGGGGGCAATGAGGTACTCTCTGGGCAGGTGCTGTAGGCGCTAGATCACTTCTCACGTAGCTGACTGGAACGCCAGTCAGACACAATGCCAGCAACCCTTTGCTGCTCTACTGCCTGCGCTACCAGCCACCTCAGGGGTCAACAGGGCAGGTGTCAATCTGGTGTCAAGTCTGGAATCTCTTCTCTAGTCTGAACTAATCTCCATCATCTCATCTAATCCAATCTCATCTCATCTCCATCTAAAATGGCCGCCAGGGACTGGGCCTTATATAGCCAGTGCCCTGGGTTACTGGCACAAGCCAGAAGGTTATAGAACCTTCTCTGGCTGTGACAATGACATGGCACTCTTGAGGGGTATTTAGGACACTCACAGCCACCGTACTGGGGTTCTAGAGCAGCCATTTTGTGTACCTGAGGAAAATAAAGGAATTCCTGTCAGAAATGCGCGCCAAACAAAGGGCGCCAAAACCTCAAAAGGCCAGGGTTCATGAAGGCTCCAATGGGAGTCACTTCACATGAGGAAAAAGGGTGTCCACCATTTTAAGTTCATTTACACAGGTTGACAACCCCAGCTTGTAATGCCACAGGTTTGGGCCAGGCGCCTTCTAAATAGGTGCCACAAACCTTGTGAGCAACTGGGCGTCAAGGAACATCTAACCCCATGAAACAACACATAAAAAGTCATGGTAGACAAATAAAAAGCGACACATTTTGGGAGGTACAGGGGAACAAAAGAAATCATAGTGGTGAGGGGACTCTCAGAAGCAGAAGGGTCTAACAATGCCACAGACAGAAGTGGAAATTGTCCAAGCAATTTTGTCATCAGATTGAAAAATCTCGGAAGAAAGTCAACAAAGCTGTCTCTGTATACCTCAGAGACCACAAAATGGGCTCCATCTACAACAACAACATACGTTTTGATATGTCGGATATATACAGAAGTGATGGAGTACACTTCACAGATCAGGGAAACAGAGTTTTCCTGAATAACTTCAAGCTCTGCATCCGCACTTATATGTAGCTCCAACTAATAAAGTTAGAGCCACCCTATAACTTACAACTTAAGCCCGCTATTTTAGGGCCAGATAACGGCAACTCCCGGCCCCTCGCCAACATTTATTCTCCACACAGCTGTGGTGCAGCGGCCAGACCATCTCACTTTGCAGAACAGACCTCTCGCTTTGATCCCCGGCTCTAGTTGGCACTTTACAAATACAGTATTGATATATCTTCGCACTCCCTATACAACACCACCTAAGCACCATATACAAGTTGAACACATGTGGCACATCACCCAGAGCACATGACTTCACAGCATAGCACACACAGTTTAGGCTCATGGTTTCGTCCCCGAGTCCAGCAGCTGCTCAATTTAAGAGCATGACACTCTAGGCAATACCTCACTTAATTTCTGTACCCAGCACTTTCAGAACGGTAGGGGTCAGTTGTTCAACAGCTTTGCCCCGAGTCCATCAGCTTCTCAGCTTACGCCCCCAGAGCCATCAGACCTGTAGGATTGAGTAGTTAGCACTTCACAAATACCGAATTGATTTGATACGCGCAAATTTATCTTCGCACTCCCTCTGTAACACCCCCTAAGTACCATACACAGGCTACAATGTTCGAAACAAAAGTTCATCCAAGTAGCTATAACTACATGCTGACACTACTTGGACAGATGTGGCACAGCGGTCAGAGCACATGATTTCACAGCATATGACACACAGTTTGGACTCACGCTTTCATCCCCAAGTCCGGCAGCAGCTCAGCTTAGCAGCATGAGACTCTAGACTGTAACTCACATATTTTCTGTACCCCAGGACTTTCAAACCAGTACTTTGCACTCCCTATATAACAACCCCTAAGCATCATACACAAGTTACACTGTTCGAAACAAAAGTTCCTCCGAGTAGCTATAACTACAAGCTGACACTACTTGGACAGATGTAGCACAGCGTCCAGAGCACATGACTTCACAGCATATGACACACAATTTGGGCTCACGCTTTCATCCCCAAGTCTGGCAGCATCTCACCTTAGCAGAATGAGACTCTAGACAGTACCTCACATATTTTCCACACCCCAGAACCTTCAGACCAGTACGGGTCAGTAGTTCTTCCTAGTAGGTATAAACACATGCTGACACTACTGCTACAGCTGTAGTGCAGCGGCCACGGCACATGAATTCACAGCATAAGACACACAGTTTGGGCACATGCTTTAATCCCCAAGTCCGGCACCACCTCACCTTACCAGCATCAGACTCTTGGCAATACCTCACTAAATGTCCATAGCCCAGCACTTTCACACCGGTACGCCACAGAGGTCACAGTGCTCCTACCCTCCTCTTTCCCACTTTTTTTGCCCTTTTTTGCCCTTACTCGCTTTAACGGAATCACAAAATGGTGGCCAACACTTCCTAGTTGCATGAGACTCTAGACAATACCTCACATATTTTCCGTAACCCTGGACTTTCAGACCAGTACGGGTCAGTAGTTCATCCTAGTAGGTATAAACATATGCTGACACTACTTCCACAGCTGTAGTGCAGCGGCCATTGCACATGACTTCACAGCATAAGACACACAGTTTGGGTTCACGCTTTAATCCCCCGAGTCCCACACCACCTCACCTTACCAGTATCAGACTCTATGCAATACCTCACTAAATTTCCATAGCCCAGCACTTTCACACTGGTAGGGGTGAATACTTCGCACCCCCTCTATACAACACCCTAAACACGTCACAGAGGTTACACTGCTCCTACTCTCCTCTTTCCCACTTTTTTGGGCCTCTTTTCCCTATACTTGCTTCAACGGAATCATAAAATGGCGGCCAACACTTCCTAGTTGCAACTGCTCGCAGCCAATCAGCAGTAAGCTCGTGATCGTAACGCCTCAGCCAATCAGTGGCAGAATTCCCAAATATTGATATCTGTAAATTTTGATATTTCTCAAAAACTGCTGAAAGGACTTACACCAAATAGACAACGGTGTGCTTTCTAGACATTTTGCAGATGTACACCTCTTTTCAATATATGGTTTACTGCATAAGAAAGTCCAGACAAATCACTCTCAAACAAAAGATGAAACAAATACTGAACATATTGTCCAAATCTTTGATCTTCTGCATATAATCTTGATGTCCGGTATTCAGATGCAGGAATCTGCACAGGTCGGTCATCATATTGTCCCCCTTTTCCTGTGGGAAACAACTGAGGGAAGCAACAACCTTCCAAGCTTTTTTCCCATACACTAACGGGACTTCCTTTTGCTTCTTTCATTTGGAATAACTCTATAGTATTCCCCATCACTTCTTTAGAATGCAGTGGATGAACACTGTAATGTTCGTAGATTGCTTCAGTTCTGGACACATCCACTTTTTCAATTTGTCCAGATGGCAAGTCACTATCTTCTTCTACAATTATTTCTTCTTCTCTCACATACACATTTCTGTAATATTGATTATTTTTTACCAGATACAACGTTGCCTTTTTCACTTTCCTAACATCCACTAATTCTTGCCAGATTTTCTTACTCTTAGTAGGAACGCCATTAACAAGAATAGCTAAAGGTTCATCCTCTACATCTCTACACCAATTGTTTCAATATTTTTCTTTAAGTCTAGAGGCAAATATACAACTCTTCCCTTTAATCTTCTCTGTAAATCAGAAGGAGGCAATTTCCCTGTCTTAGGCTCCATACGAACAATAGCCTGAAATGGATGCACACATTGAATAAGAATAGACTCATAGGTATTTAAATCCATCAGTTCAGAAGAAATATTTACAAACCCAAGATTATTATGCACAGCTCTAGCAGGCATTTTGTTCTCGTCTAATTTGTTATAACAATATTTACAAATACGCTGATCAGAACCCAAATTCAAACAATTCTCTACCAACAAATAAGTTGCAAAATCCTTTCACTCAATATTATTTTCCTTTTCACTTTTTAAATACAGATCAACAGTCCTGCTCTGATTTTTATAATGAGTTCGTCGACAACACACACAACAATATTTTGGCCTTTCACCTGAAATCACCTTAAACTTTGTAATTTGTTGCTCAAAATTTTCTGTGCTACAATGTTGTACATTCTCTTCTACATTTCCTTCTATTAATATCTCAATTTCTGGACTGTCTTCCTTAGAACCAAAATAACTAACCTCAATTTCATCACAAACGTTCTTTACACTTGATACAGATCCATGCAAAAGAGCACTGTTCAACTTTTTAAACATTAGAGTTGGACTTTATGCATAATACAATCTTCTGACTAATTTCCTCATTTCAGAATGATGTACTGCTAACATCCTGAAATGGTGAAAAACACTTTGACATACTTTTTTAGAAAGACAAGCCAGAGAATGACCTTGCGATCCAGTATTTTCTCTCACTCTGCAAGGGTCTAGTCCATGCAACATTTTAATCTTTTGTTTAACATTTTTCTTAGTATAGTTACGTAAGAAATTGCATAAAAATCAATAGATTCTTGCCGTACACTGCAAATACTACTACAATTCCAAGTGTACACTGGAGCTTTAGGACTTCTCCCCAAAACTTCATCAGCTAGCACCTCTTCTGCATTTCTAGGAACAATTTTCTCTTTCTCAATAGGACAACCATGTCTAACCTCATAAGCACAACCACTAGTGTCAACTGCATGCGACAAATCATTACTCTGAAAATAACTTTCTTCATTAAAAAAAGGCTCAGAACTTGAACTATGTTTCCATTCACCCAAAAAAAACTCACAAAAATTACTTCTGTTAATTAGTCTTCTCCACTTACTTTTGGCCTTCATTAAATGGATTGGCTTATCTAGTGATCGAATTCTATTGATTACTAAAACAAACTATTTTGTTTTCAATCCCAAAGCTTTCTCAACTACATTTTCTATACCTTTCTTCTTCTTGTAAAATGTTTTTTTTACATCCCTTATTTTCTTTAAATACATTTGAAACAACTCTGTTATAAAACATTGTTTTCCTAATTTCTATAAACAGATTTTTCCTCCTTTTACTAAACACTATTTTTTTCTGCAGTTGACTTTCCATGATTGTTCACTTTATCCTTCTTTTTCCTTTTCGTTGCAGACACACTAATACCATAATTCCCTTTGTCCACACTACTCTTACTCTTTAATATTTTCCTCACAAAAGTGTTCCATCTCTTACCAGCACTTTTTCTCTTTTTCTTAACACATGGTTCTTCATGAAAATCTTGTGGATGACTTCTCTTCAAATAAACACTTTCGTTGTTTGTTTCTCTGACTTTTTGTAGGCATGATACAGTTTTTTCAGTATTGATAGACAGAATCTATAAAAAGAATATATGTATAAAATTACAAAAATAAATATATGAAATATTCTATAATATTACTAATAACAACAGAGGCAGCATTATGACGAGAAACGTGAGACTATGAAAATAAAAGTACATACAACAAGAGAGGAATAAGTATGAAACAAAGGAAAATATAACCAAAAAGGGGAGTATAAACAGACACTGTAATATAACGGGATGAAGGAAGTATGAATAAACTGGAAAGTATCCATAGGTAAGGGAGAGTATGAGGAGAAAGATGGAAATATGAGGAGAGAAGAAAGAGTATAGGAAGAAAAAAAGAGAGTAAGTGGACAGAAGGGGCACTATAAGAACACAGAGTAAGACTCT